>NC_134282.1:1905753-2526507 GCF_949628215.1 Phalacrocorax aristotelis
GTGCTCCGTTTGATAGGAGTATGCTCTCGAGCTATACATGTAACACCTGCAAACTTAATGGTATGGTTAGATTTTTTTTCTGTCATAGTTGGCAGGATGACGCTGTGCAGGACATGAAGTGTTTTTGATGTTTGTTTGCTAATTATCTAAGGCTCTTCATTGTATTGAGTGGTGGGGAGGGCTTTATGTCTTCTCCCTAGCCTTCTGCATGAATATGCAAAGCCCAAGAAGTGCTGGGAACTTCTGTGGTTCTACCACGCGGGTGGACCATGTGCAAAGCTCGCTCCCATCTTTGCACACCATAGAGCAGTGCTCCAGAATGCCTCCTTACAGCAGACTGAATCTCTGGGCAGCTTGTAAAGGAGGGAATGGGGCCTGTGAATGTGTGAATTAGGTGGTGTACTTGTCCACAAATTGCTGCTTTGGCCCCCATTGCAGCCCAGAGTAAGTTCTTTCCACATCCCTGTAGAAAGGCTGTGCATACCTGCCCTCCTTGGAGGGTCATGCTGCTTACCGCTTCCTCTGTGATGCAGATTTCATTCTGAAGATCTGACATTGGATATCAGTTGCTTAGCCACATCCAGAAATACTCTCTTCTACCAGTTAACAATGATAAAAGATTCTCAGGGTTGTTGGCTGGGCACCTTGATGCACCATGGGTGCAGCTCATCTCCCTGAAGAGAGTCTTTGGGAGACTCAGTGGCTTAATGAAGTGAATTGGAAAGCAAACCTGCTCAGATGAGATGTGCTCTGCTCTGATTCTGCCTTAGACTTGGTAGGGTTGAGAATATGTTGGAAGGAGCTATCAAAAGTAAATTCTTTGCATACTGATGTAGAAGAGAGCAAGTGTTGGTCTCTGGCCAGCGGCTCCCTTGCTCTGGGAAAGCAGGGATGCCTGGACCTTGGGGAGCAGATACCGGTATGTCCCGCTTCCATTGCCATTCCCTGGACAAAACCCAGCGGGTTATAGAGGAGAGGTGAAATGCTCCTTTGGGCTAGAGCAAACAATATTGGATTAATTCCCTCCCCCCTTGCTTTCTTTTTCCATCTCAGAATGGGTTTTAATTCCATTTCTTGATGTGAACTTCACTGTTTTAGGGACCATCAAAAATCCAAAGTTAGGTAGGATGTAAATGTCAGGGGTGGTGATTGTTTGAGTAACAGCTTTTTGGCCAGGCAGAAGTATTCATGAAACTTGTTAAGCAACTCTGTAAATGCAGACAAACCCAAAGGGTGTGTGTCTGTTTTGGTTTTCCTTAGCAAAAGTAGAAAGAAGATAAAGAGCAGAAGTAGGGCTGGCATTTATTTTTCAGCTCATTTGGGTAGATGTGAGGAGCTGTGGTTGGAATCCAGTTTACAGTGTTTCTCAAGCCTTGGCTCCAGTGGCAAGTGCAGCATGTAGGTAACCTCCGCTGGAGCTGATGCACCACTGCGCTGCTACAGCTGTACGCTGGCGTAGCTTCGTTGACTTCAGTGGAGGTGCAGAGAGGGGGTAAAGGAAGCATCATGGCTTGTCTCTCACTCCTCGTTAGGCAGTAGGTTGAGTTAGATGCAGCTCTGCTGGTTTCGCTAGCATTTTACCAGGGATAAATTTTACCTAGTGCATAATGTTGATGGTAGCTCCCCCACCCCCTTTTTTGCCATTCTTATCCTGCCTCTTGCATTCCAGAAGGACTTTCTGCTTGCCTTAAAAAACCAAAAATGAGTAAACTAACAAATCCAGATAGCTTTCATTCATCTTTCTAGTCCACCTCGAAAAGGTTTGCTGCACTTGGACGCTCCTCAGAAATAGAGTATTGTTATCTTCAGCTACCTGGGCATCAGGTAGCTGTGCAACCTTAACACAGCCTATCTGAATCCAGGTAACGTGAGCTCTTGCACAGTAGTTGAAAGCAACCCCCTCCGTCCTTCCATGCTGATCCTTGCCCTGCAGGTACAGGCAGAGCAATGGCTATCCTCTTGAACGGGATTCCCCCTCTCCTTTCTGCAAAGCCCGATTAAATAGGGTTTGCCTACTGGAGCACACTGGAAGGTAGGAGGACAGGTGCCCAGGTTGCAAAGCACTAACTAAGCAGTTCTGACAGCCTGTAAGTCTGTTTCTTCTGTGCTTTCCTGCCCCTGGCTCACCCTCTGTGTGGCCTTGAAGAACATTCCCCTTGCAAATGTCTCTCGTCAGCCTTTTCCCCGGTCTTTTGCAGTCAAAGAAGGGCTCTGGTTTTCTCTTAATGTTCTGTCTTTTGTTTTGCTAGTCTAACACCACTGTGTAGGGACAAAGGGAGCTGGATGAGCCTCGCTGCTATGCATTTTGCCAGAGCCATCCTTGCATTTATGGTTAAACATCTCTCTTGCTGTAAATTCATTTGTGGCATTTCCTACAGGCTGCAATTAGTAGCTGAAAACCAACACTTTGTAAAATATGAGCTGGAGGAGCTGTAGGTACCGGTGTTGTCTAGCTTACTGCTAGGGCCGAGAAGGCATTTTTGTCTGCTCTCACGTGTCCCAAAAATCAGCTGTTCACCACTTTGCTTTGGTTGCTGCTCCTGCTCCCAGCACGGCGATCTGCTCCTCATCTGGCATTTCCAGTGACTGCTGGAGGTGTCAGAACTCCGTTTGCTCTGTGCTGTTACCTCCGTGTTACAGCTGGTGCAGACATGCCACAGCTCGCTAGCGCGTTCCGGAGGGTGTGTGAGGGAGATGCAGGGGGCTGTTCCTGCAGGCTCCTCTCTGCACAAGCCTGAGACTGGTTTTGAGGAATGGTCCTGAGCAGAGAGGCCTGTAGCTGCTTTGTTTTGTTCAAGGGAGTGCAAGTGAGTGTCACCACCCTGAGAATTTCAAAGTGGTGGGTTATATGGCAGGTATAACGCAGACAGTGGGACTCAGGTGACAGGAGTAGGACAGGTTTCCTACAAGGGAGGAAAGATATTTCTTGCTGGGAGAAGCAGCTGAGACTTGCTTTGCCCCAGTGCTCTGTTGTGGCCATCCCTACCAGTGACCAAACCTTGCTTCTCCCTCTTCAGCATTGCTTAACGGTTTGTAATCTTCCCACTGTCCCTCCAGCATAGAAAATTGTTGACTGCAAAGAGAAAACATCCCACCTCACTAATATAATTGGGGTTCGGGCCAATCCAAACTCATACTTGTCAGCATGAGAAACTGGGTGGATCCTGATTTTAATTTCTGTGAAAGCTGTTCCCTAAATCAGTGTTCAAAACACATATTGAAAACACATCCTGGCCAAACCCTGTTTGGCATAGATGGGCTGGGGAGAATACTGTACAGCTGTAGTACCATTTTCCAGACCCACTGAATCTTTTTCTCATGTTAAACAAAGTACCAAACCCAAGAAATAGGACTTCTGTGAAGCTGTCACATTGGCCAGTAGGTTAATGACCTTTGCTGCTAGAAACAAAATATAAATCAATGTGTTAGTATTTATTTTACTGTGCTGACCACTAATTGATTTGTTAATATTAAAGGCATTATTTTGTAGGTAGTTTTTGTTTAAACAGAAAACTCTACATCGCACTTTGCTTTTGGATCAGAACAGGTATTTATTATATTTGTGAAAATGTTTTCCCTCCCACATATGTATTGTTTTCTTTCCCTTGATAAAAAAAAAACCCAAACAAAACCCACCCCAAACAAAAAAAACCAAACACCCCAAATCCAACCAGTGGATCTTCTTTGTTTCTTTTCATGGCAAACAAAATGGGGATTTCCTTGCAACTCACTTTTAAATGTCCATTCCTAATTTTTGGTTTTTTAGCTCCAATGGTTCCTTTGGTAACCTGGAATAGTATTTTTAGAGACGTATGAAGTTCATACTGCATAACTATTTCTTTTAAGGCAAGGAAGTAAAGTATGGAATCCATGAATTTGTGAGGAGTATGGAAGTGATACTGTTCTGTTTGTATGAAGCGTTAGCTGTTATTTTGCAATCTGCACTAATGAGTAAATGTGTTATAATCTTGCCTAACATTGCTCTGTTTTTGACTTTGGCTTTCTTTATGTACATCAAAAGGAACCCTGAAAACTTCTGTGGAGTTGCTTAGGATGGTCATCAATGTAATGCGGGGTTTTTTTTCTGTAAAGCTTCTTGTCTTCTTTCCTTTTCTAGATGCCCATCATAGGGCATTAGAAGGGAAAGCTACTGCCATGAGCACGGATTCATATTTTAGCTTACTAATGCATGATGTCCTTTTGCTACATTACTTAAGTAATGCTCTCACTGTAACGGATGGGAATCTTGCCCAAGGCAGGAATAAATGATATACCCTGGCTAAATGTATTGTGTTGGCTAGGGCCAGGCGAGGTACACTGCTGAAACTTGTCTTTTACTCCTAAGCTTGGTTTACAACACTCTTAAGGTTTTGCTTTTTGAGGAATGTGTATCTGGTTCCGTAAGGATTTGGTCCTGCTCCAGCTAAAATAGTGTGAAGTACATTGACTTGAGCAGGAGCAAGCCTTGAAACCCTTCAGGAATTTCATACTGCTGATGTTTTCTCATGTATGTGGTATGGTTTGGTTTTTTTTTAAAAAAATTTTACAACCATATATACAAGGATGCTCTGGATGAGATGAACATCTGTTGCCGATTATGGAAAAACAAATGCCATGGCTGCCAAAGGATTAACGGAAAATGGAGAAGTATGGACCTAGTTTCTTGGAAGTTAGTGGCTAAGCTCCTGTTGTTTTGAGCTGGGCTGGCTGCTTTGCCATCTGCGTAAAGTTGGAAGTGAAAATAAAATCCACTTTCAAATAAATGTGGTCAAACAATAGTTTTGGGAACCTCTCCTTTTAAAAAACAGTGTCACGGTTAAAACTTTATCTTTTTACCCAAAGCATCTGCAGGTAAAGGCAGGACTGTGGATTTTTAAAAATGAAACCGGTTTTTAAGTCTGTGTTTTGCAGGGGAGGAATTACTTGATTTAATTTCCTTCTGCATCTGTCCAGCAACATCATTCGCAAGTGCTTTGAATGCGTTTCATCTAGAGCCTTCTTGTCAGGTTGGTTTTGTACATTTGTCCTTATTTTCTTTATATCGTACTGACCCCCGTGAGGGAATAGTTGATGAAAATGATTTTTTTTCCTTTTATATTTTTTTTCTTCTTCAGCATATAATAAATCATCTTGCTCTTATCATTGTACAGCCTTAGTGTTTGGTATTGCTACTGCTCCCGATATAGCTGGACTATGCATGACTGAATTGATTTTAGCCTAGCATTGAGCGTGACTACATGAGTAATATGTTTTAATACACTGATAAAGGAGTATAGTCCAGTGTAGGATTTGTTACTCTGGAGGGGAGTCAGCATACTTTCAACTATTAGCAAAAGCCAGCTGAGTTCTCCCCCTGAGCTGTCTTGGCTTCAGGAGGGGTTGGGAGTGTTCAGCATCTGACAGGACGGGAGCCAGAAGGTACGGGAAGGGCTCTGTTTCCAGCGGTGCTTTCCCCCTGGGTAGACATCACGAGCTCTGCAATAGCCCCAGGCTGAGCCATGGACTGACTTTCAACTCTTACTGTAAAAAGGTGGGGACGAGCTGAGCCTGATACTTAGGTTTGCACATTTTTTGCCAATGTGCTCTTTCCCTCTTTCATTAACAGAGGGCTGCAGAAGAGCATATGCTTATGCAGCGTAAATGACTTTCCAAACAGAAAGGACACTGAACTGGAGCCTTGAAGCACAGAAAATCTGGGGTTTGCTGGGTTCAGCTCAGGTAAGAGGAAACTGTTGCCCTTCCTCGGTGCTGCAGCCATGCTGTTTGTGCAGTGAGCTCTTGACCTCAAGGGCACTACCCTGGTGGCACATGTAAGACATTGTGTGGCTGCTGCTGAGGCACGGCGCCGAGTGTATCGGCAAGTGCGAACAGGGATGTGCCCCTGCACTCCCCGGTCCTCTGTTATTCAAGGCATTGGACCATTACAGAGAATAGTGACACTGTGGTGGAATCATAGAATCACAGAATCATTAAGGTTGGAAAAGACAACACCCACAGGCCTCCTAAACCATGCCCTGAAGTACCATGTCTGCATGTTGTTTGAACCCCCCTCAGGGATGGTGACTCCCCCACCTCTCTGGGCAGCCTATGCCAACACCTGACCACTCTGTGAAGAAATTGTTCTAATATCCACGCTAAACCTCCCCTGACACAGCTCGAGGCCATTTCCTCTCGTTCTATTGCTGGTAACTTGGGAGAAGAGACCAACACTCTGGTAGATCCTGGCTTACCTTTTTGATCCTGGTTTACTATTTTGTTGGGCTGAGAGCTGCCTCAGTGCTTAGGTGACTCTTCTGTGCTTACAGTGAAATGCAGGAGGCTTTGTGTTCTCATTTATAGTAAATAGAGTAATAAAAACTTGTAAGTGCAGCTTAATGTTAAATCTCACCCCAGCCCTTTGTTGCCTTAACCCATGCAGACTCTGTTATTTTTGGTCATCCTAGGAACCAGAGAAGAGCAAATCTCTACAGAGCAGCATGTCCCCACTATCAAATGTTAAAGCACTGCCTTTTTAATACTTGCATGTAGTAATTGTATTCTATGTTAATTCTATAGAAACTTGCTACAGTCAAACCATAGTGACACGCAGAGAGAGATACCTGGGCAACCGAATACAGAGTCACAGGCATTTGTTTAATTAGTCAGCAGATAAAAAAAAATACAAAAATGGATTAAAATCTGAGTAATTGTATGATTTGAAAGCATAAATAGCCCTCCTTCCACTTCTCTAATTACCCTGGTGTCTAAGGATCTCGTTTAGTTGTTTTGCAGTATTCTGCAGCTGAGGAAGTAAAGTTTAGAAAAAAATAAGTGAATCACACAGAAAGCCTGTGGCTGAGAAGGAAGATTAAACCCTTTAAACGCCAAGCTGCTGACCCTGCCACATCTCCATTCAGCTTCTCAGTTCACAGGCTGAGGAAAGTGACCGGATTTTAAAAACAATTTGATTAAGAATAATTTGATTTTTTTTTTTTAAATATGTAATGGCTTTACAATAAACTACAATGGTTAGGAAATGGACTTTAGCATATGGTTTCAAAATAATGAAACTTGGCAGAGAGAGCTCTCAATATTGCTTCTGCCATTAAATCTTAGTGCAGAGACGGGAAAGTAACAGCTTTTAGGAGAATTGTGGAGGGTGCGTGTTTGTGAAGTGCAGGTTCTGGAGGTGCTTCTGTATTCATTTATGTCCACTTCACATAAATTCCCTCTGTTCCTACTTCCAGTTCTCCTAAAGCATTTGAATTGAATGCTGTTTGTCTGTTTTGGAATAGTAATGAGCTGCTCTAGCAGGTAATACCTGGAATTTATTGGCCTAATCCTTCAGCGAGTGACACGCTTTCCATTGGCCTTATTCCACTGGGCTTGCTTCACCTCTCTACCTGCATGAAACAAGAGCAGATCTATTTAAAGTCAGGGGAATTACACAAGTGTAAAGAGAGAAAGTAAGATTACCCACAGTATATTATCTGAGACTAGAGAGAGTCTCTGGCTGGTGTTTGCTGTACACATGCAGATGTTAAAAAAAAAAAAAAAAAAAAAAAAAAAAAATTAAGGCTTGTTGCTCAATATTAAGGTACAAGAAGGTACTGTGAATGAAAGAACAAGGTGCAGGGTTGTAAGAAGAAATTAACATAGTTGCATGATAAACTAAATATGCTGCATTCGTTGTGTCTGTGGAATTTTATGCAGGAACGCAGTATTTAGCTGAAGAAGCCAGACTATGTACTTAGTGAAACGCAACGAGATCATCAGTGTGAAAAACCCTACATTAGCCTGTGTATTACCCTGGATTTTAAAAGGTAAAATGTGGGTATGAAAAAAACCTGTGAAAAATCAAATGGCAAAATCCCAGTGCACCGGAAGAGATGATGACATATGGGTTAACGCCTGCTATTTCAGGGAGGCTGTGAAGAACACTTCAGACTTAAGGGACTTGTAAAAACAACAGCATTATACGAAAAATCTTTGCAGCCGACTAGAGAGTTTGGGAGCTGACCGAGATGTCGTTTATGACAACAGCTCGGTTTTGCTCTGTGTGAACTTGTACAGGTAGGGGTTGTTTCAGCGAGGAGTGGAAGCTCCTGGGTGAGGCAGGGCTGGCTGTGGCCTCAGGAGCCTTGAGGTGTTCGTCCTTCTCTGCGTTGCACATACACACATATGTGACAGGTCATGCGGAGCAGTCCCGTTAAGGACTTTTCCTCCTTGGTATTATCCAGTATTTATACGAGCTCATTTTCCAGTAGCTCCTTACTGCAGCTACCCTGAACGCTGCTTGCAGTATGTCAGCAGCAGCATGTTGGGCCTAATTAGGAAATGGCCAAACTACCAAATACGTGGGAATCTTAGACGTAGCTTCTGTTTGTAAAAGCTGGGGAGCACTCGCTATTCATGTAATGGTGATGCTCAGAGTGTATTTGGATTAGCAGGTCCAAATTTAGGCAGAGGAACAATGCAATTTGTCTCTGGGGTATTGCATTTATTTATGTCAGGTGGGATTACGGGCTGCTGTGCGTTCTGCTGGTCTGCTGGATAGCTGGTACCAGGGTGCCCAGGCTCGAGAGCTGGGTGCTTCTCATGCCTTCTCTTACGACTGGTCTCTCTGACTATGTCTTTAGGGGTCTGTTTTTGACTAGTCTATCTCTGGTTTACCTTGTTACACAGTCATAGAAATGTAATTAATAGGACAGCTTTTATAATGTTTGTTTAATGACTTCAAATCAAAGTCTGTTTACTTGTGTGAATCACAGATTTTTATTATGCAAAACCCAAGTAATTTCTAATGAATGTTACTGAAAAGTACCATGAAAAGCGGTAGCAGAAGAATGTAAATAAAAACAAGACAGATCTTTCAAGGTTGCAGGATGAATGTGGCGGGACACAAAACTGAGGAGGTGGAAACGGGAAGCAGCAGTGGATAGTACCAGTCTGTCTTTTCCTGATCCCACAGTCCCAAGACACATGGTGGATGTTCAGCTGCCGTATTTGCAGTTATACCCTTGAAATAATGTCTGATAAAATCCGAGCTACGCTGCTGACCGTTTGTATTAGCCTTCCCTTGAGACTGATCTGCTGCAGCCCGGGCAACAGGCAGGATGCACAAGGTTTGGGGATCATTACGCACGGCTGAACTCCGGCACTCTGCTCCCACAAAGGCAAAATGCAGCAGGGGCAGGTTAAGCCCTTGCCCCCAGGGTGGGCTGTGTGTTAGCCTAATACCAGCGCAGAAGACACAATGACACTTGTTAAAGCGTAAGATGTAGCTGCCGCGTTCTTGAAGCTTTGAAGGAAGCGTTGGAGGTTGTGACTGAACAGCGTATGAAGAGAGGCACTAGATGTCCAGGGGGATGTGGACGTGTGGAGTGGTATCTCTCCTCCTAACAGGTTTCTTGACAGACAGACGGTTACGTTAGCCTGGAGCCCTTTCATGCACTGCCTAGTGTCTAACATGGGGGACAGATTTCTGGAGACACATTGTTAATCTAGATTAGCATTGATCTTCACACAGCTTCTCCCAGCTGCCAAGCGATGCAAGGATGGGTCAGACCACTGTTATATGTATATACGTGCTGGGTATATATTAGAACATAATAAGCTTCCAAGGGAGTTCTAATCTGGGTACGGACTAGAGACGCTAATTACATGGCAACAGTCTTGACAATTAGCATGCATAGTTTTAACTTGCATTTCTGATTGCAGTAACAAAGCCAGCGTTGCCTTCTCCTCTCACTGACTTCAAAGGCACCGTCTTGATTTAAGAAACGATGTCCCAAAGCTGTTACAAGAGAGTGAAGCTGCGTTACTGCAACTGTCAGGCTGCCCACTTAACAAACTGGATGGTAAGCGGGTGAGCAGCCAAGCTCTCTGAAATGGCTCATGAGAGCTTTAGGTTACAAAATGCCAGCCAGCATTTATTGTCATTGCCATACAACATAATATTCCCATGGTGAATCCAGCATGGGTCTCCCAAATCAGAGCGTGCCTCCCCAAAGTATCAGGACCCAAAATTATACCTTGGGTCTGGGCTGTAATACTTAAACGAGGGGGGAAAGTAATAATCAGTGGAAGATGAGAACAGAAACAGAGAGAAAATTTGAAGTTCCCTTGGGTGATCCTGCCCGCCCTTGGACACAAGGTCATGGGTAACACTTAGAAATATTTGGCACCTTAATCTGTTTGGGTGTTTTCATAAATCTCAGCAGGCATTTTAAGTTGCTGTAGAGCTGCTGTAAATCTGATTGCAAGTATTCTTTGAAAACAAGGCTTAGAAACCCAAGTGAGTTAGTCTTTTACAAAATTTCCCCTTACAAGGAGAGCCATTGGCATGCGGTTGTGCGACTGCAGCGGGTGCAGTGGCAGCCTTTGAGCCTAGCTAGGGTTTTCCAGGACAATTCCCTGCACAGAGCTGGGGTTGCCTGAACAGCCTATATCAAAATTAAAGACTGTAGTCCCCTGCCTCTGCTCAGGTGCAGCACTGGTTACCAATGCCAAACTACATGCTCTGTATAGAAACCCATCGTCTCAATACTGCAGTGTCAGTCAGATTATAAATATTTGAATGTCTTCCTGGAGACTGGCTGAGGTCACTCTGCGCTCAGCAGGTGCTGCTGAAGATGATCTAGATTTCCTCCAGAAGGAAATGAAGCTGTGTCACATCACACAGAAGCATCACTTATGTTTGGCGTTTGGGATAAAACTTAATGTTCTACAATTATAGTGTCGGATGGCCGGCAGCAATTTTGCCAGACAAATCCCACGTGTCTTTCCCAGAAGGATTCAATCTTTAATATTGTTTTGATGCTGGAGGCTTTTCCAATTTCTGTTTATTAGAAATGACTTATTTATGTTGCAAGTGCTGCCTTTAACCCAATACAGCTGGTGCCACCTACAGCACTGTGGGAAAATCATGGCTGCAGCGTGACCGAAGCAAACTGTCGCCTTGCAGAAAGGAAGCCTTTGAAAGGCTAAATGCGCGTTACCTCTTCGTCCGCTTTGTGTGCTTTGAGGCTGTTTCCAAATAGTTTCACTTTCACACCCTCAAAGCATGGAAATCTATTGCTGAGACTGCAGGGAAACGTTGATAGTCAAGTGGTGCATGTGGAAAGCTTGCGGAAGGAAAAGCAGAACAGGAGCTGTAAGATGCTAGGGCGGCGCTGGTCTGGAGCCAAGCTGAGGAGGGGTACGTCCACCCAGCTTCACTCTTTTTTTCTACCCTTATGTTATTACCTCTTTTAACCTCAAATCACCAACCGCTGTGAAGGTTCTTGTTATGAAGTTAAGCTGGTGATGAAATGTATGGTTTAGGGGGGCCAATCTTGTCCATTTGCAGCACACGTACAAAGCCAGGTGCCCTGAGTCCACCCAGCCTCTATTACCTGGAAAGGATTTCCACATATGCAGCAAGAAGCCAGTTTTAATCAGCATCCTCATGCCCAGCCTTCCTTTGGAGCAGAGAATAGGGAGGGGCTGTTTGCTCTGTCTTCACCTCTTCGAGCCACCACTATTTTTTTTTAATGGGACCTTGGTGAAGCAGTGACATTTATCTGTCTCGGGGGAATCTTGCCTGTCCTGGGGAAAGAGCAAGTGTGGGGTGACTGGATTCACTGCTATTTCATAAGGGTATAAATAATATACAAGTTTGTAATATGTGAGTGGCAAATCTGACTGTGCTGAATATTCATGTCAATGCAGTGAGGCACTTGATCCTTCTTCTAAAGGCTTTTACTGGGCGGCTCAGACATTTTTCTGATGCATTTTATGGGGCAGAGGAGACGAGTGAACAATCATGTTGTGCGATCACAAGTCACCCTCCTGAAATGCTCTAACAAGCATTTAACTGTTGTTCCCTGGAGGAATGGCTGTAGTAACTGAAAAAAAAATTGAGAACAATACAGAACTGACACCAGTTCTGGAAGAAACGAGTAATTCATAATTCCAAAATAACTCATATTAGTTGGTGTCCACCTCTCTGGGCTCCATTTTCTCCCACTTACCTGCAGGTCCAGCAGCTCTGCTGGTGGCTCTGAGCTGCTGCTTGGTTAGCCCCAACCAGCCTCACACCCATTGCAGGTTCAGGGTAGCCTAATTGGCTACCAAAAATATCAAGAGTGAAGTTATCAAAAGTCTTGTAGCCCCTTAGAAGACACCACGCTTTCATGTGTTTGAGCCTTCTGAATGCAGGAGTCCCATCAGTCTTCAGCTGGGTCGAGTCTCAGAAGTCCTGGCTGCAGCTGGAGGGGTGGTCGCAGAGGTGGCTGTACCTGTGGTGGGTCTCACGGGTACCCACAGCTGTCACGATGCAGTTGTCCCTTGAAAGATGTGTGCGGGATGTCCATCCCCACCTCCACGCACCCACCGGCGTCTGTCTGTCCTGACGGCCGTACTGCCTAACCAAGCCGGCTGAGCCTCAGCTCCAGCAAGCTTTCCCATGCTGTGATCACACCTCCTGATGGCACTGCAGACGTACTTTTAGAAATCCCAAACAATTCCCTCCTCAAACCCATATTTCAAGCTCTTATTTAATATTGCCCCCTCTTCAGAGGTTTTAAGAAAGGTGGCAGTGCTTTATTGATATTGGTTTGTTGTTTTGAGGCAGGCAAAGGGATGATATTTTGATTTCAACAGCACACCCCTTAGGATTTCGAAAGGTGGTAATTTCCCCTGAAAACAGAAGAGGGCAGCTGTTTTTTGAGAAACGAAGAGTGCATTGACTATTTTTGAGAATGAAATAGCAGTCACTCAGATCTAGTCGAAAGGGCTTTTTTTTTTTTTTTCATGAATGAATAAAAATAGCACAGCATTCCAGGGCCCATGCTAGTGTAATTAGTGCATAAAATAGCCGGACCCCCACCACCTTCCACACAGCCCCTGAGCTTCGCCTGGCAAAATTAGATTCCTTGCAATTTTATTGCAATGTAATTAAAAAGTAACCAAGGGAATACCGAACTCAGTTTCCAGAGATGTTCGGCATCAGACAGAATAAAACACATTCTGCAGCTCGCTGGATTAACAGCCAGTTTCTTTGTTTACTGCCCAAACTGAAAAAAATAATTGCTGTGAATTGTCACTCTGTACATATGGAAAAAATCAGATTTAGTAAAAGCTTAGTCAACTCTCCAAATGTATAACTTTTGAATTGAAAGGTGTTTTCAATTTGTATTGAACAAAAAAAAATATGCATAAATTCCAAATAGAAACATCCTTCTGGAATAAGATCTTTCTTTATAATCCAAAAGAAGGCATTTTGTGACTTCTTAATTTTTCAAGCTTCAATTTCCAATGGAAACAATTACACAAATTCAACAGGAGATTACCATGAGGTTAAGTCCATCTGGATCTTTATTTCCTGGCAAATACTTAGCTCAGAACCCTGCAGCTGCTCTGGTGAGCAGTCCTGAGCCCTGATTTTAGCCACAGACCGGCCTCCCTCGGGCAGCAGCACCAGCCTCCCTCCCTGCTGCCGCCTGTACACCTATTTTTCAATGCACGCAGGCTGCGTACAGGTGACGTAGCACAAGGTGGCTGGTTTTTGCGTAAGAAGTTTCCCATATCTGCTTGGTCACACAATGCCTGTTCCCTGCCCAAACTAGCACTCCTCCGTGGCCAGGTCCCCATGGCTGGGGCTGTGCTGAGGACGTGGCTAGAGCCAGAGTCAGGAGCCTGGCTATATTTTTAAAGCCAAAATAATCATGCTGGTTCATATGGAAACATACATCCTCGTATGCAGTTCTTAATGAGAGGGACGGTTAATCCTCATTCCCTGTGGGACTAAACCGCACCCGGAGGGAGGGTGGGAGGAGGTGCCCGGGTGGTGCTACCTCTACCAGCCGAGCAAAGTGATAAGCAAGAGAGATGGTGCAGTCAGCTGCTGAAGTCAAGGAAGGCTGAATATCCGCATGGGACTTACACCTCCCACTGCCTTCGTCGGTCCAGTTGGTCGGTAATTTGGAAAACTCAACAGTGATGCCTTCCGGCGCCTTCCCGGTGTCGGTGTGCCTCTCTGGCTCTGAACACAAATGGGAATTTTTGTGTTTGGCTTCACCGAGGAGCATGTGAAAAGCAATTTGCCGCCTTTTTTTTTTTTTTTTAAATAGCTCTGAGGCAGGAACAATTAGAGACCCTCTGTAATGAAACGGTACTGACTAAAAGGGTAACCCAAAAAGACAACTCTTCTGATGCAGAAAATAATGAGGGCTGCCCTAAAATTTTAATCAGGAACTCAACTTTTATTTGCAGCTCCTGACAAGGATAGCATCCCTTAATAATGTTTCTGACAGTTCCAAACTCCTGAAATTAATATGAGAGCAATGAGAATTTAATGGAAGCGCTAATTACAGATGCTGGAATTATTCTGCTGTGATTCAAAACCTCTGATGTGGAGAAACTCTTAGCACGGATGGGCTGTCATCTAATTTCTACAGAGTTTTGCTCCAAAAGGTGACCCTGGCTTTACACACCTTCATTCTGCAAGACGTGGGCATCCTTCCCTCCCATTGACTTCCACTCCTTGCAAAGCGTTAGGATGCAAGCAATTAATTCCTCTTGCTCTGGAGACTGTACCACTCAGACCCCTCTTGCATGCCATTCCCTCTATTTCCCCTCTCGTGATTAGTCACAATGTCCTGCACTGGTGGCCTTGCATCCAGGCTTTGTCCGAAAACGCTGACTGATTATGCAGGTGGGTCAAACCCGGGTGGCTGTAGCAGTTTGTACCCAGGTTGCCACCTCTGCAGTGGAAAGAGCCCAACTGCACATGAAACAGCTCCTCCTTCGTCGTACTCGACAGTCAAATGTATTGCAACAAACTGGTACCAACAATTTGGTGCTACTTCAAGTCTTGGTGGTGCAAGGGATGGATCTAGAGGCCAGGCAGCCTCTAGGAGATGTGAGAGAAGAGCTATTCATGGAGAAGAGCCACCTCAGCCTTTAATTCACCTGAGTGAGCCCCCCCAAAATCACAGATCTTTGGAAAAGAGACCTGACATCATCAGAGCGACTCGTGCCTTGCTCCAGAGCCACCTTTCACCCTGGGCTTCCTCCAAAGATCACAGAGGTGCACAGAGACACTGCCAGGTCCCTGGGTCCCGGTGGGCTGTGGGAGGTGGTCCCTGCACCGCAGAGCCCCGGTGTGCGCTGTGCTGGTGGGCTGCACCCTTGGTGTGTGACCTGGCTCTTTGCAGCCTTCCTAGGGATACCGTGAGGTTGCTGCCGGCCTGAGGAGATGCTCTAGACCCCCAGAAAAAGCCTGTTATCATCTTTCCAAAGGTGGTATTGGGTTTTTGGAGGCTGGCTACACAGCAGCAAGCCCACACTGCCCTCCTTGCTTATCCTGAAAATGCTCTATCGGGCTGTTTAGAACTCGGGACAGCACGAACTAAGTCTGAAGGCTTTAACGGAGAGCTTCGATTTCAGACTATTAGTTAGAGAAGGGAATAAGTCACAATCCTTGGGGCTGAATGTGGATATTCCCCAAAACACGAACAACTTCTGAACTGTGCAACTTTTTTCGTGTCTCTCTTACAGCCAGCTGTGAAACCTGAACCTTGATATTAGTTCCAACTGTTGAATGGCATTAGGTGATTCATCTCCTCCATTAATACAAAAAGTAATACCATTTTCTGCTTTGCACATAACGCCTTTTGAGAAATAGATGAAGACATAAGGGACATCGAAGAATTATTTAATCTAAGCTTTTTTCTTCAGTCCTGTATTTTGTTGCGTTATTGAATGATCACACGCCAGTTCCTGCCCTTCCCCACTTACTCTGGGGATGGTGCACAAAGGCAGGAGCCATCTCATCCTGCTTCAGTGCCCCTCTCTGAGGGAGGGGTGTGCATCTTGTATCAAAACACAATAAACGTCCCTTGGTATAACGGAGGGAAGAAAAGGAGGGGAAAAACAACAAGCTGATTTCACTATGCTCTGTTAATAAGCCAAAGCCGCTATCACGAGCACTGAAAACTGAAGTGTAGCCTCAGTGATTCAGCTGAAAAATCTCATTTGGCCAAAGGGGTGGCTTGGAGATTTTACACCTTATTTGGTCAATGTTCAGAGAGTCATGTGCATAAATACCAATGCTCTGGGAAGCATTGCAATGAACCAATATGCTCAGTGGCAAAAAAGATGGAGAAGTTTTTATTGTTGTGGTAACACTTGGCGTGTGATGTAGATTTTCCAGCTGAAAGACGATGGCCAATTTTATGGCTTTTTGGGCTCTTTTTACATTGTGAGGACCTTGACAGAGTGGAATTTGAACACCCCTTTCCTCCTCCCCTTCCCCTCTGCTATTAAGAAAGGGAGCAATAGATAGAAGAAGAATTGATAGAAGTGAAAATGAGAGTCAAGAGAAATCTTACAGCATTAAATTTTGGGGAAGGATATTTTTAAACCCAGTATTTAGTTCCAAGTATCACTGTACAATAATGTTTCCTCTGCAGTTCCCTGAAATCATGGAGCACATACTGACTGCGAATGCCCTCAACCACTCTTAAAAGAGAACAAACCACCCATGCGGTCAGAAATAGGTGCTGCAGACCCCTGTGTTGAGCTTACCCAGAGCAGGGAGGGGTGGTGACGCTCCCCCCAGGACCAGCGAGCTGCTCTGCACGGTACATCCTCGTCAACGTGCCACTGCCGCCAGCCCCCAGTTACAAAACTACTTCCCAAGGGAGAGACACCGCTCTCCCACCTCTCATCGCCCCGCTCCTCGCAGCGAGGGAGGAGCTCTGCCGAGCCACAGGGGCTGGCAGGAGCTTGGGCTGAGCTGTCCCCAGATCAGGTCTCTACGTCTGTGCATGGGTTCTGTGAATAACTGCATATTCGTGCTGTTTCCTCTTGGCTTGCTCCCCTCTTTCTTCTTTTTTGCTACATCTCACAGTAGTTTCATGTCCTGTCTTGAGTGCCAGTTGACCGGGCTGTGACCCTCTTTTATGTTATATTTGCACAGCACCTGCCGTGGTGGTCCCCATCCCCAAAAGAGGTGGGAGGAAAAGGCGACCCTGTGCTTCCACTTCATGGACGCTCAGTCTTCCCCTTTTTATTTTGCTGGGCGTTGGGGCATTAGGTGGCACTGTCAGAGGAGGGATGATCCCAGCTCACACTAAAGCTACTAAAAGTAAACGATTTTTTACTAATTTCTTTCACTAAAAATAAAGAAATTCAGGTGCTGTGAGTGGGGGAAGAATGACATTTTACATAAGCATCTTAAAAATGCCAGTTACCCATATAAATGAGTGGTAGGTGGACTCCTAAGAAATCCATACTTGTTGTTTACTGGGGTTTGTAAGTGCTATTGTAACAATGGTAAATTATACAGAAAGACCTGAGTTCGCTTCCTGGGACTGTGAACAGAAAGTCCTTTCTCCTTTAGTGAAGTTCTCGCTGCTGTTAAAGGTTTACCAAGAGGAAGCTGCATTTTTCTCAGCATGTTATTACTGTGATTATTCCCGCAGCGCTGACAGCACCCTCGCTACTTTCTCATTATGTAGTAGATGTGTAAGAGCCTGGTCTGCCTCCCATTAAAGTCAATAACTATCTCCCTTAATTAGCGTTTAAATTACGATCAGTCTCTTAACGTTACTATCAGTTAGGTGCAGCGTGGCCATGCTCCGGTGTCCATTCGAATTCTTTGAGGTGAGCCGGGTCCGCAGAGGCCAGGCGGGATCCTGAGCGGGAGCCAGACCCCAGGGGCTTGGGTTGCATCCACTGACGGTCACAGGCTCTCCAAAATGCTGCCGGAGGAGAGGGAGGAGGAGGAGGAGGCTCTCCTGAAACAACGGACCCAGCACAGCTGGATTAATTGCCCTGTTCCAATCAAATTAATAACTTGAAAGTGTCCGAAATTTAATTGTATCCACAGAAAAGGGAGTCTTTCCTCCTTTTTCCTCTGCGCTGGATCTCCAAGGGCTGTAGTGACCTTGGCACACAGTGAACCTCCACCAAGAGCTGGGCTGGGGCCCAGAAATTAAGACGTGCAGGTTTCTAAGGCCAATTACAGCTCATCGGAGTGAATGATCGCTGGCTCGGGCGCTGCGGCTTGGAAAGCCGGTGTGTAACAGCGGCGGGTTTACTCTGCTCTGAGCGCAGTACATCAAGGAATTGATGTAGTTGTTGAGGAGGTACAAAGGGAGTTTGCAATGATTGATGTGTCATCATGACTCCTCCAAAGCGCCCGACAAGTGGGATGTGGGACAGTGCAATGCAGGTACCGGGGACTGCAGGCTGTTTGCTGTGCAAGATGATTTATTCAGATTAGGATCAGAAGTATTTGCAGCACTTCAGTCAAAAAAAAGGAAAAAAAAAAAAAAAGAAGGAAAGAAAGAATGTGCTTTGATGAAGTTAAAGTGCAAAACAAACCTGGCTCCCTGCTGGCTGAACCAAGGTTTGCTGAAATTTAGCTTATCAGCGCATGGTGATATTTGCTAGCAAAACAGACTAAATGATCTAAACCAAGGCACGTGGGGCTGTTATAAACATCCTATGCCTTAGAATAGAAAATTGCCTAGCACTGGCAATTTTCTCATGGCGTTCCTCCCCAGTCTAATAGAGATTAGCCTCTGGAAATACCTGTTTTCAACTATGAAAATGCAGGCTGCCACCTATTTTTCTCTGACCCCAAAGCCTGTGTTACATTTGCACTATTTAAACTCCTGCCGGTTTTTTTAAGATTATTTTTTAGACTATTATGTTTCACAACCACATGGTGCATTTGAATTAATTCTGTATTTGGGAAACTGAGGCAGACACGAACCTGTGCTTCGCCCTGGGTCCCATAGGTTAATGTAGGAATGAGGACTATTTCCACTTAGATCCCCTTTCTCTCTTTCCCTTACCTAAGTCAATGGAAGACCCTCCTGACAAGGACAACAGTTTTCCACGTGGAAAAATGGCCTTTTAATCTCTATTTTCTGTTTGTCTGGATGCAACGAGCATCTGGCAGGAGTGCGGCTAGTGCCATGCTGCCAGAGGGTTTTCGAAGACAGCCAGCAGCTGGTCCATGGAGGTAAGACAGGCAGCTCCGGACCAGAACGAAACTATTAGCATTAATTTAAAGACAGAAGTATCTGAAGGAGATGGAGGGTGCCTATATTTCTTCTGGAGAAGACTCTCACGCTTACTTATTAGCCTCTTCGCTGCATACTGAAGGACAAGCCCCAGTCACCTCAGCACTGTCCAGTGAGGAAAACATCAGTAAATATTGATGGAACCAGGGCTTTTCCTGCAGGATGGAGGACATGAGCTGCCACAAATATACTAGCGTGGTGCCCAGGCACCACCTCACCTGGACGTTTTGCCAGGGCTGCTTGTCGAAGCAGGAGATGGGGATTCGGGGACAGGGAGGGGAAGCAGGGCCCCCTCCCAGCTCCATCTCTCTGCCGTCTTCTGTATTCGTTTACATCTCACAACCCAGTTCAATTTATCTCGATGTGCCAGCTCAACGAACCTTCAGTTTCTTCTCTTAACTGCTGCGATAATCTCACCTCTGCTGCCTTTTGAAAATAAAAAAAGCTGTGCATCTAAAATGGACTGTTTTTGATGAGTATCTTCATGCTTTTTCAACTCTTTCTTTGCTTCACATCACAGAAAACTTCAGAACTTCACCTCGGCACCTGAAGCGCTGATTTCAATTTACATTAATTTCCGACACCACAAAGTGATTCCCTAATAGCTGAGAGCATTGTGATGCTTCTCTTTTTTTGAGGTAAAGAATGAAGAAAAGGGTCTATAAGAAATCCATATATTGTACATAATAACAATTCGCAGTGAAGCAAATACCCTTAATGTCCCAATGAAAGTTCTCGCAATAAAATATATACAGTTCCCTCTTTGTTAATTCTTATTTCACACTTTTTATCTGCTGAACTTTTCAGTTCTCTGAGCAAGGCGAGAACCAACCCCCGGTGCTTGGGAGCAGTCTCATCAGAGAAAAGTTTCCTCCCTAACCTTGGGTAACTCGCCTGCTTTCCGCAGGGAAGGTGTCGCAGAGGGGAAATCCAGTTTTCCAGTTACCTCGCAAGCTCTGGTGGGGAGTCTCCAGAGGAGAGCTTCAAAGAGTGGTCACTTAAAAACCTAAAATTTCTATACATATTCTGACAAAAAGGTCATAACTCTTCTTTTTTTTAGCTTGGAGGACTGAAAAACGGCTTTGTTTAATAGCAATATACTTCTCCCCCTTGGAATGCGAATGAAGATTAATCCCCAGTCACACTGGGAAAGACTTGGCTTTGAAATGACTGTTACAGTGATTTAAATTAACATATACAGCAGGCAGAGTGAATTATTTTCCTCTGGGTGTGTCCACTCTGGGCACTTTTTACCACAATTTAATTGACTGCCAATTAATGTAACGTAGTCACACATTTTTAAGGCTAGTGTGGACACTTTCCCAGATTAATGTCTGAGTTGGCTGATAATTAATGTGAGATATCTACCCCCTCCAACCCCTGAGATAGTTTTACCTATCGGATATGAGGCACCTGTTACTAAAAAAAAAACAATAATGTCTTCATTCAGAGCAGCTTGGGAGCAGAGCAGTGTTTAATTAGAGTTACACGCTGTATATTGTGGACAACAGACTTCCATACAGACAGGGGCTTCAGTCGTCTGAGTTATATATTTAGCTTTGCTGTCAGGTTTGCAGATCATCTTGGGAAAGCATTTGCTGCTTTGTGCTTCCTTTTGGCCTCCTCCCTAACACCAGCCACAGAGAATGAAAGATGCTATATCAAACTTAAGTGGTATTTTTTTTAAATATTGAGTTTGTGGGTTTTTTTCAGAGTGAAGGAAATCTCAAAAAATGAAGTGAAATATTCCTCTCCAAATATTTATTCAACCTGAAGTTATTTTTTACTTTATTTTTAAAAAAATGAAAGCATTTCGAGAGGAGCCAGTCTTCTGCAAAGCATGCTGCTCTTCTTGCCTGCATCTGGCTCGTGTGTCATCATCTGAAGCTGGATGAAGTGCGTATACAGGTGCTTTTGCTTTTACATGACATTTCCCATTTGCTCTGTACACACAGACACAGGATAACGTCAGGCTCGCTACAAGCACAGACTTTTGCTATTTCTTCCCTTGCCTTGGCGAGATACCCAGCCACCCACAGAAAAATCGTTATCTCGCTGCGCAATTGTTCTGCATCGTCATATAGCGCAGCCCTTTACGGGGAGCCACGCTGCATACGGTCGTACGTACAGGGGAACGAGCAGCTTCACATAAACGCCAGAAACACGCATTTTGTGTCTTATCTCATTTCCAAGTGAGCGCAGCCACCTGCTTACAGCTGCCTAATGATGAAAACCATCCACTCTGCTAGCTAACAACTATGGTTGAGCCAAGCTAGACCTTGAAAGAGAAAAAAAAGGAGCTGGCAGAGCCTTCTGCTTTCTGCTGGTAACCACCCCACCTCCCAAAGCGCCAGTGACTCATGCTTAGATCTTGAACAACAACAGACGCGTTGCCCAGTGCTGTTGTGACAGATGCTGCGGAAACCATTGGGGCCTCTTTTCTTTGCCTAATCAAAGCAAAATATTTAAGCAAGCGAGACCAAGCGGATTATTCTGCTCCCAGGACCCTTGTTGAATTCGTCGCCTCAGGACTTGCACCAACACTTCAATGACTAGGTCTGCTGGGCCCACAAAAGCCCCAAACCCTAGCAAATGTCTCAAAATCAGAGTGTTGCAGGCGTGCTCAGCAGGGTCTGGCAGCCACAGGCCGGACTGGGCTGGCCAATCTTCTGGACTCAGCCACACCATATATATATTGGCCGTACCCAGGGGGAGTAAAGCATCTGGAGCTGGTGCCGCAGTACGGAAAAGGACATCCATACCCGGCTCCCCAAATAACAACAACGACACAATATCTGTCCCCCTTCACTTGCAAAGACACGCTTCAGCTTTGTGACTCCCCGCCCACGAAGTCCTTCCAAGTCTGCAGATACTCCCGTGCCTTAAGGCAGAGAAACTTCTGCCAGGCTGATTGAAGAAAAGCCCCTACACAAACATTGTGAGTGTCTTAATCAAGGTCAGTAAGTGCCAGAGCAAAATGAATTGAACTTTAGGGAGAAAAATGGCTTTTCTTTTTAAGAAAGCTGGATACTTTCTATTGATTTTTTTTTTCTTTACTCAGGATTTTGCAGTGAATCCATAAAGCAACTTTCACTGCGATGCTCTTGGAAATAAATGGACCACATATTATGCACATTCATTTAAACCCAGCATATCTATTTAAAAAGAATAGGAGCTGATTGAGTTAGCTTTCTGTAATTGAAAAGCGGTTTAGTTGTACCAGCCTTTTTGGAAAGTAATTTATCTGCTTGAAAGTTGGATCATCAGCTGTAGTTAAACCTCATTCTGCTTTCAGGATGCTTGTTTTATGTCTCCAGTCTAGGTTTTTCCTAAACCATCCTGAGCTTAACTTGTAGCTTAAGCTTGCACAATCTTCAGTGAATTAAATTAGAACCAGGGATGAGCCCTGCTGCTAGTCCAGTCTAACCAGTACCTCAACCCCCGACCCCTGGCAGTGGATGGTGGTATAAGCAGGGCAGCTCCTGGAAAACCGGTCCTTGGTAAACAAGTGACACCAAGGCAAAATATAAGCTTTGAAGAGATCTGCTTTTTTAGTAAGGATGCTTATTTAATATTCAATGTGAAGTCCTGGTATGCTTCTTGAACCCACAGGGTTTCACAGCCTCTTGCCCTTTTTGTCTCGTGTCTAGACAGCTACACAAACCATGCAGAAAGGTTTGCTTTTGGCCCTGTAAAACCACTCTCTCCTTTTTCCATCGTATTCCTATAGCGAGTAGGGCACCCCTAAACCTTTCACCACCACTAGTCATCTCTGTCTCCTTGCTGGGCTTTTTTCTCCACCACCACCAGCCTTGGATGTTAGCTATCCTACTGCCCACTTGTTTCCCTTTGATCTCCTCCCTCTCAGAGAGAGGCTACTCCTGGGCAAAACCCTCCCAAAGGAGCCTCTTTCCTCTCCGCCTGCTCCTAGGCTGATTTCCGACACGAATCAGCGAGTGGCTCCCGAGAGCGGGGTTGGGAAGAGCAGGTCAGCGCTCAGGGCACATCCCCAAGCCTCTGTGCAATGGTAGCGGGAGGAGCTGCGATGCTTTGATGCCAGGAGAGCATCCCCTCTTCATTTTCGCTCACATTAGCTTGGGCTGGCTCTAGGGGATGCGGCACATTGTCCCCCTCTTGCATTCATCAGATCTGCCCCTTGGTGAGAGCAAAGCTCAGCGGGGCCACAGACTGTAATGCCAGAGGAAGATCGGGGTATCCCAAGAGCGCAGCAGTCTGCGGGCACGGCTTGAACCACGGTCACACCAGCAGGCAGCGCCTGGGAGGTGGACGTCACCCACCCCAGCAAGGAGCTGAGATGTGCGTGCCCTCGAAAGCTTGAGCAGCAACATCATTTTGCAAGCGAGGAGGCAGGAAAAAACAACCTGACATATCACCCTCACCCCCAGTGAGTTACAGCAGCCCTTTCACTTTGAGCAAAGTTGATAGAGTCCATGGTATCTCTGGATCAGGACAAACAGAGCCGCACCACCAGCCGCTTTTTCGTTGCCCCCTTACCTGCAGGGAGGGCTGTAAAGCCTGGCTGGAAGGTGCAGGAGAGCTTCGGCAGCGGGCATGGGCTCTCCCCAGAGCTGCCAGATCCTGGCTGAGGTCTGGAGGAGATGCTGATGACATGGGTGTGCTGCCAGACCCTGACAGCCTTTTTCCTGATTTGTAGCCCTGGGGGAGGAAACGCATTCAGAAATCAATATTAGTGGATTTTAAATGAAGTACTAAGTTATCGCACCTTCAGTCATAGTGGATTTACTCCAGAATGATTCCTACAAAATATTTCCTGGTTTTCAGTGCAAAGAAATATGTGGTGAGTACTGCACTATGAACTCCACTTGCTGAGCATAAAAAAAATAATCAAATATTCAAAATATTCCCTCTCCCTCCCCAAATTTGTGTAAAGACCTCCAGATTTACCTCACAGAGCGTTACTAGTGAAAATATCGCAAGGTAACATTATTTGTGGAATAAAACCCTCCGCATTACTGCTGCGCTTGGCATAGATACAATAATTACATCATACATCAACTATGGTGAGTTTATAAATATATGAGTAGAGAATGAACAGCAAGTTGGCTTTCCTCTTGACTGTGGCACCAGGTGCCAGTAGATTTAATCAGTGTACACTTACATATTAGTGTAATGCGAGTGAATCTTTTCTTATACTAGGAGAGAAACACCTATGATAGAAAAACAGCAATATAAATACTTCATCATTTCAACCACAGCTGCTCTATGGCTCTTGTGCTGAATTCTAAGAGATAGTAAAACCTATAATAATGTCTCTCTTTTGCAGTTTGTAGCCAAAACATTCTTTTAGTAAAACACCAAGATTTGTAAAACAAAAGAGGTGAAGTCGTGGCGCCTTGGACCACCCCCAGGGTGGGATGGGGGTAAGCTTGAGGATGGCAGTACCGCCCTTGGAGCCGAGTGCTCCAGGGGGGACAGAGGAGAGTAACATTACACTCTAGCAGAGGGTGAGGCCATAAAGCCCCATCCACACCCCAGGAACAGAAACAACCCTGCCCAGACCCAAGGACAAAGCTTAAATGCACCAGCTGGGCCAATGATCAGGGGTTGGGGGTGCCAGGTGGGGATGATTAGGGTGATTAAGGCTTATTGGTGCGCTCAGGGTCCCACACTTTAAAAGTACCTCCTTTAGAAGGATTTAGTTTTGTCTGGGGTGTGTGCTTTGTTTCCTGGGTCTTAGGAGTGCTCCTTAGGTGCATGCTATGGCAAGCCTGAGCAAGCTTAGCGTCCTAAATGTGCTTCATCTGATGCTCTTAATGCTGCTACATGGTGACTGCAGTTGGAGGGGGTGCTGCTGGTGGAAAGGGTCTTCTGAGAGTGCTTCGAGAAAGGTATGATTTTCTTCATAGGTGGTTGTAGCTATAGGCCATTGGTTTGACTCAATCAGCAATTGCTAAAGGCTTTGATAAGGGTGGCCCTGGCGGGTGGCCGAGCAGTCTGGAGGTGCCCCTTGGAAAGTCAAATCTTCCTACTAACGAAGAAGGCTGTGGAGGGGTCACAACCTGTTGGGCTGCTGCCTTTGGCTAGGCGCCTTTGGCTGTACCCATCTGTTCCGAGGAGGATATGGTCCCGCTGGAGTTGTGCGGGTGGGCTGGTGGCTCTGGGTGTGTAGGGAGTAGCTCTTGTCTCTGGATGGCACTGGAGGTGGAGGTGCAGTTTGTGAAGAATGGGGAGCTGTAGGTGCATGGAGATGCTAATGGGTGGCCAGGTTGTCCTAGAGAAAGAGTCTGTGACACTGGATGCAGTGCCCCAGCGTTGGCCTTGCCCCCTCTGACTACACATGGGTCTCGATGGTGTGAAAAGAGTCAGGTTTGCACTTGGAGGACTATGAGGTCTTGCCAAAATCTGGCCGTGAGCTGGGTCCTCTGCTCAGTACTGGGAGGCCATGGCATCAGAGAATAGCTGGGCTCTCTGTGGGGCTCTGGGCAGCTTTTTGAGGGAAGTCACTGGCCCCATCCTGGCTTGGCCTTGGCCAGGAGCTCAGCCCTTGGGCCAGCTCTTTTGCGCTCCCTCCCCCTTCCGTGAGGCAAATGGCTCCCACCGGTGAATGTCAGAAATTTTTCATCATGAGCCCAGTTATACCCCAGTGTGTTTTTCCTTAAAGAAACTTAAAAAGAGTCAAACTCCATACCCTGATGCACACATTTTATCTAGTAATTAAAGGCCCTTATCGCACCAAGCTCTGGTTTAAAAATAGTTCACAATTCCCCCTGGACTATAGAGGGAAAAAGTAATTCTTAAGCAACATAGGCTAGAGAAGCTTATGCATTTCCTATCACTTCTGAAACCTGGGTGGAAAGCCCTTCCCTGAGGAGGGAATGTGGAGAGACAAAGTCAGCGGAAGGAGAATTACAGCAAGGAAATACTCATCCCTTTCTAAAAGGAAATTTAAACTTACTTATTGTCCCAACTGGTTGGGCATGGAAAGACACTCCTAGTGAGGAGAAATGTGGAAGGATAGAAGGGTGAAGCTTCACTCTGGCTTGAAGTAACTCACCGTGAAGGGTGCGGGAAGGCTGGCAGTGCCACCAGGGCTTGTCCCTGTCCCTGCCCCAATGGTGGTGTTTCTGGAGCGCTCTGCTACACGGGCCACCAGCCTTCCTGGCTACCATTTTTAGCTCAAAAAAAAAAAAAGCTGGTGCAGTGAATGAGGAAACAGGGGTGGCTTTTGCAACAGGAGAAGCCTGCCTTCCCCCTTCCCCTGGGCTGTGGAGGGTATCCTCTGAGGGCTCTCTGGTCTCTTGCCCGATGTCTGAAAAATACCAGCATCTCTGGAGTGTCCGTAATGCTCTGCTCAAAGCCTGATCCAAGAAGATAATCAAAGAATAGAAATGGGTATTTATTTCTTTGCTCTTCTATTAACTCAGCTTGACAACATAATAAGGGGAAGGTGACCCCAAGTGCTGGCGGTGTCAGGGTGATGCATGGCTGGGGTGGACCGCAGGCGAGGGAGGAGCGCTCCTCCAGCCCCGGCGTGAAGCCCCCCCGCCCGCCGTGCTGCACATCACCCAAACCACACGCGCAGCTGTTCCAGCACCAATTAGTCATGTGGTATTTGAAACATCAAATATTCTTTCCCTGCTTATCAACACTGTAATTATGGCCTGTCAGGGTTTTATGCTCGTCTTAAAATAAACACCCGAATGTTCGCGTTAACCCTTCCGCGCTCTGCTGCCGTGGGCTTTCACGGCCGCTTGTGGGGCCAGCGGGGACCATGGGGCTCCCGCCGTGGGGCGAAATGGGGGCATAGGGCAGTGGCTTGCACAGGGCACGTGGCGCCAAGGCCAGGATTAGGACTTAAGCTCTCAACTATCTATTCAAGGCCTTCATAGTATGTCACCCTTTTGCCTTTCTCGGTGTACGTGTGATGTTACGAATGTACTGAAGCTACGCTGGCTATGGCAAAGCCTTGGAGCATCCTGGGCAGAACTGATAACTTTTGTGATATTGCCTTTCTTCCCCCATCAGAGATGTTTTTACTGTGTAATCAAAGTTTTATAGGAAAGAACCACATTTTGATGGAGTTTGCTTTAATTTCTTTGCAGTAAAAGCCTGTTTACTTTTGATCCATCAGCCACAGGTGTTCTTGCGTTCAGTTTACAAAAAGGGGATGAAACTCAAAAGTTTTAAGTATCCTTTTGAGAAAAAGAAAACTTCTGCAGTTTCACACAGGAAAAGAGAGGCTTGTTTTTTTCCCTCGGCTGCCTGCAGCCTGAGCCTGCATTAGTGCTAGCTGACGTTGGGTGCACAGCACTGGGCCGTGTTGCAAAACCTTTTGCCTGGGCAGGGGCTGCGAAGATTTTGCAGGCTTCATTTTGGTGGCCAGAGAGGTCCTGTGTGCCGGGCTGCACCATCACCGGCGCTGTGAAGGCGAGGAAGCCTCATGGTGCTCTGGGGTGGCAGAGGGGAGAGGTGAGGCTTTGCCGAAGCACGTGCAGTATGTGCACTATCTTACCGCTGCTGCAGGCTGAATTTTTCAGATACAAGCATTGGAGCCGTCCTTCCCAGAGCACCTCTGCTGTTCGGTGGGATGAGCTTGGCAGGCTGTGCTCAAGGAAGACAGGAGCAAAGGGTGCTGGCACAGCCAGCCCTGGGGAATGTGCCCTGCTCCCACCTTGGGGGGTGCTGGGGTCTCTGGCTGCTATTTGGGCTTTGAATTCCCCAGCACTAAATTCACCTCAAACTGCTGATTAAGTAAATGAGCAGGGAGAGGCTGCAGGGGAGGCCATGTACATGCATTGGCCCTGAATGACAGACCTGGCTCTGTTCTTACTTTCTTGGTGACCTAACTCCTCCACTCTCCATGCCTCTGTTGGCTTTGCTATGCGACATTTTGTCTGGAAACTTGAAACTATACCATGCGCTGCAGTTAATAGTAATGATGCGCAAGCTTCGTTTTTTCATTATTCTCTATTGCTGCTTAATGACCTAAACATCTTGAACGCTTTTGATAAGTTGGCTGGGGTGTATAGATTAAATTCCTGGAGTTTCTGCTGTGAAGGGCTTTTAGTGATGAGCAATGATGCAGCTAACGTGCAGCGTCGGCCTGGGGCGCGCTGCAGCAACGCGAGGGACCACCGCCCAGCTCCCGCGGGAGTCCTGCTTTATGGGTGCAGCTCCGATGTCTGCTGCTGCAGCAAACGTCGATGTAAAGCAGAGAGGAAAGGTGGTGAGACTGGCTTGGACTAGGAGAAGCTCAGCTGTGTCCCAGCCTGCTCTTTCTGGGTGTCCCACAGGCCTTTCATGACCCAATGTTATCTCAACCTTGTGTTACTTATTTCTTGAAGGGCAGAGCCTGCTGCTGGGTTTCATCCTGAATGGCAGCACTAATCCATTACAGCTGCGTAGGGACAGTCACCCAACTTCTGCTTTTGCATCTGTTATTTAAAAAAGCGCAGTAGTTTCATTCTTTAAAAGAAAATGTTAAGAATTTATATTTTCAAACAACACTTTTGCTGCTCTCTGTTATTTTGCTGTTAGAGGATGATGTTTTGAAACCTTGCTTTTGCTCCAGCCACGTTGGGTGCTGCCTTGTGCTGGCTGTTGATCAGATCTGGAAGATGAGCTCTTGCACAGGTCTTGGTGATGTGCTGGCCACGCCAGCCAGGTGCAAACCTCCTTTGCAGGACCCTCACAGCCTGCCCTGCTCTGCTCGGTGGCTCCCTGGCAGCAAGGTGGCAGATGCCAACACAGCTGGAGTCTGGGGACTGAGGGGGGATGCTGCTAATGAGGGATATCTGCCCAGTGTGGTGCCTTGGTGCAGGCTGGCAGGCACAGCCCAAACAACTCGGCTGTTTAGCAAATGTTTCCCTGCTTCTGAAGGGCTATCAGCCATTCAGGACCTGAATTTGAAAAATGGCTTTAGCACAGCCTCTAAAAATGCTGGCTGTAATGTGTCCCTGATCTTCTGGGCCTCTCAAAATACCCGAGTTTTGTACGTGTCTGGTATTTCAAAGGGAATTCAGTGAGGCAGAACAGACCTGTAGCTGTCCAATTGTCTAAATCAGCACCATAGCATGAGCTGGACATGACAGCCTGTACTCTGAAATATTCACAAAAGCCATGTCTCCAATAATTGTGACTGCAAGGACACAAGCTCAGTGTCTGGCTTTGAAAATGTCTAAGAAAAATGCATATTACCCATTGACTGAAGAGAGCGTGCCTCGGTTTCCCCTCTCGCATGGGCTGGCTCAGCCCTCCAGCAGGCCCTGGGACAGACAGGCTGCTCTGTTCCTCACATCCCCACAGCACCCAGCTCCAGCCCTTGCCTGCTCCCCGGGACCCATAAGCAGTCAAAACACCCTATCTCATCTTCAGCTTTCAGACCTAAAACATTACCCAGCCTTCGAGCGCTTTCCCTGCTGAGCTGTTGCTGCTGCAGGCTTTGCTCCCCACCAAAACCAGCTGCCCCGGACAAACCTGAGGGCAAGTCCTTCAGGTCTCCCAGTCTCCTGGGCCAAACGCAGCAGGCATTTCCCTAATCTCAGCTGTACTTTTGCTCTGCAATTCCCACATCCCCAAGAGCGCAAGTTTTGAAAGTCTTCCCTTGTGCGTGACAGCAGAGTTGGGTGTTCAAGCATGAAATTCCTGCTCTGAGTAGTAGCTGGAGCCTGGGATCTATTGCTCTGTGTGACAGCCTGGTTTGTTGTGTCTCAACGCGGCAGTTCAGGTTGGTGCAATCACCGCAGCTAGGTGATGCCTTTAGATACCAAAAAGACATTTGATTTGTTTATAATAGAAAATAAATGAAAGCAAGAAATGTCACTTTGTATTGTAAACAGAAAATCCTCATCTAAAGAGGAGAAATACCCTTTTTTGTAATTTTCAAGATAGAATGTTATTGATACTGTCACAATCCCCTTTTGAAATTTGGGGATAAGAAATGCTATTATCTGATAGAAAACTATTTTGCTGAAAAATCAGTTATCCTGCTTCTGTGAGTGAGACCTCGGACAGCTGCAGAAAGGCATGCTATGGGGAAGCCCTTCGGTGGCAGCACATGAGGGCTCAGCTGCTCCTGGCCTGCCTGAGTGGCCCAGGCCAAGGTGAAGGGTGTGATCCTGCACAAGCAGCGCGTGGAGGCCAGCATCTCTGGGTCTCTTGCTGCCATGCTCTGGCAGTGGCTGCTCTCACCTTGCTCATTCTTCAGACCTTCCTCTGGGCGTGAGCTGTTTTAACCCTGTGATTTGGGGAAAAACTCGCCTGCCAAATCCCTGCTCAGAGCGCCAAATCTGGGCAGCAATTTTTGTGTAACTGTGCAAAACCACGTGAGTACAAATATGCAGAAGCTTGGCTTCCTCTAGTACATCGCACTCAACACCTTTGTGCTCGGTAGTGCTGTCCTGGGCAGAGGCGATGTGCTGGCCGTGGCTGTGGGAGGCACTCGTGCGGCTCAGCGGTGATCCCAGCTGCCCAACCTCAGCTCCAGATCACCTTGCTCACAAATTCCCAGTCCAGCGGCAGAGCTGGAGCTGTAGCTGCTGGCGTGTGTTTAGATACCCGAGGATAGCGAGGATACTGTCATTGGTGCTTGTCCCTTACAAGGCATGGGCAAACTTGTGCTGACTGCTGTTGGCAGGCACACAATTAACCTTGCTAATCAGCAGCTCTCTGAGGAAGGAACTGTACTGCTCCTCCAGGGAGTTCATTTTTTCACTTCAGGTTGATTGAGGTTCACGTACTTCAATATTTTAACATTCCCCTATGAAGAGTATCAGGTCTGGCTGGAGCAGGAGGGATTTTTCTCTGCCAGAACAAGGCAGAATTGTTCCGTGGAAGCTGCAAATGTGATCTGGGCTGGGAGCTTCTGGTTGCTTAATACCACTTAAGGAAATACAGGGAAAGGAGGAGAGGGGACCAAAGTCTATAGGGGAAAGGATCAAGTGAATTAAATAGCAGAGAGGAAAAAATAGGATTCAAAGTGGGACTTTGTGGAATCCTGGAGGCTGGTTGTGTCAGCTGGTGCCACAGGCCCCAGTCTAGTGTGGGTCCTGTTAACTTGTGTGGTAATTTAAATCTCAAAGCTAAACTGAGTTGGAGAGTGTTAGGGTCTGTCCCAAATGCACAGACGGGCTTGGTTGGCAGGGCAGGCTGGAAAAGCCGGGACCTCAGTTATTCACTGCCAAAGAGAAGGTACGCAGTAGCAGATGCTGCCTGGTGAGCCCCTCGGCAGCCCTGGGGTACACCCACCGGCAGCAGGAGAGTGGTTGGACTCTGGTGGATCTCGTAGCAGGCTTTAAAAGCAAAACTTGGCCCAAACCATGGATGCATTGAACTTGGAACTTCTCATTGCTCATTTTTCCAGAAAACACCTTGCAGAAGGAACTTTTTTTAGCTGCATCATGATTAGTGGCAAACCCCTTCTGCAAGCCAGACCTGCATTTTGTTGACTTGAACCACACTCCAGAACTGAAAGTGAGTCCCCAAATTTGTGAGAAGGACATTCCACCCATAAGCACAAGCATATGCATTTATAGGCTACATAAATATAATATATATTATATACTCCTTCCTATGCAGGGAAACAAACTATAGTGTTTAAAGGCTGTCCTTGTGCCAGCCCATCTTAAAGACCATCTGAACATGCAGATGTGGTGCTCCATCTCTCTAGAGCGCTGGTTCAAGGCATCACTGATAACCCATTACTTTCACTCACCACCCGTAGCACTTCACAAATGCAGTTGGGAAGGAGGGTGGCTCTGTGTCCCAGCACTTGCTCCTTCAGATTGGCTGTGGCCTGAGATCCTCTCTCTTTCTTTGATAAAATCATCACTCATTCTAATGTATTTTTCCCTAGTTGAATTTATCAGTTTAAACAGCTCAATTAAAAGGCCAGCAAAAAGTCCTTAAGGGCACTGCCTTTCAACACTGATGAGAAGATAATGCTGTACAAACAGATTGCAGAGCTATGACAAATAGCACTGAAAATAGATCCCAAAAATAAAGGAAAGGAAAAACTTCCCAAGCAAATATCTACCTCTTCTCTACGTGTTACCGCAACCAAGCTCAGCACAGCAACATGGCGTTGTGTACCCTGGATGTGGCCTTGGATGATGGCTTAGAATTTCTTCCTTGTGGCTGGTGGATCATAAAGAGGTTTTGTGCTTGTACCCTGTGCAGTTCCCACGCTGTAGGGATTCAGCCCTGGGGAGAAGTGTTGAGAGACCCAACCAGCCCTGTGCTCCAGGCTGCAGAGAGGTTTTTTTCCACTAGAAGATCAGCCATAAAGTTGCTTCTGGGGCTTGTGCTTCCTTTGGTAACTGTAAGGTAGCTTCAGCTGTGTATATAAAGGCTCAGCTGTGCTCAGCACTGTAAAACCAGGGTGGAAGACGGCCCAAAGAGCTCATGGTCTGCAGTGGGAGATCCCAGATGGACGCCACTGGCTGTGGGGAGCAAACAGCTGATAGTGGTTAGCATGGGAGAGACAAACTTTACTGTAGGACAACTTTCTGTATTGCTGACCTGTTCTATGAAAGGAAGCTCCTGGGCTCCCATGAAATTTTGCTAGCTTTAGTCTTTTCAGCCTCTTGCTTCCTTCTCTTGGCACCAGCCCCCAAACCACAAAGCTAACAGCAGGACTTGTGCTTCTGCCCAACTGCAGTTACGTATGGAAGGTGAGGCTCAGGTACAGCCTGAAAGCCACAGTCAGGAGGACACATGTTCCTTGTCTCTGAGGGCCTTGTCGAAGCGCTTCTGGAACATCGCTGGGCTGGTGCCGTGATGCCTCTGGGGAGCCTGTGCCAGGGCTCCACCACCCTCTGGGGGAAGGACCTTCTCCTAATGCCCAGCCTGACCCTCCCCCGGCACATCTCCCTGCCATTCCCTCGGGGCCTGGCGTTGGTCACCAGAGAGCAGAGACCAGCCCTGCCCCTCCTCCTCCCCTCGGGAGGGAGCTGCAGAGCGCCATGGGGCTGCCCTCGGCCTCCTCTGCTCCAGCTGAACAACCCAAGGGGCTTCAGCCGCTCCTTGTACGGTTTCCCCTCTAAACCCTTCCCCAGCCCCGCGGCCTCCTTGGGACACTCTCCAGTAGCTTTATACCCTCAATGTCCTGCGGCGCCCAACGCTGCCCACAGCACTCGGGGTGAGGCCGCCCCAGCGCGGGGCAGAGCGGGACAATCCCCCCCCTCGCCCGGCTGCGATGCAGGGCTCGATGCCCCCCCAGGGCACGGCTGGCCCTCGGGGCTGCCAGGGCACGCTGGTGGCTCGTGTTCAACTTGCCGTCGGCCAGAGCCCCCCGGTCCCTGCAGAGCTGCTCCCCAGCCCCTCACTCCCCAGGCTGCCTGTACAGCCAGGGCTGCCGCGCCCCAGGGGCAAAACCTGGCACTTGCCCTTGTTAAACTCCACACTGTTGGTGACTGCCCAGCTCTGCGGCCTCCCTGCCCTCGGGAGCACCAACAGCTCCTCCCAGTTTTGTGTCATCTGCAAACTTAGTGTTCCTTCCAGTCCTGCATCCGAGTCGTTTATGAAGACACGAAAGGGTACTGGCCCTAAGATGGATCCCTGCGGAACCCCGCTAGTGACTGGCCACCAGCTCGATGTAACCTCGCTTACTATGACCCTTTAGGTGAAAATAAGGATGTCTATTCATTTTTTCAATTTCAACTGCTGAAGCACAGATCTGAAAAAATCACCTTTAAGAATGCAATAAAAATACCCAACTTTTCTGTACGTCCAAAGTTTGTTATTAAGCAAAGGAATGAATCCTGCTTGCTTAACTGTCTAGGGCTCTATCTTACAGAAAGGGTTCACCTTCTTGGTTTTTCCCTCTAAAAACATGAAATGCATGCTCAGAGGAGGTTTAGATTTAGGAAAAATTTCTTCACTGAGAGTTGTTGAGCATTGGAACGGGCTGCCCAGGGAAGTGGTTTAAATACCTCCCTGGAGGTATTTAAAAGTCATGTAGAGGTGGTGCTTAGGGATGTGGCTTAGTGGTGGACTTTGCTAAATTAACGGTTAGACTTGGTGATCTTAGAGGTATTTTCCAACCTAAATGATTCTGATGCTGTGATTCTATGAAAGTCTTGAACCACTACACCGTCCCCGTCTTAGCGAGCTTAGACTGTCTCATTTTCCACAGAGCCATGTAATATTGAGAAAGCAAATTTAATTCATCATTATTTTTCAGTTCAAAAAAGCTTAATGTTTTGCAACTCGCAGATGCTTATTTGCTTCCCAAGAAATAGGAGATGCCACACAGTGCAAATGTGTTATGCACTGAGATTGCATTAATTCTTTATATTTCATTTGCTGGAGATACCCTGGAGTCACTGAGGAGGAACTCTGCTAGATTCAAACCAAATCTTAAAAAAAAAAAAAAAAAAGGTGGAGACACTGAAAACCAGAACCAGTGAGAAAAGAGTCTGTTACACTGCCTCCGCCATCTGTGAAGCTGTAGTTACCAGGAGAGAAAAAGTTTTGAAACAATCCAGGTAAATCAATTAGTTTTGCTTCATTTCTTCCTGGCTGTTGCTTTGCCTTATCACGTTTCACCACATTTTGCTGGAATGAGGTGATGTGCACCGTGGCTGCTGCTGGTTGGCAGCTGATGGTAAATCCAGGTGGACACTCGTGGCTCACTGGGGGGGGTTTCTGGGAAGAATCCTCTGTGAGGGAACAGGGCTCACTCTGTGGGGCTGATGGCTGGTTTTGACCAGTTCCCCCTTTTTCACGTGGACAAACGCCCTGATCTTTGGCCTGGCATGCGGGTAAGGCCAGGATGAACTGGAGGAGCAGTGTCAAATAGATTTTGACACAGTTTCTATGTCAATAGATCTTTATTTCATTTGGGGAAGGGCCAGAGATAGGGGTTTCAGGGAAAGTCTGTTTGCTGGTCTCATTCTTGTCTATCTGCTCCACCTTGAAACAAGTCAGCAGACCTTTCTGGGGAGAGCTGGGGTGTCAGCGTATGTGGCCCTTCACTGGGGACCCCTTTGGCTGCTGTGGGTGGTTTGGTGATGCTGCTCTGCTGGCAGAGCCAAGGGGTAAATTCAACCCCGGTGCAGGGCACTGGAGGGGGCTGATGGGGCTTCTGTCCTGCAGCGCTTTCCTAGGGTTTTAACACTAGGGAGTTAAAAACTAAAGGTAAACTGGCCTTGCTTCCCAGGGTCACAAATGTCTGAAATCAATCAATCTGGAGCTGTCAAAATGTTTCCTTCAGGTTGATTTTGGCACTGAGCTGACCTGCTTGGGCCGAGCCCAGTGCTTGCCTTGCACCAGCCTGGCAGTTTCACTGATGCTTTGCGGAGTTGAGCAGTGCTGTGGGTTGACCCTGGCTGGGCACCAGGTGCCCCCCAGAGCTGCTCCATCACTCCCCTCCTCAGCTGGGCAGGGGAGAAGAAATACAGCAAAAAGCTCCTGGGTCGAGATAAGGACAGGGAGAGATCACTGAGCAGTTACTGGCACAGGCAAAACAGACTCGACTTGGGGAAATCAGCTTAATTTATTGCCAATCAAATCAGAGTAGGATAGTGAGAAATAGAACCAAATCTTAAAAGACTTTCCCCCCCACCCCTCCCTTCTTCCCAGGCTTAACTTCACTCCTGATTTCTCTGCCTCCCCCTCAGCAGCGCAGGGGGACGGGCAGTGGGGGTTGGGGTCAGTTCTTCACACTTTCCCTCTGCCACTCCTTCCTCCTCTGGGGAAGGACTCCTCACACCCTTCCCCTGCTCCGGCGTGGGGTCCCTCCCACGGGAGACAGTCCTCCATGAACTGCTCCAGCGTGGGTCCACGGGCCGCGGGGGGGGGTATCTGCCCCACCGCTAATCCCCACGGGCCGCGGGGGGTATCTGCCTCACCATGGACTTCACCACGGGCTGCGGGGGAATCTCTGGTCCTCCCTGCCTTCTTCCCTAACCTTGGTGTCTGCAGGGCTGTTTCTCTCTCATATTCTCACTCCTCTCTCCAGCTGAAGTTGCTGTTGCACAGGTTTTTTGTGTTACCCCAGAGGCACTACCCCTGTCGCTGACGGGCACGGCCTTGGCCAGCGCTGGGCTCCTCTTGGAGCCACTGGCACTGGCTCTGTGGGACATGGGGGAAGGTTTTGTCAGCTGCTCACAGCCACCCCTGTAGCCCTGCCACTACCAAAACCTTGCCACGCAAACCCAATACAAGTAGGAAAAGGATAGGCAGGACTTTTGGGAAAGGAAGGCTCTCCATCAGCCTCCTTTAACTTGATCCTCACCACCCTCACAGGTGTCACACCAGTGTCCTCTGAAGGACATGAGACATGTCTGCCTCTTCCATCCTAGCTCTGATGTATGATACCTTGGCCGTGACCCTCCCCTGGGTATCACAGCCTCGTAGCTAACTTTGCATGATGCTCTGCCACGGAAATACAGCTTAATCTGAGTGTCAGCTGGTGCCCATCCCTGAGCTGGGCTGCTCGGGGGTCGCAGGCTATCTCTGGAGGGAGCGGCTTTGTGCCCTGGAGAAAGAGCCAAACAGCTCTGCTGGCGGAGCAGCATTCGGCACCGGTGCAATAAGGCATTGAGGGCACACACGGAACAACGAGCGTTAAAAAAGACTTTGAAGAACGACTCATTAAGTAAATATCATTCGTCTGGGGCAGGGCCGGGGTGCTATGGATATATCGCTGTATGGTTAGAGCCTGTATCATAATGCGTATATACAAGCAGCGCTGCATGGAGGCTATTCAGGCAGCTCTATTTCTGGCATTTTATAACTTTTGAGTGCTTGCTTTTACAGCCTGAATAATGTTCTTTTAAGTGTAGAGTTTGGTTTTGTTTTTTTTAAAGGATGTAATTATAATCTTGTTCTACATAATTTAACAGGATTGGGGCAGGAGATTTTTATCCAAGGCTGGAAGTAATTGGCAGGCTAGCTTGTTAAATAGCTGAGGCGACCCAAGGGAAGGACAGAGGTGCGTATTTCCAGTCACATAACGGGGAAGAGGACGAGCCTGCCCGCGGGTGTGCATGCACAGCCTCTGCAGTGGGCGGGATGGCTTGTGACCTTAGCATTGCCCTGCTCTAGGCAGCTCCTGCAAACTGCTGCATGGGAGGGATAAAGGTCGCCACCGAGATCCCTGCACTGCAGACACAGAAGGCATGAAGCAGCTGTTTGGGGCTTGCTCGGTGCCACGTACCCGATGGCATGCCCAGGGCAGGCTGCCACCTCCTGTCCTGGTCTTGGCAGGAGGTGCGAGAGCTTTGGGGGTTATCTCAGGCATGAGGCAGCAGGGTTTGGGGGCCGGGATGTGGTTCAGCCCAGCAGAAGGGCTAGTGGCCAATGACTGCATGGGAGGGCCCTGGATGCTCCTTCCTTGTGCTCCTTTTTGGGGACCCTGGAGTCATCTGTGGTGGTGGGTCCACAGCAAGCTGCTGGTGGTGATGGCCAGCACCGAAGTCAAAGGGCTGGTGACACCAAGGCCACCTTGCCAAAGCGGCTTAATTTGGGTAGGATCCAGTTTACGAGGTTCTGATGATGGGAGATGGATGGCGTTTTGACTTTGCTTCTCCTGCTTTCCTGCATGTGTAGACCAGCGTGACCAAGTCGTCACCTGGAGAAAGGCCAGAAGGAGCGGGAGGGGACTCTGAAAGGGTATGAGGGAACAACAAATTTCCTAGATCATTAATTTGCTATTTGCAGACAGAATGTTATTGGCTCGAGATGAAGGACTGCCAGAGACGGCAGCAGAAACCTGGGACTGCAGATGTTTTTCCTCCTTAAGGTGACTGCTCGGCAGCACAGAGCTAATGTCAGGACACCAGAAAACCGGGAGCAGGGAGTGCCTCCAGGTTCCTGCGCGCAGACCTGCAGGGGTTCCAGAGCAGGCACCGCTCGCTGTCGGGGCAGGGACACTCGAAGCTGCCCAGGCTCCCCTGTGCCCCTCTGAGACGTGGGCTGCACTCCCTTGCTCCTGGCTTAGGATCAACCTGCTGGTTGGAGGTATCATGTAAGGCCCTGGTTTTGACAGGAGAGGATCTCAATTCCCTCTAATGCCAGTTCTAATTTTGATGCTCCTTAGCATGGGGAAAGCCTCCTAGACAGCTTTGCCTGGTGTCCTCCATAGGATGCTTTGAGTTGAGTGAAGAATGTAGTGTGGTGGAGCAGAAGATTAATCTTTTTAAATGAGATTGATCAAATTCTCCACTCACAGCCAACTCCATCACAGCTTCTGACTCGGCTCCCATTCGTTCGACAAGGCCTGTACTCGGGGCACTTGCCTACCAGGTGCTGGCGTGTCCTTCCCCAATGCCACGGGGTGCTGCTGTCCCCAGAGCCCAGCCCAGCGTTTTTCTGCCCTCCATGTGGGTTTCTCAGCATTTGCAGTCCCTCCTCACCCACTGCCCAGCACCCAGGTCTGCCAGTTAGTCATGGTGCTTCTGGTGATCACCGTGGGGATGTACCATGAGGGGACCTGAGCAGCTGAATATTCAGCCCCAAAGGAGCTGAAAATCTCAGTGCTCAGTAATGCAGCGCGTCTCGAAGGTGGCTGATCCGTGTGTCCGCTCTGTGCTGCAGAGGAGAAGGTCTGTCTTCAACTTCTTGTCTCTGATAAACAGAGGAGTAAAAAAATCACCGGTGACTTTGGGGAATGTGGACCCTTTGGGTCAGTAGTGTCGCGCTGGAGATGTTTCCATTGCGATGTTCGGCAACGTTTTTTTTAGGTTTGCCTGACATGAACCCCTTTGACATGAAGGTGGCTGGGAAGTTAACGATGCTGTCCCAGCCCAGGTATGAGCGAATGCAGGCAGTGAGCACCCACAGAGAGCGCAAGTGGGGACAGCTTCACTGCTGGAGGAAGTACTTGCTTTCCACGTTCATTCACTCATTGGGCTGCTCTTGAATCCTGATTTATTTGAAATCAGCAGAGGTTTGGCTGCTGATCTCAGTGGACCAGGGTAAGATGTCCAGACTGGATATTCTCTTTCTTCGGAAATATTTCTTTGGTTCTTTTTGGGTTTGCTACCGAATATGCAAAACTTCTAGCATCTGGCTCAGTGGGACTAATAAGCAGCTACTCCTTGGGAAGCAGAGATTTGTGAAGGGCCACACGTTGCACCCATGAAATGAAACCCTGGGTGTTATTTCCAAACAGGGCATGCCACCTGCATGAGAGTTTTGTGGCCTCGGACTTGCCTTTGGGCCACCCTTCAGGGCCAGCTCTGTCGGCAGGAGAGGCGGCGGTCGCTGGACCGAGGGTTGTGTCTGGTGTGTCCCAGCTACTGCAACCCCTGGTGCTGCCCGTGCAGAGCGAGGCCCCCCATCAACTCACGCCCTGGGAAACCCCCGCGTGGAAGGAGATGATCCTTGTTACTCCTGAGCATACCAGAATGTCTCATTTATTCATGTTTGCTAGTTGTTGCTTTCCCTACCTGCTTTCCCCCTCTTTCCTGGAGGCGGTTTAACAGAAGCACTTCCCATGGCAGTTTACGTGCTACAGACTAGCACGCTCTGGGACAGATTGCCTGGCCCGTGTTTGCTGTTGGGTGGGAGAGAATGTCTAATACTTGGAGGCTGAGTCCCATCACCTCCCCTGTGCAGGGGTGGGAGCTAGCACGTGCCAGGGAGGGAAGAGAGCGGCTGGTGGTGGGAAATACGGTGGGAAATATGCTGCCGCTGGTACTAACTTGCTTTCCCACCCATCTTTAAGCATATGGTAAAGTGGTGCAGAGGAAGAGGCAACTAATTACACCAGGACTCCCTCTGTGTTGGGTTTTGCAGCCTTCTGCAGTTTAGGCAAGCTCCTGTTGTATTGTTCAGCTGTCTTGCTGTATTAATGGCCTTGAACTCTTGCTTGTGAGGGGAGTGATTAAGGTGTTGCTGCTTAGTCATCACACTTTGCTTCCTACTTAATCTGTGATGAATATAACAGAGCTTATGTGCACGGTGATTAAAACCTTAAGTGTCTTCCATGTGGAAGGGTTTCAAAGCACTCTTCCTTCTTGCCTACTTGATTTTGGGGTCTGGAGCTGCCCAGCAGCCTCTGGTACAGGAGATCCTTTGCTTGTGACCTGGAGTTAAGTGTGCGGGTGGCTGGGGTATTAAAAAGTGCTTTTATAATTAAATACAGAATAATAATTGTGGTTATGCAAAAGAATAGCCCGGTTGGAGACTTTAAGGAGAGACATGATGATGAAACCGCCCACCTTCATGTACATTATCACATGATGTATTACAAAGTCTACCCTAGGAGACGCTTTCTTGGACATTTTACCCTGAGTTGTGTGGGAAGGATGTTTTCAGTTCCACAACATTTTTAGTTGGTTTTTTCCTATCCTGCATACGGGATGAGAAATGGAAGTTTTCAAAATTTTCTGCAAACTGAAAAATCTGAAAAAAAAAGAAAAAGTTGGGTCAATATAAAGAGCTTGTTGGATAGTGGCAGATCGCTCCATTTCAGGTTCAAATTTTATCTGTGTATTTTCTTCCAAACCAAATGAGCTTAACTTTTGGAACAAAATGGTGTATTAGAAAATGTTGTATTTGAAAATGAAGCTAGCGTGGTGTGAACTGAGTGGCACAAAGAGTGTTTCAGCAGTTTCCTAACGTTTTTCCCTGTAATGCATTAGAAATGGAGGACACTCCTGGAAAAAATAGTCATCGCTTTATTTTTTTTTGCGACCTATAGCAGGGGCTGATCCTGCTGCGCTGCGCCAGAGGGGGTGCACATATCCGCTCCCCTGAATCTGACCTGCCTGACTCCTTCTGGAGACGCTTCTACTTCTCACCTGTTTTTCTTGAACTTCCAAAGTAAACAAACCTTTTCTGTGTTTTGGACGAGAAAGTCTATTCCCCATCTCTGCTCATCTTTTTTATGAGCCATTTGATGCTCTTCTGCCTGGAAATGGCCACGCTTCAGTATTTCGGGATATATTGAGTTTGCAGAGCATTTGAGAATGAGCATCTCTTACCCTCTATATTACAGTAAAATCAGTAGGCAATGAAATACGTAAATTGTCACCTGAATAAATGTAGTTCAGTTAAAAATATATACTCACTTACCAGCTCCCTGTATGAAAATGGAGAACTATAAAAAGTAGACAGGCTTGTATGGACTGTTCTGCTAATGTTAATGCATTTTTCAGTGTTTGGAGAAATTTGATTCATTTAAAAAAGCCTGGTGTGAATTCACCTGGCAGCATTTCCAATTTTTTTTTTTTTAGATCACTTCAGAAGGGCAAAGAAGTCCTTTGTGTGAAATGGGGTTTGGTTTACATTCAGCAATCACAGGTCGGGGCCAAAAAAGGGCTTGTCAGGGGAGCGGCCCGTGGATGGAGGCATCCACCCCTCCTGCTTCGCTGTGATTTCTCAAAACATAAGGGAGGACGCAGCCAGGGAGAGCCAGCTCCCAACGGGCCAAGCGCTGTGCCGGCCCTGGGCTCTGCCTGCGGGGTCCTCCCTAACGCGCAACCGCTCGGACACCCGAATCGCGTGGCCCGGCCGCTCCAGTTCGTGTGACAAATATTAAGCTGGTTTGGTTTAAGATGCCCAGAGGACGTGCACACGAGCTGCTCCCTGGAGCAGCAGCAGCTTCTGCGGGGGCGCCTGCATGCGGGAGGGGAGCTGGTGTCCGGGGGCCGCTGCCCCACACAGGTCGTGACAGTGGATAAATGCTCCGCTCCCCCTTCCTGGTGCCTCCTGATTTAGTACCCGTTATGCTCTTTGAGGTAGGCGCCGTGCTTTGCTTTACTCACGGCAATGGTCAGCGATGCTGCCTGAGGCGACTGCCCCAGCCTGGCCGGAGCTCGGTGGTTACGTCTGCGTGACCGATTCTGCGCTTGGCTGCTGGCTCAGAAAAACGGAAGAAAGGAAATGTGTTGCTGGTCATCCCCCCAAAAAAATAAAATGTTCAAAATGTTCGGTGAACTGAGCCATTTCTGATAGTTTTGTTTCACATCAGAGGAGCTATAACATTTATTTTTTTCAAGCTTTCCTAATAAAAAAAAAAACCTATCCCTGCCCCTGGGTTTCAAAAGGCAACATTGATTCAAGCTAAACAATTGAAACATGTTGTTTTGAAAACACTGAAACAAAATTATATATATTTACCCCAGCTTTTCACTTTTCTGCCCAACAAAAAACAATTTGGCAAAGTTTGTGCCCAGCTGTGAGGTGTTTGGGAACACCACAAACCTGGGTTGTTCCTCCTGCAAAATCAAGGGCTGGGAAGTGACGAGGGTTCAGTGGAGCTGAAAAGTTTGGGGGAAAAAAACCTCACCTTTGATAGATGGTGGCTATTGGAGAGCTGATGCTACTGTGCTTAGACATCGGGTCTATGAAAAATTTGTATTGCTGCCAAGATACTGGTTCAGTCCACTTGAACGGCTGCCGCTGTGTTAATAAGGGCATGACTGTGTGAGAAGGGAAGTCAGCTGGCCAATTTTCATGGTGGTATTACCTTGAAATTGCCGTTCCCTTTAGAAGTTACACTAGTATGGTTGTATCGCTGTCAGGTCAGAGCTTTCATAGTCAGACAAGGGCAAGAGTCTGCTCGGACCAGGCTTGCCCCAGACAGTACTTTCTCAGCAGCTGCTTCCACTGAACTCCTCTGTGGCTGGTGACAAGGGTGGAGATGCGGATGCGAAGCCGGCACCTTCCCCAGCCTTGCCTTGGGACCTTCATTCCCTTTTTGCCCCTTGGCTTTGAAATTACTGCATGTGCCTTCTCGAGGTGTGCCGGCTCCCGTGGTTCCCCAGCCCCGACTCCTTTCTGCGTCCACCTCAGGCTCGCACCGGCGCTGGGTACACGAGCACCCTGGGTACCTTTTGTGAGGTGAAGTGACATCTCAGAAAAGCTAAACCAAAATAAGCCCTCCCTTGTCCTAGCTGGTGACATTTAGTAAGCCTGCTGCAAGGTGCCGAGTTTGAGAGCATTACAGCAGGGATGTTCACACTTCAGCTTCAGATTTAGCCGTTCCGGAACAGAAATAAGATCTGACGTGATCTAATTAAGAAAATAACAACTATTAAAAGGCCATGTGAATTTGGCACCTGGAAAACTTACGCATGCTTTAAATCCCACAAGGGTGCCTCTCACGGGCTTATGATGCCTTGGAACGCTGCACCGCCGTTTCCATACCGCACTTTTGCATTCAGGGGTTTTGCAGGACTGGTTGTTACCTGCTGTCCCGAATGCCCAGCTGGGACGTCAAGAGGTGAAATATTTGTGCTGGGAAGAGTCAAGACCCGTCTCAGACACGCGGTGGATTTGCCTGAGCGCTGAATTTCGCTACCGTGGATTTCTCGCTCATTTGAGCCGCCTGCAGGAACATCAGTTCCTTTTGCAGGGGATACATGTACTATTAAAATGGAAGCAGAGGAAAAAATAGAACAGGGTAATATCCCCTCTGAAACACAACCTCTTTTTTGGGGGCAGCAGGAGATGTCAAAATGGTGTTTGCAGTGCTAACGCTTCAGTAGGGGGTTAACGGTGCCAGTGATCAGACGGATAATTCCCCTCAAAATTATTGTTTTACCTCACTCCATCCAATTACTCAAGTCGTTTTGCTATCCCACAGATCTCTGTTAACGTCAACAAAATGATTACAGACTGCAACGGTGTCAAGATATTTCACTCACAGGAGCGCCGGCGAAATGTTTATGGTGCGACATGTTGAAAGCAGCATTTGATGTGTAAATGTCAGGACGGTCAGCCTTCCTGTCACCAGCACCAAACCGCACAAATACAGGTGCTGAAAATGTCACCCGCACAACCAAAGAGCGCTTTTATCGCAGGCCACGTAAATCGCCACGTAAGAGGCCGACGTCGCTGTCAGTAGCGGTGTGGAAAAGCTACGGGAGCTCTCCGCTAGCGGCGCCGCGCGCCGTCTCTGAGAGTTGCGGTCGGCAGCACGGTCCTGCCTCTGGCATTGGCGAGGGGGCTGATGGCAGCCGGATGGACGGAGGACACCCATGAGGGCGGCAACGCCGGCCACGGATCAAACCTCTCTGCTTGGAGGGAAAGCGACGTTGTTAAGGGTGAGGGTGCACCCCAGGAGCCACCCGGGCTGTCTAGAAATGGGTCAAGAAGCCGCCTCGGCTGTGTGGCTCTGGGGCCTCGCCCAGTACCTCCGTTCTTGGCAAAACCTGCAGAATAAGGTTTTGTGACGACGACGAGCAGCTGTAGCCTGGAGCGCCTGGCGTCACGGGCACCGGGCGAGGAGCACCCGTGTCCCTGCATGGCGGGGCCCGGCCCCCGTCTCTGACCCCCAGCCACTCTGGCCCCTGCGCTGTCGCGCTTTCTGCTGGCGGACGGGCGGTCGAATAAAGGTTGCTCTCGGTCCACCAAAGACTTTGCGGCTCCAGTCCCACTGGCTGCGCCCAGATCCACCGATGATGGTTTCTGCAAATCCCAGGAATTGAGGAAAACTACATTTTTGCAAATAAACCTCTATGAATTCCCTGTTGCCTCAGCACTCTTCATTTCTTGGTAAGAGAAGCTACAAAGAAAACTCTGATGAAACAAGCCAGATCTGAAGGCAGGAGATATTGAAATCTGGAGGATTTAATTTCATATTTTTATTACATGTTTTTGGAGCCCTGATTATACCCCCACCCTCCAAGAATTTATTTACCTAAGGAAAATTATACTACTGATTACAAGATTGCAGGTTCATTTTCACTGTTGAGAACTCATTTTTTTTACAGCTCACGTTACACTCGCATGACTTGTAAAGTTTTGTAACATCTTGAAATTTTTAATGCTACATCGCAGAAAGGTACTTATATATAGATGAACTAGGCAGAACGCTTGCTTTGCAGTCTTATTTGGGGGGAAAAAAGTTAGTTTCTTGGTTTGAATAGGCCTGTAAATGATTTCTTGGAATTATTGGACAGTGAGTTCGCAGGGTGCTCGCAGGAGCTGCCTCGCATTTGTCCTTCAGGCTGGGTGCAAAGTGAGAAACTGAGACATGTTCATAACATAACATAACATAAGAAAGAATGCTTTCTACAGGGGAATAAAAATAAATTATGCAGAAATCGTGACTATAGTGTGCATGAAATGATACTGGCAAGGTCCCCATGGTAAATATTTGACAGGTAGGACTTAGCCAGAATCTCAGTCTTTCCAATAAATCATTGCACCTGGGCCTTTTAAATCATAATTCGCATCAGCCAGCATTGCACACTGAGTTAAGGCCAGGAGAGATTTCCAGATGTATTACGACAATTATTCAGTTAATAGAGCCATAGAATTGGATGAGATTTTTGTCAATTCCGATGTCACAGCAACAGTGACCTTTGACTGAAACATCACCATGACTATTGGATAAGGTCCTGCAGTGCTGCTCCTCTGTGTTACCCAAGGATGAAGGTTGTAAATACATGAGTTACACTGTTCGCTTTTCAGTTGGTAAAAACAAAGGAAAAAAACCCCATAATCAAGTTCCAATACACAACTAGATATAATATAGCTTTTTCTTTTTATATATATCTGTATATATATCAAGTAAAAAAATCTAAAATAGTTGGAAGTAAAAAATGAAAAAATAGCTGATTATGTTATTTTTTTTTTCTTTACAGTGATATGGTAGCAAATACAAGACAAATGAATAATAAACCTTTATATAAGGTGTTCTGGTCCCATCTCCATCGATTGGGCTCAGACTAGAATAGAAAATGGAACAAGGTGATTTTTGTGGTTTTTTTGGCTACAGCTTCTGCAAGTGACAAAGATGATGTTGATAAGACAGAAGGAAATTATAGCACTAAATAAAATAAAACTCCAAAGGGTTTTCCAAAAGACCTTAAACACCACAGGGTGAAATTTACTTCTGAACTGGGGGAGCAAACACAAAGCATCACCAAGTCCTACTTAGGCTGAAAATACTGTATGCTTATCCTGGCCTCAAAATACATCCTTTTTTGTGCCATCTTGCCATAAAAAAAAAAAAACCTATCAATGCGTTCCCCCCCCCCCTCGGCAGCTGATAATAAAAAAGCAAAGCCACAAATCCATCGACTGGACCGAGCCAGACGTGAGACCTCAGTGGTGCGCTAGTGGCTGGCTGCCCTTTGCCCAGCGTGAGCCTCCCCCAGAATCCTCTACACTGAGATGGCACTTGAATAAGCTTGGCAAACGGTCACACCGAGCCCTGTTTTGGCTGCAGAAAAGAAAGAAGTACTACTCTCAGCCTAAAACAAGATTATATAGACGGTCAAGACAAAACAGTGGGTTTTTTTCAGTTGTCTGCATAATAATTACATCATGTTTGCATATAGAACAGCTTTTGCATTATTGCTCTACTCATAAGAATATAGTAAGGAACTTATAACAGACTTGCACGTTACAAACTTAAGGTTCTTTGGTGAAGAATGAGAAAACAGTATTTTCGCTGTAATTGAATCTCAGAGAAGTTTTTGTTTTTTATCTGTTGATCCTTTGGAGTCTCTCACAGAGGAGGGAAAGATATTGAGTCAGCTTTACCATGGCGACGATGGCGACCCCGCCGATCATCATGCAGGTGGGCCAGAAGAGCGAGTGGAACAGCACATTGGAGCTGTACAGTTTGGTTAATATCACGTTCTTCTGAACGCCTTCGGGGTCGTAGAAGCAGGAGAAGCGTTGGTACTTTCTGAAGTTTTCCATCACGACGTTCACCAGCGACATGGACTCCTCATAATTCTTGCCGCACTTGGGTATGTACGAACACTGGGAAGAAATTAGAGGGAGAAAAATGCATCTCCAGACCAGATACCTTGTCTGCTTTCAGGTGGCAAGCAGGAAAATCTCAAGATGATTATGCTTTTCATAATAAGAGTGGAATATTATTAAGCTAATAATAAATTTATCACAGACAAAACTCAATATTTTGCACATCTACAGAATTTCCCATTGGAGGCCCTCCAAGTGCTGTACAAACATTAATGCTTTAATCTGCACAGCGGCCTCGTGAGATAGGTGAATATATTATTACTGCTAATTTACACATGCAAAAATGGAACTGATGAAGTACCTCTTCATCTTAAGTGGCACGCATATGCTCGCAGTTAGATGGGTAATTGACTCTCTGTAAATACAAATCTGGTAGTTCAGATCTCACTCGGGTTGGATCCAAGTGATCATGGTGGGCACAGGAGGTTGCTCACAGAGGAGAGGCTGATGAGGGACATTTATACATATCCCCGTGGGGGTAAAGCCTCGATTAGGGACAAATAGATAGTCTAGGAGAGACCGCAGTTTTCTTACTGACAGCGTGGAAGACTTTCATTCAATCTCTAGCTGAAGATCAGCCTGGCAACCAGGATGGCTCTTAGTGGTGTTTTTGCTCCTGACCCCAGTGTAAGTCCAACAGTTCCTTCTCTCTGAAGATGCTGCGAGAATTTCAGTCTCAGTCACAAAGAAAATAAGATTTGGGGGTGGCTCTAAGACAGTTTCAACCTAGCATTCCTAAGGAATACTAAAACCAAGGTAATTAAAAAACCCGCTTATGGAGTCTATGCGTTGAAGATATTCCACGGGACACGTAGGATGGTGGCTGTGGGCTGTACTGACCATTCCCTGCAAGGAGCTCGTGTGGGCTGGTGAGGTGGTGGGCAGACACACAAGGATTGAGGCCACACCTGGGTTTTGATCTAGAGCAGAAACACCTGAATTTGTTGTTGTTGCTGCTATTGGTCTGGAAGAGGATTGATGGTAGCAGCCCAGGGCCCCTCGCTCCCTCCTCTCTTCTAGACACTTATGTCCCTCCACACCTGAAGGTTTTCTATACCTGCCCAGGAGTTTGATTAAATTCCCGACCTAGGCTTCAGGACGGGGGGAAGTCAGCTGCTTAACTTCTCGCTGAACATGCATGGGAGGGCCCAGCAGGTCATTGTTCCCTGGCAGTTATGGGGTGATCGTGGGTCCCCGCCATGTTCCCTGCCTGCGCTGCTGAACCTGCTTGGTTACTGTAGAAAGTAAGTTTTGCAAAGGAAAAAAGCTATTTTGTTTGCAATAACGTGACCCGTGGCTTTTGATTATTATTGTTTTAATGTATATACTTTATAAATGTCCCTCAGTTCTTTTTCGTGACTATGCTGTGACTTTTTGTAACGTACTGCGACAAATCTCTAGTCCTAATAATGATCAAAGGATTAACCTCATAACAGGGTTTGATTGATTCATTGGCGAGTTTATTAGCACAGAATATGATCTGAAGCGTGGCAGAAAGATTGCCTGGTGGTAGCAGGCTGGAGCGTTAAGGGTAGAGCATGGCAGCACTGCCATTATGAATATTTCATGCAGCTCTGGAAATTAGAGATGGAAAATATTAGGGCAGTAATATCCCATCTGTCTTCCTGCTGGTGCAGGTCTGCTTCCTCCAGGATATTCTCTTGCACTCTGCCCAGCTTTGTTTTAAATGTCCAAAGCCACAAGCCCTCTTCCAGCATTATGACTCTGTAACGGTTCATAATCCCATAAGTAGGGGAAATTTCTCAGTGAGGCGTACCTCATTTTCTTTTACTAAATTCTGTGCTATCACTGTCCTAACAGCAGTATTTCCAGCTCAGATATTTTGTTGTTGTTGTTTTTTTTTTTTCTCTTGCAAGTTTGGTGCTATACATTTTTGTTTCTTGAAGTCCCAGCTGTTACTATCCTGAGCAGGGAGATTAAATGAGGACTTGGCCACACTTGCCAAAGCCCAGCCCTCCCTTCCTTGACAAAAAACAGCAGGCACGTGAAAGCCCAAATGATGACAGATTCCCGGACTCAAAGTCTGTGGAAAAGTCCCAAAAGCGTGGCGGGGGGAGGTCTGACTTCCTGCAAGTCCAAGTATTTTCTGAGCATTTTCAAAGGAGACCCAATGCTGAAGCAGAACCTGAGGTGTTGCCTCCTACACCTGATGGCACAGAGCCACCGGCTGTGTCGGGCTGGTCAGGCTGCCCATGACATGAGGGTCTGGGAGCGTGAAGCTGTGGAATGCAGTTGTGTAAGGGAGGATGATTTACTTCGCCTCTGAGCCAGGCTCCTTGTGCTGAAACCGTCTACCTCCAGGCTATGGTGTCCCCGTGCACTCTTCAAGACCCAGGTGCCCTTTACACCACATGCTATCTACCTCGTCCCAGTTCTCCTGAGCTCCTGGAGGCATCTTGGCCTCAGCTTGGAGGAGCTCCTTGGCACAAGAAATCGCTGCGTGCATTAAGCTGTGGTTGTGGCATGGTCCTGGCCTCCTTCCCCTCCTTGGCTTCCCCAGAGAGATCCCAGGGATAGCACAGGGCTAGCTCTGCCGTGCTGCGTAGGTCATCGGCAAGCAAGTAGGTAGACACGGATAATGGGATGCTTTGAGTGTTTTCTTTGGTTTGATCTTCGTTGAGTTTTCTCCAGTGCCTGGTAGTGGATTCTAGATCTGCAATCGTTACGCTGTACATGTGCATGTAGGCTACTAAACCTATGCCATTCTGTTAGACCTCTGCATTGTCAAACACCTGGAAGTCTGCAAATCTGGAAGTAGACAATGCCTGGCTCTCTACGTCAAGCGAGGACTCTGTGACACAATGTAAGAAAAGCGGTTCTTGCGTTACTTGCAATCTGATCACAAGAGGGACATACTGGACAGTTACAGAGAGGATTTGTTGTTACATTTCCAGCTCAGTGTTTCTCATTTAAAGGGCCGATAGGTAGCCTATATGAACCATCTTTGGACGTGTCCAGTCCAAGGCCCTGCTCAGTGCAGAGTTGCTCAGGGACTTGTCCAGCCCAGTTATGAATATCCCCAAGGATGGGGACCACACACACCTCCAGTAATGCTGGGGGCAGTTTCATTTAAGACGATGAAGTTACACCGACAACCCTATCGCTAGAGAGGCCCCAGTTCAGGCTGGGCAGAGAAATACATGGCTCTCATCATACGTCTGCCCTTGGGGCGTATGTCCCTGCCACGCTGAGCTTCGAAGCTGGGGCTGGAAGCTTTGACAGGATGTGCCGTGGCAACCTGTGTGAGAAAGTGGTCAGGGTGTCAATTTACACCTCTTTTGGAAAGTGCAACAGGTTTGAACCAAGGGCTGAAGGAGGAGCTCTGCGTCTGTGTTGGCCTGATACTGATTCCTGAATTCTCCAGCCCCAGCCAAGAAATGGGCCTGGTGGGAACCACAGCTGAACATCACTGCTCCCCCCACACCAGGCAAGCTCCCCTGGGATATAAATATCTGAATCTTCGGCAGGAAACAATGACATCCCCCATCATTTCTTGGTCTCAGGCAGTTACAGCTGGTATAACGGTGATTCTGGCGATTAAAGCCTGCTTGTTATCTCACTTACGAGCACGGGTATAAATCAGCAGTAGCTCCGATGACATGAAAAGAATCAATATGATATAGTATGAGATTGAAATGGGGCCTCTAGAACTGCTTTAACTACTGCAGCCCTTCCTCAGGGTGACAGCCTGGCTCCGTGGTCCGGGCGCGAGGGGACACCGGCCGATTTACCTCTCCCAGAGGCTTTTACAGCCTCTGACAGCTGAGAAAGGAAAGTGTAGCTGTGAAAGCATTTAAGCTGCTATGGATGTAGTATTGATGAGAGGCTGAGCTTGTCTTAAAGGCTAGAAATAAAGTATGCACAGCGAGAGCAATGAAAAGCCATGAAAAACCTTGTGTGCTTTCCTGGGAAAGACTCAAGCAGCTTGACTGGTATCCATTTACTTCCCACTGATCCCCACCGAGACTGGCAGCAGCATGTTGTAGATCTCAATATAAATTGCACCTCCTTCTTCCCGCACCTTGTGGGACAACAGCTACATTAGACAGCAGGTCACCTAGATTAATCGTTATTTAAAATCCAAGTGCATTTTGCTCCATCCATGCTAGCTGGCGGGGAGAGGAGAGAGACAGGCTCCACATGCTGCTCCGTGTGCGCGGTGCTGCTCAGTGAGGCAGAGAGGTTGGCGGGGGGATGCTGACCTTCTGAAGGTCGCTGGTGTTGGCCTTGGAGGGTAAGCACCGTGCTCTGCGGCGTCCCCAGTAATGCCAGGGCTCAGTGAGCCAGGGACGGCGCTTTTTTTTGTTTATTTGGCAAGGAGAAAGATAAGAAATGTAGACCTGAGTAGGTGGGTGGAGAGAGACAGCTAGCCCCCAGCTCAGCGCCGCTCGTCCTGCTGCACGGGGCTGCTCTCCGGCGGGGCAGAGGGAGCGCCCATCCAGGGAGCTGGGATGGGTTGTGCTGGTCTGAGCTTGGAGCCTCTGCTGATCCCAGCCGGGCACAAGAAGGCAGGCATTTTATAGACATTGCAAACTTCCATTCAAAACCGCGTTTGGATTCAGGTCACATAGCCAGTGGCATGGCAGGAAAACCTAGGAATCCTCCCGAGAACAGAGCTTAACCTGTAAAACAACCTTGGGCAGGAGAAGTATTAACTGTGCCTACATTAAATTAAGAGGAGGCGGCATCTGGGAGAATTTCAAAGTCCGTTTCAGCAAGCAAAAATCATCAATAACAGAATGTGGAGATTTACGCTGAACCTCTTGATTTATTTGAATCCAGCAGAGCACAGAGACCGATCTGATCTGTTTTAACCAAACTGAGGCATGAGCATCACTGGATTTTGCTTCTGCCCCATCAGAAAGCAGGGTCTGTCTTGCCACAGGCTTCACGAACGGCAGGTGCCTCCTTTCTGCACCGACGCTGAACAGGAGGGTAAGATGGGGGCACTCTTCTCCATTCCACACTCCACACCCAGCGGACTTCGTCTCTCTGCCACAGGAGCTAATTACCCAGCAGAATAAGCGGCCCGGTGCAACCATGCCGTGCTTTGACTAATTTTAATATCGCTTCATCTTAATATGCAGAAGTAATTTGGTCTACTGAACTGCTGCCATAAATAGAAACACAATAGAATATGTTGTCAGCAGCTTGAACCGGGGCTCTGCTGTTAACGGGCTGCGCTTTGCCAAGCGCCCATAGTTTGGGGTTCAGTGACCTTGGATAACTAAGCAGCTGATGCAAATCTGGCACTTGTAAGTAATGACTTAGCTGCGTGCTGGCTCACTGCAGCTTGCAGTCTTAGGTCCCCAGGTGCTGTAGATATGAAGAAAGGAAGGTGGGGAGAGGGACGTTTCTCAGTCCGACCCTGCCTCGCTACGCGGAGGGAGCAAAGAGCCACCTGCGAAGAGGCGGTCGCTTGCCCGGGTGTGATGCACGGCACTGTGTCAGCTGCACAGCTGTGGCTGCGGGCCGGCGGGGAGACGCCTTCTGTGCATCCGCTGCGTTCGTTATAGCCTCCAGACAGGAGCTGTCTCTGTCCCACCTGGCTGGGGGTACGCTGGATTTTTCACTTGTTGAAGCAGAGAGAGGAATTCTTCTGCAGACTTGTTAAAAATAATTTTTTTTGTTCAATGTCGGCAATCAGGGAATCTGTGCGAGAAAGATGGGCTGAGCCCTTAGCTTACGCATGCCCAAAAGCCAGGCCTTTTATTTTTATGCTGCTGCTTTTATCTTGACAGTCCCTACGCAGCAAACTTTCAGCATCTTTGCGCCATCCGCAGGGGTAAGTGCTGTGCCTTGGCCCCAGCGGCACAGCTGACCGCAGCGGGGGATGCTCAGGGTGCAGACTTTGTCACCAGAGATTAAAACAGACGCGCCTGCTGTTAGACATGGGGCTCCTGCTGCTCCCCGTCGCCTTGCCTGGCCCCGCAGTAACGAGGCCATTGCTATTCTCACCTCTGCGGATACCCCGGGTGCATCGCTGGGGTGTTGGCTAGCCTGCAGAGCCATACCCGGGTGGGAAGCGGCTTGTCCCCAGCTCCACAAGAATGTCGGTGTGAGAAGCGCTCAGTGCTAGCCTGCACCCGGAAAGCATTGGCAAAGGGCGAGGGAGGCTCCAGCCCCCGGGGCCACCATCCCGTGTGGGATGGGCTGCGCTCCCTGCGTGGGATGGAGGTGGAAAACTGACCCTGCCACACATGGGGGCTCCGTTTGTGCACTCATTTCTGCTTTCTCTGCTCTGTATTTACCAGGGAAGCAGGAGCCTTATTACTTTAGAGCGAGGAATGGGTATAACAAGGTGAGCAGCCCTCCAGAAACCCATTTAGGAAGAAATTTGATTCCGTGCTCCTACCTCAGAATTAATTTTCATTGTTTCCTCGGTGTGGTAGAGCAGAAGCTTCTGGCCAGAAGAGGTGAGATTAACGTACACCTGGAGGCAGGGGTACTGAGAGATTTTCCAGCAGTCTGGACCGCAGCTAAATGAGCAGTTGAAGGTTTCTGTGATGGATGCGTTGAGGAGCGAGCACTGAGCCTCTTCTGTCCAGACACTAAGCAGGAAAAAAAGAGACATTAGAGCATGGTGAGAATGGGCAATAAGCACTAAATACAGCTCAGGCTTTCCATCGCGGTGGACCAGGGGCATCTCGTAGGGATAGTACATGTTGCAGAGCTTTGAGCAAAGGCTGGGCTTTCCCACATCACACATCACAGAGAGAGTGTATTATTCTGTAGTACCTAAAGTTTGTGCTTTGGGCGGAAAAACATGTGATTCGCTTATGTCTATGTAAAAATGAAAAAGGAACTGGAACTTTTGGTCTGGAGAAAAGGTATATTTGAAACCAAAGGGAATCAGCAGAGATATCAGAGAAGAAAACTGAGCAGCCGGCCCCGGGAAGAGCACAACACGTGCAGTGCTGAATGACGGGGCGTCCTGGACTAAGACTTGATGGTTAACCACCAAGCCCAGTTCAATTTAAAGCAAAGGCTGGGAGGACAACTTTGAATTTCCAGGGCGTGTATATTCATATGCATGAAGACACAGTAACACACAAGTGGTACCGCATGGAGCTCCACCTGCGGAAAGGCTTTTTCTAGTGGCAGCTTGCTGGGTTTTCTGTAAATTAAGCCAGCTGATGCAATCATTCTGGAGGATTTCAGCTTATCTCCAGTTCACCAGAGGCTAAAACTGGAGTGATGGAGCCTGGGTGTGCACTGGCAATGTTCACTTGGGTCTCTTGCATGTATTTAAAAATCCCCGGCTGTATTTTCCTTAGGGACGAGAGCAGTGGGAAGGGCACGCGGAGGGCTCTGCGTGAGGCCCTTCACGGGCTCGGGGACACGTCTCACCCCAGAGCTCCCATTTAGCCCCTCTCAGCCCCTCAGCCCACACCCACGAATGGGCTGAGGGTCTGCCCGCCCCTTGCCAGACCTACAAAAGGCTTTACAGAGCAAGAGATATCAAAGATTTCTGACTAATTCTCTTGGTATTTTACTTTAGCAATAATTCTGCTCGTATATTCCATTTGACATTTATATTAAATTATGTTATGATTTCTGGGGGGAAATCAAGTGAAAGGATTTCCCCCCCTCCCAGGCAGTATTTTGCTGGAGGGGTATTGCTGTCTGTAAAGGAGAATAACCCCTGAGCTCTGGCTGTGCAAAGAGAAGTGACAGCAGAGACTCCTGGGTTGTCGTCTCCTCCTCACTTTCAGCTCTCTGACTGCTGCTTTATTCATGCATGGGGGTAATAAAGTAACACCTACCTACAACAGACTTGTGAAGATGGAATATTTGATACTTCATAGGTGTTTTGATATCTTCTGACAATTTTTCACGTAGTTTGTAATATAAATCCTCTCTTTCCACATGAGCAATTTTGACCTTAGCAGCCTCTGCGACTGACCCTGATATTGCTGAAAGGTCTGCGAGAGCAGTTTGAAAAAGCAGATGCTTTTGGATTCTTAACAGGTCTTGACCTCTGTTTTCAAAATCTAAACTTTGCCTGGATTTAAAAGGGGACAAATACCTTTATTGCACAGATAAGATGCTGCAAATCTGTACAGCTCCTCCTCGGGCATTGCTACTTTTTCCTTATCATTGCGGGGTCAAGAAGGAATATTCTCCTGCAGGTACGCTAATAGAATAGAGGAGGTTCATCCCAGTTAACTGTAGGCACTTATTTTACATGCCTAAAGAAGGAGCCTGTGGTGGATAAGCCAGGACATGCCAGGTATTGGCTGCTGCCTCAGGGTAGTTTTGGGCATGACAGACTAATGTTTTGAGCCCCAATTACCCATTTTTCATTCTCCTAACCCCACTGATCAGGGTGGAAAAAACATTGTTGACAGTCTCATTACAGTCTGGGCTGGATTTTAAATAGGGCTGGTGCTTGAGAACTGATTTCAAATGCTGCTAATGAATCACAGGCCAAACTTCCTGCTCCATGGCAGAGAAGGAAGCCAGAGAAGACCTCAGAAAAATTAAATGCAGTGCAGTAATGATGAAACATGATCTTTCACTTTCAGTAAATTACTATATTTCAGGAGGATTTCACTTGTTAAAATGAAAGTAATAACCTACATGGAAAACTACATGCTGCAAAGCAGCTTGATTTCTTTCCCAAACTAATTATCCATTCTTCACTTGAAAGTGCGTTGTTTCTCGAGGCTGCTAAATTTTTTTGCTGTTTTCTCCTGAGTTTGTCTGGGCTTTGCAGCAACAGCCCCGGAGAGGCGTACAGGGCTCAGCAGGCTGCCCGCCAGCAGATACAGATATTCTACTGGTGTTACGCTGTGGCAAGTCTAAATCCTACGGATCAAGATCTTGTCAAACAGGGATCTAATTCTTCCCTCACTTATGCCAGTATTACTCAACTTGCTTTCACTACAGTTATGCCTAATTTACACTGGGGTAAGGAAGTGGATAATCAGCTCTGTGTTGACCAAAGGAAAAAATGATAAAACTTTAATAAAAAGAGTAAAAAGGATAAGCCACGAGAAGTAAGCTGGAGCAGAGAGTGTGAGATCAGGGTAACCATCATGAAATTACCTTTGCATGTAAGACCGCAGCAGGGTGATTCCCAGGAGGAAGTACATCATGATAGAGCACACCATCATGGCCAGCCCGAGGAGTATGGCCCGGTCTTCTCCGGCTTTTAGGGCTGTGACTGTTTTCCTTTTGTCCAGTAGATCGTGATCCCTGATTTTTTGGTAAATATTTCTGAGGTTGAAAATAATACATTCTTATGTGAAGTTCATATTTAATCAACAAACCCTCTACAGGGTGGGTAGTTCCACCTCCATACCCATCTCGCGGGAGAGAAAGGCTTAAGGGTCCTCAGGTGTCCTTTTTCATCGGATTCACTCTGACCTGGTGGAACCTTATTCATCTCCAAAACAAATTACAGCCATTTCTGAAAAGGTAAAAGCCTCTTATAGCAAATATAAAGATTAGACAGTTGTGCCAGCTCAGTAAATCCTTCTTTGGTACAGCTTCATTGGCTCAGTTGAATTATACCATAGGTGAATTTGACCTGTCAATGCCAACGTAGGCCACTAGATGTTGATTGGGTATATGAGGTGTCTTTCTTCAGCTGAATATGGTAACAGGTCTTATGTTACCATATGTAGAAAATAGCCTGAAGAAAGTTGTCACTTAAACTATCTGAAAGGATCATGGGTTGGTTTTTCTTTTTTTATTCCCTACAGGCTAGAGGTTTGGGTAATTTTCTGCTCCGAGTGTGACTCAAAGCTCATGAAACACTATGGGTATTTTGCAATTGATTTCTGTGGTGTTTTTTTTTTTTGCTTGGGAGCTTTTTTATTTATAAAATAGCCTTCTGGAAGCCCAGTTACTCATTAGAGTGAAAACCCTTGCTGAAAATTATCCACCAAAGCTATTTGTTCTGGGATTAAAAAGAAGAAGCTACAACAAACCATTCCCCCTTCAGCAGAGAGACCGTTGCATTTTCTAACCATAAGTCCTCCTTTCATCTCCGAGCCTTTGATGATTCAATGGGTCATGAGGACACAATGGTGAAGAAGGAAATATTTGAGTACATTTCAAACACACTCAAACTTTGTGGGTTTAAAATGTACTTACAGACCTGAGGCTGGTCAAAATCTCCTGTGTTTTCTGTTACGGTTCTTTGAATCATCCAGGCAGCACCCGAAGCATGTGAACCGCACGCCTCTGAGCCCTGGCACCACCATAACGTGGACATAGTAGTACACGTGGAAGAAGTTCCTCTTCTACTGTCTGCAAAATGGCAGGTGAGCAACGTCAACATCACTTTGGGCTCTAGCAAACCCGCCACTCATTTAAGTTGAAACCACCAAGTTTCACTCAACCTTGGAAAAAAGCACTGTGTGTCAGAGCAACCAGGTAACTTACATTCACCCACAGGGACAAAGAAATAGAGTTAAGACAGGTGTATAATCACACATAAACAGAGTAGAAACAAGAAAATCGGTTTAATCATAAACTCCCTGAAACTGGAATTGAATTTGTATTTAGATGATGAGTCACAGCCAGGAAAAGCACATATGGTGTGGGGTTTTATAGCAGAAACTTTGCTTAGACAGTACTGCAGGCAACAGTCTCCCATACCAAAGACCCCTTGAGGTTTCTTCATCCAACTGTAATTTACGTCTTTAGATGTCCATGGTTTCTCTTCAAAACCATCCTTTAAAGCTTGTCAATGTTTTCCTAGTTGGAAATGAAATGGTAATTCGGCCTGTCAAATTTTTCTCTGGTGTTGGGGAGAAAAATACATTGTGAACTGGCAGATGCAATTGCCTTCAAAAAAAGTAATGTAGAGTAATAATCTAATATTTCTTTTCTATTATTATTTATCAAACTGTATTTAACTCTGAGAGCTGCTATTAGGATTTGCATTGCTCCCAAATGGAAGCAGGCAGGAAGGCAGAGATTGTCATGCAGTTCCAGCACATTAACCGATCACACAGCATAACTTATGTCAGCACGTAGACATAAAACAGAGACAGTGCAATCGCTCACTGATGTCACTGGAGCAGCTAGGCCATAAAAGGGAAACAAATGGACAACTGAAAAACAAATAGCTAATTGAGAACGGTTACAAATACTTCCAGTGTGGTCTTGAGCCAAGAAACGTGCAATGAGAGGTAAAAAAGGATGGGCTGAAGGGAGTGTTGTAGAAATGATCTATCTGGCAGGTGACTGGCAAAGGGGCCCCTGTGCGGTGACCGCCTGCCAGGGGGATCTCCCACGCTCGCCTGCCATGGTAAATAAAGCTAAATAAAGCTCTGCCTCGGGGGTCATGCTTGAAGCAGACGTTCCGTCGCTTTTTTACAAATAGTGGTTATTCAAAGCCCCGAACAACAGGAAAGCGGTAGCCTGGTGCACCTTGCGGGGGGTGTTTTTTCCTCCTGAATCCCTGCCAGGAGTCAGTCTGGTAACACACGCCAAGGCGTGCAGTGGTGTGGCACGTGCCGCGCGTGACGCACCGGTCCTGACGCAGCCCAGGGGACATGCTGAGTAACCATTCCTCCTCCTCCTCCTCGCTTGTGCCTGCGCCGGGGAGGTACCGATTTGCTCTGTATGATACTGGGAACGCCTGCTATTACCAGATGTCACGTTTTACCCCCAAGAGCCCTGGTTTTGGGGGACGGGATACGTTGTGCAGAGTATTTTGCCACTAACAGCGCAGCCTCGGCACCTCCTTAGCCGGAGCGGCAGCGGTGGCCTGCCCACGTGTGTGTGCTCCTCCGTGGGGGGGGGATTGTGTACGTGTGAACTTTTGGCACAGCTCAGGGACCTCTTTCTGCTCGGTGAGCTGGAAGAGCGCCGTGCTTAGCTGGCTGATTTTGGATGCCAGGGCTGCACCGCCACAATTAGCTGACGGCTGCGGTGTGTTTAAGTGCGGAACATTGCATCCCAGATGCTACTCATCTAGGTGACTCCATCTAATACTTATGGTTACCTGTGATAACTCCCCAAATGTGACACCGAGGGGGGCTGTTTGTTTTTAAAGAAGTCCCAGCCGTCAGACCACGGGGTCTCTCTGCCCAGCGCAAAGATATTTAATAGAAAGCAAGCCTCCAAGGACAAAAGGTCTTTGCTCTCCTGATCATTTCCAAACCGAAGTTCTCTCCTGCTAAATCTCTGTGGTCCTTTTGCCAAATTGCTCAGAGGATACGGGCTGGCTGCTCTACCCAGGCTTGGCTGCCAAAGAGGAAATCTCGGCCGTGACCGTGCCTGCTGGGGACGGAGCAGAGATTTCCCTCTCCATATCTCCGCACAGCGCAGTGCGGGGATCCCTCTGCAGTGTGGTCAGCAGCTCCTTACGTGATCTCCAGGCTTAGGGAGGACCTGTGCGATGAAATCAGGCAGCCCAGGTTGCGTTAGTCAGCCTGAACACGAGACAGCCGAGGAAAATTACAGTGCCAGTGGAAGGCTACTGGCCTTAATAAGAAATTCTACGTCTTCTGTAGAGTTACTCATATTTGCTGCAGCCAAGACCTTTCTTTGCCATCATGAGGGACATGGCCTTTTAGCACTCGCTTATGTGAAGGACAAGGCATGCCACGTGCATCCTATGTGCTCTGTGCTCTGCTGGTGCAGCACTGCTCTGCAGCTCCGGGGATATGATGAATTTATTGGCATGGATTAGGAACAGTCCGGTATGCCAAGGGCTTGCAGCTGGGCACTGCCACGTAGAGCAGAAAAGGGTAAAGTAGTGCTTCTTCTGACCCAGTACAACTGTTCTTGTTTTGCTCCAAAATGGGTAGATCTAAGAGCACTGCAAAGGGGCTCTAGTTTCCTCCCTAGAAATCTAGAATAACCAGGCACCTGCAATTACTTTATTTTTTTGAAAATATACACAAATTACCTATCCTCGAATTCCTTCCCTTGCAAATGGACCGAGGGAGACGCTGCCTCCCCCGGCACTGCGCCATCATGGGGCTGTCAGGTGGGGATACCTGCCTGCCTGAATTATTCAGAGTGACTTTGAGTTCTCATTCAGTTCTCTGATATCACAGTTATTATGCGGATGTCACTCAAATTACCTCACGTTAAGGTGTTTACTGATACCAGAAATCCTTGAACACAAGGGTCAAAAAACCCTTCTGTATCTTACCTGCAGAATTCCCAATGCTCGGGGACTTTTCTGCTCAGAAGCCAATTTCTTAATTTTTTCCTTACCGAGTATATTTAGCTGAATCAATTTTTGTTATTAGAGCTACGGCGACAGGAAAAGTCTCTGGAGCTCTCACAAAAGTCTCAGTGATGGCTGTAGAAAGATTTCTATCAATACAAATCGAGTTCATTCACTCAATTCTTTCCCTCTTCCCCACCAAACTGGACCGAACTGAACCAAACTAAACCACTGCTTTGGTTTTCCAAGCTTACGATGCCGTGGAAAACATAACTGACGGCTGAGAAAGAATGAGGGCTTGACTAGGTTTCCGAAGCCTAAAAAATGGCAGTTGGGAAAGAGCAGATGTCTAGAACAGCAATGAAATACATAAATTTAGGGCTCGATCCTGCAAAAGCAGATGCCTGAGAGACATCTTCCACCCTGGAGGAGGTGATTCATCCACAGCAAGTGACCCGTGGCTGCACAGGGTGTTATTATGGTGAGATGCCTCAAAAGTCAGCAGTCGTGGCATATGTTAGGTGGAAAGTTTTCTGCCCCAGCTGACAGTCTTCCTGTCTACAGTTTAAAGAACAAGATTTACTAGGAAAGGGTCATTTAGGGGAAGTAATTTCTCTAAAATGCACCGCCTGTTTGATACAGCGATGCTGCTGGTGACCTTACACGTGTTAAAATCACTGCCAGATGCTGATGGATGAGTTTCTCCCACCAGCAACACTTGCTCTGTGTTCACACCTCTCTTCTGCAGTCCTGAGGCTGCAATCAGCTCTCTCCTATTTCCATTTCCCCTTCCTCCCTTTCCCTCCTGCATTTTATTAATCGCTCATAGGATACGAACAATTCCTTCTGTACGGCTCTACAGGACCACCTGGGAAATAAACCCACCTGAAGGCTTCAAAAGGCACCTGAAATTACCACGGCTGGTGTGTAAGCACAGAGATACTGCTCTCTGCCTCCCCATTTCTGCAGGCAGACAGGGACGAGCTCTGCCCAGGGTTTAAGCTGACCACATGCCGGTGAGCCCTGCCCAAGTTAATAAATCCCACTGAAAGGCATGGTGTGGGCTGAAGGCCACGCTAATCGGGAGTGCATGGCTTCCAGCCAGCCCAACGTGTGGGCAGATCTCTCCTACAAGTGTCTAACCTTGGACCATCCTGTCCGTGACAGTGTTTTAACGCAGCAGAACATTAGCCTGGGGAGAATTCAGGTAAAGAGGAGCCTTGCAGAAGTACAGCTAGATAACCAGCGCCAGCCGAAAGCCCAGGGAAACCTGCTGCCAAGCTGGCCTTTGCCACTTCAAAATACCTGCTTGTGATCGGATTATCAAAAGAGCTGAACGCCTATGCAGCCTTTGCAGAAAAGTTCAGCAAACGGACCAGTTCTCCAAAGGGGCCCTGTGTCCTGAGGGCAGCTCTGCTGCCTGAACCCCTGAGTGCGCTTTCCCAAGCAGATGCCAGCAGTGATGTCTCATTAGTACAACTGAGGAGTGTGCTTTGCTAATTGGCACTGTGGATATATTGACCTCTGTTTTTGTTTCACCGGAGTCTGATTTATTTTTGCGATTACATTTAACAGTGACTGCAAGGGGAACTGAAGGAGAGGAGGCAAGGAAGGGAAGGGGGAAAGAAACAAGAAGAAAGGGAAATGTGTCTGGTTGTGACAAGACAAGCTGGCCGGCAAATATCACTACAAAGGAGAAAGATTTTGGGAGGGTGAGCCTGAGCATTACTGACAATTGTTCTTTCATCAGTGATATTTAACTTCTTTCATTCCCAACTGAGCGCTGCCTTTGTGGACTTAAAACCTCTCCTTCCCTTTCCTCTCTTCTGTGTGATTCTCTGCCCCCCTTGGGAGATCCAGTAACTCATTTATTCCTCTGTCTCCTTCAGCCTATTCCCTCCAGGAGCACCACTAAAGTGGGCTGATGGGCTACCAGTAATCAGCTCGCTTTCAATCTGCTTGTCATCCCCCAGCCCACGTGCAATGTGCTGTGCTCACACTCATCCTCACACACACTTGCATATAGACAGAAAACACTTCTAACAGCTGGATGCACCATTCAGATGTGTAAAAGTTGCACAGGGCTGGGGGAGAGGAGGCTGTGTGTGTGTGTGTGTGGTGGCTGGGGGGTGGTGTGGGAGTGGTGTGGGATGATGGCTGGAAGCAGGATGCCTGCAAAAGACATAAAGGCTTCACAGGGCTTGGAGCTGGGGCTGCAAACCTGCGGCTGGAGGTTACCGTGTTTTTAAAAGTGTGATGTCTGTGTGCTGACCTCAGAGTCACGGCGTGCTGCTGATGACCTGAGGGCAAGGAAGACTTTGGCCATGGGTCTGGCATAGTCTCTCCAACTCTGTTTTTTGCCATGTTAACCCTGGCACTCATCGGCTGGTCCTGTTGTTTTTGGAGCAATAGCCGGGGCCAGGGGTGAGAGGCAAGTTGGGCACACCGTTTGCATCCCTCCTACTTCTCCAGTGCCACTGCTGAAGAGAAGCTACAGGCCGCGCTCCTAAAGATTCAAAACCCATAAGAGACAATCAGCATAGATGCTGTTTACCTTTTCTCATCATGTCTGTAAGATGTAGAGCTCCGGCCACTGGTCCAAATAAACATTTTAGAGGGTTGCCCAGTGTTGGCTTTGCTCGCTGTAGTGGGATGATGGAAGGACCTGTGGGAAGAGGCGTAATTTTTGTCACTGCCCATCCACCGAGGCACACCACGTTATAACCAGCGTGCCAAATCCCCTGCGGCCATGCCCAGTGTGCTCTGAAGATGGACCATTTGTTAACTCAAGGTGGGATGTAAAATAATGGGGATGAAAGCTCACTGTGTGGGAACAAAGGATAAATCTCATTAGCCCCACTGGCAAAATGCGATCCTGTCTAATCAGGCTTAGCTACGCTCCACACTGCAAAGGATTTGCACCATGGACAAGAAATCACCAGTAGTTTAAGAAAAGGTAATAGCTGCATCCAATGTTCTTATGGCAGTATTCTGGAGGTAGAAAGCGGCTCTCGTTTAAGGACACCCACGTTCATTGCAGCCTGTTAGCTGTACGGCAGCTCTCAGCGCCACGAGGCTCTCAAGGAAGGCATCTGAACGAGGCACAAGTATGAGACATAAATGCAGCATTTTGTGGAAGTGTAACTGACGTGACAAAGGTGCCTTTTCCCATAGAGAAATTACTGTCCCAAAGCCATTTGACCAGACCAGTTAGATTTCTGCCCAGGGACTTTGTTTCACAGTAGAGTATGAGACCTACTGCCTGCTCTCAGCGTCTTCTGAAGAGGGGAAAAGTCTGAGGGGTCTCATTTTAAGGACTGAATTTGAACTCTGAATTTGAGTTAGATCTCATAAAATCATAAATATAGAGTTGAAAGGATCTTGAGTGTTGCTGCTCTCTTGCCCTGATTCAAGACACATTCACTATGTTATTCGTAGCAGGTTTTGGTTATCCTGGATCAACTGAATGCGAACAACCAGCTTTCCAGATGGTAACTTCATTGCCAGGCTGGAAGCATAGGCTGTGTTGGCCCTGCTAGTGGGGCTACAGCTCCCTTCGTAGCTCCTCCTAATCTGCTCCTGGTTTTAGTGAGGCTTAGTTAAAATATCAACCTCTCAGAACAGGGTGCTTCTTGGTGAGGGCTGTATTTCACATTATTTTACGGCACAGCACTTTGTCCTTTTACTGCACTCAGAGAAAGGCTTCAGGAAAAAAAAGAAATATTCCAGATACCAAATACTTCAAAATACTAAAGGTTTTCATGAACTGGGGACCATTCTTTAGCTCACTGAAAAATAAACCTGGCTGTTGATGCTGTCAGCAGAGAAGGCAAATGAATTCCTCACTGCTCCTTGCCTGAAAAAGTCTGTAATGTCACTATCTACATAATTACGTAAAGGGATAATTTCAATATTTGCATAGTGGTGAACCTGAGAGAATACTTAAATCCTGTAGAGGTGGCTGCAGGGGAAGGCTGATGTGGACGGGAGCCAAAATCCATCCATAGGCAGACAGGCTGATGGGTGCCAAGTGACCAGCCTCTCCTGGAGTCAGCCCTGAGCCCCTCCACGGGGTCTGTGTGCAGACCCCAGCCAAACTCACCAACTGGCCAAACTGGTGACCCTGCCACCTCCTCCTTGCTGGGATCCTGCTGCTCCCTGTTGCTGCAATGCTCAGAGACGCTGCCTCGGGACTGGCGCTTGCAGGCAGGGACAAAGTTTTTATGTTGCATTCATGTGCAGCAAATTGGGCAGGAAGGTGGCCCAAAAGAAGGGGGGCAGAAGGAGAGGAATCTCCCCCAGCCCTTTCCCTGACTCTGTGGTCATTGCTGCGGCTGTGAGAGTCCCAAACCAGTCTTATCTTTCCTTAAAACCGCTGTAGTTAAGTATTGGGAAATAAGCAATAAGAGGAGGCACTTCCTCCCTGAAATAAGTACAGTTTAGAAGGTGAAATAGCATCTACCAGAATCTAATCAATATAGCCACTTACTAAGAAGTGGTTGTATAGTGATCACAGCCTGGAATTTGGGTCGCAGGGCCTTGGGTTTAATCCTCACTCTGGTATGTAAGATTGCACCTGCACTACCCGAGACAGCACAACAGCGACTGCCAAGCCTGCGCCGAACGAGCTGGTGTTTCTGTACCGAGCAATGCAGGAGGGCTCAGAGCAACTATCCAAGGGCTCGGAGGCCACATTGGATGTTGGACTGAGACCTGTCCCAGGCTGAGCCCTGAATGATTGAAAATAAAATATTATACATATAATTTTTTTTTCCACTGCACCCTTTAGGACGTCACGGGTGAGTTGCATGGCAGGAAAGCCTGTCTGGCTGTCCTGCCACAGCCTGAGTGGTCCCAGAGCCATCAGGAGATGGTGGTGAATGCTATTAGAGAGTCTGTTCTTAATTAAGGAAAACTTGGGCACACATTAAAGGTGATCAGCAGCTTCTGCCGCCTGTCTGAGTCAACAGGGACACCTGGGCAGGACTGCCTGAGCAGGGAGGCAGGTTGACAAGCTCCAGAGCAAATTGCAGGAGCACCCCTGGTGTGGGAGCCGGGGTGAGAGGGCTCTGTTCCACCGAGGGGACGCCAGGGGAAGAAAAGGGGTGTTTCTCTTCCCACTAAAGTCAGAGTGATTTCAGATTCCCGTATAGTGCCAGTGTCCTGGAGCAGTCCACATGTGATGCTGCCTGCTCCATTCGTTGGGCAATCCAAGCTAACCATCACTATTTAACACAGAATTACACGCCTAATTTTGTGTAAAATTGTTACACTGACGACATTGCAGCAAAGGTCAGATGTAAGTGACTAAAGTCCCTGTTTCCTTTAGGTGGGGGTTAGCTGTAAGGTGAGAGCTTTTTGCAGGACAGGATCAACACAAACTCCTCAAGACCCACCTTTGAAGGCCTTCAGAGGACTTGTAACTTGCAATGGTTACAACCTACAGGACCATGTTCTGCTCCACCAGATCAGTTAGCAAACTTCCATGCCATTCTCCTCCCCTGAGTTAATCCCAAGGCAGGACTGTGAACCCTGTTCCTTCCCTGTTCCCTCTCTGTTTTCTGAGAAAACAAGTAGCATTACTTTTTTTTTTTTTTTTTTTTCCCCGTTGCCTCTCTGAGTCAGCTGCTGGCAACGTATTTTTATCATGCAACAAGTAATCAGCCTGTGAAACTCATTACTGCAGGATGTCAGCCTGGCATTTAGAGTGGATTGTGCTATTGCTCGAACAGGCCGAACACCTGAAGTCATAACAATACCTGTCAAAAAAACAGTTTAGAAGAGGTGCTTCAAGCTGCTTTTGGGCTATCAGGAGTCTGTGGGGGATATTCCTATAGGACAGGCTACCAGCAAACTGCTCTGCTTGATGGGACTTTTGCTGTGTGCTCTTAGTCAGGAGACTAGGCTGGACCCCGGGCTTTGCTCGACTTTGCTCGAACATCCCTGTCTCCATTATTTACCTAGTGTGGCATCAACACAGTTGTCTCTTGGCACGGTTGCCACAGGGACAGGCAAGGAGGCCATGCTTTGGTTTTTACAAAACACGTCTTGTTCTTGGCATTCGGGTCAATTCTGAATAAATGCGCAATGTTTAAGAGAGAATTGCAGAGCGGAGAGTATACAATCGCCTGTGCATACATGTACGCTGGCCAAGGAGCAACCGCAAGGGCCCGCGATGCTGCCACAGCGGGTCTCCCCGGCACTCACCCACTCCTCCCATCTTCACCCGTTCTCATCCTTCTCTTGAACATTGTCCTCTGGTGAATGTTATGGACCTCACCAGAAAACCTGACAAGACGAAGACTTGAGATAGTTCTTATAAGATTAGAACTACTCTGCCCGATTCTAAGGAGTACCAAGTCCACCCAACAGCAACCACCAGAGAGAGGGCTGCAGTGTGAAGAAAACAGGCTGGGGCAGCATTTGCTTCAAATTGCTCAAAAAAAGATGTAATTCTGAGGGTGAATCTCAGAATCCTTAGCAGGTGCCTTGATTATATTATGTATATATTGTACATACATATACACACACACACACATCTATGTACATATTTATTTTTACCCTGCGCTGGCCGCTTTCCTTCCTCACGCTTCAGTTTATGTCACAATTTATATGAAAAGTCCCTTACCTCGAGGTCACCACATCTGTGAACAGAGGGATATTGTGGACCACGTTTTTAGATGGAGAGCTAGGTTTTATATGTGTGTTTATTTGTAATTGCCTCTGTCTATGTTTATGTTAATCACAGGGTTTCTGAGACCTTGGAGAACCTTTTACATCACCAAACTAATGAGCTTTGTTTCCCTTATGGCATTTTATTTCCCGGGAAATGTGGCCACTGTAAAAAGAGAAGCACTTGCATTAATTTTGCCTCATAGAAGACACCCTGAGTCATCAAAAGCCAACAAAAGCTAAGCATTCACGTAAAGACATAATCACTGACCTCTTAAGCTTTGTCTGAGTACACCCCCATCCCGCACTGTCCATGCTGCTGAGGGCTCTGGGTGCTTCATCCCAACATTTCCCAGCCAGAGGATTCATTTGGACCCCGAGGCAGTTCCCTGTGAGCCCTGAAGTTTTCCTGCTAGTCCACCCTTTAGCCACACCACAGAGGTCAGTGCCAGTGCCTGAACAGACAGGGTGGCTGCTCTTGAGTGATGGGAGATATTTGGTCTCTTTCACAGGTGGAGAGACTTTTTTTGGGGTGGTCCCACCCACCATCGCCCTCGGAAAAGGCAGAGGCTGGAACTGTCATCAAAGGCAGCCCGTAAGGGGATGGTTGTTCACTTTGAGGTGATTTTACTGAATATGGACAGTTAGACTTCATGCCCCGATAGGTCTTACCCACATCTGTGTCTGATGATAGTATGTTTTCCTATGGCTTTGCTAAGCCAGAAAACAGGGAGAAGTATTGTGTGATAAAGGACGGGAGATAAATAAAATGGCCTCTTAAATTTCTGATGTAAAACGTAGCCTGGCTGCTGGGTAGCCTGGCATTCAGGTGCCTTAGTGCGTGGGAGTTTCCCAGGCGGAGTGGTGGAGGTAAGTACTAAATCAGGATGCTCCTGTCTGATTCAGGAGGTGACCCAGGGATGTTTTTTAGTCCTGGTATTAAAAGAATGTAAGAGCTGGACCCAGGACTAAAACCAGTGCCTGGAATTTGTGACTCCTAGGTATGGTCCATGGCAACATGAAGGGCAGATGGAAGCAGAGCTACACCAGGGAGAAACCCAATGGGGTAGTAAAAACTGAGCAGGCGACTGCCTGGGGTATCTGTGCGAGACCTGCTGTGGCCGTGGCCGTGGTGCAACACCGCATGTACCAAGGGAGGTTTCACACATTAGCACTGAAGATGCAAACCAGAAACCAGGTGAACCCCCAGCTGGCAATGCCCCTGTTCTGACACAATTCGGAGGGCAGTGTTTCTTGTGTAACAAAAATCCCTGCTTTCTCTGCACGGCTCCATCTGAGCACAGTATCTGCTTGCCCTAATCCCGCTTGTCTGCAGCCACAACCGAACAGCAAGCATGGACCAAGAAGAACAGCAATAAGCTAACTCATAAAAGAAATGCATCTGCATTAGTAGAAGACAGTTACCACTTAGCGAACGTTTAACGCTCTGGCAGCAGCAACACTAAATTGTGAAGCAGCAACAGCAACATCAACTGTATTTTTGCCTCATGACTGGACTTTGCTGTACCGCAAGCTAATGGGCACAGTGCAGGACAGAGCGACATAAATAACTGCTCTCGCTGAAGCATCTCGGGAGCTCCGGCTGTACTAACTGACTAATCCAACTGGTAGATGACCTTGAATTTGGGGTTCCTCATTACAGCAAAGAAAAAATAGACAATGGGCAGCTGGTGTTAATGTACTGACAAGGGTTTAGGAAGCCTGATGGCTAATGATGCTTCATTAATGAATTCAACTCTATTTCTGGCCCTCTCCTAAATATCCCCAGAGCTCAGAGCTGAGCTCTCCATCTAGTTTTTGAGTTGAATGGTACTGTGGTAGAGGCATGTCTGGGACACTCCATGTCCAAAGGAGGAGAAGAACGGGACAGCCAGTAACAACTGAAGCCACCACATAGGGATGCAGCTTAGCTGTGTGTGAAACACAGAAGCATTTGGTTACGTTTTCAAAGGCAAAATTTCTTTTACCTTCAAATCGTACCTTACCATTGTTGATTTCCTCTCCTCAGTATATACAGGAGTAAGAGATATTCAGAAAGGCTGAGGTATCTGTACCTCTTTGCTACATGACAACATGCAATATGTACACACTTCAAAACCAAATATTCCAAAGTAAACTCTAAATCTTCCAGGTTTCCATCTCATGATGATTTTTTTCATCTAGTGCTGGCTGTTTTGAAAAAACTTTTCAAGCCTTGCCATTTAGTGATGCCTGTTATCCCTAGGCTTCCCCTTTGCCAAGAACTACCTGCCTAGTATGAGTCTAAGTAGCCCACATGGCATGGCTAGTGACTTTATAGTCTTTATTCTTCCTAATCTTTTTAATTTTAACTTCCTTCTCCACTTTTTCTTTTCCTTTTATTTTTGTTTCCCCCAATGCCTCTTCCTATACATTGCTATCCCCGTGACGACTTGTTTCACTCACCCTGGCTGCACTGTGTTAGTCTTGATTATCCTGATTTACCTGATCAAAACAGCAACTTTTTGAAGAAATTCCTGTCTCCCCAGGTCAGCTACCAAGGAGGGAGCTACCACCTGTCATCACAAGCAAAAGAGTCCCAACTTCTCTTCTTTGGCAACCTTCTGGCCACCTCGGAGCAGTCTGACACTACGGCCTCAGCTCCCTCACCTGCACAAGGGATGTGTTAGTGCCATCACTGTTCCTGGCAGAGGGCATTTTCAGGCCACATCCAGGTAGCAGAGCACCTAGTGAAGAGCCAGCCTGTATCACCATCCTCATGTTTTGGTGCGGGTGAGTTTGCAATCCAAGCACGAGGCAATGCCTCTCTTGGCACGTTGCGGTCACCGGGGATGAACGTTTGTGAGGAACAGCTGAGGATAATTGTCACCTTTGCCTGTCAGGACTCTGCAAACATTTTTAGCTTTCCATGCTGAATCTGAATTTACATAGCAAGTGACACATTGGACAAGCACTATACTCATCATCTTGGCTGCTCTCTGGCATCAGAGAAGGGCACAATCTGCATGTAAAATGGGCTGGCTTTGGGAGGGGACAAGCGCTGGGTCACCCCCCTGCAACATGCCCCAGTCAATTGAGCCAAGAGAGTTTTATGGGGAGATCTACCCTGCCAAGGACCAGGTAGCATTACACTGATGAGGAAGGATCGTGGGGGTGAGAATGCAGCTGTGAAAGTGCTGCGCTATTTCACTTGATGCTTTCCTTTAAATCTTAGCACACTTCTCTGTGATTGCAGGGGGATATATCACCTTAGGTGCTGCAATGTACCAGGAGAGCTATATGGCCCTGGGGCAGGCTGGCTGGCAGTGAAGATGTTCTGTGTCCTGTGATCATGCCATGATAAACCCAGTGGGAAATGGAGGGAGGGTGAGAGAAAGAAGACAAAGTGGAGGCTCACTGCTGCATTGCTCCTCCACTCCCAGGGCTGGGAGGTGTTTCCAGCTCTAGCTCCATGCTGAAGTCGGTCTCTTTGATGGTCATCAAGAAGGAATGACCTTCTCCCCAGCTGAGATTTTGTGGGTATCCACTTGACCAGATCTTAGAAGACGCTCTTTTGGATACTAAAAGGGCTATTTTTAAGAATATTTGGTTGCACAGTGGGAGCTGGACACCTCTGACTATGCTGAAGTGAAGTGGCTTTTGACACGACTCGTATGTCCCTGCACCACTGTCATCTCGGGGACCTGGGATTTACACCCAAACTGTGAAGCAACAGGGTGTTGGCACTGCCTTTTTACAGGTGATGAACAGAGGCACAGAGGCTGCTAAGACTTGGCCAAAGTCTCCCAGGAAGTCTGCGGTTGATGTAGTGGAGAAAACAGCCTAAAAAATGGTGGACAACCACTTTCCAACCAGCAAGGGAGGAGAGCCAAGACACATGCAGATTCCCATGTCAGGGAGCAAAGACAGAGCCTTGCTTTGGGGAAGCGCCAAGTCCCATCCATGGGGACATCCCCTCCAGCCTCAGCTTTACGCCCTCTCAGAGAAGACCTGCTCTGAGAAGTACACGGCTTTTAAAAATCCCTGAAGAGACCGTTTCATTTCAGGAAAGCAGTGCTAAAACCCTGAAGGTGCGTTCGCGGGTGGGAGCACAGGGAGGGGAAGAGTGGGGTGCTGCTAGGGACAGGCAGCCCTTAGGGAAGCCACTGAGAAGCAGCAGATCACACAAGCAACGTGGCTGGGGAGAGAGGTGAGGACTGAGAAAGATAAACAGACGCAGAGCAACACCCAGAGGAAAAGCACAAACAGCCAGGGCAGATACAGCAGGAGTGGTTTTTCTCCCACCTAATTCCTTGAGCGGGTCAATCATCTTTTATCTCCTTTAAGTCAGGCCCATGCCATGGAGAGCACCAGCTGGAACAAAGCAAAGGCAGAGGCGAGCAAAAACTACTGCCCAGCAGGAAGTGAATGCTCTGGCACTATTTATTTTTGAGTCCACATTTGGATTAGCTGTAAAAAGCTGTGTGGATAAGCAAGCAGGCAATTACAGCTGGGACGTGCTGCTCATGAATGGAAACAGCTCCAATCTGCTCAGGACATATTGAAATTCTAATTCAGTTAGATTCCTTTAGTTACAGCGCTCATCACAGACACTAAAAGAGATGGGATCAAAAAATAAATACAATTCTTATGTTGCCTTTGGTGTGCCTTCTCTGCTCCACTTTCCCCCCTCCCCTCCCCAGTGTTAGCTGTTGTTTGACTTTATTTTCTGTGGCAAAATACAGTAGTCTGCATTTAGTCCGCTTGTTAATTTTTACAAGAATCTAGCAAACTGCAGTTGGCCGACCGCGTGCGCTGCTAACGAGCAGGCAGTCAGCATGCACGCTAGGCCACCGCTGGGGTTTCACGTGTCACATCTTACTAAAGACCATTACCCGGAGATGTCTGTTAACACTGCAGAAGGGCAGGTGTGAGACGGAGGCACAGAGCAAGAGGGTGATTCGCACAAGCTCTTCACTGGCTTCGTTCCTGGTTCGGAGCAGTGCTCAAGGCCACCAGCCTGCACTGCTGGAGGATCTCTGAATGCAGAGGGATGTCTACAGACAGGTTGTGAATAGTACTGACCACATCAGCTCAGAAACCTGTTTGTGACAGACACTGGGCAGAAATTACTTGTCTCCCTCGAAACTAAGAAAAGGGCTTGTTGGGCAAAGGAAGCTATAATACCTCCATACTAGGGTATTGAGGCAGGGAGCTGTGAAATAAACACCTCTGTGGCAAAAGCAGACACCCAGCTTGGATCTCTTGAGCATCTTTCCTCTTTGTCTCATTACAAAAGGGTGAATCTTGCAGCATAAACACTCTGTGGTGGCTCCTCATCCTGTCAGGACACAAACTTCACCATCTGGAGCCCTCTTAGTTGAATATGATCAACTGTTGCGTCAAATCTACAAAACAGAATTTTATGCCCAAGTGCTGTAGAAAAAGCACCAGAATTATTTTTTTCCTGCAGATATTTCATGTAATTTTCACAGACTTGAATACTTTAAGTGTCCTTATTTTTTAAAAATGTAATTCTGTAGAGGCAGCCACCTATTGGCTCTTGAGTCTAAGTTGTGTGCTACAGTACGGCTACATCTCCGTGGACCGCTGAACTCACACGTGTGCTCTCTGGGGCTTCCTGGTTGCTTTGCCTACTGGTATCTCCCAGTTGCATATTAGGGACAGAAACCTACGGCCTGAATGGAAAACCAATGCAAAATCCTAATTTCTACTGAGAAGGTGCCTGTGCCAGAGAACAATTTCCAGTGTAAGATGAAGGAAGGGTTTCTAACGGATTCATTTGTAGTTAGAACAAAGATCAAATCCAGCCTGATGAGCAAGACTGGGAGAAAGTGAGAAATTAAGTGGGTTGCATTAAGGCAGAGCATTAGAAAGACAGGGAACACAACATAAAAGATAATAGTGATGTGCACACACAAGAGAGAGCAGGAACGGCTGCATATTGCACAAAGGTAGTAACGAAGTCTACAGAAGTAGTGGGAAATCTGGCGGAGTCAATGAGTCAAATGACTATGGAGACAGGGCTGATGAGCCGGGCTTAGCACAGTGCTGCACCAGTCTATTAGGTCAAAATCAGTGTAAGCAGTAAATCACCTGCTTTGTGGATGAGTTCAGTGCGTGATGCGCTGGGTAGTACAGATGCAGATTTAGCTTCCTTAGAAAACCAATAGCTTGAGAGCTCATGAATCTCTTTATAAATGTGTTCTTGTAATATACTTTTTAGCATAAACACAATTTTTCTTAAGAGTCAGGAGAAAAGATAATGAGAAAGAACAAAAGCAAAGTCACTGTAAGAAAGAACAGCGTAGATATGCCCTCTACCCAGTTTTGAACCAACAAAGAGAACAAAATCTCTGCAGTCCTCTGAGGCCAGCAGCACACTCCGAACAGCGAAGGGGCCATGTCCATGAAACAAAACCCCAATGTATTTGTTGTGGTTTAGCCCCAGTCGGTGACCAAGCACCCCACAGCCGCCCGGTCCCCCTTCCCCCCACCCCCGGTGGGATGGGGGACAGAATCAGAAGAGCAAACGTAAGAAATCTTGTGGGTTGAGATAAGAACAATTTGATAATTGAAATATTGTAATAATAATAATATTGATGATGATGTAAAGGAAAGGAAAACAATGAGAGAGAGAGAGAAAACCCAGGAAAAACAAATTATGCAACTGCTCACCAACCGCCAACTGACTCCCAGCCCGTCCCCGAGCAGCGATTGCTGCCCCCCGGCCAACTCCCCCCAGTTTATATACTGAGCATGACATCATGTGGCATGGAATATCCCTTTGGCCAGTCGGGGTCAGCTGTCCCGGCTGTGCCCCCTCCCCTTCCAGCTCCTTGTGCCCCTGGCAGAGCATGGGGAGCGGGAAGTGTCCTTGACTACTGTATACACTATTTAGCAACAACTAAACCATCAGCGTGTTATCAACATTATTCTCATCCTAAATTGAAAATGCAGCACGGGACCAGCTACTAGGAAGAAAATGAACTCTATTCCAGCCAAATCCAGGACAGTATTTTGGTCTCATAACTGGTCTAGAAACGAAAACAATGGTAGGAACAGGCACAGACGCTTCTATTCCTCCGATGGAATCCATATTAATTACAACAAACGTCCAGCTTCGAACAATGTCACTGCAGTGCTATTACTGTTGAAGTGTATTGAGTTTCCAAGGAGGTGAATGTCTTTTTCTCTCCCTAATCATGATTACTTGGCTTAGTACTTGGGCTAAGCTTTCATTTAACCAAGATAAATGGATATTTCCAAAACCAGCGAGTTAACACTATGCATCACATTATTACTTTCTTCTCAGATTTCTTGCCTCGCGTGCTGTTTTATTCAGCTGCTAAACACAAATAACAATAAGAATAGGAAGGAGGAGCTGCGCAGGATGCCATATGGATTAAAGATCAAAAAAAATAAATCAATCTCGTTTTGACCCATTACTTTATCCTATTCTGTGCTAGCATTTTCCCTCAATCAACATAACAACATTATTTTGTCCTCTAATTTCCCTTTCTGGAAACACGAGTGCCCACACCACATTTTCGCAGACACCACCAGCCTATCTGACTAATATTTTGTTACTTTCTATTCGGAATCCCTATTTATCATTTAAGCTTATGTGCCAATACTGTAAGTTAACATTCAGAAGAGCAGATGGGGAATTAGAGGCAAAACTTCTGTCAGTGATAACGGGACTTCCACGCTTCATTTCCCCCGGGGCACAGCGAATATCTTCCTTTCAACAGTGCTGGGAAAAACTGCCTTAAGGAACAGGTGGCAGCAAAACTGTGCGCTGGCAACACTGAAGCTGTCAGGATGCAGGGATGGATTTTTGGTTGCTGTGCCATTTGCGGGAAGTTATTTTGTAGTAGCTCCTGGAAGATACCCATCTCAGTACAGAAGTTCAAGTGCAAAATAGCCAGCAAGAATTGCTTTTCTAGCAAAGTCAGAGAGAGGTCTGGTGGCGAACACCTCCTCCTACACAGGCGGGTTCACCTGGCCACGTTGCTGCCCCGCGGCTTGGCTTTTAATGACCAGGGCAGGCTGTGGATCCAGGAGAGGTCCTAACTTCAGGTCCCTAAACTCTGCAAATGGCGTTATTTCAGCGGCCATCCCACTCCGCACTCTTCTGTCCCTCTGGGGACCAACGCTGGCAACATGACTTCACATGGTGGGAAGCTGTTCATCTGCTATAGGCACAAAACCCCTCACCAAGGAGTGACACTCAGACAAAAGTCCGTCTGTCCTGGGGATGCTCCCCAGCTGGAGATCCCCATGGCACCTCACTGGGACCCATCATCCCTGTGTTCTCGTGGCTTTGCTCCGGGCCTCAGGCTGCGCTGCCGATACCAGCCCGCTGCCACTCCGCAGTTGCTGAATGACAGGATCGATCAGGATCAAGGCAAAATTCAGTGTCCTAACACACCAAATGCCACACGGGAGATTAAAAGCAGCTTCTGGCTCCTAAAACGTGCAGTAAAGACATGCTGGAGGCCTGCCCAGAGAGCAGGAGCTTGCCCCCGCTCTCAAGTGCCACACAGATGGGGCTTGTCCAAATAATTACCACCAGATACAGGCTGAACCATCTTCTCTGGCCCTTTTCTATAAGGTGTCCATCATTTGGCCAGCCTCCAGCCACCTTCTCCCCAACAACAAAAGGCTTTTGCTAAGCACTTAATACTGCTATTAATGAAACAAGAAAATAGACGTTGACAGTCAGGACACGTGGGTTATGTCGGTGTTCTCTACTTTTTAGAGCAGTTTAACAAACGCTTGTTAATTTTCACCTTTTTTTATGCTTTTATGAAAGCTCTTCCTGCCTCTGCCTCTCCTAATGCTCCCTGAGCCCCAGTAATCATGTGAATTACATTCAAATCAAAATGCAGAAAAGTTGTGTTTTCACATTGACCTTGAAATCTTGAAGGCCATTTCCACCTCCCATGGGACATCATTGAGGAGGCTGCTAACATAAGTTTAACCAAAAATGTCTTTCCTATGTAGATGTTCTCCAGATCCTGTCCTGCAGCTAAAAACTGGCATCTGAATTCTTCAATTTATTTAGATCAATTTAAGGAAATCTACCTGTGGGAAAACTTGTTAAGGTACCAGCTAACACCAGGCAGGAGACTTGAGCTGGCCCTGTTGTTAACACTTGTGTGCCTCTTGCTGTAATACAGTGTAGTAGGTAAATAAAAGCTGGTAGTTTTCCTCCTAACGCGTTCAGGAGGCCTTTCTCCCATATTAATTTAATAGTAGTAATTAAATTACAGAAAATATTATCAGAGGCTGCTGTAATATTGACGGCATTTTTATTTCATAGGGTGTAAAACGTAACTTTCACTCCCACGTGCTCTTCTTCCTTACACTGGAAATGCTGCCATCAATTCCCCAGCTCAGCTTTTTTTTTCCCTTTTAAAGCTAACGTACTAGCTTAATGAAGTCTATAATTTCAATGTTCTTTGATACGTGCTTCAGAAGAGACTGGGTACTTGATTCTCTTCTTATTTACATCAGCGAGGTCAGGAGCCGAATGCAGAAGCAAGTGGAGGGGTGGAGCAATGCCACAGAACCTCTCAGCACCAGAGCAAAGGCATTTCTTCAGTTTGCTGTGGTCCCTTGGGAGATCCTAACGGCTGGACTGACGTTGGGTGTAATGTAAGAAATAGCCTCATTAAAACACCAGGAGGTTCAGTATCCGAATATAATCCCTGCTGAAAGAATGCTCAAAAACTGAATTTTGACCTTCAAGCAAGCCAAAAAAGAGATTTTTTCCATATCTGTAAAGATTTAACAAATGATGTGGAACACTTTGTCCAATAGTAAGTAGCTTTTTGATTTCTTCATACTGTTTGTATTTATTTTTACCTTTTGTCACAATGGAAATTCAAGTACAATATTCAATCAAAGTCAAGCATTCTATCACCTTTCCACTCAAATTCCTGAGTCAGATGCTTGAAATGTAACACCAGCAGCACTGTGAGTAGTGGGTGTACAAGTACATGGAAAATCAACCTTTTGCACTATAGTCCAAGGAAGTGCCTTTTCTTTTTTGTTTATCCTGGTGGAGCATTTGCTATCAGAACACGCTGCCATCAAAAGGGATCTGCTATTGGTGTCTTACAGCTGTAGGAAAATGCTCCTGCCGGAGTATTCCAGTTGCGCTCCCCAGTCAGACCAGTTCGCTGCTGCAAAGTTCGGAGCTTGTGGCGCATTTACCAGCTGGGAATTGGCAATTTGCTTCCTCTCAGGTGCAGAGAAAGGCAATGGTTGTTTAATCTGAAAGGTGGAAAGCTGGCGTGGACCAAGAGTGACTGCCACCCTGTGCCTTTCCAGCTTAAATTTATGCTCCCAGGAATTTTGCTTTTGCACCTTGAGAGCTCTCCCTCCCTCTGCTGCTGCTAGAGCAGCCGTGCTTTCGGCAGTCAGCTCCTTCTGGGGCTTTCTAGTCCCAGGCTTGGCCTGATGCGAAGGTGACTGTTCGGTGACAGAAGATACTCACCCAGCCTATTGCCACGGTCAGTCCTACCACGGGACACCAACACTAGGGTTAAGGTGGTGGGAGAGGAAGGGCTGCCTAGGAGACAGCACACCCAGTTCTGTTTCTGCAGGTTTTGATGAGCAAAATGGATTGCTGTGGGATATGCAAGTACTAGGCATTGGCCACTGAACAAAGATATCCACCTGTGGGTTCTTACTCCATGCACCCCGCAGTAAATACAAACCCGTCCACTGACCTGGAAAGTCAGGTTGGCTCCAGGAGTGGCCTGGCCCTCCTTCCTGCTCGTCTCTTGAAAAGCATCACCCCAAGCACTTAGCAGCACTTGGAAGCGCAGCAGCAGTTGCAATAAGTAACCAACTGTATTTCCTAAGCGTCTGTATTTTCACTTTTATGGAAAACATGGAGCTGCTCTAGGAGTACTTAATTTGGGAGCTGTAACTCAACTGGAGTGAAAAGCAGCACTGGAAGACTACCCATGGATTTCAGCAGATCAGATCCCCCGTAGTTAAACTAAATGCCATCAGACTGTACAAGGCTGCTGATTTCAGGTTTGCTAATTTGTAAAACAGTGTGAAGAAGATGTTGCAGTTGTGAGTGGAGCAGCTGAATTATGGGTACTTAGGCAGCACTGTAGGGATATGAATTCTGTTTATTGCACAAACCTTCCTCTACAATTAATAGAAACAGTAACATTTCCTTGCCCTGTTTTCATTAATTCAGACTGATAGCTTTGGAAGATCAGAATGGATTAGGAAACACATTTTGGAAGAAGAGGAGAGAACCAGAGGACTCTCTTGGCTTTTCAGCATCACTCCAGATCTCCTCCTTCAATGTGCAAGGAGCAAAATTACTAGCAATGCTCTGTGTGTAACAGACCATCTGTCACCATAATTGTAGCTTTATTTTAGTTTTCCCTGCTTCTGGGAGAACAGATCCAAACTTTCCTAGCTGCCTGCCGGAACGGAACATTATGAAATGTATTTTAAAACCTTGAGAAACAACCACAGTCAGTCCAAAGCCTGCTTAAACCCCAGCAGCTAACACCAGTGCCAGCACCTCCTAAGAAAAACTGGCTCCGGGGTTTACCTAGGTAAACCCGACAAGATGCCAACGATCTGAACAGCCACCTCTCCTTTAGCAGGAGTTTTATAGGCCTTTCCCCCTCTCTTAGGAGGTGTAAACATATCAAGGTTTAAAATTGCGCTTTATTTATCTCAGTGGTATGGTATGATATTGTTCCCACTGAAGCTCTGGTGATACTTTATCATGGCAGAGGGGAGGGCACGGCATGAAGCAGAGCTGATGCATGAGCCAGCGTAGCCGCAGCTGGTGACAACCAAAATATGGCACAGGCTTCAGTCTGGGGGTTATTTTATTATTTTGGATGCTTCGGGGACTGGAAGAAAGGGGTGTCCAGAAATGTGCATGAAAACCAGAGAGCTACCCGAAGGGCTTTTCACCTCTCCTGGCGGAAAGCTTTGCCTCCCCCTGCCCCGTCCCTCTTGGGATTACCTACAGGAATAGGTATGTCAGAGGGGACTTATTTTCCCAATGATTAACTGAAAAAAAATATTAATCTTAATAGCTTTCTAACATGAAGTACGTGCAGACCACTGAACCACTCTAAGGAGGGCCTTTTATTGTTATGACTCCTTAGCCAAATGTAATGCAATTAAATGATTGGGTTTCATTACGTATATTGACATGGTGTCAGTGACAATTTCCATTCTCCCTATTATTTCTATAAATGAAGTCATCTGCCATAATTAGAAAATATGAACGTGCTAAGACCTCCATTAATTCTTCCCTATATTAATCTAAGAGCTGGGCAGATGTTTATTAATACCTTGTTACACTGTGTTCATCAGCTGTTACCAAGAATAGAAAGGCTGGGACCAGATTTCATGCTGAAGGTTAAATAAGAGCAGATCTGGCTAAATCACAGAACAAATCTTGGATTCCGGTTAACTTTTTGGCAATATCTTTGGTTTTATCAGAATGCTTTTTAAATTTCTAACCTCTCCCTCTTTTTCCTCCCCTCGGTGTGCTTCGGACCACATATGAAACTCAGCAGGGTTCCCCTCCTGGAGCAGCAGTGAGTTCAGCCGTCCTTTAGCCACATCCTGATGTCTGTTTTGATTTCAGCAGAGCTGAATTACATCAGCCTGTGACCTGCCCTCTGCTTCTCCCTCCTGGAAGGTATTTAAACGCAGCGGTGCCAGGCGAGAGCCCAGGTCCACCCCATTCGGTGCTGGGATGGATGCGAGGAACAGCAGGTATGGATGGACCCGCACCAAGCCGCAATGGGTGCTGCGACCAGCCCGTGGGACCTCCCGCTCCCTCCTGGCATCTTGTGGTTGGCAGGTTTCAGAGCTGGTCTAACCTCTGTCCTAAGTCATCTCCCATTGTCACCTTCACGGGGTCTTCTGCCAAAAAGCTCCATAATTTACTTATGTTTTCTGTGAAGGTACATTTTTTCCTGTTTCTTTTGAATCTTGTGCTCAATAATCTGAGGTTGCTTCCTGATCTTCTCCTTTCCTACTTGCCTGGCGTTTTCTGTCTCTTCTCACTCTCTGCTCTTCCTCACCACCACCTGGACCTGTTCTCTTGGCACTTACTGTCTGGGTTTGGTGCCCATCAGGGCACCTCCGCTGACTTCAGCAATGCTGCAGTGACTTGTACCAGCAAAGCAATGGTCCTGTGACCTCTGCAGTCACGGCGGATGCTTGGCACTGCCTGTGCCTATGTGGCTGCATCAAGGAGCTCTGAGGTTCAGGCTGGTGCCAAACTCCTGCTCGCACACGTTCCAGGTGTGCTCAGGCTGCCTACGGGGAGAGGAGGTGCTTGATTGCTGGGATGAGCCAACTAAAGTACAAACAGTGCTGATTCACATCAGATGTTCACAGAAACAGCGCATAAGATATATTTTTACTGTGTTGGGACTATAATGGAGCCTATTTCCTTATTTTAGGAAAAGTTTAAATCTTGCTGGCTAAACCTGATCAACTTCTGAAGGACTTGGCCTTCCAGGCTAAAACAATTTTTTTGCATCTGATAATTTTGTAATTTTTTGCAGTCTCAACATTTTCATGGACACTGAAGTGGATGAGATGAAATTGTACGTATCTTGTGACCTTTCCTCAGAATACTGGGCTGCTGCCGTTCCTCATTTAAAGCCAAGCAAAGGATGGCTGTTCACAACTGGGATTCACTTCTTAGGGTAAGATGTAATGCAGTGGAGCGGATGACGCAGTGCTAGGTCTGAACCTGCCTTTATATTTTCATCTGGGCCACACCTGAAATAAAACTAGAACATGTTGTGAGTTGTCCAGGGCTGGAGCTGGCCTTTCTTTACTCCTGTACCCAGCACTGAGCAGCTGGGGCTCCTGGTCTTCATCAGGCCTTGAAAAAGGATTTAAATAATATTTTCAAGATAGGTTGTCTTCACTACAGTGTAGGATAGGCATGACCCAAAGCCTACCGTACTGTTATCAGCCTAAATCCTGAACTGATGGCTGATATGTACTTTGAAAGACTGGTGGTGGCGGAGGCACAGGCGCATCCCACCCCATCCCAGGGCAGATGAAAAATGGCTCAGTAAATCCAACAAGCAGGGTTCATGTCAAAACTTCTCTTGACTTCAGACAAGAACATGGATGCTAAATTAGACTGCCCAACCACAGAAAACATATATATGCAGATACCTGTGCTGTTCCTGTACTCTTCCCTGGGTTGAGTTCAGTAACAGTGCTCAGATCTTGCTCTGTACAAAGTCATTTTAAATTAATATATTAAAAAAAAATTTAAAAAATCCAGTGTTGCTTCCACCACTTTCTAGCCTTTGCCCATCTCCTTTGAGCTGGGTGCTGCTTGTCTGTTGTCTTGTCTGCCACCTCTAAAATTACCTGCTTACTTTTTGTGTTCTCTTTCCCTTTCTCAGAATTGCCTTTGCAGAAATGCACATAAACAGCTATTCTTCAGGTCAGCATTTCAATTTGTTTTAAATTGTACATTTCTATTTCCTGGGTCCTTACTTGTTTACTATTGTTTATATTGAATCTTTTTTTCTCAATGTTTGCATTGATTCCGATAACTCTGATAGGTGCTTATCTGTATAAATAGATCAATAGCTTTTGGACTGTGCTTTCTGAAGCAATGGACTGAGGGGCTTGCTTTGAACGTGAAAGCTTCTGTACTGAATTTATTAATACAGCAAGCTATTGCAAATGTACGATCCATAAAATTACTTCAATCCCACATTAAGTAAGTGGATTTTGTACCTTTTCTTTCTGGCCAGTTGTATTTAAGCAGCTGCTCCTCCTTTTTTCCATTACAGACACCCTCAGTTCATCAGGGACTGATGTCTCGATGACACTCTTTCCAGCTAATTGCTGGTCGCAGCAGAGAAGGGTGTGTGGATCATCCTTGGCTCCTCCAAGGGACTAATCATAAGGGAGGATCTAACAGGAATCAATCTCCCACATCAAATGAAAGATGCTCCCTTCTCTTAAATGGCAGTAAAACAAACCCTCCTCTAATCTGATCTGCATTAAAATCAGGCACAAGCTAAGACTTTCATTTCTATTTCTAGCTTACTCAAGGGAAGACCTCTTTGCACTGTCTTCCTCCAAGCCAATTTTGGGCTAAGTGAAAAAATGTAGTTCCACAAAATCTCTGTGTGAAGCCACCAGGAACGCAGCAAGATAATAGTGTAGCAAGATAAGGGGGATTAAGATTACCTCTGGGCTTTTTAAGAAATAAGGGGTGAAAAAGTTAATGGAACACTCAACTGGGAGACATTGCTGGGACCTGCAAAAAGTGATAGACCAAGATATCTGGGTGCACAGCAGTTGTGTTATGTGAAATACCGTTGCATGGCAACCTTTTCCCTACACATTGAAGCCTGCAGGATTCCACGTGGATTATGGCATGGAGCTGTTAGGAGCTATGGATAATGATGCTGATCATCTCCAGCTGATGTGTGCAATAAAGAAGTAGCTGAAGGACAATGAGCTGGCCGGCAGTGACATGAGAAATACAATGGCTGGCAATGCGACGGCATAATCGTTGCAAGATGGGCGGCATGTCTCTTGTTGGCTGTTCATGGGTCTCTCGGAGGATGAGCCTAGGATTCTTGTCTGGGGTCTGCCTATTGATTACACCTCATTTAAGAAGGTCTGATGTTTGCATCCCACCCACTTGTGATTTTTCTTGGCCAGTTGGGTTCTTGTTTAGCGCAGCAAATGGCTCTGGCGCAAACACAGCGGTGCCTGCAAGAGCAGCGCACATGGAGAACGTGCTTGTATTGTTGTGGAAATTAGACGTTACTTTAATCGCTGTGGTGAGTTTGAGTGAAATATTCTCTAGATACAATAACAGCCACCGACAATCCAAAACCAACAGAGGCCTGATCCAGCTTGTATTGGAGCTGATGAAGTATTTCTATTGGACACAGGTGCCAGGGACCCGAAACCTGTCCCGAGCGGGCCGGCAGGACAGGTTTCACCACCACAGCTCAGTCACCGCGGCAACCCAGCGGGCCGGGCCGGCACCGGGGCCGCCCGGCGAGCCCTGCCCGGCGGCGGCGCGCGTGTCCCGCGGCCGCTGGAGCTCGTGCCCTCCGCGCGTGCGCCGGGCCCAGCGCCGGCTGACGGGGCCCGGACCCTCTAGAACTTTCCCGCGCCCTCCGGTGGCGGTACTGGGCATGCGCGGCACCGCCGGGCGGGAGGCGGGGGAGGGAAACCAGCCACTGACTGTGCAAGAGGGCAACGCTGTAAAAAGGGGGAGCCGGCGAGGACCATGAGGAGTGCGTTGGAATATCCTCCTTGTTGCAGGATTTGAAGATACATTGGATGCGTGGACTGCGCTGACCAACTGGACAGTAGGATGGAACGGACTGACTGCATGGACAGCCGCAGATCTGTGGTGGTAGCTATTGCAAGAGTCTTGTGTTTGCTTGCTCTCTCTTTCCCCCCTCCCCTTTCCTCCCTGTTTTTTTTTCCTCTCTTTCTCTGCTTTTCTCATGTGTATTTATTGTTGGCCAATAGTCTTAATTGGCCAAGAGTCTTAATTCTGTTCCTGAGAATGTAAAAGGAACCTGGTCGCGATAGCACATTGGAGTCAGTCAGAGGTTAAGCCCAGCTGCCCCCGGCCTCCCAGAGGTACCCGAGGCTGGTTGGAAAGCCAGGGGGTTTAACCTCTGCCAAACTGCTCAACCCAGCCGCGGATCGTGTCACTGGGCCTCAGCCTCAGAAGGTGTACTTTAGATTGAATGTCTCTGCTTTTGCAGAGGTCTTATTAGATTTGCAGAGTTGGTATTAGATTTGCTCAGTGGTTTGAGAACATTACTATTCTGTAAAATTACTTTTCCAGTTCATAATATATTCTTTTCTACAGGGGTTTTTCTTTCTTAAGTCCTTTTTACCTGTTTGCCTTCAGCTGGTTAGGGAATTAATTCTCACTTTGTCATGAACTACTACCTACCATTATCTTGCAGGATTAAACAGCTCTCATCCACCTCTCAGATGAGTGCTCTATATGCTAAACTTTATTGTTCTTTGGGCAGGGTGTCCCTTTTTCACTGGTGGAAGCAAAACAAGACCCTCGTGAATTATGAGGAAACCTAAATCAAGACAGGTTCTTGATCCCAAGCTCTTCCAGGACCAGGCTCAGCACTAACTTCTGGGGAAGCCCTCCTCATACCTGAACATCTTTTATCACAACATACAGATACACTTTGTAAGCCCATTCCTAATGAAACAGATCTCCAAGATCCAAACTGTATTACATTATTTGTAGTATTTACTCCTGTAATACCAGCAGCAAGCTAAGTGCTTTGAAGGGATGTTGGAAGACAAAGTCCCTGCCTAATGAGCTTAATATTCATATTTTATTCAAAATAAAAAATATCCATACCTCGAGGCTGTAAGATACTGGATTAAAAAGGCTTTTCTCCTTAAATTAGCTTACAGAAATACAACCCCCTGCAGGGAGCGGAGGAGACAGCTGCGGAGGGAAGGGAGCCAGCACTACGGAGTACAAAGCGACTTTCAGCTGCCTCATCCAGAGATGCACTTTCAGCCTCAGCCTGGGGTCCTTAAGGACACTTTTATCCCTGGGAGCCCAGCTGGGATTAGAGAGGGTCATATCCGCTGGGCGGCGTTCCCCACGCAGAAGGAGACCCAGCCCAGCTCCACCTGGGATGGGGGGACCGGGGGTGGTGTAATGGGAAGTTAGCCTTTGGATCTGCCTGTTCAAATGGCAGCCCTTGCTATCGGAACAAAATCGGATCTTTCTTCCTTTTTGTCAGAAGTCAGGAGTGTATAACGCACAGTTTCTCAGTTCTGGTTGCACTATTCCCAGTATTTTGCCACAGTACAATTATTTGCTGTTTCTATGTGCAGCACGTCAGTGTCAACATTCTTTATAAAAAGGTATTAAATTATTTAAACCAAAGGAATTTATCTTTTGGAAAAGGTTGTATTTCTGCATCAGGTAGACTAGAGGTTCAGTGGAAGTAGGATAGTTTTGCCCCAATGGACAACAGCGAGGGAGAAACGGAGCACAGCGCTCAGGAAGGGAACAGTGAGCGCGCCTAGCAGGATTTTGAGGAGAAGGTGGCAAACCACCAGTTACCTGTTGACGGTTAAGAAGCAAAGCTGACGAGTTTTGAAGCTGTAAGTTCCATTGCAGAATTTTGATGTGCTTCCACATGAGTGATATTAGGTAAGATATTGTAAACACAGTACTGGAAAATTAGGGTTAGCAAATGAGTAAATTAAACTGCAACTTGGGCAAAGGGATTTGAAGGTAGACATAAGCACTTCAGTCTTTTTTTTTTTTTTTTTCTAATAGTCTGTGAATTCTTACTGGATTTGAAATTGTCTCCATTACAGACGCTAGAGATTTTGCAAGGAAATCTGCTGGGGTTATAGAAGAACGGTAACAGAACAACAACAGAAGAGGCGTAGGTTGAAAGTGATGCAGTTTTGACTTAATGATCTCTCTCTTGTGAAATGCTTGTCACAGACGAAATTTCTGGGCTTCATTCCTGGCCACAACACAATGACAAAACCACTTAACGCAAACCTCACTGAGCCACTCCTGCTTCTTAAGAAAATGTCTGTTACATGGCCAAACCCCACATCTGTCTTTGCAGGGTTAATTATTTCTGAAACCCAAGTGAGACACAAATAAAGCTGCACTGATAGATGCAGGACGTAAATAACGCTGACCATTAGCTGCACAGTGGGGAGATCACCCAAAGGCGGCAGGCGGAGGAGGTGGATCTGCGGTGGACCCTGGGGTACGCCAGCATGCCCAAGCACCTGCACCGGAGCGCCCTGCCAAGCACGCTAAGCTGAATCCACTTCCGAACAATGGTACTTTGATTAACACAGGAGACGGGATGCTGTGCAAACCGGCCTCGCGCTGATGCTGAAATGAAACAGGCAGCTCAAATATGAGAAATGGAAAAAGCAATAAGCATTAGCAAAAGAAAACAGCAGCTTGTGTGTCGCCCCAATGACTTTGCCAGTATATTGTCTATTGTCTTTTTCCATGAAGATCTGAAAGATCTGACGTTTTTATATTGGTTCTCAAGGAACACTGCAAGAATATTAGAGATAGAGGAACAGAGATGCAGAGCAGTCCTCCGATAGCTTACCACGATAGTACCTAACAAGGCAAAATTACATCCAAGGCTTCCCTTTCCAATTTGTGAGGTGAGATCATGCTGATTGTATCAGCAAGGTCATTTTAGCACCCATGCTTAATCCAAACTCTAGTCTGATATTTGTTTAGGAGATTTGAGTAATCTCTTTAAGAGAATTAACAAGTGCTGGAGTCCTAAGGAACAATCTTTTCTCAGCCCTGTCTGGAGCAGAAGGATTTGAGGTCAAAGCTAGGTGAAGGGTTTTTTAAGGCAGTCTGGAAACAAAATCTCTTTAGAGCCAGTCAGATTATGGAGAATGGAAGCACAAAACCTGCAACTGATTTTAGGTTGGTTTTTTGGTTCAGTCGTTTGGCTGCTCTGGAGGCGACCCATGACACGCTGCATGATGCTGCAGTACTGATAACACGATATGCAGAGGGGCTCGCTCCGACGGGTTTCCTCTCTGAGCCAAGTACACCTGCAGTCAGTAGCCAAAGAACACGCGAATGTTTTGCTGCCTCTTCCACCGTCACTGCGTGCTGCCTCTTGGCCCTTCGTGACGCAACGCTGGCCCTGGAGCTGTGTGATGGGAACTAATTCCTATTTAAGGGAGCAGATGGGAAAATTCAGTGAAACAGTCACTGAAGGTGAAGTGCCAAGCTGTTCAATCCTTAGTAAGTCTTAGTTCAGGAATCAGTCATCTTTTCTTACAAATAATTAGATAATCAGTGGACATAAAGTCAAATATTCACTTGAGGTTCTTGGGATAAATGTTGGGAAGGGCTTTGAGGAACTGGCTTTGAATCCTTGTATGCAAAGCTATTCTGTGTGTTCTGATTGTCAGATGGATCTAAAATAAACCATTTCTACATGTTCTTGTCTGAGAATGTGTGGCTGACATCACATAAGATTAGCCCTTCTCTTGCAGATCTGTCCAAGAAAATAATGAAAAACCCACAAAAGCAGCATTCTCACAAGACTTCTATCATGTCAGGCAGAATGGTCACCTAGCAGCTCGTGGCATTGTTGTACTGTTAACCCTTACACCCTTTTGCTTCCCAAAAGGCTGATGAATTTTTATCTAGATCCAGGAACAAAGAACAACATCTTGGCCTGCGGAGGTGGATGCTGCGGATGCTCATCTCAGGCACCCCGCCATTTCAGAGCTGGCAGCAACAGATAAATTTATCAGTCATGTGAGCCAAGGTTCACCAGGTGGAAGCACATCCCACTTAGAGGTAACGTTGGACTATTGCAGCTTCAAGAGAAGAGGTAGGTTTAGGTATTAAAGTTCCCAAGTTTTGGACTAAAAGATTTGAAATATAACTGGGAGTCCTGAGGCCAAATACCCTAAACTTAAGAGCACATAATGCAGCAGCTACAGCTGGAAGGGGGACTAAAACTCACCTAGCCAAATTTTACAGTGAAGTTTGCTATCCAAGCCATAAGAAGGTTGTTAGCTCTACGAAGCTGATAAATTGCAACAGAAGTGGGAAGAGGACACTGCGACTGCCCAGCCTTCGGGCTCAGAGGGTGCTAAAAAGCCCGACTGTAATGCAGGTCATACATGTCTCCTTTAAGATGAATGATGAGGACTTGCTGCAAGGCAGCCTGCCTGAAGGAAACAGTCAGATGTGTATTAAAGGGCCCATGCAAGTGTGGTCCACAAAACCACTGCTTAAAGTCAGAAGAGATGGTGAGCCAGCCAAGCGGGCCCATTGGGGTGGGTTCTCTGGCGTGAGCGGCCGTGCTCCTGCAGATGGTCTGATGGGGCACCCATGCTGAATGCAAGCCCACAAGGGATAAATACTTGGCACTTGCAGACTTCTGTAATAAGAAAGCTTTAAAAGAAAGCAGCCATCTGCTTCAGGAAAGGCATCATGCAACGATCAGCCTGCATTTCTTACCAAAGCAGTGAGATGGGGAATCGAACAAGATGAGACTATGCAGGCTAAGCCCCAGCTGCTTTCAAACTCTGCAGGAGGAACTCAGCCTTCCCCGTGCTCTCACAGTGGTTTACAATTACAAAGCAAAACACGCCTGACACCCTCATTAGGGTCCTCTGAATGCCCCAACAGGGGGCTGGAGCTGGAGGTCACAGTACTGAAAGTGTCCCTGTGCCAGGTCCCTGGCTGGCGGCTCTGGCAGGCACCGACCGACTGCTGGTGGCACCTCAGACTCTTCTTTCTCTGACACAAAACTGTCTAACACTGAAATGGAGAATTAGGCAGTCCTGCTCCTACTGCATGGGAAAACAAAATGAACACCCCACAGGGGGGACAGGGGAGGAAAGAGGCATGCGATATTTCCAGCGTTCTCGGTGCTGTGTGGTAGCAGACATGAGAAATTATCCCCAGTGCTTAAGCCCTTAACCCTTAGATACTTTCTTTTATTAATGCCAAATGGAAGATTTGAAGTCTGAAAGTGTAGTGAAAATACATTACAGGAAGGCACGCAGAGTTAAACAAGTCATTGAATGCTCAGTTCTTCAGTTCGGTACATCTTGGTGCACCACTCACTTCAGCAGAAATGCTACCAGCTCCCTGGGATCCATTCCAGCTTTATTCCAGGGCAAGGCTGAACAGGTACTGCCCAAAATAAGGGACCCATGAGGCTGCCAAATAAAAACGCTGGGGTAAGAAATACCGGCTGCCACTGCCCAGACCAAAAGTTTGGCCTGAATTTCAAGGAGGAGTAGAATTTGGCCCGATTCAGACTCCTGGTTGCCATATCTTCCCATGATCAATCAGGAGAGCTCCAGGACACACTGGAGACATCCGAGGCTCTGCAAGCTCAGCTAAGCTTTTGGATGCTTACCCAGATGGAGCCTTAAGTACAAATATATAATGTTTGTCAGTGTTAATGAAAGCCTTGTGATGAGCCTCTCTGTAATACTCACAATTTATGATAGCCTAAAAACACCTGGTCCTATATCAAACTCATCACTATTTGCAGAAACAAATTCAAAACAAAAAGCCTGAAGCAAACATAAATTAAATAGGAGCTACTTCTTTGGTGGCTTCTCAGAGACAAGACACCTGAGGGTGTAGAGGGACCCCATAATTTACAGTTGGGGTGTATATGTAACTATGTATGGGTATCACATCCATATACCAGCACCTTTCTGTACGTAAGCACACCTAACTGGTTCGGTAAAGGTTAATAACCATGCCTTTCTTCTTCAACGTCCTCATCTTCAAATTGAAGCCTACTGTTGCTGCTAGTGCAACACGAAAGTCACATGAATGTCTGTTTCTGGTGATAGTTTCAGAAATGATTAGGTGGTTTAGTAACTAAGGCTTTGGTTGTATCACATAAGGGGAACTAGAAAGCACCAATATTCAGAGCGTGGTGTCATCAAGACATTTTTGGCGTGCCATGTCCTGATGTTATACCTTAACGTTGCCAGGAGCTGTAACAGTGCATGGGAAAAATAGGGGTTTTCTTTTCCTGTGTCTATCTGAAGGGTTAGATATAATTGTTAATACATAGCATGCTACTACTAGTAAGAAATTTAATATAGAACTCCTATTGCTAGTGTTTTATATTATTAGCTACTTCTATTAATGTGTATTTTCAGAGGTGAGTGAAAATATGTGATAAAGGCATTCCTCACCAAGTTCGTGCAGTATACTCTCCAGCTATGACTCACCCCTTACTGGGAGAAGCAAAGCCCAAGTGACCCAGCTGTGGTGAGCACACGGGCAGCTCGGAGGGTGGTTCCTTAGCAACACCAGCCACACGAAAACATCCAAAACATCTACCTCCTGCTTGCTGTCCCTTGAAGTTGTTGCTAAGTAAGTGGATGCTAAACCTCTTACCTGAATTTCAGAGGTACTGTCAATGTATCACAAAGCAAAACCTTTTGCTTGCAGGCATGTCAACCTTTGCTACTGCCCTGACTTCAGGCTTAATAGGAAAAATAACTTTTCTTTTTGTACTGTGTTACCTCCAAATCCTGCCTCAAAAACAAATAAAGGAAGCAGCCCCTTGGCCTTCAGCTGATACCAATTGTCATTAGGGATCTGTTAAAGGTAATGAACTATGGCAAATTAGAGCAATCAGCTGAGGGTCTGCTGGGTGTTTGCTGGTTCCAGGTGCTCCTGATAAAGGCTAGATTAAAAGTGGACAAATAGCTTGCTCACCAACTGGTGTTGGGTGTAGTTTTGTGTTGAGGCATTGTGGAGAAGGTGGGGTTTTTGGAGGTGTTGGACCAAAGAAGTGGGAGCTGTTTGAAGTGGGGAAAGATGTTTGCAAGCAAGGGGAAAGCACTGCTTGTACATCCAAGGTATTGTGTTCTGAAGTATTTCTTTTTTTTATTTGTGTGTTTCTTGAAGTATCTTTACTCCTTGTATTGCAGCCTTCTGGGGTAGAGCATGTGTATTGTACTGTGCTGAGATTCTACTTCTTTGTGTTCACTGTAATCTAAACTAAAGCTCACTAAGGCTGAATGTGTGGCTTTCTTCCTTGTGTAGGCACACAGTCATGGAAGAGCTGTGCAGAAATAAGTGTATTGATTTATGACTACTGTTGTTTGGCAAGAGCAGATGGGGTCTTGGAGTTTTGGTTTAGCTGATGGGCCTTACTAAACGTAGCCTGGTCTGCTGCTATTATGTGTGAGTTATCTTTGATGCAGCCAAGTTGCTTCTGAAGTGTTGTAGAAGGTGAAACAGAGCCAGCTTTATGGGCAACAATAACAGAATGATATTATTTAGGCTAAAATGAATCAATATTTAGAAAATTCCACTCTTAGTAATATAGACCTTGCCTGAGGGAGGCTGATTGGCGCTGCCTGTAAGGAGAGAGCCTGTACCAGTGGGGAGGGTGAGTTAGTAGTATGAGACAGAGCCTGAGTGCTCCTGAGAGGCAATGCTTGGGGGGGGGGGGAAGCATGGGGTGCAGCAGGAAAAGAGGAATATGGGCACCCAAGTCACCTGAAACTGGGAAAGTAAGATATGGGAAATAGAGTTTTAGTTGCAGTGTTGTATAGGGCATAAGTGCTGGTGGTGGTAACCTGGTTGGTAGTGGGAGGGGATGCACATCTGTATATTGAGGCATAGTGTGAGCATGGCATAGCCACAGGTTTTGGTTAAAGGTGGAGAAAAAAAGGCAAATTTGGAGGAGGTGTAAAATGGTAGAGACTTGAGCTATTGGGGAGCTTGTCCCTGGTAGCCTTTGATGGTGATCCTGTCTCCAGCTGGAGCCCAGCACAAGGCTGCTTGACCTGCTTTTCCAGGGCTGCTTAGCTCCTGCTGGCGTGAGGAGCATGAGGCCCTGCCTGTGCTGTGCTGACACTGGTCCTATAAAACTGACAGCAATAATGAATAACAGTCCATATTTCTGTAATATCTTCTTCCTTGGAACACTTAACATGCCATTGACAACACTTTTGAGGGCTGGGTTGCAGCCAGAGTCTTGAACAGTTTGACCATGCTCCTACAACAGGGAGCCCCAGTCTTTAATGCTTATGAGCGGGATGAGGGATTTCCTTTCCCTTCTCCCCCTGCCTACCTCTCCCAAATTATTAACCTGTTCTTACAGCAAGTGCTGCACGTCCAGGACTGTCAAGAGGGGCTTTAAGGGTGTTAACTGCTCAACCTGAGCACCTAGCTGGTCTCTGATAATCAAACTCTGAAGCCATCCCCTCTAGCTGAACAAGTGTATGTGCTCTAATCAGTGTTATTAGATGGGAGCAGCTGTCTAGTACCAGACAGCAGATCTAATGACACATTGCTGGAGGAGTTCTGGGCTAGACTATAGCAATCAGTTATGAAATATAACTCTAAGGGAGCCAGTTTTGCTAGTTTTGGAGAGATTACAAACAATTGAGAACTAAATGAGTGTTCTTTCTGTCCTTGGCCCGTTGCACAGGTCAGGACTTCTAGTTATCTGTGGGCTGAATCTTGTTATTGACCATTGTATTCCTTGGCATGAACTGACATTTCAGCCTCCAGGTTCATGGCCATTAACTGTGGTGAAAATAAGTGATGCATTCATCTCACATGATGAGTTTGCCTGTGGAAGCTGCAGGTGGTTTGATTGACTTATGACTGGGTACTTGTATCAGGTGCCTAGAAAAACAGCCAGTCTGGAATGGCTGCTTGCTTGTGTGCTGAGATGGTCCCCCGCAGATGCTGGGCACTTGGCTAGGAGAAGTGCTCCAAAACAGCTGTGAAATTCTAGTGCCCTGATGGAATTTGCTGCTTCTGTGTTGAGAGTGTGGTTGCAAGGATTAAAATGGGATGGATTAAACTGACCTGATCCTTTATGGTGGATTCTGGTAGAGCTTTTCTGCTCTTTTGCCTTGCTTTCTGTGACCCCTCTGACATGAGCCACTGACATGAGCAGGTCCTTTTGATTCAACAGCATAAAAGAAAACAGTCGTGATTTGGACTGCAGGAGTAAGGATGGGAGCCAAAGCTTTTGAGCACCTTGTGTGTATGCAAAGGAGACTAATGCACTTGAGGTGGTGACTACACTAAAGACTACTTTAAATCCTTGAGTGTGTGCCTGAGTGGAGTTTGAACAAGCTGTGTGCTTATGTAATTAAGGTGAAGCTGTGCTGTTGCTTGAGCGCTTAGAGCACTTGGTAGGGATACAGACAGGTGAGCTAACTGCTATGTGGTCATCTATTTAATCACCAAATGGAGGGAAATGGACGCCTGTGCTGCCTGGAGGAGGCCATGGGTTTCAGTCTTGGGCTGTGTAACTGCAGGCTCAGATCCCGAGGAGTGACTGCCTCTTTGGCAGCACCAGTGCTCTTGTTTTGCTCGTGGTGTTGCTTATTTTTATGGAGCAGGAGGTTGCAGTCAATTCCAAAAGTACCAAACATACAGCCTGAGCTTGAGATCAGGAGTGGATGTGCACTGAAGAAAAAACACTTTTGAAAGAAGTAACAATTTTATAATCACTGTAAAGGATTGATACAACAAGGGACTGTTTTTTTCGTTGAGTGAAATGGAAAACAAGGAATCAACATTTCCAGATTCTGTTTTCAGCTTTTCCATCAACTTGTGTTTGGAGGCAACCAAGCACCTTCCTTCCCTGCTTTGCCTCCTGTACACAAGGCAGAGCTGTAACTGGGAACAGAGGTGTCCTGTGGCTTTAAGACCGTACAGTGATGGAAAGCTCTGGTGAATACTCCTATAGAGATATAAAATGATTAATCTGCAGGCATCCAAGAACACTTATGACTTAGCTTTTGGTTCTGTATCTGTCATTTTACTTATGGGGCTGTTAATATCTCATAATGCACATCAGACCATATCTTAATGATTAAAAAGGGTCTGTTTTATCTGTAACTAGTGAGAAATGCAATAATTTTTAGTAACTCTTGCACCAGTCAGATGAGTGGCATTAAATGGCTTTAATAATTTGGCTGGAGGCTTCTTTTGAGGTGCTGACAGCACACTGTCCCTCAGATCAGCACGTCATCACTACGGCTCCAGAGCTGGTGTGGGGATAATGCAGAGGGGCAAGAGTCCTGGAGGCCATGAGATGGAGGGGAGGGATAAGGCATTTTGCAGTGTCAGATGTAGCATCTTGGCCTGAGAGCAGCTGGGGAGGGAGAACTAGACCTGGGCAGGATGGGAGAAATCTAGTAAGGAAGGCAGAGCTGGGGGATACTGAAGGATGGACATGTGAAGAGTGGGAGGGAAGAGGGCTGAAGCCAGGGTGAGGGGGAAGGAAAGGTCATTTCTTTCCACACCAAGACCTTGTTCTGACAGCAAATCCCATCCAGGAGCAACCTTTGCCTCCTAATGCTGACCTGCTAATAGCTGGGATGCAGCCTGCAGTGCTGTGACCCAGCAGGTCTGCTGGCAGCAGCAGGATGCTTTCCATCATGCTCCCCTGCCCCTGAAACTTCCAGCACTTGTCCAAAACATGCAGCTTCACTCTGAGCTAATTAACGGTGTATTAGCAGAGCCTGATTTTAAGCAGAATTAACCCAACTGTGAGCATGTGGGTAAGACATGGGTGGGCTTAAGCTATTTCTGAATTTTGCATTCATTCTTCCCTTGTACAGGACATGTTTTGTCTCCTTTGCACATCAGCAGAAGAGTTAAGAATTAGAAGCAGAGCAAAAAAAAAAAAGTTTTCTGAGCTTGCCATGTGTCTAGAGTGGAGGGCTACAGTTCAATTCAAATAAACCAGTACAGAAGGTAATTGCAGAGAAACAGTGGGATCTTTCAAAGCTCTAATTAACGGCAATTTAAAATCTCCGCTGATAATAGTGGGAGCATAAAACTGCTGTTGGACATGTACCAGTTAGTGAGACCAGCTTACCAACCAAGGGGTGCAGCTGACCCGTTTTAGAAATGGGCATGGTTCTGCTGAGCAAATTGGGAGTTAAATTGACTGATGTTGTGTCGAAATTTGGCCTGTTACCCCTCCTGCACACCCCTGGCAGTGCAGCTGGGAAATTTTATTTCTGAGCACTAAGTGGCAGGTATGTGCCTGTGCTGAAGGGTGAGCGTGGTGCTAAGTGAAGCCAATCTGATTTGGACCCAGCCCAGCAGAGAATATCGATGTGTGCCTGAAGCACAAGTGTACAGGCATCCTTAGGGCTGCATCAGAAGTGCAGATTTCCAGTTCTGTACTGAAGTAAAAGCTTTACCTAAATGACAGTTAAGTCACTATCTAACTCCATGCTTTCATCTTGCTTCGTTTCTGGTGAAACACCTATTGAAATCACACTGCCTCATACTTTTGTAAACAACTGATATTCCACCCAGCAGCATTTATCTGTACGTGGGTGCACAGAAGTGAGTCCCCTGGCTGTGCAGGAGCCGGAGGGAGCTTTGCCACTTAGTTCAACTGGCAGTAAAACTATTATTGTAGAAATGCATTTCTACAGTTGCACTGTGATATCTCTGCTGTAGACCTCTAGTTAAATGCATGTTAAAGTCTAGGGTCAAGCCACCTGGTAGTAAATTAATGGTCCATAGTGTAGCTACTGCTGTGATGCCTCTCTTCCATTCAGAGAGGCGATGTTGCTATAAGTGGCTTATATGCCTAGATAACGGTGCTTGTGGCTTGCACCTGCATAGGAGAGGATGCTTGTTGCATTTAAAGAAGATTACATTAGCCAAAAAGCATTGCTTAGCTCAAGAGGCACTGTGGAGCTGCAGCGTCCCAAAGTCAGACTCTCATGGGAGTGGGGATTTCTGGTGTGTGTCCCCCATGCATCACTTCAGGAGGATTCACGCAGACCCCTTCAATTGTAGGGTTTTGCTGCCTCTGCCTGCCCTTCACCTGGAGGGGTATTGCAAGCATCAATGCTTCTGTGCTTGCAGTCTCCGAACAAGCATGCAAAAACCAGGAGGCTCCTCTTCTACCACCGTCCCTCTGCCAGCACAACATGCAGCACTTGCTTATTGTTACTTATTTATCAAATAGTCCTTAAATTTAAAGAAGAGAAATGTTGGATCATTCTGGACACATGCAACACTCCAGTCCACTAGGTTGCCTCTCGGCTTTTGGATAGTAGCCTGGAAGGTGAGGTTCAGCCCTCGGCATTGGGGTCCCCCCAACACCCTGCTGCTTGGCATGCAAAGTAGCACAGGGAGGGGGTGATCTCTCTGGCTTCTTTAAAAGAAAGGAGTAGAAAAGGAAATAAGAGACATTACCAGCTTTGAAGGTGGGAAGGTTGCTGAGGCTGCCTGCTTTCCTTTCCCATTGCTGTGCTCCTTGTCTCTCTTGGGCCCCATGTTGTAAATCCTATGCTCCCATCTGAAGAGCACCAGCTGTGGGCTCCCTCCAGAGCCCATTGACGCAATCTGGGTCAGTCAGAGAAGGCTGTCAGGAAGGATCCTGCGCCTCCCTGCTGTGCTGCTGCTAAGCTTTGCCTGCGAGGGGCTGGTCTGGTCCTGACCCCTGCTCTCAAACCTGGCTTGCTCAACCCACTGCAGCCTTGGGCTTCAGGGTGTCCCATGGGGTGACTGGCTGAGGGAAGGCAATGCTGGGGCGCCACATCGGGGACACGGGAAATACCTGGTGGGATCTGTCTAAGCACTTTTCTGGGTGGGGACAAGTCAATGGCTGAAGCTAGCATGGAGTATCTGTGAGAGGCAAACCTAACCTGCCCTGCCAAGGGACTGCTGGTGAATGAGAGGGTTTCTAGCAAGGCAACAAAGCCCTCCTGGGGAAAGACGGGATTTGTTCAAGTGGGACTGAGTGGATTATGACTGAAAACTAATCTGTATGGTTGCTTCATAAGTTTCCCCAGTGCTTGGACTCTGTGCTCAGCGACAGACACTCTATGTGCTGAGAATAACTGATTTCTCAGAAACACTATGTAAAAATACACATGCAGAGGTCTGGAGCAAATTACATGAGTTTCTTTGTATTTTAGCTTTATCTGTAACAAAATCTCTCCCTGTTCCAACACCAAATTAGTACTAGGGGACCAGATGTGCTGTCAAGCACCATGGCTTGATGGAGGCCACCTTCTACCTGGCAGTTCATATTCCTCACGAATCCCGACCTTTTCCTAGATATTTACACAGACACATGCTAGTGGCAACAAACGCAACTCCAAAGCCAGTGTTTAGATGATTGTCAACGTCCTACTCACTTACTGCAGTCAAAATTCACAAGCAAAGGCAGGATGCAGGTGGTACTCTAGCCCAGGGGCCACACCATACTGGGGCAATGCTGCTGTTAGTCCCTGTGCTCAGACCAGCTTTGCTGCATAGCAAAAGTCATGAGTGATGAACTTTCAAGATTTTCCAGATTAATAGAAACTTAAATCTTCACTTCCATTGCTCTGTAGTAAGTACCTGGACACTTTTTCTGTTCGGCTGCAGGTTTTTATCAGAATTACTTAAGTGCTCACTGCCTCAGTTTCTCCATTTGTAAATTCCTAACCTGCCTGTTTGCTATTCTTGGATTAAAAATGCTGTGTAAGATAAGCTTCATGTTCTGGCAGCTGCTGCTTGTACACATTTGGAAAAGCAAACTCGGTGTTTTCTGGGGTTGATGGGTATCCCAAATCAGCCCCAGGCCAGAATAACGGCACTGTTGCAGCATAGCATGGTGTTTGTAAGCTGGAGAGTGCCTGGAAGTTTGTGCTCTGCCCCTGGGAAGTTTGTGTGCAATTACTGCATCCTCAGCCCTTTTCTGGTTTAAACGCAAATATATAAATGACTTCAACTTCACCTTAAAGTGGATAAAGATCATAAATATGAAGTCAAATAAGACCCAATAGCCCATTAAGTGCATGAAAGCTGACAGCTTGTTTTAATTTGCTGCTGGCACACCTTTAATATGCCTGGCACAGCTGGGAAGCGCAGTGAGTGAATGCTGTGCAAGCCCCTGTGTGTGAAGTTGGAGGGGGGATGAAAAGCAAATTACCCACCGGCTGTGAGCTGTGGCTTGGAATTTCTGTACAGATTATTTTTTTGCAATGCTGAAAGCAGCTTGCTGCCAGCAAGTGTGCTCCTTCCCTTCCCTGTCTGCTGTTTTCAGTCTCTGTTGCAGCATGCTGAAGTGTTTTGCTTTCCAAACAAGAGGGCCACGGGGTATTCAAGGAAATTGTGTGTGTCCCCCCCCATAATAACATTACAATATGCATCACTAAAGTACTACTGTATGAGCGTCTAGCTCCAGCCCACAAATGCTACCAACACCTAATTCCTCAGATGAGCAAGTGTAATTTATATCATAAAACAGCACTTGAAACTTTTGCCTCTAGAAAGTCCTTCTCTTGAATCCTCCATTAAAGCCTGGCTTGCACCAGCCTCTTGTCAGATGTAACTGCTCTAGGAAATCCTTTTCCAGGCTGCGCTTAGCAGCAGTGCCTGATTTTGCTCTAACACATGCTCTAACCTTCCCCAATACTTCACGGCAGCCCATCTAAGCTCCCGACACTGTCCCTGTCCCGAACGCCTCGGCACGTCCTGCAGCTTCCCCCGGTAAGGATCAGGTTTACCTTAGCAGCAGCAGAGCAGCAGTGCCCAAAATGGAGATTTCAGTGGGATCTGATGGGGAGATTTTTCCCCCTCATCTACATACTTCTGTAGTTTCCACCGTTGGGAAAACAGCCTATCTACAAGCAGGAGGCTTTCGTATATCTTGTCACTTGATGTCTCCAAATGTTTCTTACTGCTCTTGCAGTTCCCAGGCAGTTTTAATTACTTTGTGTTTTTAAATAGAGGCGAAGCACCAGTGTTCAGTAATTATTCAGAAACAAGTCACCAGAAGGAAGTGGGTGCAGAGACCCTCTGAATAAAGTCAGCCCTAAAAAGCTGAGCCTTCTCTCGCCAAACTTTATTTCATGATGCTCCTTGTTATCCTCGCCTTCATAAAAACTCCTCTTCCCACCTGCTCTGCCCGTGCATCCCCAGCTGCCTGGGCTCCTCTGGGGCATGATGGCCATCCCATGGGGGCAGGATGCTCAGCGTGGGGTCAGTGCCTTCACTGTCACTTGGCAAAACTCATCCCTCTCACCTGCTCTTCGAAGAGGAAGAGAACTGCAGGAGTTGGGCAGGAAAGCGGGCTCGGACTGGGGCAACCCCACTACTGTGCTGAGCCTGTGGCTGGCACACGGATAGGCAGCGCTTGCCTGTGCAGTCTTTACTTTCTGAGATGCCAGGGCTGTGCAGAAGCAGGTGTGCAGCTCTTCCTCCAGTGCTCGCTCACCCCTGCGTATCCTTGCTTGTGCTGGTGTGAAATCAGGGGTTTCCCAGCCTTTCCCTCGGTCACCTCCATCGGCCCACTCTGTCCTTGGGTGGTATTTGCTTTTCTGAGTCAAGAGCGTGCTGGAGAGATGCTCCCGTTTGTCTCGGGCTGCTCACTGATTTCTCATGCTGTGCACTTGCTGTTTGCTCCTATGGCAAAAATAAAAGCTGCTTTCGCTGCTGTGGTCCAGAGTTGTGATAGGATATTTTTTTCCCTGTTTAAAATGTAAGGTCTCACAAATTAAGAAGCTACAGCCTGTCTAGATCTTATACCAGTCAGTCTCTGATTCATCAGAGGATCTCCTTGGTAACTAGCTGTTCCTCTCTGATTTGTTACAAAAAAGCTCTCCCAATTTAAAGATAAAATACAGTGAAAGTAGAAAGAGGAGCTATACTATATAGATACCTTATACAGGGACATATGCCTTGTGTGCATGTAGCTATACTGGATATTTTCTGCTGTGTGTGGGAAGCAGCCTCTCTGAAAGCGTGGTATCACCTCCTGGATGGGAAACATACCCTGGCTGCTAGAAATCCTTTCTGCTGCTCTAGGGCCAGCAACCCCATCTGCAGGGTAAATAATCCCCCAGGAGAGGATGTTATTGGCATCTAACAAAGGGTTCAGCGGTTCATGCTTTAATAAGCTAGATCTCTGGCCTTTTGTGGGACTGGTCACCAATTACAAGGACTCGGAGAGGGGGTGACTCTGCCAGAGGTGTGCCCAGCATGTTTGATGCTGCCTTGTAGCCCTCCTACTCTCGTAATGAGCCCTGGTCCCCTGACCCTCCTGTTGGCATGCACCAAAGCACTGCCTGTGCTCCAGCAACTGCTCGAGTTGGAGGGAAGGTGTTTGCTGAAGATTTGTGGGTGTCTTGTTTGTTTAATTGGTTTGGGTTTGTTTTTCTCCCTAGAAACCAGCATTGCTGGAAAAGTTGATCCAAGGTGAGGCTAAGAATGTGTTGTTTGAAATAGCTGGTAATTGTGTTCAAAAAAAAAAAAAATCAGTGTAAGGGAAGTTTGACCCATGAATGCCCAAGGTTGGGAAGCTTTGCCGTGAGAGCTGCCCAGGTCACAGAAGGACAAGGCAATGGTACGGGGCTAGGAACAAGTTTTCACACTGCATATGTCATCTTCCTCACTGTATTTTCTCAGTGGCATTATGCTCTTTCTCTCCTGTAACGCTAATTCCTCTGAATTAATACAAACAAGAGCAACCCCAGGTCTATGAGGTGTCTTTTATCTCTGCACGAGGCACTTGAGCTCACCGTTGAAGCTTGCCCACGCCTGGGGAAGCACATGGCAGCTGGAGCAAGGCTCCCCCAGGCAGCTCTGGCAGTAGGGCTATTGTGTACCGTGGGTGTCAGCCGCTTGGGACAAAATCTGTGTTCCCACAGGTGCTGTGGCATCTCTAATGTCTGGGCAGGAGGGACCCAGGATCGTGTACTCTGCTTGGGGGGGGCCTGATCCAGATAGAGACCTGTGGTTTCAGGGTGTTTAAATCTTTGCAGGCAAATGCACTGCCCCTACCAGAAAAGCCTAAAGCACTCAAATCTCCTTTTACCAAGTAATATAGGAGACTATGAACTGGCTCTGATAAATGAGGGTTAAGATAATCAAGCTCACTTTTGATGCAGTTGACCCATGTCAGGAACACAACCTCATTCTGATAAGGGATGGGTCTTTAGATAACCAAAGCTGTGATAAGCAAGGCTTGACTCTCCTCCCCCTCAGCCAAGAGGAAAAGGAGAGAGATGTTCATCCTTCTGCAGTCCTGCTCTCGTGCTGCTGCTGTGGGTGCTGAGCCGTGGGAGGGTGGGGAGCCCCTCCTGTGGCTCCGGCTTGTTGCATGGCTGGGTGCTGTCTCAGGCCAGAAGGGGAAATACAAGGGGAAGCTTCTCTTCTGCCCTGCCTCTTAGTTTTCTTTCTGAACCTTAAAAGAAAGAGCAAAGCCTTTGCTGCTATCAGATCTCTGCACCTGTGTGTCTTGGTGAGCGGGAAAGAGAGAAGTGGAGGGAGCCCCAGATGGGAGGTATGTCTGTGGGGCATGTCCTGTCTGGCTTTGTCTCCAGGTTCCCTTGAAGGAGAGAGGTCAGATCCCACAGTGCTGGTGCCTGGTGTTGACATATCTAATACCCAGTGCCAATCTGAACCACGGCGTGGCTGAAGCTAGCAGGCTGGGGAAAGCAGGCTTGCTTTTGTTTTACCCAGGGGTAGCAGGAGCTGCATGTTCCCCCAAGCAGAGCATTGGGGCAGAGCTGGGGTGCCATGTCCCACTGTGTGATCCTCCTGGAGCAGGAGATGCTCCCCTGGAGCCTGTCCTGACCTGTGGAGGTGCTGGGCAGACCTGAAGATGGGCTGTTTACCCTTGCTGAAGCTCTGGAGCAGCCAGGAGGGGCAGATCTCAAATTTTTTGTTACATATTTTAGATGCACCATTGTGACTTGGTGCTTGGTGTGGGGAGAAGTGGAAAAGCAGCAAAACCTGCTTGTTCCTCACCCCCCACCTGGTGCCTGCAGCCAGCATCTCCTCGGCTGTATTATTGCATACCTTGGGAGTTTTGGTTATAAATTCATGTTTATTGAAAAAAAAAAAAGGTTATGTGCAGTGTTTTGCTGTTCCTATTTCCTTTGCAGTGTGTTGCTATTTTGGAAACAGCAAAGGTGGCTGCAGCTATTTATAGCAGGGGAAGGTGCATGGATCCGGGTGTCTGCAGCTTGGGGTGGGCATGGGGCTGCCTGCCTGAAGGTGGCAAGAGTGTGCCCTGCAATCAGATGTGGGGTTTTCTTTTTGCTTTTCTGTGGCTCTTCCTTTTTATTTCAACTGCTGGCCTAATCCTCAATCAGATTTGAACTCAAACGTATGTCAGTGACAGTAAAAAAAATCGGGGGGGGGAGAAACCAACACAAAAAATGAAATGTGCGCAGCCTTGGCGAGTATTTTTTATGAATTGAATCTCTTGAGATGAAAGCTTCATTACTATGAAACAATGAGCCCGCTACAGTCTCAGTAGTACAAATGGTTTCATTTGTATTAGGAAGATACAAGCTTATTATTTTTAGTCTGTTCGTGTAGCACCAGGAATGTTTAATGTGATAATCAATGTAACTGAGGAACTGAAGGTACAGAAAATTGCGACACTCTCAGGGGTGATAACGACTACAGCTGTAGCACTGCTGAGAGGTCTGGGGGACGGGTACAGGTGTAGGGAAAATAGACTCGGATCCTGAGTATGGATGATGCCATGTCATGCTGGGGTCTGGGGGAGGGCACCAGGCAGCTCCAGTGCAGCCCTTGCAGTAGGGACTGGACCTGGCCCCAAGCACCCAGCAAGAGGCTCAGGGCTGTGGGACGCACCCAAGGGTGGCTCAGCTGGAAGGGCATGGGGAGAAGGAGCTGCTACTTTCTTCCCCCAAACCCAAGGACTCAGGAGGGGTGGTGTCCCTTCCTGGGGTCTGGTGGGAAGGAGGGCATCCCAGAGCAACCCTGGCTGCTGAATTTGGCAGCTACATTTGTTTGACCAGGTCTTTCCTGGGTGTTTGTAAACCTTGATACGTTCACAGGTTGGCCAGTTAGGCTGCCTTTCCTCCCCACCCCCTGAGAAATAGCAAAAAGCACACTTTTGACACCAAATTCCCAGCTCCTCCTCCGAAGCAGAGGGATGCTAAAGCTTTTCAATTTAATGCTTCAGAGCCTTTAACATAGACAAATCACAGCGTTTTCTCTCCAGCCTGGTGCTTGGAAACTGTTAAGCTGTTTTGTGAGGCTTCCCCCCCTCAAGCTCAGCGTGTGGCAGGCACCCTCCACAAATACCAGTCTGAATTCTATGGAAAGCATAAGTAGCAAACTTGTCAGAGGACCCGCCAGCTATAGGTGGGCCACCTATAGCGCTTCAGCCACTTCTTGCATGACCCTGGCCGCATGCAGCTTCTGCTCAGGCTTTGGGGAGCTGCTGGTCACCATGCACCAAATTCAACAGCTCCTGTACCTCCAGGCAATTTCACTACTAAATTTAGGCCCCCTGTGATAATACAGGGGTTTTTTTTCACCGTTTGCTGGTGATTTACTGTGTGTGTTAGTCTGTAGAAGAGGTGGCAGGGAGGAGGGCTGCTCACTGGCTCTGCCCTGGCCGCTGCTCCTGGGGCGAGGAGGCTGAGTGTGGGGCAGCTGGGCTCCCCGTGAGCTGCTGGACATCAGCCTGGGTGGTGCTGGGTGAAGAGACATGTCTGGGACCCAGGGAAAATGGAATACTTTTTAGATGCAGACTCTGAAGCTGCTAAATTTAGAGCAAGCCTGAAAGGAGTGACAGCCTGCAAGGGTGCAGTCAGGTTTGTTTTTGGCCCTCTCCATTTTAATTTGTTTCACTTAGAGGAGGGAAATTTTCTGTGTTAGGGAAGTAGCTGTGTGGGTAGTGGTTTTCTAATAAATCATGGCTTTAGAGCCACTTGGTGCCCTCCCTTTTGGGGAGGGCTGCTGGAGCTGCCCTCCCACGCTGGCGCCAGCGCCCAGTGCCACCCCACGCCATGGGGTTTCTCCCTCTGCCAGTCTCGCACAGACACCTACAGAGAAGCCAGGTTTGTCCATTAAATTAACTCACTTTAGCATATGTAATCAGTTGTGCCATGAGCTGCCTTTAAGCGTACTGCAATTAGAGGGAACTCTGAGGGAAAGGGCTGAAGCCAGAGCCGAAGGTACGGCGATGCACTGGCTGTGGTGTTCACGCTCATAATGCAATTGCTTACATTACAAAGCAATTATCAGGGTTTAAAATTCCGGTAGCAGTTTGAAGGTGTGTATGCCTGGGGGTTTTCCATTTGCAGAGATGTTTCTTTTATTGTACCTACTTGCCTAATAACTTTTATCATCTTAAACACATCAGGTGTTTTAGCAACCTATTTGTGATCTTTGTTGAACAACAAAGGCAATCCTGCCAGCACCACGCAGAATGCTTGCTCCATCGCATGCCGCTCCTAAGGCCTGATTTAGGTTTTGTGCAGGTTTAATGAGGTAAAACCCCTGTAAAGTCTTTCCTGCTCCCTTAATTTTTGGCAGTGCATCCTTCAGCTGGGGCAGAGCACTTTGGTGCTCTATCACTGTGAAACCATTAGCTTTCCCCTGTCTGTCCAACCCCTCTGGGAGCAGCAGTCGCTGTTGCAGTAAATTTTCACCCCAAATAACACATACATCATTCTCGCAGCCCGTTCCCTGTGCTCTGCAGGCAGGCTGGCAGAGGGAGTGGGAAGGGCAAACTTTCTCCATCAGTTGCTAAAGAGCAAATTTGCTGCTGGTGCTTTGAGGTGGTGCCGTGTTGGAGAAGTGGGGTGCTGGGGCAGGGCTCTGCGCAGCTCCAGTCCAGCCCAGAAGGGCCAAGAACTGAACTGGCACCTACTGGAGGAGATAATTCAAACAACCCTTTTCGCCTCACAAGGGAGAGACTCTGCAGAGAGGGTGATGTCCGAACCTGACACTTCAACACCTCCTAGGGGTGCTATGGTTCCCTTAAACAAAATCAACAGCCTAATTATCACACAACCATTTATCATGTGCAAAATGCCTGAGTAATTTCCATAGTAACCATAATCATAACCTTCCTATGTTAGGGATTCAAATGCCAGAATGAGGCATACTTGATAGTACCATGTACATATGTGTCCTTGCACAAAGCATACACTCTTCTGGCAGCCAGCATTTTGTTTCTGGGCTTCCACTGCTTGGTGCTTAAGTGCTTACAAAAAACCTTGATTACTCATGTGTAATACCCTTGCACCAGACACGTGCTTCTGTAACGTCTTTAAGGTTATGTGGAAATCTATTTGCAATCCCTTTTATAAATAATAATACAAAACACTTGCTGCAAAATCTGGCTGTCAGCAAGCAAATGCCAGCAACCAAAATGATTATTATTACTATTATTTGTACCATTCCAAAAATCCATTAATTTGCTTGTTGCGGCGTTAGGTAATAAACGCCTCTGCAGCAAGGTCACAATTCCATTTTACATCAGATAACTATCTTTTTCTCATGTATGATACATGAAGCATATTTCTTGCTGAGGGCATAATGTTTTATTAAAATTATTTTCTTTGTTCTCTCTTTCAGATTGTCTATTATGACTCTAAACATTGCCTGCATGACATCTTTTTTAATTCAATGCATAATTATATAAACCAGAAATTCATCTGATGGTACGTTGTTAAACCTCTCATTTTCTTTGAATGGGGCAACATGCTGCTACTTTTTTTACCAGACAACATGGATTTATCTAAGCTTTGTGGAATTTTGCAGTCACTGACACACATATCGGATACGGGCAGAGCAATGATGGAAATAATGTGAAGGCAAACTGTTCAGTTCAAGCCAAAAAGAGTAATGGAAGTAGTAAAAATAAAGATATGAAAGCAAGAACTACTGAAATAAATAGATGGGAACTTGCAGGAAAGGTTTGCAGCAGCTGTGCCTGGCTGAGTGTCAGCCTGGGTTAATTTGCAAGGTGACAGATGCCTTGGGAATGGGTGAATGCTGAAGAAAAGCTGGTGTTTCTGGGCCAGGTCTGCTTGTGGAGCTGAGCCACTCTCGGGTGTCCTTGGAGCATCACTGATTTACTGCAGCTGTGGCTTCGCTGCTTGTGTTTAAGGATTATTATGCAAACTTACACCTCTGGGTTTTAATCTTTGGTCATGCACAAGGCCTCAACCCCCTCCTGGCAGCACAAACATAGTTTTGATTGACTGACCCTACACTGCTTGATCTGCTTCATCCACTTCAGCTGGTCTTGTCTCATCTCTGGCTCTTCCTTTGCGCCCGTTTTTGCCTTGACTGGCTGTAACCACCTCTTGCTGGGCTTCCCAGGGCTCCCACCAGCCACCATGCCCCGGTGCCTCTGGTTCCCCCGGCTCCTTCTGCACCCGGCCTGCTCCTAAACACCCACCCGTGCTGTGCTGTGATTTCACTGTCTCCTTGCTGTGGCTGGAGGAGCCTCAAGGATGTCCCCAACCGTTGTAGCATCCCCTGCACAAGGACAGAGCAGCAAAGTGGTCCCCATACCCTAAACTTGGCTTCTGAATTTGCAGGAGGTAAGTGTTGCTGTTACAGTTCTGTAGATAGAAAAACTACTGGGTGGCAGGTGTTAAGTGGGTGGCTCAAGGTCACAGCGCTTGACAAACATTTCATTTGCAGCAGAGGCTGTGATCTTATCCTATAACAAAAGCTGTGATATGTTCCTCTTTCGTTCTAGTCCAGGGGTATATTTTGCTCACACTTAATAAGTGGAAAATCATTAACTTTGCCTTCTGATATATGTTTTTAATTTCTTTATTCATAATGAGTTCATTGCTACAGCAGCAGGAGTGAAATATGTGATGCTACTGGAATTTCTTTGCAATTCAGCATTAATTAATGTCCACTTCTTGCACAGCGTTAACAATAATGTGCCTAATCTTTCAGAGGCCGTTGTGGGAAATTCTTTGTTCTTTTCCAGCCAGCAAGAAAAGGGAAATTTGCATTTTAGCCTCTTGTTTAAAATTGCCTCTTAAAGGTTTTGAAGCGTAGGAGAGTTGAACGTAGCGCCCTTGTTGTCTGACCTGGCGCTGTGTGATTGGGATTCCGGTTGCTCTGCTCACCTTGCCTCTCCATGTTTTTGCCCATCGGTGCAGGGAAGAATGCTTCATTTCCACAGAGACCCTGATAAACTTTTTGTTAGAGCAACAGATCTGTTAAGCCTTATTCCTCCTCTTCCAGCAGAGTTTTGGTTACATGCCCTGTGTTGCTTGCTACCACTGAGACTCTTTGCCTCCCCTTGCGTGGGAAGGACTCCTGGTCCCGAGGCGGGACTGTAAGGTGTTTTTCCTCTCTTGTCCATTGCAATAACAATTTACTGCAAGTTTTGCTGGTCTTTGTCTCTCTGGAGGATTAGACGTGCAGTTTAGCCAAGCTAATAAAAATACGACACTGAACTCAAGTTTCTATTTGTCTATACTCTGAGACTTGCCCTAATACCATCCCCAGGTTAAACCCGTTTCTTCATGGGTCAAAGGGGATGGATTTACTGGTTTGAAACGCTGATTTTTAGCACACCTTGCTGCCGCTTTGGGTGTGCGGTGTGCATGCTCACCTCCTCAGCCCTGCCTGGGGGAAAGGGGCGGCTGGGGGTTGGGAAACCCTGGCCTGTGGTTCTCAGTACAGACTGGGGGGGGGAGCTGGGCTGATGGTTCATGGCTCCTAAATGGTGTGCAGCCCTCTGCATTTAATGAACTCTTATTTTTGGCTGTTCTTAGGCTGCTGAATGAGCAGCCGTGGAAACCAATGGGTTTGAGTGCAGAGATTCACTCTCAGGTACTATTTGCTATTCGGCTTTTTTTAAAGGCAGGAAATTTGCTGATCTGTGTAGGGATCTATGTGGACACCAGATCTCTTCTCCAAGGCCATGTGGGAGTTGGAAACCTACCTTCTGTGGGGTCTGCATGCTGCCTCTGTCCCCTTCCCCTGCCTAGATGGGGCTGCCTGGGCTCTGAGCACCTTGTCATGCATAGCAGGCAGCACAAATTGCTGGGGTGGCTCTGACCCCTCTCCAAAGGTGGCAGCTGAAATATCGCTGCTAGCTGGGACGTGCTGGCTTCCATATTACAGGGGGTTGAACTGGTTTTATGTAATAAGCCCCTTCTGTCCTAAAAAACCCTAACTAAACTGTTTCCCATCACTGGAGAAAGGGCACAGTTTAGCAGGGAAATGCCATGGGAGCTTATGGGATTCCCCATCTCCCTTTCCTACTGGCACCGTGCTGTTCTCTATTAACAGCTCTGTGGCTCCTTGAGCCCAGAGAACAGGAGAGCACCGTGTTGCTGTGCTGAGACTGAACAATGCCAGTGTTAGGGCAGATTGGAGGAGGCGAGAGATTTGTGGCACAGTTCAGAGCTATCGCTGGCTGGAGCCACTGCCTGCTCCTGCCTGAATCCGCCATCTCGTAATTGTGTGCCACAAAGGGAGCTCTCTTAGACCTCCCTGGATCAGGCAATGGAGAGAATTGGCTGCCAACCAGCCTGTGGGAAGGCAGGGCAGGTTGCTCATGTGCTGCTTCTCGCAGCTTATGCTCTGCGTGCTTGGGAAGGCATTCCCAAAGGCTTCTGCCATGGCCAGAAATGTCCTGTGCCTGAAGACAGCCGGGGGGTGGAACAGCCTCGTAGTGTGGAGGGGTGTGACTGGGGGGCAATGGCATCAGCCTCCCCATACTGCATCTAACTTACTGAGATTAAGAGGGGCTAAATACAAACTCCAGTGGTAGCTCAGGCTCTTTAGTAGTATGCTATATTGCTTATAAATGTGTTTTGCAGGAAAAAAGCTTACTTTAAACCTTCCTCTTTGCCGTACTCACAGACAAACGTGGCCCTGACTTAATGATGTATTTTTCAAAGTTCCCATTGTATCTGTCTGCTGAATTCATATGCAGAAGTTTATGTGAAGAAATGAATTGCTAAAATTCCTAATGAATTTGGTTATCAGAGAGGCCTTTCTAATAAAGATAATATATGTCAGCAGAGCTGGCAGGGTTCTTACTGGGGCAATTTTATATTGAGTCCAGAGTAGATGTTCTTTGATAAATCTTGTCAGTGCTGTCACTCTTGGTCTTAATGTCATGAATTTAGCTTGCAAACAGCAGAGGCGATCAGTGGCTCCTGGGATTTGGCATCCTGCTCTAGTGTTCTCCAGCCTTTCCTGTCTTTTGCTAATATCTCTGTGACTAATTCACTACCTTCTTTATAGTGCAAGAGAGGCTCCTGCAATGCATCTCTTAACCTCTGCTGTTCAGACCCTTATAATGGATGCTGCCTACTTTGACTGCAGGGTCTGACCACTGCTGCAGCTGACCTGGCTGCACCATCACAGGAATGTAGCTAGAGTTAACAGTTTGATCTCAGAACAGCTGCGTGGTTTGTTTTGTATCTAGCTTTTCCTTTCAGAAGCTCTTGAGTCAGGCTTCCTCTCTGGCTCTGACAGCTAGTTACAGCTCTGGACCAAACCGAAGTCTGAGATCAACCACTCTTTATATTTTTTTGTGCATCGTTTTGTATGGCAGGTTCATTCATTGCGGGGGTGCCGTTGCTTGCTGAGCCACCGCCAGCTAGTTGTGTATCTCCTGAGCATTGTGGTCTGTCTCATGGAGACACCCGCAGCCTGAGGCTGTGCGTCCACAGCTGCGATGTTCGCTTGCCGTCACGATGACAGTGACCTTGTCTCCCTGGCTGGGCCTGAAATTACCACTGTGTAATGCAGGGTGTGTACCCTGCAAATGGGGGCAAGCGGGGGAATTTGGAAACTGCCAACCTGTGTGTGGTACCTGGGACGAGTGCTCATGCTCCTTCCTTGCCATGCGCTCTGTGGGACCAGCGGGGCCTGGTCCTTCTGTGTCAGCCTCACAGTAGCATGTGGGAGAGTCTTTATTTCTTTGAAAGTATCTGATGCTGATCTTATGTCAACAAACTCCAGTGTCTGCAGCAGAAACAATATCTTAATGAGTGAGTTAGCATCTGCAGAGACCTCAGGAGAAACAGAAAAATGAGGAAATGCTATATAGTTTAGTGAGACTTGTGTATCAGCTTTATCTAATACTGACCTTGCAAGAAGTCCTTGGATGAAGTGAACTGGCTCTTATTGCTAGCGGAGAAAATAAAGTTGAAGCAGTTTATACCAGCTGAGCACCTGGTCATTATATCTAATGTTGTAAAAGCTGCTGTGGAAGCACAGGCTAAAATGGCTATTCATCTTTGATCCCTCAGCAATACAAGAGTCTCTAGTAATCTCTAAGATTAGGGTTAGAGAGCTCAAATTTATCTACAGCCTGCTAAACCCTGTTTACAAAATCTTTCAGTTTGAAGAGGAAAGTACTGCACATGCAGGGTTGTGAGGGTCTCCCCTCCTTCACCGTGCCTCTCTTGGGCTTCTAAGTGCATGTACATGGTGCCTTGAGAGTCTGAATTTGTGATGTGCTGGGTGCTGTGAGCTCAAGGTCAGCACCACTGGGCCCAGCACCTGGTATTTCCAGGGGAAACAGTGGAGCTGGAGGCCGGGGTGCCACGTGTTTACCGAATCCCCCGTCTGCGGGGAGCAGGGATGGAGCCAGACTGCGTTTGAGATATGTAAAACCAAGTTAAAGGAATACACTAGTCCTGCAAGACTAGTGGCTTTGCTGTCAGCTGGCTGCATGGTGAAATGCACTTCATGTTTCCAGGTGGCTTTAATTATTCCTCCTCTGCAGGCAAGGATGTAAAAATACAACTGCGCAAATAAAATGATCGAGCTAGTAGGAGGCACAGTTGCAGGCTCTTAGTTTCCAAACCAACATATGTTTCCAAACCAGCCATTGTTTCTGGGTTTCCTGTATGTGTCTTCTAAAAAAAAGCAATTAATGAGTGGCAGAAGGCCACTGACACTGGGAGCCAGCTTGTCTTGGGCCAAGCCTGGGCTTGCTCCCCAGGCTTCGGTGGAGTGACAGAGGGTTTGCTCTGGGAGAACAGCGTGCCTGACTATCAAGAGAAGAATGTAGCTCAGACTGCAGAGCAAAGCAGGGTGAATTTTGTGGTTTGCTTGCAAAAGCCTTGCTCTTTTCAGCGTCTGCTCTGGTCTCGCATATGATAACGGAAAAAGATGGATATGGTAAAGGTTGGGGTGCTTCAATGATGGATGGAGAACTGTTTTCTTCTCTCTCAACTTGTAGCAGTAACATCACGTATCTGTTCAGAAGTTTCTTAGGAAACTATTTGTATCCTTTCTGCAATACTGGGTACCCTGGGTATCTCGGAGGCTGCAGGAAATGTTTACTCTGTCTTGTTTGCCCTTCTCCCAACAATGCACATGCATAAAAGACAACTTGGAAATGTTTGTGCTTTTTGATTGACAATAGAAGTCTTTGCTTTAAGTTTTGGCAAAAGGTTCATGGTGCCCAGAATGCTTTTCAGTTAACTCTCATTTCATTTGCATGACTAAACAGCGGTTCTGCATCGCTTCATTGCAAAAGATTTGCAGAGCTCTGAATGTGTTTCGCTGCTGGAAAAAAATCCAGCAGTAAATCAAGCTTCTGTGTATGGTTAAATTGCTTTAAACTGAAAATCTCAATAGCAACAATGCATTCTATCCCTTCAAATGAAGCCTTAGGCAATATGTAATGGTGAGGCTTCAAACTCTGGAAGAATCTGGATGTGGATGGTAGAAAAAAGGGGAGATACCTTCATTTAAGAAATAATCCTGGTTGCTGTCAGCACAATAATGTGAAACACTGATGGTTCACTGCTGGAACTTGCTACTACATCAAACATCTTGCCATGAATTATTTAGCAAATCTAATAGAATGTTAATTTTGCTATTGGAGATAAGTAGCCATTGAGCTTAGTCTGAAAAATCCATTTGTAGGTGTCACAGTTCTAATATCCCATAGAAGTTGCTTGGAATCATGCACAGTGCTGCCTCCTTTACGCTGCGGTTTTATGTCCTTCTGTTGGTACTGGTTTGGCCTGGGATGTCCAGCAGCCCTGAGCTCTCTGAAATTTTACATGCAGGAGGATGTAAATCTCCTTGGATTTCCAGGGTGGAGGACATCTCGAATGCTGCTTTGTCCTTTCTGGAGCATTTACAACATTTTTTGGGTGCTATGACGGAAACACCTGGTTCCCCAAATGGTGCGGGAGGGCTTGGGTTTGCTCCCTGCAGCTGGCAGAGCTCCCAGCGGAGGTGGTGTGGATGCGCTGAGCCACAGTGGAAGTGAGCCAGCATGTAACAGAGCTGGAAACTAGCTCTGCGATGGAAGCTAGGAAACAGCGTAAAGGTGACGTGTAGGTTAAGAAACCTAGATTTGGTCTATTGAGGTCAACATCATCTACTGGGAATTAGGTAGGATCAAGTAATTAATGAAAAGGATAATTTATACCAGTTTTCTAATCCCTTCAGACAGAATAGATGACATACTTCTGCTGTCAACTCTGGGTGGTGTGGGGTGGTTTTTTTTTTGTGAAGAAGTGCAGGGAGGGGACACATGGGCAACAGGCTGCAGAAGTTGTCATTAATGCTTCCCGAGTGCTCTTCTCTGCCAGCCCAGCAACCCCTCTCCATGGCAGATCCCTGGTATGCCAAACTCAAGGCCCATCCGTGAGGCTATGCCAGCCCCCCCCCCCCCCCCAGTCCTCTAAAGTATCCAGCAGTGCAACCTGTGCCTGCTCTGGCACACTGCTGCTGTGTCCTGGGGGGATGGCGATGCTGCTGAGTCAACTCACGCCTGAAACTGCTCCTGGAGGCAACAACATGAGCGATAGGAGCCTCCATTGCTGTATTTCATTAATTTCAAAGTAGTGGGAAGAGTAGCATCCTTGGGGGTGCTCAAACTCTGGTCTTAACTACGTGGTTTGGCCTAATTGCCTCCGTGGCTCACGCAACCGAAGCACTTCCCTGGGCACTGGTGTGTGACGTGGCTGGAGCTGCAGGCTGGCAGGTCCAGCTGTTCGGCGGGAAGGGCTGGATTCTTAATAAGCTGATACCCCTAGTTAGAGCCAACAAGAAAAACAAGGAACAGGCGTATCTTTCTCTTAGAATATACGTCTGAATGACAAAAAAAATAGTTGGAGTCAAAGGTAAATCAACTGACCAAGGACTACTTACTGCAAAATAATCCCCTTGGTCCATGAACAACGGGATTTGCTACCTTGTGAAAGCTGTCTCGCGTCAGGTGGACGCGTGGGTCTTTGCAAACTACAACTCCATTCGACATCTCCAGTGGTAGGGTTGAATGAGCTCAGTGGTGGGTGGAAATTTTTCTGCTTACAGGTAGTTTTCACCAAAATGGCCTAAATCAGAGGGATAGTTTTGGCTGCAGACAGGAGGAGGAGGACTACTTCTGAAACTGTCACTCTGTTTCAAAGCTCATAAAATGCTGTTTCAATACTTTCAAAAGAAAACTCTTGGACTCTGTTCTGAAATAGTTTTCTAGTTTAAAAATGTCAATTTAAAAATGGCTAGATTTTAAAACATTTAAAGGAGACTTGACATGAAATGTGGGTTTTATTATTTAAATGAAAAATGTCCTCTTCAGATCAACTTAAACTAAATTTTTCCTCTCTGACCTGCTTTGTCCATTGGCCTGGAAACTCCGTTATTTGTCCATCTCTACAAGGGTTATTAGATAGCAGGGGGGAAATGCTGATCTCCTAAAACGGGTGCTGCTTCTGCCAGTGCCCAGCCTGGGCCTTGAGATGGGAGGGGGCACAGCCAGGTTGGCCACGGGAAGGGTTTGCACCGGGGAATCCCCTGCTGCGTTTTGGGGTACAGAGGTGCGATGTTTTAGTACGCAGCTGCACTGCTGCTCTTGACATTTGGCATCAAAGCTACTATAAGCGAGGCCCGAGTCCTCTGGCGCTTGCGGTTTCAATATGGATATCAAAGGTTGTTTCCCACAATGTTCTCGCTTTTATTGCTGAAACATGACACCCCAGATGACTTTACTGCGGTGCCTGGAGCCGTTTAGCCATGTGCAAGGGCCTGTTTCTGGGTGTACATTGCAGGGCTGCATCTTGCCTTGCTCTGCAGGCTGTGCCCGCTGCCGCTCTGCTGGTGCCCTGGTGCAAGGGCATGCGCCCACCCGCTTCAGCCCTCTGTGTGGGGAGCCTTAATGCTAAAGTAAAGGCGATGTAGTTGGGGAAATGAGTCATTCCCTTGGTGCCTGTATTCCTCCTTTGGCTGGAGGCTGCAGCGCAGGAGCTCGGCTGCAGGGCTCAGGAGGAAGCGGGGTGCTGCCACCCACGGCTGCGGGGATGTGGGGGTCAGCTGGGGCCAAAAGCCATTTAAACTACTCCAGCCTTCAGGCAGAGAAAGTTGGATTTACAGGCAGCTTTGATCCTGCTCGGAGAGGTTTTGGTGTGCCTGCCTTCCTGCTCCCATACCCATTCTGCTCATCATGGGACGTTTATCATCTCCCTTGATCTATACGAGATAGATAATCTCTTCTAAAACTTTTTCTAGCCTCTTCTAAAACTTTTCTGGAAGTTTGAATTTTGCTTTGCCTCCAACATCAGAGAAGTGGTGCATTCGCACCCTTTGAAATCAGTGTCTGCAATACAAAAGCAGCATATTGGGTTACACTGTTACCCTGGGTTTGGCCTCTGCTAGGCAGCTCTTAGTCTCTCTGCTGCAGCAACTTGCTCAGAAACATGTTATTAGATTAGCATAACCAAAGTGGGAATGGCTCCAAAACACTGGTAGAGATAAAACAGCATAATCAGATGCAATGTGCCTGGTTTTTTCCCAGCACATGCGAAAAGATGTGATAGATGGTCACCCCGGCAAAGGCAGATAAGAAACTCCTTGAGGTAGAGGGAATAAATAGGAAGCTGTTTCCCACTGCCTGTTTGTAATAGTTTGTAGAGCACTACAGATCTAAACTCTGTATTATTTTTAGTCTGCATTATTGTCAGCCTATAGCATTTGTGACTCAAAACAGGTTTTACGTGCACAATTTTTTGCCTTTTTATGTCACTTTACAGCTGTGTGACGCACCACCGAGGCTGCAGCTGGGTGAGGAAGCTTCCAACGGGGCTGTGGTGGGGCATGGAAAAATGCAATGGGATATTTTCCATCAAAGGTGGATTTCTATTTCAAATGTTTCTCCAGCAAGACGAGCCCTTTCCTCCACTGTTCTCATCACCTTATCCACCTCAGAGTGAGCCTGAGTCCGGGGGAGCCTCATGTTCCCAGCAAGACCTCTGCAGCATCATGACTCTTGTCCTCTAAAGCCTAGTGCATATATTCCACGCCATATGCCACAGTAATCCCACTCTTATAGCACTAACCACGTGCAGGCAGGTACGAGGGGTGGTGGTGCAAGACGTTTCCCCAGGAGGGGAGGAAGCTTTGCTCCCTGCTTGCGGGTTGTGCACCTTGTGAGCATCTTGCGTGGCCCAGTCTGGGCTGCCACTGCCGCACTCGTAGGCTCGTGCACAGGCAGCAGACAGAGTCTGACAAGCCCTGTTGTACCTGAGCAGTGGCTGTTGACTGACTGCATGGCCGTCCTTCTACTTGGCTGTTTGTCCTGCCCCTGCCTGTTTGGGGAAGGTATTCAGTTTGTTGCGGGAATAGTCCCAAGAGAATTTGATCCCAGCTTTGGTTATTTAAAGCCAGTGAATCAGTGCAGTGTTTTATGGGCTGTTACTGCACTTTATTGGACCATCTTTACGGATGAACGGGGCAGTTAGAGGCGTAGTCACTTGGCTCTTGCTACGTTTTGCATGGTAAAGTACTGACTTGCACAAGATGGTGGTAAAGCTAATGTCAAAGTGAGAACTGTAGTCCTAGAAAGTATAAAACACAAGCAGGTCAAAAGCTTTGGGAGTTACCCATTGGCATCCAAAAGCAGAATAAAGTGCAGAAGTCTTGCCAGCTGAAGAAGGAAGTGGCACCCATCAAACTTGCAAAGACCTGGTGGGAGAAAGGCCTCATTCAGCAGTGGGCTATCAGCAGCTGGTGCCTGGGGCCCTGGGCTGTAAGCTAGCAGGCACACCATTTTCTGTGGCCCTTGGGATGGGTGCCTTCCCTCACACCTGAATGGGAGGAGGGTATTGGTGTGAATGCCTCTCCTCAAGGAAGTGTTGCAGGCAGGAATCCTGCCCCAGCTGCAGGTGAAGCTGAAGGCCCTGAAGTTACTTAATCACCACTGCCATCCCCAAACCGTGCATTTAAAGCTGCTTTATTTCTCTTTGTTATGTTCTCTGGGCCATACTCTCTCCTGATAGCATGGGTATTGGAGGTAAACTTTACCTTGACATAACTGTGATGGTTATTGAGCTTTACGCTGAGTGTCTTTGCACCCATTAACAGCACAATCAGCCTAACGCTGCTTAGCTGCCCTGCAGTTACAACTAAGCAACGCAGTGATGTTTTGACAGGCAAAGGGTATGCTTTAAAAGGTTATCAGTGAAAGGAGGGATGGATCCCATAAAAGCAAGGGCGCAGCTGGGTTGAGATCTCTTCACTGCCTGTTTGCATGGGATGATACAGCAGAAATGTTAAAATAAGCAAATAGGCTGGGTCTGCTTCACAGCTGGGTGGGGAAGGGGGTTTTTCTGCACATCTGGAATTCACTGATCCTCCCTGGCAGTTGTTTTGGCCCTTGCTCCTGTCCAGCCTCGATGCTACTGGGCCTTGTCCTCTGCTGAAAGCCCTGCAATGTGCAGCAGGAAAGGAGATAGCTGGGGTAGAAACTCCTTGAATGATCGGGTGAAGTGCTCTGTGGGGGAGGATAGAATGGAGAGGCAGCAGGGAGGGCTGTCCTGGGCTTGCCTGCAGGGGTGGGCAAGTGGCCAGAGCCTGAGGGGGGAGTAGGAGGAAGAAGAATTAGAGAAGGTGGGGCAAGAATCTGTAATAACCCCACTCCCTGGTTTCATAGATCTGTGGTGGATTAGGATTGTCCTGATGAGCTAATATGGAGTTGGAGGTCCGGGAAATCAATCCACAGCAGTTTGTGCATTGATCTGTTTGGAAGCATTAACCTGAGAAATTTCTCCATCTACACTTGTTTTCATTGGGGTGCATGCTCACAGGGATTGATTTTCTTAAGATCTGAGCATTGAATTAGATGTTTTTTCTGGATGCACTGGTTCAGCTTTTGTAAGGAGGCATCAGCTGGGATTTTACCTAGTTTGACTTTGTTATTGAGATTCACTGACAGCAAGCAGGAGGTTTGTGACTGCGTTTTCCTCAGTAGCCCTTGAAAGGGCAGAGAGCTCTTTTATCTGTGAGGCTTAACTGTGTTTTCACCCAAGTGCTGCCGGAAAGGGGGGCTAAACCCAGCTATCGCTGTGCAGCAGGGTTGTGTGGCATGACATGGGGCTGAATTCCTTACCCAACAAAACATGGTGACCTCTTGACAGGCAAAGATGACACTAAAGTGTCATCTTTCCTTAGGAAAAGCAATGTGTGTATAGATACATATGATCTGTGTGTAAATATGTGTGTGTATATATTTTCTTAATTGCTTTGTTGTCCTCTGGCCATAGAAGAATGAGAGTGGAGCCTTAAATAAAGGCAAAGCCTTGTGGCCCTTGGCTGTGTGATTCTCGTGGAAAACATTTCTGGGAGAGAAGGAAGTCGCTGGATATACCAGAGGGCTATGGGAGAGGATCCCCATTACATCCACTTGGTGATGGTGCTGCCCATTTTCTAGCTAATCTTGTTTGGGTGCCTTGCTGTGGCTCTTGGAGAGTGCCAGGCCACTTAAGGGGTGGATATCTGTGCCCAAATCGCTGAATCGGGCATTAATACAGCCTCGCTTTCCACATCTGTGCCTCCCCCAAGGGCTCTCTGCATGCTCCTGCCTGCTGCTTGTCACTTAGCCCCGGTGGTCCCAGGGTGGACTGCCCTGAATCACAGCGAGACTGCTCCAAAGCCAGCTGAAAGTGGCGCTGCTGCGCAGCTGCAGAAATGAAAGAAGAGTGACTTCGTCCTCTGTAGGCTTAGGACCTCTTTACCTTGAAGCCATGAAGAGCTTGACGTGCAGGGGTCAAGTTGGAGTGAGATAAAGTACAACTCATTTCAGTGGTATTTTGTATGCAGGGTCTGAGCTCAGCACGCTGCATTACCACAAGGTGATAACAAATAGATATGAAACATCTTTGAAATGTTAACTTATTCTGAAAAGCCCATTTCTTGAATGCTTCTGAGCAACACAAAGCTTCATCCCAGACAATCTGTTCCCTGCTCTCTCTGTTAATAAGCGAGAAGCATAGCATTTGGCTGAAAAAGGATGCAACAAATATTTCCACATTCAAAAAAGCTTGGGAAAGAAGGGATGTTGCAAAACTCGAGAAATCCCACTTTCGAAGCACAGAGGTGAACAGACAGAAGAGAAAGCTGAGAGCAGCGAGGTCCTGGGGAGGAGCATGCCTCTCCCTCTCAGCTTCACAGCCCCATCTTTTCCCTATAGACTGTAAGTGGCTGCAAGGGCTGTGCTCTTCCAGGGGATGTTTTCTCTTTGACCTGCATTGCGAGAGCAGCCAGGAGACCAGCTTTCCATTGTTCCAGGCTCTGTTTAACACAATACATGCTTGTTCTCCCTGGCTGCGTTTTCCCTGTGCTCCTTCTGAAGTTTGGTTTGCTGCTGAACTCCTTGTGTGGGTACACTGTGACCCATTTCAGTTCAAATGAACTAGGTTAGCTAAAGCAGTGTAATATGTAGGTCTCTTGCTATTTTGCCTCGCTTCGAGTGAAATCCATTGGATGCAAAAGACCAGTCCCTGGGCTGATGCAAGTCCTGTGACTTTGATGGAGGCTCACCTCTTCATTCAGCCGTGGATCTCGCCTGGCATCTGGTACAGTGGTGTTTATTTTGATAGCCTGATAAAACTATTATTCTCAAGGGGACACAGTGGCTAGTAGCTGTGTTTAGCAAAAATCTGCACCCGTACAGATTCCATAAGTATTTGCTTCAAAGATGTAAACACCACATTACCCAATTAAAGGAGTGTCCTTAATAATTTATCAGGCAATTAAAGTATTCATTGCCCTTTATTCCAGAGAGCTCTGCCAGTGATACATAATCTGAACCTAAGTTAAAATGCTATAATAAATGAACAGTGATGCAATGGATCAAACATAATGAGAACATTAAGGCAATGAAGGGTGGTTTGTCAAGAATGGAGGATATAACGCAGTTAGTGGAGCCAACAATTTCTGGAAATACCACTGCTCTTGAGGAGTGGGGCATGGACAGGGATGTCTGAGGAAGAAATCCCAGTAACATGTTCCAGGGGACGCTTACCCGTTACAAAGTTAGTGGTGGAAAAGATCTGTCTCACCAGTTGTTATTAATAAGACTCTTGAGATTGTCATGAGAAAGGGAAATGAACAGCCAAAAGAGAGGGATTATAGCAGAAGCGGAGGTTCAGTTTAGCTCTGACTGTTGTAGTACAATATTGCTTCATATTCGTGTGATGAAAAATGCAAAAGCAAAATGGGGGGGTGGAGAAGCAAATTCTGGCCTGGATGCTTAAAAAGTGACCCAACAGGTTAGGGGTCCATTTCACAGAGTTGTAATCAGATTTGGATGGTTCGTTTACCTTTTGAAAATCTCGGTCACTACTGTAAAAACGCCAGAGTCTCGGTGGTACCAAATCTCCTGCCTGTGCCGTTACCTCTGTTGCTGGGAGTTGCTTCTGGTGGTATTTTGGGGTGTGAACGTGTACCCAGAGATGTGGAGGTCATGTAAACGTACAGTTGTGATGTGTTGTGCTGTGAATGAAGAAGGGATGGTGGGTTCATCTTCCCAATTTTTAATGGTATCTTGAGGCGGGGGGATGGTTAAGGGCCACTATTACTGCTTTTGAAGAGCTCTTCTTAGGCCATTCAATTCTGGATATGAAAAAGGATGGGACGGAAGTGAATGGAGGTACAAAAGTGATGGTCCTACAGCTCTGAGGTTCAAAAATATTGGGAAGTGATTTGCTTTAACAGGAGAAACCCAAGTGAGGCTTGTTCTCTGACCAGAGTTTGAGGTGGGCTTCACAGGTATTCACAGCTGCTTTGACTGTGGGCAGGAATGTGGCATGCTTTGAAAATGGCTTCCCACAATAGTGCTTTTAGTGGGTGTATCTTTGATCTTTTTATGGTGACACCCATTATCTGCCAGTTTAGGAAAGAACTGCCCTGTTCAAGGCACTACTCCATGCTTGCTTGGTTTATTTGTAAGCCTTGATACCTATGGAAACTATGGTCATTAAGACTGGAGTCTTAGCACAGCGTCTTACATCAAGCTATCTGACCAGAAGACATGTTGCACGCAGCAAGGACAAGAAGGATGTGGGCTCTACTCCTGCCTCCGTTAGTGGCTTGCTCCCTAACCTTGGATACTTTGTGCTATTATCACTTTTTCTTTGCTTATTTGGTCTCTTGTGACTCTTTAGAGAACGAACAGCTGCTTGCTGCAGGATCGCACGGCACTCGGCGCTGGCACTGTACAGCAACTTGTAACTATGGCAGGGAGGGCTATTGGATAGCGAGCTTTGTATCAGCTAATTTGGAGTGGATTATATGGACTAGAACAGTGTAATTGAATGCAGGGCTCATCTTTTTCCCCATCACTTGGAGTATGCTTTAACTCCATTTATTTATATTGTCATGCTTTCTTCTTCGTGTGGTGCAAATGAGAGTCAGCCTCCTGTTACAAACTCCCCAAAGACTTTTGGGGCTGGGATCTGCTCTTTACTACACATCAGAAAGCTTTTGTAGTTGTTGCTAGTCTCTGGAAGAAGCCGCTTTCCAGACGTACGTGCAGCTCTGCCATCCTAGCCTGCACAGCAGCATCTGTGCTGGTGCTACCTGCCCTCCCTGGAGCAATCGGCTGGGGAGCTGGACGCTTCTTAGCAATCCCCTGTCCTAGTTTAAAGAATAACCATTTTATGCCTATAGATGTGGTTTGGTTTGTCAGGTCACTTCAGAACTAACTTTTTCACTGGATAAAACTTAAGGGCAAAAGATTGCACAGAAATAAAAGCATGAACCACAAAACAAATAGCAAAATATGCTTTTAAAGTGATACCTAATACAAATGACTCTTTGTTGGTTTAACTGAGCCAGCTTTTAGTTCTTTGTTGTAGGTTACAGCAGGCATCTCCCTCTCTTTTCTTCTCTGTGCCTTTCTGAAGCTGCAGTGTCCCTGTCTCTGCCATTAGGAGCCTGCATGTCCTTGTCTTTCCCTCTTGCCTTTTGCACTTGGTTCCCTTCTTTTTGTAACGCAGCATTTGGATGCGGTTCAGCCCGATGGGGGACTACAGCTGTTCCTTCCCTCCTCATCATTCTGGTCATTTGGCTGACATTTCTACTGTGTACCTAAACTTTCCCATTCCTGGATTCAGTCTACTTTTCATCCCTTTGAAGGCAGAGCAGTAAGACCTTTTGTATTGTTATGAGATTGAAAATAAAATGCCCAGGCTTTTTAGCACAGTCATAACTATTTTCTCTTAAGATGCTTAAATGAGAAATGGCTTGTGTGGTTTGCTGGTGCTCCACCTCACTGCAGGGTTATAGTGACTGCTGAAAGTCCCTCTGCAGCTAGACACTGCCATTATTTTGTTTGTATAACTGCTATTCCTTGCATAAAACTTAGCAGGAGAGCTGAACCAAAGCCAAAGATGCATTATCCTATCCTGAGAAAATCAGGAAAAACTCAGCTCTAAATTTGCTGTGAAAACATTTGATTTGTGATTAATTTCGGGGGGTGGGGGATGGAATAAAAATTGCCATCTTGCAGAAGAATTGCATGCACAAGAATTTCAGTAGCTTACTAGAGAAGTGTTCCTCTTGACTGCCTGAATCCTCCTCATGTCATATAATTTATGTTAATTAATGCTGATGGAATCTGAAGAAGCATATTGATGGAAGATATATTTGAGATACTGTTATTAATTCATCATTTGGTAGCTAGTGTGTGAAATAATACATTCCTAGACTCTGATTTAGGACATTTCACTTTCAATATTACCAAGATGTCTCTTTCCTACAGAAATAAACCTTTAATCTACAATTTAACAAAACAACCCCACAAAAAAACCAAACACAAAAAACCTCAAACCCAAACAAAACACATCATCAAACAACAAGAAACTCACGAAAAAGTGCTTTGGAGGCAGCCTGAACAGCTCTGAAGTAATTATTTATGCACTTTCAGAGCTCTAGCACATACTGATCATAATTTTCCAGGCAAACAGACAATAAAACATTAATTTTAAAGTAGTTATAACATTCAGGTATGAAGGAAAACTTATAAACTCAACAACTTGTGCTTCATTGCACCCCAAGCTTATATTTCAGCAAGCGTAAGGACATGGCAACCTTTCTGCAAGCTCAGCAAACCTACAGTTTGTATCTAAGCTACCTACAGTGGTAGCGAGCTGCGGCCAGGACTCGGCATCTTCCATCTCACTGAGGCTGGCTGCTAAACCTGACCTTAGGACAAGGTGATGTGGGGGCACTGGTGGTGTCCGCTTGATGCGGATGGCCTGGTACTGTCCCAGCAGGCAGGCGGGGGTCGGGGATGGTCCCTGCCCCTGCCGAGCCTCTCCGCCTGCCAAGATTTCCATCAGCACCAGTGGGGGCAAGCCTTGGCTGCCCCTGAGCTGCCAGCAGAGACTCTTCAGCAGCTCAAAGCATGGAGAAGGGGCAGCCTTGCCTTGGCTCTGGCTTGTCACATCTCTTGGACAATGGCATAGTTATAAGTAGGTGAGCCTGGAGATCATCCCAAACTGTTTGTCGCTGCTGCGTCTGCTGCCAGCGCAGGAGTCTGGCAGAGTGGAGCACAACAGGAAAGATGGTCTGGATACCTGAGACCCTCAGCTAGAGCTGACCTAGGAAGCAACCTTTGTCAAACAGTAGGATGGGATGTTTTGGAGAGCAAAAGACTAAGGAAGAGTGGTAATGACAGTCTAATGCAAACCTAAAAGCTTGCCTTCTATTCAGGGGGAGCATTTCTATTGACTTGTGTGTGTTTTGGATCAGGTCCCCAGTGCCAAGGGTGCTCGTAAGTGCTCCTAAGTAGTTGGAGGGAGGGAATGAAAACATGGGAGCTGGTTTCCCACCATGCCGTGATATCCACTGGTGCTGGAGTTGATTTCAGAGGTCATCTGTAAATGTACAGTGAGTGTTTTATAAGTTCATTTGGGGAAGCAATAGTGCCCGGAAACTTAACTGCTTCCACTATCCTGAGCTTTATGGGAAAAAGGGAGGCAGTCTCATCTCCAAACGTTACAAAAAAGCTAAAGCTGTAGTAGTTAGCTAAAAGGCAAAGGCTGGCTCTGTAACCTGCACCCACCTGTTATGCCACCAAGAGGAAGGACCAACACATGGCCCTGTGATTCCCTTAGCTGAGGGACAGAGGGTGTCTGACCCCAACGCCAGGAAGAGGCGGAGGGGGTGGTGTGATGCACTGACTCTGTGGTGCCTCTAGAAGGGCTTTGCTGCTTTCATGGGACCACATGAAACTGGGTCCTGATTTGTCTGCAAAAGCTTTAGGGGGTTCACCCAAGGCTGACAGCTTCCTCTCCTCTAATAAAAGCATTATTGCTTCAGGTGATGGGGAAGTGTTGCTGTTGACAAGTTAATGCAAGAGGATGTTCATGCTTTCCCCATCACTGCACTGAGTTCAGAAGTGATGGAGAAACCTAATGATGAGCTTCTCTGAGACTATTACAAATGTAATGGGGAATGGAATGAGGTAAGCAATGAAAATCAAGGTGAAATTTCCTGACTGGCTGAAGCTGAACTAACTGTGGGCACTGCTGAAGGAAGCTCTCCCACCCTCTACTCCTAGGTGTGCAGGTTTTGCCAATTTCTGGACCCAGTACTGTCACATGGGTGGCAAGCTGAGCTGCGTTTAAAGCTATGGGATTAGTTTTCAGGTGGATTATTTGAGCTAAAGTCACTGGGAGATTCCTGCTCTTGCTACAACTTTACCCCGTCTTAAGCATTACCGAACTGTGCGGTACAATTGAAAGTATAGTGTGGCTACTGGTAATGCCGTAGGCTGGATATATAGGCATATGTCACAACTATGCTCTCTCTCTGCTTTTGGGAAATGTTGGCTTTTAGAGCTCATAAGCAACTGGAAGAACTGAATGTTAGGTTTTAGCCTCTGGGGACCTTTGTATTTCACCATCAAGAGAGAAATTAAGATCTGGGAAGAGGTTTCTTTGAGCATCTGCATGGAAAAGACAGAGGTGTTCCAGATTGCAAAGGGCCACATTCCCCTTCTGCTCCCTGAGACTAAACAACCCCAGAGTCATTCTGCATTTGCTCATAACCATCCAGACTGGTGAATTCCTTTATTTAAATGTAATTCCTGCAGCTTCTGAAATGGCAGCTGGAAACCTTTCCTTGAGCCTCCACCAGGTTGCTTAGAAAAAGCACTTCTAGCCTGTTGTGTTTTGCCAAGGAGATTGTTATTGAAGTCGGTGTGAAAGGGGTTTGCGAACAGTGTGTGTGTTTGTGTAGAGCAGGGAGAGGAGGCTGCTTCCTTTAATTCCGAGTTCAGGCTGTGCTTGGGGAAGGCTCTGATTATCCCAAAGACCAAAGGTGCCCATTTATATGACCTGCTTTTTGACTGCTTTCTGCTAATGATGGTGTCTGGCCAGGTAGTCCCAGGTATTAGCAGTCATGACACACAGACAGCTCTACGCAGAGGTGCCAAGCTGGAACTACTGAGGCATTTCCCTTTGCCACCCTCCCTCCCAAAGCTGTTTGGATCTCTGGAGGATCGACTGGAAAAGGCACTCACAAGAGACATGGCTAGGAGCTACCGGCATCCCATCCTGGTTGCACTCTTGGATTCAGGCATCTCTGTAGCCTGCAAACCTGTGTTCTCTCTCCCTAGCTGTCAGTCTTCAGTGTTAAGGTGTTTCTATGATAGTAAGGTTTGAGAATATTGCTTGCTAGGGCTGGTATTTGCCTTTGGTTTTGGCTTCTTCGCATCCCAGGGTTGGGGCATGGTGCAAGACCAGAAGCTGTGTGGTCTGTACAGCAAAGCACAAGAACTTTATTTAGCTTCTGCATCGCATTCATGTCCTCTTTGTTTTTGCACTGCTGTGGTTTTATGTACATCCACTTGCCTGGGGACTTGTCATCGTATTTGTAATCTATTGTTTTAATTATTTTCTGTGAAGGTGCCCAAAGACCTTGGGGTATTGAGACATAAATGCATTATTTATTCATTAATTATTCATTATTGCTAACTGCTTGCTACAATACAGTTGTCTGCAGTAATGTGTCTGGGTACCCCCTTTCCCATGGTTAACAGGGTAGCTGTTTTATTTGCTTGACTATTCCTTGGTCAGGGGTAAGATTGCTTGGAAGAATTGGAGGGGAATAGCTATATTTGGCTAGTAACTCGCTTTCTGATGTGAATCTCTAAGAGGTGACCTGAAAATCATCAGATGGAACATAGGCTCCCTAATCAACATCTGGGGGCCATAACCTATTGCTGATTTGTCCCAGAATTACCAGGAGAGGGATTTACCGGCTGGGTAAAAGGGCTTTAATTGCCCTGGTGATCACTGACTTTTCCCACTTCTGAAATCTGTCTCCTCCTTCCTCTGCAGGTTCACCTCAGTTGAAACCACTCTGGTTACCTCTGCAACTCAGTGCACAGGTAGTCATCTTCTCTGCATTTTTCTGAAATGCAGAAATAAACACAGGAATGTTAAAAATAGAAATAACCCTGAGCTGAAATAACTTCCCCTTCCTGGCTGACTGCCTCGCGCACCAGCCTTCAGTCGTATTTCATCTGAGATTGTTGAGGCTGGAGCTACCCACTGCTAATCTCAGCGATGATTTTTTTTTTCAGAGAAGTACTCGGTCCCAGTTCTTCATGGGCTTTTACTCTTTTTTTTTTTTTTCTTTTGTCCCTCTGTGATTTGCTTTCCATGATTTACCTGCACTGATTGCTAAAAAAGAGGGGCCTGCAGCAAGCCTCCAGGTGCCGTCCTGCCTGATTTCCACGGCAGGAGATGCACGTTCTTGGCCAAAACACAGTGACTTCAGCCTCCCTGATGCTGCAGGTCATTGCATCCCTCGGTACCAGCGAGTAATTGTGTGGTTTAAAATGCAGGTAGAGGTTGGAGCTCTGGTCCTTGTGGGGGCTGTGATCCTCTGCCAGCCCCACCGCTGCATGTGCGGCTGTGGGTCAAGCGGGATGACGCGCAGCTTTGGAGCTTGTTAAATACAGCTGGTGAGCGACAGCTTTAAACAAGGTCCTTTGAAACCTCAGGGGGAGTTTCACCAGGCTGTAGGAGATCTGTTTTGGTGTTTTGTTTAAAATAACTAATAATTGCTGAACTTCTTGGGTTTTTTAGCTTGAGGGGAAACCTCTTAATTAGTGACTTGATTGGTAACAGGTCAGAGAGGTTGAAATATCTCAGGTGGATTGATGAGACCGGACTTTCTGGGGATGGGGAGACAGACTGGAGGGGTCGGAGAGCTGTGTGTAATATCTAGTGGCAGTGTTTTGTCCTCCCAAAAGAGCGTCTCTTCAGGGACTATTGCGGCAACTTGAATTTGTGCGTGTGCTTCTGGAAATAAAGCTCCGCCGCACAGGAAAACCAGTGCAGGCTGCTGGGCACTGTTGTGACTAGCAGGTCTTGTGGGACTGTTGGGAGAATTTTTTTGTTAGTGTCTTGAGATAATTTCTGGGAGTTTTTTTCTCTCAGACTCAAACCTCTTTGGGTTCATAGCCTCATCAAAAAATCCCTCCTGGGACATCGTGGTCACCATGACTGTCTGCTCAGGAAATCTTTGCATCTGCTTGATTAGTGTGTTGCATTGCTACGGTAATCAAGGAAATCGAAGTCTTTAGTGCTATGGACAGATTTTCTGTTGGCCTGGAGAGGGCAGAGAGGAAGCTTGGGTAGAAAATCCTGGTACTGGAAGGGTAAATGGAGCACCCAGCATTGCTGTCAGCTCTTGAATGGAAGACAGCTCAATCACTGGCACGATCAATCCCTGTAGACTGAGCCCATGGCTATTATCAGCTTTTCCTATGTCCTTGCTGCTTTTAAGTTTAACTCCACCTCTCCGTAATTTTAAATGAAAGGCACAGCAGTGCTGCAGAGAAAGGAAACAAAATGCTTCCCTACCACATTGCTTTCTGAGTGCGCCTCTTTCTGTGTGAAGCTTAGCTTCTCCCTGTTGCCTACGCAGGTCTGTGGCTTGAGTTTGTTCCTCCCTTCGCTCTCTGTGGTGGTTGAGTGCAGCCAGAGCGTGATGCAGCCGGGATGTACCTGCCTCTGCCCCTCCATAGTTACGCAACCCTCTTGTAAACGCTTTAAGAAAAATCTTCTTGGGAGAGCACAGCCCATTACAGGTGGTTGTGAGAGCCCCTAGCAGAATTGCATATACTGAATGGTTAGCATCTTAGGCGTTTCGCAGGGTAATTCTCCCTCTGTTGCTTTCTCCAGTGCTCCTACCCTCTTGGAGTTATATGAAAGTAGGACTTCAGTGTTTTCAGTCTGTCCTAGTTTTGGCTGGGATAGAGTTAATTTTTTTCCTAGTAGCTGGTGCAGTGCTGTGTTTTGGATTTAGTGTGAGGATAATGTTGATAACACGCTGATGGTTTAGTTGTTGCTGAGCAGGGCTTACACTGAGTCAAGGCCTTTTCAGCTTCTCATGCTCTGAGAAGGCGGGGGTGCACATGAAGCTGGGAGGGGGCACGGCCAGGACCACTGACCCCGACTGGCCAAAGGGATAGTCCATATCATATGACATCACGCTGAGGGTATGAAGTTGGGGAAAGGTGGCCGGGGAACTACTGCTTGGGGACAGGCTGGCCATTGGTTGTCTGGTGATGAGCAACTGTTTATTATTTGGGTCACTTGTCTGTCTTGGTTTTTATTTCTCTCTTTTTTGTTATTTTCCTTTTCATTACCATTTTTTCAATTATTACATTTTGATTATTAAGCTGTTCTTATCTCAACCCAGGAGTTTTGTCACTTTTACTCTTCCAATTCTCTCCCTCGCCCCACTGTGGGGGAGTGAGCGAGTGGCTGTGTGGGGCTGACTTGCTGGCTGGGGTTGAACCACGACAGTCTCTTGCTGGTCTACCTGGAGAAGCCTGGAAAGCGAGGTGGGAAAGTGCTGGAAAAGTGACTATTAGCATTCTTGCACCAGCAAACAGCTTTGGAGCTGTGCTGCTTGGCTGCCTCCTCCATTTGAGAGGACCATGAAAAGGGGCATCAGTGACCACCCAAAAACTGTCAGGGTAGTGGCTGAGCGCTGCTGGCTCGGCTGCTGGGAGGCGATGGCCGGAGCTGGGGTGAGGAATGACAGAAAAAGCTTGCCTAATGCAAGCTCCAGGTTTGGCTGTAGGTGCACAGCGAGCGTTTTTAGCTTTCACGCTCTCCCTGGCACTTAGGTGTTAATTTTATAGCACCCCGATCTGTTTGCCTACAACTGTCTGTCTCACACAGCCCTGCTGTCCGCTTCGCGTCAAACCCAGGCACGAAGCCAATGACTGGAGGCATTGGATATGGCAGCAACAGGAGCATCCCATGCCAAATACCACCTCCTAGGCCCGGGTTAATAGAAGACCGCCCAGATGCTTGCTTGGTTTAACAAAAAAAAAAAAAGAAGAGATGTCAACATGTCTTGGCAACTGAAGGCTTTAGTGTGTAATTGTGTAGAGGCTAAAATTGTGCAGAAAGTGATAAACTCAGAGTGTTTCAGCATTTATGGGAACGAATACCCCATATGTTATCATCAGACATTATAATATAAATTATCACCTCCTCTATACCTCCCAATTGCACCATAATCTTCCCTAACGCTGCTCTTTGCCGTGCAAGGAGCAGCAAGGAGCCCCGTATTTCACACTGCTTTTCATACAATGAAAGTGCAACATTATTCTGACAGCCGCTCTGTCTGGTGCCCGGGTGCCTGGAGCACGTCCAAAGCCGTCTACCCCGCACCTGCGAGACAAGTAGAGCTAATCTGACACTGCATCTGCCTACTCTGTCCGATGCTCCTCATAAATAAAGAAACAGTTCAGACTGACATCTGTAGAAATGGGATTTTACAAGCCTCGCTGCCACATATATTTCAATCTTTGCTCAAAGGAGAGAGAGAAACTGAAGTCGAAAGGAGCCTACTTTTGAGGCGTGGTTGCCGTAGTAAAACCAAACTTCTTCCATGCAAAGGGTGTGAAAAGGTAAAAGTTTGTACTTAACGCAAGCAGGTTCATTATAGGAGGAGAAAAATAATAGAGGGAAGAGCCCTAGGGTAGGAAAACACTCCTTCAGAAATATCATCATGGATTATGTGAGACAAAGGAGCCATTGAAAAGGCTTTAACACATTCCAATTATGTTGCTTTCAACAGGTCTTGCCAAAGCCTAAGACCCCAAGCTTCCAGGCAGAATGTGATAACGATGGAGATGGGCCTCAAAAATACAAATTACAGAAACTGGATCTGATGCGGGGAGTTTGCTTGAGGTTGTTTTGAAAAGCAGCATTTCTCTCCAAATCCTCCCTGTCTTAGTCTGTCAGGAAGATACACACGTGTGTATATAGGACACGCTCAACACCAGACAGGTATATCACTGATGAATAAAGAACTTTGTAGACGGATACCCGCAGGTTTAACACACAAACAAAGCCTCTTTGCCGTAGTGAGCAAAAATACGGTAGGGAAAGCTAACAGCCTTTCGCCAGCGGATTGTTTTCAAATGCATAATGGGTACCAAGTTGTGACACCACAAAAACCAGCAAAAAATGTAACCGATGATCAGAAAGCAGCAGTTGCTAGAGAGAAAGAGTTTTCTCCCTGGTTTTGTAGACCCTGTTAATTTATCTGACCATGCAGGGCAGATGAGTGGTGCAGCATCTTAGAGCTCTCCTCCTCTCTTAGCGCCTACAGCCCTCCCGTCGCGGCTGTTTTGATCCCAGGCATATACTGCCAGCACCTGAGAAGGTTTGCAGAGTGGCATTGCCCGTGTCCAGCCGGGAGGGCTGTTTGCCTTCTCTGCTTGACATGGGAGCCCTGGGGTGCAGACCTGCAAGGACACCATGTGGAGAGGTGTGGGGATCCTTCCTTTAGCAAAACAAAGCAGGGCCCATCCTCAGGTCTTTTCCCTGTAAGAAGGCAGTTTTTATTCAGTCTCTCTCTTTGTCTCAATATGCATGTGGAGCCATCCTCCCTTGACCTGGGATAACTGGTCTGCGAGGGTCGTGTGCCCCTCGCAAGGATTACAAGGTCACTTCATCCAGCATGGGGCAGATCCTGGGGCTCTCACTCAGATTTGTCTCGGCTGTTATTTCAAGCCAAAGATCTCCCTTAGACAAGCCATCTGTATTTGTAGCTGAGCTAATGTTTATACCATTCCCCCAAAAACCATCTTGTTTCCAGGTCCCCCACTTTCGCCTTGCAGAGCGCGCCTGGCTCAAGGCCTCATTCTGCCTCGGAGGAGCTCGGAGGCGGCCAAGGTGATGCTGCGCTTTGACCTGACTCCAGCTGAAGTCAATGCAACTTTTCTCTCTCTCGTCCTATTAATTTAATATATATCGGGGTAGGGGTTTTCCAGATGGGGATAAAGTTTGCAGTAGCGTTATGGTGTGGTAAATAAACATCAAAGTCCGCTCTGCCCATAGAAAATAAATTTGCCCCAGTGAGCTCGCTGTGCAGCGCAAAGGTAGCTGCCGTCTGCTGAAAAAAGACGCTGAACGTAAGGACCCACAGGTAAAAGAATAAGCAAGAAAGTCTGCTCCACATGTACGTAGGAAGTTTCTGATCGAAAGCAGCAAACTTTTTAGATTATGGCAGTTGTTTATGAAAATGGTATCTGGGGGTTTTTAGCTGGTACAAATGAGAGGGGCTCGTCCTCCCCTCCCTGCAGTTTGTTGGTCTCCAACCTCTCACTACCTGGTTGCACAGCTGAAAACCTGGCTTTTACCTGAGGAAATGAAATTTAGCAAAAAGTATTTTTATGAAAGCAATCTGATCCCTGAGCCTGGGGAGGAAAACACTACAGCTGCAGTATTTAATACAATTTAAAAGCTGATTACCCCGCATGTGGAATAAGTACTTGTCAGGAGGCTTTCTGCTATGTATGCTATGCGCCCTAATTCCTATTAACAGCTCCTAAGGAGCCATCGTAGCTTATCAAGAAAGTAATATGCATTTTAAAAGCACTTAAATGGAGATTTACATGATAAACCTTAATGACTCCAGAATGTGTTATTAGCTATTGTACACTTCCAGAAGCACGCACTCACTGCAGGCAAGTGAGGTAATTTGAGAAACCCGTGAAAAACTTCAGAATTAAGCTGCTGTTCAGCCACTCTCTAGGATTTATTTCGTGTATTAAGGGGCACTTTCCACCTCAGCCTTTGTATGGCAAGTGGCTATTTTGTGCGCAGGAACATTGCTATGATCCCTTCTAAAGAAAACAACCTGTTAAGCTTTAACGCTCATTATTTATCTTATAATGGCCTTATATCTCTGGCAATATTTTCCTGCAATTGTCCTGTCAGCTAGATGCTAAGTAAGATATCAGTATAAACTGGTTCCACAATATCTGTGAAATATGGCTGGAAGATAACGACGGTACTGAGATGATGTTTTTAAATCATGACAAAAGCCAGCCAGTAAATGGATAGCTTCCGTAAAGCCAATGGAAAAATGAATACTGTGGAGAAGCGGGGCTAGCAACTGCATTTCCCCCAGCAAGATGAGATCAAAGCAACTGTGAAAATGAAAATTCAATGATTCTTAATTGTGCTGAAGATTAGGACCTCCTTCCCCCCCCCCCATGATACAAAGACTTGCATGGAAAAATAAAAAAATGCATCCTAGGGAATAACTGTGTCCTCCAAGTCAAAGGATTAACTGACCTTTCTCTGTCCTAGTCCAGGTAATTTTACTTTATACATACTACTGTACTACTTCTTAGTGAGACTGGTCATGTCCTTAAAAATGAGCGATTTACACTTTTTTCCCCCCACACTGTATTCTGAACTGATGTTTTTGTGCTGTCGACCCTCCATTTTTTTGGCTTTTCTGTAGTTGTGGTCATTCTCACGTGGCAGTCGCTCTGTGCTGCGGCTGGTGCTGCTGGCCGGGCACCAAAGGCTGCCAGCCCGAAAAACAGAGGAAAGGCTTAATTGCCCAGACCGTGAGCGTGCTGCCACAGCACTGCCTAGAGGAGTGGTTTTTTCTTCCTTTTTTTTTCGTGGGGGGGTTGTCCTTAGACGTGCTTCTCTTGTGGGCTTACTGTGCCCTTGTGGTTTTACACCTTTGCAGCTTTGGAGGAAAGCTCTCCGGAGCACAGGTTGGGGGAGCGCAAATGCTTGCGTATTCCTCTGCTGTTTAGAGAATTAATAGGAGTGGAAAAACCAAATTTTAAATGCACTATACTTTTTAGACACTTAGATACCAGAGGGTCTTAGTCAGCTGGAGCAAACTCAGATAGCTAAGACCTGGTGAGGGAAATTATTCTGAAAGATTAAAAGCCTTAATTTATCTTGAGTGGCGCTAGAAACGTTTACCCACCTTTGCAGGGCCTGCGCTACAAAAGATCAGCTGCAGACTGTGGTCAGGGGAAGAACGTACTGAGGGAAAATGGGATCAAAGGGGAGAAAGATAATTTTACCTAACTGATCTGCCCATTACCCGTGCCTCTGCATGACCGGACAGTGCAGAAAAGTGGGTGCAAATGTGGATTATAGCTGAGTGGGGCAGTGTGGGAGCTGGCTGTGTCAGAGCCACGACCACCAAATGCCTGACGGTAGGTGTATGGCTTGCATTACCCAAAAGCTGTTATCTGCTGGACTGCAGAGCGCTTGGTATGGCAAAATCACATCAAGCTGGTTAGTGCAGAAGCGATTAGTGCTGTGCACTGATTGCTCCTCACCTGGGCTCAATTGCGAAGGGGCCAGCCCAGCACTGTGGGCACCGGCTCTGTGGCAGGGGGAAAGCTCAGCCAGCTGTCGCTGGCAGCAGGATCATCCCACCTGGATGCCCAACAGCGAAGGAGAAGCTGGAAAAGGCTGCCTGGGTTTTCCTGGGGATTTGCTTGGATGGTTTGTTGTTTTTAAAGGTCTGTGTAGCAGGGGCTGAAGGAGCAGGGTCAGGTTGCTGCCTGCGAGGAAGGGGATTGTACCATCCTTGTTCTTGCAGAGAAAAAAAGCAACTTTTGGGGAGTTCTCTGTATGCTATAAGGCTGTGATATCCGAGTTACTGCCTCTGGACCCCCTTGTCCAGAGTGCTGTCAGGCAATGCAATGGGAGCTTTGCTGCAGGGGAAGAAGGAGCCCTGGCTTATCCCCAGCTGACCCACACTCAGTACCTGTTTATAAAGAGGCTAAATGTCCATGAATGCAAGTGCAAATCTGAAAAACTGGGCTGCCTCCAACTGAGCTACAGCTGCTGTTTGAGTAAATGACACACAGCTTTGTCTGGTGCTGGGGAGTGGAAAAGAGGAGGTTTGGGAAGTGCTGCACTGTCTGAGGTCTGTGCAGCCTCACTGGAGCAGTGCTTGCCTTCCCTTGGACGGGGTGGCCCTGAAACACCACGGTCCTGCCTCGGTCCTTGCTTTATAACCCTTTCAACAGTTCGGCAGAGCTAGACAGGGTCAAAGGCCACTTCTAACTTCCCTCTGGTCCCTTCAAGGTATGTCTCTAATGAGGTACCTGAGAGAAAGCACGTTCGTCGTGGTGCTACCCTTCCTCTTTCTGGTCTGGTGAGTGCCGTGGCAGCCTGGCCTTGGCGTGGAGGAAGCTGCCTTTTGGTGAGGCCATGGGAGGCAGCGGAGAGAGCAAAGGATGACCTGGGACATTTGGTGATAGCTGGAGAGGGAGTGCAGTGGTGCCAATGACTTGCACCCTGGGGTATTTTTCCTTAGCACATGAGAGAGGGAGGGGAGGTGGGTCTTCTGCTTTGTTTCTCTGTTGAGTAGCTGCTCAAGAAAGTGAAAAAGAGACCATCTAGAGTCATCTTCCCCTGAATGCCTTGCTAATAGCTGCCTGGGATGGATTTCTAGCTGTGTTAATTACCTCTAATAGGCTGCAGCTTTGTGGCCAGCCTCACCTCTCCCCAGGAGGTGATGGCCTGGGGGGAACAGGGGCGACCTCATCGGATGGGACCCCGGGAGCTGCTCCTTGTGGCCAGAGACCCCTTGCCTGTGTCTTCCCCCAGTGCTCAGCACCGATCACTTGGGCATCTTAGCACCTGTGGGTACTCAAGGGAAAATAAATGTTTTAGCTCCTACTAGTTTGGTAACATCTTTATAAATATGCATATAACAATAACGTTTTTTTAACCTGAGATTTCCTTCAGGTGCCTGATTCTCCTGATTTCAACCGGAGCATTATCTGAATTTCTGGGAGTTGTAATGGGAAAATAAACCTTGAAAAGGGAGTTTAAAGTGTTCCTATAAAGACACAGGGAAGTTTTCCTTTCCTCCTAGTGCAGAGATAGACTTTTGGTCTATCTTTGATTTGTGCACTTGAAAAAAAGAAAGCTGGTTAAGAGTTTTAGGGGCATTTAGTATCTGTCTACACAAAATCTAGGGCTTAGTTGTGAAGAGATAGAAGTAAATCTGGCTTTATTGTTTCTCTTCCTCATTTAAGTGATCACAGAAGAAGCAGCCGTAGCCCCAGTGCTCAGACACGCTCCTTTCACGTTTAGTTTTTTCTCGTATTGGTGCAAGTCAGAGTTTGAAATTAATTTTCTGCAAGTTTGTTTGTACGAAGTTTGGCACAAAGCAAATTCAAAACTTGGCACGGCAACAGTGAAGGGGAAACCATTCAGAAATCCAGAGAAACAAGCCTGGCAGCGTTTCAGCCTTCTCCACCTTGATCTAAAATCTCACTTGTGAATACCTGGACTAGTGAAAAATAGGCCGGGCTCCTCTCTTCTCTCCTCCATCATTAACCTGGTAGTACTCGTTAACTGACAGGCCTGTGGGTCTCGTATTATCCCCTGACGTCCATCACAAAAAAAATGCCCTAATGAAACAGGTAACTGAACGGTTCGGTGTGAGAGTGTGACTTCTGCGATGGACCGGACATGTCTGTGGGTAATGTGAATGCTTGCAGTAATAATATTTAGCACTAATAAATTAGATCTTTGGAACGGCCGTAAAAATTTATGCTTCAAGGCTTAAGGTTTATCTCTGTCAGGATAAGACCTTCATTGGCATAGATTATCCCACATTTACCAGTTAAGGAACTTCTCGTATCTTCCCTAGAAGACCATTACTGCCTGGCTTAGACAAGATTGTGTCAAGGCAGAGGTTTTTCCTTACCGAGGTGGTTCTCACACCGGGTGCACCGACCCAGGGGGACGAGGCAGAATGGGTATGATTCCATGAATGTAAGAGTAGGAGACATTAATTGGGGTTTAGTCTTTGTGCTGGGATTTGGGAGACTGACTGCATAATTCTGCTTTAGGCTTCCGATGTGTTTTTGGACAATACGCATAATTTTTCCGTGCCTCTGCTCATCTGCTTTTAAATAAGAAAACACCTTCCCTCTTCCCACGCCTTTCAGTCGAGCTACTAACCCTGTACTGTGCAGGGATCAGTTCTTGCTATGGGCTGCCACAGTGAGCACCTGGCACTGCACAATCGTGGAACATTGATTGAATTTGAGGGTTTTCATTTTCTATCGTGATGCTGTTGCCACTCTTGGTGATAAGGATGACAGCTGTAGCTTTGCATTTTCTGAAGTTTATTGGTTTCAGCATTTGTTTTTATGTTTCATTTTCTTGTGTTAAAAACCGCTTTTCACGCATAATAGCCTGTTTGTTCTATTTTTCAGTTGTGAGGATGGATAGTAAAGACAATCGGGAGTTAGCAGAATGTGAAGTAATTTGACAATATCACTAGAATCTGAATGAAGAAATCAGGGTTAATTTATGATAAAACACTTTTGCAACACACGCTCGGTCCTATTCACACAGATTTAGTAAAAAAGATACCAGCGAGGCGCATCTGAAACGTCAGGAGGTGGGGAGATGCTGTCAGATATCATTTGTAACTGTTTTTTCATGTCTGGATATAAAAAGTTATAGATGAAAAATGAGCTAGAGAGGAAAAGGAACTCTGTTTGGATAGGCAATGTTTCCTAGTCGTGTGCGTGCAAAAGCCAGAAATATAATGTATAAAATACATGTAAGGAGGAGTGGAAGAAAAAGATATACTATCCTGGGAGATGTGTGCCTGAGAATGTGAAAGGCGGATGCTGCTTCAGATAGGGAAGATTTGTTTCTGTAGCTCCTATGAAACCTCATGAATGAAAATGTCGTTATGGATTTATGATATTATCCAGTGTAATTTAATGGCAGGCAACAACCTCTTTGGAAGAAGAGCTGATGGTCAGATTCCCGTGATGCCCTTAATACATCCCCCCACCCAGAAGAAAAAAATAGCCAAAGAGCTAGAAAATAGTACGGTCTCTAATTACCCTTCTACTTTTCACTTCCCTGGCCAGACCACCGCTGCTCTGCTTCCCTCTGCCCCAGGATATTAGTTATCGTGTAACCAGCCTCAGGTGGCTGCAAAATAAACATTCAGTACCTGCGATACGGCAATTCCTTTGCAGCTGCTACTCCCCTAATCTTTCATCCCTCTCTGCCGCTCACACCGAACGCTTTAGAAATGCGAATAAAGCCCTCCAGGAAAGCGAAGCAGCCAGAGAGGTGGTGAGCGTGTGTTTGGTTGCTGGGGTCTGCGCAACCTTCCCCGTACGAGGCGCGACGCCGGCTCGGCACTCGCTCTCGGGCTACACCCGGCGCTGGGTCAACGCGCGTGGCTCGGCCGGGTGACCAAGAGCCTGCGAGGGCAAGGGTGGCCAGAGGGTACTGCTCTCCTAACTGCGTGCGGCACCTCGCGTGGAGCTGCCGTGGTTTCGCTCGCTGCACGTCACCAGTTCGGCCCAGTAGGAATCTCCGCGTCTAAGGAACACAGAGTGGCCAGCAGGATAATGCCAACGGTACTGCAAACATGGCCAGCTGCTTGCTGCCCTGCCCCTCTGAGACGCTGCAAAAACACGTACCTAGGTGTAAAACTCACGCAGCCATCGTGCACGTGCTTTGGGTGTCATTTTTTCTGTGAAAGATACACTCCGAGCTGTCAGCCTGCCGTTGATCGGCAGTCCTGCTCCGAGGAGGGACGAGAAGCGGAGCGAGAAGTGCCCAGGTGAGGCTGCGGGAGGGCTCTGGCTGCAGCGGGGACTTTGGTCCTGCCCAAATCCAGCCTGGGGACCGGCCGTGGGTCGCTGTGTGGTGTGATGCTCACGGGCACCAGCCCCACCAAGCTCATTTTCCCAGCAGGTCCCCTCTCCATGCAGGACCCTCCTCAGTACCATTCCAGTGTTCCCCTCCAAAGGTCACTGTGCATTTACAGCGGTGGGAGAAATGGGGTGCTGCCTCTCCTCCCCCGGCTCGGGTAATGCCTGCGGGGTTGTCCAGTGCCTTTTGCAAGTGTTGCATTCATGTGCGACGCCTAAACGCATTTAATTGGTCTTTATGGCTACATGTTTGTCTTCCACCTGGCACAATCCGAGACTTTAATTGGCTTCCATGTAGCACGCATCAATAATAAATACACTAATTAGATAAAATTGCGCTTATTAGTTTGGTAACTGCTTTGCATTACGTATCATGCATTGAAGGTACCCAAACGTTGCTGGGCGGCCTCACCAACCAAATACACAGGCACTCGTTCAGAGCTCATGCCGGGGACTTTCTCCTGTGCCTCTGCTTGAAGCAGCTAGCAATGCGAGTGCTCCATCACAAAAAATAGAGATTTTTCAGTATTAGGTGACGCTGTTACACATCACGCCTGTTTTCTGACCTGTAGGAAAGGTGTGGTGGCTGCTAGTTGTTTTATAGGGCAGGCTGGTGATGAAAGCCCAATGCCCCCGTCCTCAGTTCTCTGTTTCCCAGGGAAGTCTGAAGGCACTCTTGATGCCAAGCTGCTTTGAAAATCCAGCCCGTAATTTTGGCAAACTCTTTGAAGATAAAGTGTTGTTATTGTTGGTGTTCCCAGCTCTCAGCGGACCCCAAATTTGTGATGTTGTATCTCTGTCCCCTACCAGCCAAAAGAAGGCAGTGCGCAGCCACCTTGTACTGAACAGAAGAAAGGCAAGTGCCTTTGTCATACCTCTGATGAAGTACTTGGATTTGATTTTTGTATCAACTTTGAGACAAGAATCAAGCTGGTGTTCATCCAAAAGAGTTTGTTCATCTTTAGTTGATTGAAAAAGGTCTTTATACTCAGTCTCCAGCTATCATTGGCACTGTGCTGTGTAATCCCTTCTGTTGTGCTATCGGACTCCATCAAAATAGTCAGGGATTTTTCCCCTCCATCACTGAAGGTTACTTTTCATATCCTGATCCCTTTAGGGTGAGGTGATTTGACACCTAATATAATTTTCAAGGCAGAATATATTATGAAGGCAAAACTAAGCATTAACATTTATTCTCTGATTGCCTTTATACACTCCTAACACATCTTGGCGCACTTAACTCTTTTATAAATCTCTGACATCTGCATAAGAGATAAAAGTTATCGGCGTAAATAAATGCAAAAATCATTAAGGATGCTGTCACAGGTGACTACGATATTTATTCCTGCATATCTGGGGGCTTCTAAGGCTTACGGTGTCATTCAATAGAAATTACAAGGTTGGGTTTTTTTTAGTATTAACAGTTGTTAAATGTGTCAAAGCTAGTGAAGTCAGAGGAGTTTAACAAAGACAAATATATGAGCAGCATGACAGCTGGTGAAGTTCATTGATGAATTCTAGTAAGATTGATTGGAAAGAATCATCTCAACTTCTTGTGTGTTGGTGGATTTTAAATTAATTATATTTTAACTGCTGTGGAGACAGGTCTGAGAATAAATTTGTGGAGCCCAGTATGAGTGGCTGCTCAACAAATGAGAGAGGAATAGAAAAGTAATCAACATTTTAGCTGTGTACAGAATGAAAAAGAAATCAAACACTGAAAATATTATTACAGTGCCATTAACATAAATCAATTGCATGCTCTATCCTCAGAATCTTTTTTCATTTCTGGTCATCCTATCTCATAAAGTCTTTAATGGGTATAAAAAGAGTCCGGAGATTGACAGTGAAAATGATTTAGAGACGTGTGGAGATTTTTGTAAGAGGGGAGGCAACGAACTGGGACTGCTTAGAAAAAAGCTTTAGCTCCACCAGGAGCCTTAAACACCTCAGCAGGGCCGAGGCAGGTCGTAGGTGGAAAAAGTGGTCCCTCGACCACCTTACGCGCCCCCTCCCCAGCCCTCGGGGTCTCCGAACTCCATGAGCATGTTGGGTTTTGATCGGAGGCCCCAGAGGCTTGCAGTTGTGCGTCTGTTGCCAGCTGTCACTCCCGTTGCAGCGCAGGGAAAGGCCCTGCGGCACTGACGTCCGCGGCAAGCAGGAGCAGCTCGCCCCGACGTATGGGGCAGGCGCGACCGACCGCAGCCGGGCCCGGGGCTATTCCGAGGCCTGCGGTTACAGAAACAGTCGAAACTTCCCAAAACGCTATTTAACATGATGCAGTTCTCTGAAAGACCGATGGAAGGGCTCGCCCTCGATCTGTGCCATGTGCCCCTTGGTGGAGGTGGGATTTCAAGCCTGTCTCGTCAGTGCCTTGTCCAGGAACCTCGGTTTGGGGAGCACCCAGCGCAGCACACCCGCTGACTCTGAGGATTTTAACTCCCTGCCCCCTCCAGACCCCACAAAATGAAGCTGCTGGTACCTTTTTATCATGCTAAAATATTTGCCAGAAGTTACCCACCTACTGGATAATAGGATTTAAAAAAAATATCTAGAAATTTCTGTAGGTAAAGAGAGTGTATATCAGTTTTATTGAGCAAGCTAAATATTTTAAAGGGTATGTTATCTCACTCTTCAAGGTATGACTCAAACACGCAGCCACAGCAGGTTTGGGAAATGGTTCCCTTCTCGGCAGATTCCTCTGCAGTTTTGTGCCGTCCTTGGAGGACACGCGTGGGCTGGTGGGATCCCCAGGCACGATGCAAATTGGTGTTCCCATGGGCAGGGGAAGGAGACCCGTCTTCCCTGCCATTGCATTTGGGGTGGGCTCAGCCCCCTGCTCACAGAGGTGCTCCTGAAAACCTCATTCCCTCTACCTTTCTCCTTGGCAAATGGAAGAGATTAAAGAAATAGCATTTCTGAGCGAGACGTAAATAATGTTTAATGAGTGGGCCTTGGACTTGTAAAAAAACTCATGCACTTACGCTTAAATCATGTTGGTGGTTGATTTAGAGCCAAATCCTGCCGGCCTTACTGAGGCAATTAGCCTGATTATTGCCAGAGGGATGCTCACACGGCTAAGGTGAGCAGTGTTTGTTCTTTATCCCAGACACCAGTTGTCTGTGCAGAAGTAGTTGTTGCCGCGTTGTGGTGCTGAGGCAGTACCGTGACGGGCACGGAGAGGAACCTTCGCACCCAGACGAAAACCTGGCATCCTTCAAAGAAGAGGGATGGACAGACAGACCACCCACCTGACGCTGCTCTGAGAGGAAAGCTAAAACCCGATGGTGAGAGACGTGACCTCGCGTGTTTGCTCTGTGGGACTGCAAGCGCTGTTGCTTCCCCAGCTTTTCCAGAGGAGGGGACCACCTAATTGGATCTACAAATGCCATTTATCAAAAAGAGCATCTGAAATCTTCCCGTGATATTTTTTTCTGTCTCTCCCTGCTATTTCTAAGGCACCTATCAGTGTGGTACATAAGTACCATCTGGATATCTGGCTAGTGACCAGCAGGCTGTGATATGTGAGGCTTTTTAAATAGAGACAAGCAGAACGGAGAGTAGAAAGAGTAGACAAACAGAACATGTTTTAATGGAGGCTGAAGAAGGCATATATTAACTCAGTGACAAAGAGGGTTGGCAAAGCACCTTTGCCCAAGATTTCCTGCTCAAAGAAGAGGTGGAGTACATGAAATCTTCTAGGAACCTCCCCAGGTATATTTAAATCACCTGGGAAGTGTGCTTGCAAGACTAACAGGGCTGCTGCATTGACTCTGTAGGTGAACACTCACCACAGAGCATGAACACCTCTGCAGAGGAAACGTCTTTCTGCTCTGCCAGGAGAACCTCTGCACCTTGCGCTGGATGCCAGCGCTCGTTTACGTTCCCGGCACAGATGTGCTGGGGTTTTATTAAGGAAGGGCACAGCTTTGAGATTGAGAATCTTGATTTCTTCCTCCCTCACCCTGAATTCAAGGAAATCTAGAGTTTTTATTTGGCTTATAAGAAATCAGAGAAACTTTACAAAATGGGAATTTGCCTTTTGGATCATCCTTAAGACCTTATGAAGAGTCTAGCCCAAGGTTTTAGTGTGAAGACACTTGTGTCTTCTTGCTGATGGCAAATTCACTGGTGTCAATAGAGTTTACTGTTTGTGTTAGCACTTTGCCCCGTGTGGGTGCCCGTGTGTGCCTAAAATAACGTCTCAGTCTGGCAGAATATCGGTGCTGAGAAAACTTCTGTTGCCAATTACTGGGGATTTTCCCTGAACTCTGCTGGTTCTGGAGCGGAGTTGGGGCTTCTGGTGTTACGACAGAATTTCACAAGTTCTGCGATGGCTTTTGACAGTCCAGGTCCCAGCAGGGCGAGACTCCTCACTTGAAATCAATCCACTTCATCACACAGGAAAAAATAAACCCACTTAGAAACTCAAACCTAGTGTAGAAGGGGATCCTCTCTGACTGAGCTGAGTTACTGCAGGTATCTCCACACGACAAGTGTGCTCATGTAGGGAAGCATCTAAAGTCAGGCGCACCTAACAAAGACATCCTGTTCACGCTTAATGCACCGGATAAATTGTCTTAAAATGCAGAGGTGTTTTGTGAGTTATTAGTGAATAAGCGCATGCACATATGCATCTCTGAAGAGATTTTTAATTAATTGTTTTCAGTCATTTTCTCTTTGTAAAATTAGAACAATGATGGAATAGACTGACTGTGGGGTTTGGCCGAGGAAAGATTATACTAATCCACTTGAAATATGACTGAAACAGAAAGCAAGAAGGGATAAAAGCAATATTTTTACAAAGCTTGTTTACCTGTGAGAGAATCTTTCCGGATCAACTGCACACAAATTACTGGATCATCTTAATTAAACTCTACCAGAAAAGATTTTGCTGTGGACTTTTTGGGGTATTTTACAACCAGTGACGCTTTTTACAAGATGGGGGAATACGTGTTTCAAGCAATTAATAATTGGAAGAGCAGAGTGGCAGCAAGATCAACGTGTTGTATGGAAGCAGGCAAAGAAGGGGAGTTCGTCAGAAGTTTATGCTATACCCTGATGCATCATTAACGTGGGCTTTCAAAAGTCAGGGGACTTTTCAGTTGCAGATCATCCCGTTAATAAAATGCTATCTTTGCAAATGAACTTCCTTTGTTCCCTGCTTGGATTATTGCTCCCCATGCCTTGAAGTGTATATGCTTTGTTGAAGGAATTGAAAGATGCCCTAGTTGCATTGATGTTTTCCATTCAGGCCTGCTTTCTGACACTCTTATTTCCTGGATTGGTAAACGTCATCAAATCACAACAGTCATCCTTACACCTGCTCTGCAAGGACAATTTTTCACAGCTGAATCAATTCTTTCCCTATCACCACAACAGCAGCTCTGGAATCCAACATACAAGCTTAAAAACTGCTCATCGATAGCTAGATGGGTCCTGACGATCAAAGACCAATAAGCGCGGACAAGCTGTTGTCCTTTTCTGCCCTTCACTTCTTTTACAATCCTTGGGCTCTGGAACATATTGCTGGGGTCAAGGCGTGGTTATCTGAAGCCTGCTTCTGCAGCAGTCTCAGTGGGTCATTAGGACAGAGTAATTTAGGGGTGTTTAGCTAGAAAACGTGCTGTGTCAGGACTGACTGCTCCTTGCTCCCCATACCTCGCTCCTGGCTAGGCCCTTCTGCTTTTCTTGTACCAGCTTTAGTGCTCGTTGGCTCCCAGCTGGGCTCCCTCAGCCAGCCAAAAGCAAAGCATGGTTTTCTGGAGGTTTTGTGAGCCGAACCGGCTCCCAGAGGGCCAGGAGAGCCTGGCAAGGTGCAGGAGGGGGTGGCTGGGTGGGAAGGGGAAGCAGCAGGAGAGCGAGGGGCAGCTGGAAGCTGCCAGGGCAGCCTGGCTTCTGGGTCCCTTGGGCCGTCCCCCCAAAAAACATACCCACGTAACCAAGGTCAGGGAGTCGGTGTGTCTGGCAGTAGCACTGAGGTGCACGCCGGCTCCCGTGGATGGAGAGGGACACAGCCTCCAGAAGGATTTTACATTCCTTTGTTTCCTCTGACTTTGATTTAACCATGGGCTCTGATGCTTTAAGTACAAGATATTAATTAGAAGTGGTAGGGAGTGTGTCCCAAAGGGGCCATACTCCTGGTCTTCTCACCATTCCTAGTTTGACTTATTTCAAGTTATTGCGCTGAAACATTATTTATTCACTCAGGAGCCTGACGTTTATAAGGCCTATCCAAATTTGCAAATAACTAATGGTTGTCAGTAAGAAGTACCACTCTGCTGAGGTGGAAAATAGCTTGCCCACAAGTAAAATACAGCCAAGGGTACTGACTGTTTTCTGCGACACTTCTTTAAGGCAGGCAGTGTTATCTCGTCCCTTCTTTGGTTCCGCGCCTCAGCAGGCACACAAGGACAGTGCTGTCCAGACGGATCCTGCCAGGATGGCAACCTCGGGCAGATGAACCACTTTGGGCTTAAGAAGAAACTTCAGTCCTGCCCTGAGCCACTGAAAGGGAAGCGGGGGAATGGGAGAAATGCTCTTTTGTCTCCTCTGGTCTTCAAAACCCTTCTGGCAGTCATTCATTTAGGACAATGCAGTGGCACACAGCACGGGAGGAACACTGAATTCAGACAAAATTTCTGGGTACCTGAGGATGGCTGGGGCATGGGTCCTGGCTGGTTATTGTGCCCATCACGTCTGCAGTCTGGTGATCTGGCTATAACCCCCTTTTAGTGTTTCTGAGATGCTTAACATCTATGGCTTGTTTGAAATTTTTCTCCTTTCCCCTGAAGGACACCTTCCCTATTGCTTTTGGATCTACCAGTCCCCTGCGATGGGGAGCTGTGGGGCAGATCAGTGCCAAGGATTCAGCAGGCAAGATAGGCTCGTGCAGGTTTTGATGAGGTTTTGTCCAGTTACGTGGTGCAAAGGCTTGCCTAAAGAGCTTCTGCAATTACCAGAGTAGTTTTGAAAGACCGTTGAGGACCTCAGAGCTGCCAGGTCACTCCTGTGGAGTTTTAGTAGATGATAAATAAACAATGGGGACACCCAGGTGCACTCATGACTGTTGCTGCCTCCAACCTTTGAAGGACCTTAGGAAAAGATGCTACAGCTCCAAGATGTTGCTGTGTGTCCCTGCAGGGCTTGCCAGTGGGAGCTCTCTGCTCTCGACCGGGCATCAGAGGCACCAAAGCATGGACCAGAGGGGCAGCTGGCGAGGTAGGCAGAGAGAGCTGGGATTTGACTTTTTCTGTGTTTTCCCTTTAAAAATTATCTACTTCTTTAAAAGTGGTCCATATGAAATTATCCCACTTGGCACAAGCAGAGATGGGGGTTAATTATGGGCAATAGGACAGCTTGATATTAAGAAAGAAAAAGAGGTATTGGAAGACCTAATGGGAGCTTTAGTGGTGTCCAGGGGGAGTTTCAAGTGGGAATTTCATTCCAGTGTACACAGAGTCAATTTTTGTCCTGGCAAAGATCCTCTGTGCTTGCTTTGATTTTAGCTCCTCTGATTCTTCCCATTCTCTTACCCTCCCCAAGAAATATTAACCTGGAATTACATGTGCCCTGACAGAATATGGAGGCACACGTACCGCCCGCAGTGTCACTCGCTGTGCGGCTCGCAGGGAGTGTTTGCTGTGTGCAACGCAGATGCGTTCCTGTTTTTAGAACAAATAAGGATATTTAGGATCTTTGGACTTGAAAAATCATTGAAGAGGTAAAAAAGGCCACCTAACGGGGGCGTAACACTGCCGGTTGGCTCCGCACAGTCACAGCAGCCCTGTTGATTCAGCACGCACCTGGTTTACTCTGCATAAAGCGGGAAGTAGTTGGACAGCACAGCTCACTCGGTAGGAGACCTGAGGTTTCCTCCTATATGTTATAAGTACAGCGCAAAGATAATTCAAAAGGCAAATATATTCGTGTTTTATAACCTTTTCCTCCTTGTTTGTTTCTTCGTCAAAAGAGATTGATGTTTTGACGGCTGATTTTTTTTTTTTTGCCTCTGAGACAACACGCTTGACAGAAATTCTTCACCCAACTGACTTTCACTGCCTTTAAACCACGCGTCAGGTATTAGTTAGTTTTCTTCTTGTCTGTTATTTTCACAGCTCCTCCATACGTCCCTGGCATGCCATCAGACCCCTGCCTGACAAAAGCTAAACCACCTCACCTCCTTGCTTGGCTGCACCTGCAGTGAGCACCCCCGTAGCGCCCGCGTGGGGAAGGATTGGGAGCGGCAGCTCCAGGGCTTGCCGTGGGCTGGGTCTGGTAAGACCATAAACCTTGAGGTTAATGAACCCAAATTCATTAGATTAATTGTTGAAAATTATACTAGTGTGTTTATGTGCTTACGCTCTGTCAGTCCCTACCTCCCACATATGTACTCGACATGCGGCGGATCCCCCTCTACCTATGGTCATCCTTATTTTTTCCCTCTTTCAATGTTTTCTCTCCTACGCTCATACATCACCACTGATGCTCTCTTGCTGCCCTCCCCGTTGACCTCTTCGTCTCGTGCAATGTGCAAGACAGGCACAACAGGAGCGGCTACAACGTGGAAAATGTAGAAATTTCCACGATGGTGGTATTTTCCCTTTTGCTTTGGCTGCACAAGCAGTTTCGCCAGGTGTCGTGGGCTTATACAGGAGCGTTAGGGAGAAGGTAGGGACATGGCAAATGCTGTGAGAGAATGGCCCATGCAGCACGCGATGGATGACGCTGACTGTTCATTTTAACTGAGCTGCAAGGATTCAAACACTTTTCATGAATATTCATATGAAAGTGAAAGCTGTTTAACCCGGCTCTCACATCTGTCTGGTGGGAGCACTTCAGCGCTTATGTGTTGCTCCTATGACTACTTGCAAGACATGAATTTTAAACCTGACTGCTCAGATAGTGATGGAAACCCAATACGAAACAGTACGCTTGGCTGTGAAATTTGCAATTCACTTCCTGCTAGTTAGCTGTACAAATCATCTAATCAAGGGAACGCCACATGACTGAACTAAGCAATGCGGGATGAATTTGCAAACATTTGCCATTCCCAAAAGATCTGGAAGCCAAGAGTTATTCACTAAAGAAATTCCCAAATAATATCAAATAAATACATTAGAAAATTGCGTGAGCTCCGCAGACAATTCATAGGCAGAAGGGCAAGTGAGATTCGCGGCAAAAAGTACTCACTGAGCATCTGAAGAAAACAAGGAAATTGTTTCTCAGTGCAGTGAATCAATCTGATGCAGTTTGTTTCATTATCTGCTGTATGTCGATGGAGCAAAGGGGATGCTGAGAGCTTCGGAGTCACTTCTGACAGGCTCTCAGATGAATGGATATTTGCTGCTGGCAGAAGTTTTTGTAAGTGGCAAATTATTCTGGAATAGTTTTGAAAGCAAATTTGGTTTTGTATCACGGGATTTGCAATATGTCTTATTTTACAGCTGAAAATGTCTGAAATATTAACCTGCTCCTGCTACAGAATTTTGCCTTGTATTTGCCTTACCCGGAGCTCTGTGTTCAGCCTCGTTCCCTGAGCACCGCCGCCTGTATTTCCATTGCACCGTTAGAGCGCTGTCCTCACTCTCACTTTGCAAACCCTGCCCGTTTTGCAGAGGGGCTGGGGGACTCGCCCGAGTCCCCCCAGAAGGCCGTGGCTGGGCGCAGTTTGAGCGCCGTTTGCCACCTCCTTGTGGTTTTACCCTTCCAGCCCCTTCCCTCAGAAAGGCACTGAAGTAAAGCAAAGTAAAATTGTCCGAGCCTCTAGACAAAAGTGGGACAGGGAAGACAAAGTAGGTACTTGATCTCCATATGCATTGCTTATTTCTGAGACAGATTTAATATCGCTGCATAAAATCTCTTTGATCCACACTGCAAACTGCTAGAAACGATTTCTTTGGAAGAAAGTTTTCACTCATATCGTTATATACCAAGTGGTGAGGATAACACAGGTTGAAATGATTTTTCCCCCCAATTTGCAATGCAGAGTAATGCACTTGACTGAAAAGTTGTTGCTTGGAACTGATGGAGAATATTTATGTTGTGTTTCTTAAAAGGAGTCCTTACCACTCCTGAGCCAGTGTTGCTTCTCTTTGGCACAAGCTCTATCTACTGTGACCGAATGCATTGAGTGTTCTTGTTGTTAAATTATCATCAGTGTTTTGTTATTAAATGAATTATATCACAACCTATTTACAACGTAGTATAATACACTGAAATTCTCCTTAAAGGGAACATTAGTTAGCGTGAGTAAATTCAAATGACTTGGTAGGTCCCTGCTGTATAGCAATTCTTTTTCTAATGAAGATCTAATGAAAACAATCAGTCTAACAGAATTCTCTCAAGTTGTGAGCTTTTGACAACTGTATTGTAAAGTATGCCTGATAACACCCACATTAAAGTAGATTTAAAATGGTATCATAACCTTAATTTTAAAATTTAGCAGAGCAAGGGATAGTACACCCCTTACTGCAAGCTCTCAGCTCCTTTAAGTGCATTTTTAATAGCTCCTGTGAGAAGCATTTCCGCAAGCAGAACGTTTTATTGTTACTAAATACCGCTCACTCCGAAGTCTCTCTCATGTTTGGAAATGAAACTTTAATGCACGAGTCCAAACAATTCATCAACACAGGGAACATCACAAACACACCAAATGATAAGGACTCCGCATCTGCATGCACGTAAGGTTTTCACTCGTTTAGACCCCGCTGCTTATCTCGGTGAGGGTCATAGGCAATGACAAAAACGCAAACTTGCAGCCCAGCGCTGCCCAGGACCCCACGCAAACCTCACCACCCTGCTGTGCCGCGCAGACCCGGCTCTTTGATGTTCAGACATTTTCTTGTCTGGTAATGCTAAACAGGCGCGTCAGGGAAAAGTACACGGGGCTTCTAACCTTGCATATCGCTTCCTGGACTTCTGGCTGGGGAGAAACACGCTTTTTCAAGGGGAAGCTTCCCTGTTATACTATTCCCCCCTCAGCCCTCGCTCCCAGCCTGTTCAGCATCCGACCAAACGGCGTTTACATCCTTCCCCACACTGCTGTTTCTCAGTGGGAGGGAGGGTGACAGGGGACTGGTGGCGGCACAGGGGGAAATCATACCTTTTTCTGTCTGAGACTACAATCCTTGTCCAGCAAAACAATGCCAACAGTGCAGAGGAAGCTTTGATTATGCAAAATGGATGGACACATCGTGCTTTTTTTTTTTTTTTTTTGCAATAGGTTATAACCTAAGGAGTTCCTCACGTGGAAAATCCCGCCCGCCCCCCCCCCCCCGCTCTGTTTTCCCCTTTTCAAATGACATCGGTGGCACTCCAGACACATTTTACACGCTAATAGCATGTCTCCCTCATCTTATAGGATCCATAGCTCTCCTCTTCCCCTTTTATTTTAGGGCAGCTTCCTCTCTCCCGCCTCAGAAACAGCCCAGCTGGCTCGGTACAAAAGGAGTAAAGTGTTTTCTGCATGACCTCTATGTATTTTACTCCGTGGGAAGAGCAGCGTGGAATGCACACTCAGCAGGCGGCGAGATTCGAGCCAGTTCGTCCTCGAGGCATTTCTGCCATAAAACGCAGGACTATCAACAGTATTTCCACCCTCGGCTCTCCCCTCCGTCCCATCACCCCCTCCCCACCACCGCCTCGCCGCTGCCGACTGCACCTGGCTGCGCTGGGAAAGCCGGGGAGCAGCGCACAAACAATGGGCACCGAGCAGCAACAGCTCCCTTTGTTTCCCATGCAAATCCTACCTCCGATAGCTGTCACATCTTCCTCCGAGGCGAAGCCTAATTATTAATAAACAGAGATCCAGCGGAATCCTCCAAACTGCCACCAGTTGTTAAGCGCTGTCATCGTTCCCTCCTGGTGCTTAAACCTTTTTGGACCATTAAAGTCACAACCTCTGCTAACTCATAGCTTAGTACTCCCTGCTCAAAATGTCTGAAAGAGTTTGAAAGAACAATAGGAATGACAAGCACACTAGACAGCCATGCTTGAAATTAGTTATCTCAAGCTGACTTAAGGCTGTTTTGTGGTGCTTTTAAGGCATGCTCTCAGTAGGGTTTCTTAACCTAGGCTAGACATGCCATTCCTGCTTTTATTCAGCGCTGTAATAGGATGCCTGCGAGAAACGCAGCGATAGGTCTAACCCCATTCATCCCTCCGTAGTTTTTAAACCTCCCTAGGAGAGGAAATAGCTTCAGTCATCCTTAAACTTACTGAGGCTACTGTTTCTGCAGAGCAGGGTTTCACACATTGTTTTGAAACTAAGGAGAAAACCACTCCCGGGAATGGAAGGTGCCGTAGCTCTCGCGACTGATGCGAACAGCAAAATGAACGCGACGGCATCCGCCCCCACCGCAAGCCGGGGCTGCCGCAGGAGTTAGTGGAAGTAGTGATTGGAAGCTGAAAGTTCATAAAACTCTGAGAGGCAGATGTGGCATGAAGCGAATTAGGGGGACGTATGGACCCTGCCGTGGTCTGTGTTTACACAGTGGCGCGCACGCTATGCTTCCTGGAAGGCGAAGTGCAGTTTGCAGGTAGCACAGCCTTGCGATCTGAATTTGCAAGTTGGCAGCACCGGGGATAACGATGGGCAGGAGAAACGCAAGCGATGCACTGGCATTTGCGGTGCCTGTGATGTGTGGAAGAGGGGTGGTGAGAGGATGCTATTGGATACTGCTGTTTGTAGGAAAACCGTGCGCATCCCTAGATCCCGGAAATATCTTGGAAGTCTCAGTGCTCTGCTGAGACTTTTTCTTCTTGGTTGTCAGTTAATGACCAGCCTGGGTCAAGACGGGTCAAAGCTTGTGAACATCTGCTGTCAGTTCAGTGCTGCTGATCTCGGTGTGGTCCCTAGTGGGCAGATGTAAAAGCCACCAGCACAGATGTGTCCCTGCCAGCAGCAATGGCACGCTGGCTGAAGGGCTGGAGAGGCAACCTGCTGCCAAGGCAGGCTGGGAGAGAGCAAGGGGGGACTTAGCACTTCTGCTGCTTGTTCAGCACCTGCCTAACTTCTTGGTACCACCCGGTTCACAGCCCTTGGCTTAAAATGAAAATACCATGCGTGGAGACATCTCAGAAATGAATGGTGGTTAGAGAGATCAAGGAGGAAATCAGATCACAGCAAAAACCTAGCCGTGGCTGCCTCACCGTGTGGGAGTGAAGGGGTTAAGAGAGCACTAACGGCAAACACACATTAGGTTTTTAAATGGCTGGGTCCTGAGGGCACTGAGGGTTGGGTAAGGTGCGATCCTTCTCATCTGAGAAGATCTCATTCGGATTTGTGTTGGTCCTTTGCTCTGGTGACTGTTAGGGACTACCTGAAGGTTGCCCTTGCTGGAGAGGAGGCTGCTGGTCTGTGCTGCACCAGCTGGCGAATTCTGCCTTGCTCCCAGGGGGAAAGTGGCCAAGCTAAACCCCTTTTTATTACCACAGAATCCCAGGCTGGAAGGGACCTCAGGGATCATCTAGTCCAACCTTTCTAGGCAGAGCCCAGCCTAGACAAGATGGCCCAGCACCCTGCCCAGATGATTCTTGAAGGTGCCCAACGTGGCTGAGCCAACCCCTTTGGGGAGATTATTCCAGTGGTGACTGTCCCCACTGTGAAAAATGTCCCTCTCGTGTCCAGTCGGAATCTCCCCAAGGGCAACTTGTGTCCATCCCCCCTTGTCCTCTCCATGGGACTCCGTGTAAAAAGGGAGTCTCCATCTCCTTTGTAGCTGCCCCTTAAGTGCTGGTACGTGGGGGTGAGATCCCCTCTGAGCCTCCTTTTCTCCAGGCTGATTTCCACATCGTTTCCTGCCACCAACACGCTGCCAAGGGCTTTACCGAACAGTGCACTAGTGTGTGCTACAGCCCCTCCTTCTGAATTGGCCTTCGTGGGAACTGCTGAGGCAGAGCAAGCGTGCTGCTGGTGTAAGCAAGCCATAGATGCTGATGGGGACATCTGGGGCTACCACAAGCATGATGTTTGTCCCCAGATCAACATTGCTCCTACCCAGGCTGCCTTTGCGCCCTGTGCTTCCCCATGCCTGTACTTGCTGTCGCTCCTGGACGTCCTCCCTTCCCCTTTTCACCCCCTGCACCTGACACAGTCGGTGTGTTAGAGGGGAGGTCTCAGGGCTCCAGTCTGGTTTCCCAGTTTACAGTGGGGGATTAACACTGGAAGCTTCTCCCAGAATTGGTGAGAGCAAACGGGACGTTTAGTTTTTTAGGCACAAGTCTCAGGGTGGGCTGTTGCATGCCAACTCCCAGCACATCTCCCAGAACGATACCTGCTCTGTGAATAATTTAAATAAAATTTTCACTGCTATTTATCTAGTATTTTTCATAAACACTACATTCGCTTTAAGGCAGAAGACAAAAAGGGGGAAAAAAGAGTAGTTCTCCTTGTCCTGAGCAATATACCTGTGCCTCGCTAAGGGGCTCGCTGCGGAGCTGATTTCTGAGTGGGATGACACAGCAGTTCAAGAGACGTTAGGGAGATTCCTGTTGCAGAGACACAGGTCTAGGGGTGCTGACTTTGTTGATGACCTTTTGAGAGATTTCTGTGCTGAACTGGACACAAGAGTGTTCAATGACAGGTTAAAGTAGGTGACCATCGCCACCCATGTCCGCAGCCCACCAATTATGTGTGCTGTATACAAGGTGGCTCATAAAAACCGGATGACTATCCCAGCTGCCCACTTCCTTATGCGGTGAATACATTACCGATGGACCGCCCCGCCACAGTGATCCCAAAGGCTTCAATCCTTTGCCTTAGGTTAAAGTCACTCAGACTTGGTGGTCAACAGGTGATAACTACCCGTGAGTGCTGCGCACTGGAAGGGACAAGGAGATGTATTTTCATTGGGTGGTAACTGAAAGGGGGGCAAACCATTCAAGATGTGAGGTGTAAGCCAGCGGAGGATGATCAGAAAGATCTAGGGGCTGATTAGTTCAAAATGGCTCAGTCTTAGGGAGATATTCTGAGATGCTCCCCCTTTCCTCAGGCTTTCTCTAATCACTGAGCAGCAACAGCAGCTGCCACCAGTGTTGGGGCTCATGCATACTCCCCGCCCTTGCTATGGCTCTGCTGCTGTTGCATTTTTCTGATGCTCCAATCTGCTCCTTGCTGGAAAGAAGATACAAAGAGCGGTGGAGCACTGATCTCATCAGGTATGGCAATTTTCTGACTTCCTGGACTGTATGAATGCTGCAAAGTAGGATTGCCCTGGGAAACAGAGGGCTCACACGTGCTTTCACTTTGACCTCCATCAGCAAAACCCTATTGACTGCTGTAGGAGCTGAGATTGCTGCTCCGCTCTGCAGCAGTAGCCACTCTGAGAAAACTCATTGCTTGCAAAGGAGTTGCAACAGTTTAAAAAGCCTCTGTCTGTTTCTGACCAGTATTTGCTTTGGAAACGGCCAAGGGGGATGAAGGAGAGGAAGACTGCAGAAGATTTGTAGTTTGCATGCTGACTGTAAGTCAAACAATATAATGAATTGAGCGACTAATGCATAATTTCATTATGAGTCATGCTAATTATAAAGAGAATTTGACAGACACATAACTAGAAAGTGTAACTATCTGTTACAAATACACATTTCTAATTGCACAGGGAAATACACAATATAATTAAAGCTGCAGGTTACACACACAATAACCTTTTCTTCCCCTGTGGTGACAAATTCTCCAGGAACAGTATGAATTTGTTTTGAAGTTGCATACCTATCAGACAGTGTTCTTTCTACCCACTCGCTGAGTCTTTTTGAAACAGCAGCAGGGAGCCTCTCTAAGCCATAGATACTTGGTGAGAATCACGTATTAAAGGAATTGCAGGAATGATCCATCGACAGCTCTTCCGTGTTGGGTCTCTCTATGGAGTGTCAGTGGTCAGTGCAGCGTTACCCTGGCATAGCTACAGCTGTGACGTGCACAGCAGGTAACAGATTGTATTAAGTATGTATAATTACAGTGTAAATGAAAATTAGTCTAAACAAGAAGAAGGACCGTTCGAAGAGGCCAAATTCTGTCACACACACCTAGGTAACTCCTGGGTTTTGTGGAGCCTGAACTCAGGACTGAGCTTTGCAGATGGCAGCTGTTCCCTAAGAAGGGCGAGTCCAGCATGGGGGAAGGTAAATTCCTAACAGTTATCTTGGCTACATGCATTAATCCCTTCTCTGTCCTTTAAATGCAAGAATTATCAAGAAAGCTGGTTGATGTCAGTCCCTCAGTTTGCAGCTCTGGTGGGTCTCCCTTGCCTTCTGCACCTTCAGACATGCTGCCACAGGAAAACACAGCCAGGCTGCCCTGGGTGACTAGTCATAAACTGTTATCTTCAGCATCAAGTCAGAAATCACTTGTTTATTGATGGTGAAATGCAACCCTGTGTTTGGGAATAGTCTTGCAGTCTCTCTTATGCTGAGAATCACAGGACACCCAAGTGTCCTGGGAATCTGTTTATTTAACTGAGTTGTATTACACGGTCTCGCTAATCACTTCCACGTGCTGCTTGATTGTCCCTCTTTATATGCTGACTGTCTTTTTCTTGCATAGCTCTTTTTGAGCCACTCGCCTAGGAGAAAATAACTACATCTGGAGTGGTGTTAAATGACCCAGAAGTTGCTGCTTTGCAGGCTGACAGCATTTGATGCAAATAGATGGCTCCTTGCTGTGAAAATCTCCTTGGTTGACAATCCATTGGGTACTTTTGATGATAGTTGTCTGAGGAGTTAAAACACTGGCTCCTCTTTGCATATTCACAGTATCATTCTAACAGAACTGCTGGTATTAAATTCTTCCTGCACAGTTTCAGTGGAGGCCTTTCTACTCCCCGTTTGTTCAACAGCTGCTGGTGTGCATTGCTCCTTCTCTTTGCCTTCAGCTTTTGCCATCTGCCATCATTAAGTTGCCCAGGTGTCGGAAATCTTCTTCCTCTTCTCTTGTAAACATTATTCTGCCGCCTTCTTCACTAACTCAACCTTCATTTATATAGAGGCTGATAGATCAGGCTAGCTGTTCTCCAAACATCTGCTACACTTCATACTTTATGGGGGCGGATGGAGAACAGAGTATGTATACTTGCTTTGCAAAAATAGAGACTGGTTAACTCTTCCTTCGCTTTCCTTTCCATCTCCGAAAGCCTACTGTTCTCCTGCTTTTCCACTTCTGGATGTGCCAGTTAATTAATACTTGCCAGCTGGGTTGTTACCTGGAGCAAATATATCATAAAGTACAGCTAATTTTCAGAAACTTCAAAGCTTCTGCGTATTGTACCAATGGCTAGTCCTCAGTGGTACTGAGGAGCAGCAGAGATGGGACATCCCTGAGGCAGCTGTCAGCAAAAGTGTCGGCATAAACCTTTTTCCCGCTTTAGACTGCTTCTGCTGGTGCAAACAGGGGCCACTCCACTGGCTTCGGTATGTTTTCTGCTCAGATACTGGTCAGGCATCTTTTTATGGTTAGGTGGAGGGGAAATCCAGACTGAAAGAGCATCTTTCACAATAACGGATAGTGTAAACTATTGAATTCTTTTGGCAGAGATGATGAAATTAAATGATTTCTGGTGCGCCTAATCCTCCTCAGTAAGTCACGGAAGATTGACCGTGAGTTTGAACAGCAACAAAACAGATTCCAGCAAAACAGGCTGCTTACACAATGCTGCTTGCTGGGCCCAGTGAATGTTTACTGCTGAAAGGGTAGTAAAATATGTATCTGAGGATGCACACCCAGTTGTTGGGGCCAGTCTCCAGTGCGAGCGTTGAGTAATTCCAACAGGATTTCATGCTTTGGTGATTTTACTCTCCTCAGTACGGGTCTCAGTATCAGTGCTTTCAAAGCCTGGTTTTGTGTGCAACTATTGGGCAGAGATGGTTTCCTGCTCTGAACAGTTCTGCTGAGCAGCAATTGCTGCCTGCTGCTTTCTCGTTTGTTAAGCAATGGATTACTGTTCAAACATTTGCAGCCCGTGTTGGTCTAAGCTCTGTGTGCAATTCTCCACATTTACTCCTCTCCTGGAATGCCGTGATCAGAGGTTGTTTCTTGCTTGTTCAGTAATTTCCTGAAGCATTGCTCCAGTCACCTCTGCCGTGATTTCCTTGCTTTGTGACGGGTAATGCATTGTGCTATTCACCTTTCACAGAAAAAACAAATTGGCCACTTAGACGCGCTCTGATTTTTACATACAGTGCCTAGCTGTTTCTCCACCAAGCCTTCGATGGCTTTTTCTATTCATACGTTCCTATTCCTGTGTTAATATTACTTCTCCAGCAACTCTATGGCTAGCTAATTCTTTCCTTGCCTTCTTCCACCCCCTTGCAGATCATTTGCTATGCAGTGCTCTCCTTTCCTGAGGATTCAAGTATCTCCTTTAATCTGTTCTTCCTTTTATTCTTTACTCAGCTGCTGCTTTGCTTTGGTGGAATAGTCACTACTCTGATGAAGCTCGTGCTTCTATTTCTGTTCTCTCCCTTTTTGAAAGGTCTTTTGCATCAGCGAAATGCCTGTTTGGGTTTCTTTGATGATTTGGTGCTGTACGCTAAGCTCTGCACTCCAGGTGTGAAAGATCAAGTTGTGGAGGGAAAGGGACTCTGCCATGCCTGGGCGAGGGGAGTTTTCAGTGAAGCAATGACAGAAGCAGTTGCGTAAATAGCCTGGGAGGCAGGATCTGTGCTGTGGAGAGGCCGTTTTGTAGCACCATGCCTCAGTTTCCCCATTTGTAAGCTAAGAATGATCCTCTGCCTTTATAAAGTGCTTTGCGAACTTTGCCTGACAACTGAAAGGTGACAACTGAAATTCAGTCTTGCGAAGCTTTATGTTGTCGCTGTCTTGCTGAGAAACTTTAAATTCAGAACAGTAAGAGCCTAAAACAGCCTAAGTGGCCTCCATATTTTGTGCAGTGTGGTTTACGTTGTGTGTTGCTGCTGCTCCTGAACGCACAGCCTCCCTTGCAGCTTCCTCGCAGCCGTCTCGCTGCTGTTTTACTTGTTGTCTTTGGACTAAAGAGCACCCAGAAGGAAGGGCTGGTTTTCCTGTGTGTCCAAGCAGTCGGAGCCATCAAGGTCACAACTTCATTGACTCCGTGGGCCTCTTTCGGTTCTCTTAAGCTGAGGACAAGCAACACATCTCATGGCGCTTGCTGTGGCATGAGCATTAGCAGGCGCCTTTAAGCTGCGGGGGTGTGCTGAGGCGTGCCTGCGCAGGACAGGCAGAACAGCACGCTCGCCCGCAGTGGCCCTCGCCTCCCCTCGGGCTGCGGAGCCAGCGGTTGCCTCCACGCCAACGCCAGATGCACGGCGCGTTAGCAGGACCGCGCATGGAGCTGGGGGTTTGCACCCTCTGGGGTGGCTCAGGGTCATGCCGGGCCCGGGAAGGGGGTGGCAAGGAAGACTCGGCAACTTTTCTTCCATTTTCCCCCAGCACTGCCTTGATATCCCCAGTCTCCATGTCCCTGGCTCTCGTGTCTGTGATTGCCATGGTCACTTATGAGGGTGAAGAAGGATTTCGGTTAGCCCGCTCCGTGGCACGGTGCTGCAGGGTGTGTGGCTACCGGCAGAGGATCTATGGTTGTGAATATGAAAAATTCACCAAGGTTCAAAGTCTTTCTCCATTTTCCTGTGTAAATCTGCAGTGACTGCAGGGATTTGACTGTATTTACTGAAGTAGAGTTGTTTAGGATTTATAGCGCTGAGGGCAACACTTGGTCTTAAACATACATCTCCAAAGATATATAGGTTTCGTACAAAGTCATTTCCCCCACCGTGAAAAACTTCCAGCCCCTGTACAAAGCTGCCACCTCTTCCCCATCGTCGCAGCAGCTGAGGACACGGGACGTGCTTATGGATAAATGACTTGGGGGGGGGAAGAAATGGTATTTGGAAACCAAGCAGATGCTTTCCAAGAGGAAAAAGGCAGAATGATAAAGCTTTGCCTTTAACACAGGCCACAGGGACACTCCTTTGGCATAAACACACGTTTTTTCATTGATAAATCTCTTTTTTCCATCCTCCCTGATAAGTTTTTCAATCTCACATATGCAAAAATATTAATGTATCATCAAAGGCTGAAGTGAAGAGGACTCCAGAGGAATTTAGCCAGTGAGTTATCTCTGTTTTTAATTACCTAACACTATTTGTTTACATCTGTTGGAAATTATTTTATACTCGTTATGCCTATTCAAGTAATGCTGCATTATTTCTCCACTTTAGGTAATTTTTAAAACAGGAAAAAGAAAAAGGAACAACTTGTCCCTAAACACACCTGTAATCTGACCTTTGCTCTGCTCTGAGAAGTTTTGAGTAGATTCTCTAAATCTTTTGTGTCTGTACTTGCTCTATTTTAAGACTCTCTGAAATAACCTTGACTCTAAATTGTGGACTTTAAGGTAGGCACAGAAGAGGCAGTGCAAGCTGGGGAGTTCACCCCGAGTGGGACGAGGGGCCGTGTCCTTAGCAAGAAGCACTGCACAAGCATTTGTGCAACTGTACACAGATCCTACCCCTCGGTCGCGGGGGCTCTCAGCTGGAGCTTTAGACCACAGAAACCAGCTATGTTTTAATGGTGAGTAAATACAACAAATCGGGGAGAAAAAGCATCCCAGAAAGCCCTTACTTCTGCAGATAACGCCCCAGCTCCAGCATGACCAGCCGGGTGTTGCAGGATCAGGCTCGGGGGATGTATTTTGGCCTCAGCTGCCTGTGTTTAAAGATCAAAGCACCCTGGTGTGCCCCCCCCCCACACGCGCACCCCCCGCCCCGCGTCTCTAACCCTTGGCTCATGCATCTAATGCGCCCCCCTCCCACCCACAGCCGCTGCAAGAAGGATGCGTTTCCTGTACTTAGTTTTCATGCTTGTATTTCAAATACCTATTGGTGCAGTAAACTAGTGAAAAACCCCAATCCCGGGAAACAGAGCACCCCTTGGGGGAGGCGTGACGGATCCGGTATTGCAGGGACAAATCCCCCCAGGGTCCTGTTTGTCTCACACAGCATGTCTATTTACCTTCCCCCTGCCCTGAGCTGCTATTATTTTTGCATGGAGGACTAAACCAGCTCTGTCCCTTCTTCCCTTCTGCTGCACACTGGCTCCTGCTTCGCCCTCCTCGATGCTGTGCTCAGCTGGCTCATTAACCCCTGCCAGGCTGGTGGGCTTAAGCCACGCTCAGCCTTCAGCAGCAGGCGAAGGTAATCCCTCAGAAAGGGCAGGCAAGTCCTTGGTGCGCCTGCCCGGCTCTCCAGAGATGCTGTACTGTCTGCGGGGTGGAGGCAAATAACTGCAATAGAATAACAGGCTCTCAGCTCTCCCAGTAACGCTACGTGGGAGCAAGTCCACCAAAAGAACAGAGTATCTCTGTCCCTCGTGGTCCCATGCAAAACCTCTGCCCGGGTTTAATTGCTGGCTGGTACGAAAGGGACGGAAAGCCCATGTGAGCAGGGAGGTCTCTTAAGCTGTGAAGAGCTCAGGGGGCACTGTCAAGCGTGGAAGCTGCTACCTGGTATTGAAGTGTGGTTTGCTCTCTCCCCGTGGGTGTGCATGGGGCATTGTACAGTGTAGCTGACTGGGAGCACTGGGAGGGTGCTGGGGATGGCTCTGGAGCGTGGAGCTCCCTGTGATGGGGCTTTGCGTTGCCAGGCTTCCCGCCTGAGCCTGGCATGGCCTTTCCCAGCAGTGAGCTCATTGAAACCTCCGCCGCAGCGCGAGGTACGAGGGCCTCCGCGCCCTGCCTCAGCGATGGCCGCCTGCCTCACCTGTGGCCTTGCAGGGTTTAAATAAAATACCTGTGTGGAGAGCAGTTCCAAAAAACGAGTAACTCGCCCGTGGGTGGGAGGCGGAGTTGGCTCCTGTGCCGATGCAGGGGTGGGCAGTGCCTGCCACGGCATCGCTGCTGCCGCCCCTCTTTTCTCTATAGGGAAGCGCAGGGGGAAGCCTAGGTGGGGGCTGGGCTCGCGTATGAGGTCGGTGATGACATACTTCAGCATATTTGGCAAGACAGGCTTTCAAACAAGGGGAAAATCCAAACTACACCTTTCAAAGGGGTGAAGGAATTGAGGCTCCACTTAGCTCTGAGCTCCACCTGTGTAAATAGAGAGCAACTCCCTGGCGATTTGACAGAGCTACCCCTACCTGTGCTGGTGGAGACGGGCAGCGTTTGGTCTTGCCAAACCCGGGATAACATGCAGGTTTTTTGGTCTGGAGCCAGTTAGGAACCCGTCACTGGACTCGCAAGTGATGTGTCTCCCACACACCAAGATGAAGTATTACAGGTCTGAGTCCAAAAGCTGAAGATCTGCTTTTTCTTTCCCCTTTTGCAAAGAAATCAATCATGTGTGTTAATTATTTTGGACGTCTTGGCCCTTTCAGGGACCACTCCATTGTGTCAAGAGCTGTACAACCACTGAACAAAAAGACGCTGTCTGCCCAAAGTTATTCATGTGTTTCATTTGAGTAGCCTCTTGATATTTTAGCTACTAGAACATTCCTTGAAATATTTGAGATACTGTGAAGAAATTTCATGCCGTTAATTTTTAATATAGCTATTTTTAATGAAATAGAGGATGGAGATGCTGCGTTTATGTATTTGGTGTAATATATATGAGATTTATTCTCTACTGTATAATTACTACTGTCTGCTGTAATTCCTGACTTTAGATGTACAAACGCATTTTACTCTTAAAAACTTAAATCCCGAAGTGGGGTTTTGCTCTGGAGATCTTTTGTCCTTCTAATAATAAGACTCAATAATGTTTGAGTATGATGGGAGAACCACCTAAATATAAGTGTGAGCCCGGTTACTGTCAAGCAATATAGTTTTACAAAGGAAGTCTTAAACTTCCCTGAAGCTCGTCTGATTTCAGTCAGTTGACAGGAATATAAATGAGAAGGAAATTTCCCCCTTTGCTGGCATCTGATTTCTGAATTGGATTAATTATGACAAGAGCTTTTTTTCCCCTGCATTATCAGATTTGCTAAAACTTCCTTACTAGGTTCATAAAACTGTTTTGTGAAACAGAGAAAATGGAGTTTTTTCTTTGCCACTGAGTTCAAATTTGACTGAACTTTCAGCTGGACTCTGGTATCCTACTAGAGTCTGTCTTTGATAATAGTCACGTTTCATTACTTTCTCTCCCAATTCCACTCACTGACTGTTCGTTTTATTTTTTATAATAGATTTATTGTCCATGCAAGGCTGGTTGAGACGGTCCTAGAACAGCTTGAGTGAAATGCCCTCATTTTTCTTAATTTTCATTAACTTTATTGTTCATATGTAGTATAAACAAGGTAGTAGCTGTTGAAATGGTGTCGGTGCTCCTACACCTTGGCATGCATGCTAAACACGAGGAGGGGGGATGAGACGCGGAGCCCCAGGCAAGGGCCGCGCTGAGTGAAGGCGTAGTAAGCGGCAGGCGCAAGAGTGATGCAATGGACAGTCGGCCACGAGAAAGCAAAACCACAGCATGAAGGTGTGATGTGACCTTGCGCAAGGCACAGCGTTTCTGGGACTGAAACCCCTCCAGCTCACGGCCTTCCGCCCTCCTCTGCCCCCGTCTTCCTCCCTCAGATAAACTGCACCTCTCGTGGGCTAATGATCGCTTTTGGGCTCACCCGTGGGCTAGATTGGTGAAAAGCTGGCGGTGTTTATTATCTGGCAGGATACAACCACACCCGGCCATCTGCCCCCAAAGCACGCAGGGGCACCAAAGGTTTGAGGGGGAAAAGTCAAAACGCTGGCTGAACAAAGGAAAAGGAATTCCTTGGTGGGTAGGATGAAGGAAGAAGGGAGAGCAAGGGAGAAAAAAAATGTTATGAACAACTTGCTGAGATAAATTTAGCACACAGGAGCCTATCAGGGCCTCAAATCCAGGTCCTTTTCCATGAGTGACCAAAGGAGATAGAGATGCTTAAGAACTCTATCCTCAGCCAAAAGGCTGTGAACGCCTAATAGCCCGTTAGCTGCACCACCCAGAAACCTTTGGATCAAACCCAAGCAAAACACATGCAATATTCTCATTTTATTTTCATTTCTTATCACCCGCTTCTATGCGCTTCGCAATTCTCTGGCCTATTTCAGGGAACAGATTCCCTAATTGCCGTGGGAGAAGATACAGCATTTTGTTTCCACTGGGCAAGTGGAAGTACAGGTCTCACATTATTTTTCTAGATCTTGGTCTGTTTGATTCCTAAACCCCTGATTCTGCACTTTGACACTGTAAAAGCCCCATTTCAAATCTCTTTTGAAGTAGAGAATGCAGAAAACTCCAAACATAAAAGAGAGTAGAAGAGCAGGTAATGGAGGTTAGCTGCTGTTCTGCTGCGGCTTTGCTGGGGCCAATATGTAGGAAATCCGTCTCCAGATGGGGCACTGGTCCTGTCTCCCCTTTGTACAGTACTTGCTTAGTATATTTTAAGAGAAAAATACGATTGATGTGACTAAAGGGTGATTTGTCTGACCTCAACGTTATACAAAGCTTTATGAAGGAGAAGGACTTCTTTTTGAAAGGAAGAATGCAGTACAGCTTTACCGAAGGTATATTGTGTCGGATGAATTTGGTGATTTTATTTGATAAGATAATTGATTTTCTTGACAAAAGCAGTGCAGTAGATCTAATCTCTCTGGACTCCTACAAAGTATTTCAAACAGTGAAAAGATGAGACAAACTAGAAAAAATGGGGATTAGCGGAGTTGTGCAGGAAACATCTGGAGAGTAAATAATGTATTTGGGAAAGTTTGGGGTGCAGTGGCTGCCCCTGGGTTCCCTTTAGGGGTGGTGGGGGAGCCTGATTGCATTTATAGACCTAATGTTCCTGGTATAAAAGGAGAAGCTTTGACATTTGTGGCTGAGATGAAGTTAGAGCGGATTAGCGCAGTAGTGGTGGTCCCGAAAACTGTATGAAAAAATAGGATGGTCTCGAGGGCTGCGGCAGGAGAGATGGAAGCGTGAAGATGGACGTGATCATACAAAAAGCAAGACTGGGCACTGAGGGAACCTTGCCATGCTTTACTTCTGTGAAATGGCGCCTATCTTTTGGAAACGATAAAGGGAAGTGATGTTAGCTGTTCTGGGGTGCACCGAGGGGCCCTGGAGAAGGAATTGGTCAACCTGTGACGCTTCAGACATCCAGGGTGAACATCACTGATCCAGGGCCTGATGAGACCCTACCTGGAGCACCAAGTAGCCAGTCCTGGCACACATGCTCAGAAAAGGTCTGTTAAAATAGGAACAGCTGCAGAGAAATGGAGCAAATGCAGCCTTTATTTGGCTTTAAGAGATGTGATTGCCGTCTATAAATGCAGGGGGGAGGAGGGTTAACACTGGAGCGTGAGACGAGCTATTTAAACTCAAGAACAGAATTGGCACAAGAACAAATAGGTATAAATGGGTCATGGATAAACTTAGGCTGGAAATTCTGAGAAGGTTTCCAGCCATCAGAAGAATGAGGCGCTAAATTAGTCCTCTTGACAAAGAGGTGGAGGTAAAAACAAACTGGTTTTAAGCTAGAGCTTCACTGTTGGATGAATGGGTTCTTATGATTTGGTGGCTTGCGACTGCAGCAGATGGGGGCTCAGTGACACAGAACCCTCTCCCAGCCCTCTGTTTTTCTGCTTCTGTCGCGGCATCTTGAGTTTCACAGTGATTCTGTGAAATTCTACCCCCTGCAAGGCAGTGGCTTAAGAAGGCTCAGAGAAGAGGCTTTGCACCAGTCAGGAGCATAGAAAATATCTACCGAAGGCCAGCTCTGTGAGTCCATGCGTGAATATCCCTGGTGTGCACGTTTGTGGGTGTCAGCATCTTTATGGCCTCTGGATGAAAGAATCGGCTTGCTCCAAGCTGGGCACTCCAGCCAGGCAACACTGAGCTTGGCAGGCACAGCGCCGTGGCTGCTCTCTTGTCCCTGCCCCGCGGAAAAAAAAGAGTCAGGCTTTCTTGCAACTGAAAGATTCATGACCTATGACTGAAACTTTTATCTAAATCCTGAAAATAGAGCTGGTCTGATCCTCAGCTCCTAGGAACAGCAGCAGCAGAGGGTGGAGCCGGCAGGCATCAGCTCAGCAACGGCAGTTCTTTTCCCCTTCTCCCTCCTCAGTGTCTCTTGCTAAGTGGCCTCCAGCTGCTGCCGCTTCTGCCACCTTCGTCTGGGGAGCAGCAGTGAACCAAGCAGCGTCCCTTCAGAGGGCTGTGGCACCCGCAAGCAAAGCGTGTGCTGCTGCAGGCCGGGCTGCCACTCTGCCGCAGCGCTGCTCACAGCCCAGCGCACTCAGGATACCTAGTCGCAGTCTCCTGCAGACAGCGGCTCATTTTACCCTGGTCTAACTGCCCCAAAACCCGCACGGATGCGGTGAGCTCAGTGCTGGCCTCCTGCTAGCCGCGTCGCCAAGGCGCGGGGATGCGAGTGGTAGGTCAGGGCAAGTGCTGATGCACCACACGTCTTGAGGTTGGCTTGGCTCTTTGACCAGGCTTGCTCATGTCCGCTGGAAAATGCCGTAGCTCTGTGCCACAGTGATGCGTCGCGGCGGGTAGTGGGATTAGAGCAGAACGATACAGTCCTTATGGAGCACAGTGAAACATTCTCCTTCTACAGGGATGAAGTAGATGTCTCCTTAGCTCCTGTAGGAAAGGTTAGCTGAGGAACAGCATGGCTGAGACATCATGTTACCCGTGAAAGTGCCTCTTGAGACATTTTCTTAGGACTGACTGAAGCAGCAAGGATGCCAGTCAAGGAGCAGTTCTTATCTGCACAAACATCTCCTCAACTCATCCTGCAACAGATCCTGCCTTCTGGGCATGAAGGTACTTGCAAAGTCCATAAATTTACTACCATAATCAAGTCAGGAAGCAAAGGGGACGCTCTGTTCCTGCAAGTGTCTGTATGTCTTCTTTTTAAAAGTTCAGGCCCTGAAGAACATACTGCACAGTATCCAGCTGGTATTGTCTGAAATGACAATAAAAGTGGGTAAGCAAGTGTCCAGAAGTTACATGCGTTTGAGAAGTACCTGGTACTTCAGGAGAGAAGAATGAGCATTTGCTTTTGGGAAGCTTCTTTGTGTCACAGGGTTAAAGATGGGAAAATAAGCCTAGGTTTGTAATCATTGCAGAGGGGACAGTTTCCCAGAGGCAAAGAGCTCAGACCAAACCTCCCTTCCTTTTGGTGCCGTGTGACACCTACTAGAGCTTCTCCAGCAGAGAGATCTTCACTGAATCACTCCTGTAGCCCTTTGTAACTGGCACTGGTATGTCTCCAGCTTCTCTTTTTTCCAGAAGAAACTGAAAAGACTGTGTCAAAGAGCACAAATCTGGTCTTTGACAAAAATAGCAGACAGAAGTATTAAAAAGACCCAGAGGACAGAAAATGAGTATTTAAAAGAAACAAAACAAAAGACACCGGCCCATTTTTCAGTTTGACTGAGTTTTGGCTCACATCTCCTTGCACTCCCTATACGAATGCCAGAGCTCTTGGAGTTAGAGGTGCAATGTTGGGTCTCCTACCCCCATCCCAAGTGCAGACACCTTGGGGCAGCCCCTGCACCCCCAGGGTTCTGGAAGAAAGAGACTTGCCCATCTGAAACTACCTAAGATTTGCTTCCAATGGTGAACTTCTGCTGAGAAAGAAAGCACTCTTCAGAGATTGCTCATTGATGAAATTATTATGGATCTTGTGAATACCCTTTGGGATTACTCTGGCGATGAAGGATTCATTGCTATCTTTTGTCATTGAGCAATATGTGTGAGTGTGCACGCTGATACTTTTCCCTGGCTTACTCCCAAGGAGAATGCAGCTGAAAAGAGGGACTGGCAGCCGTAGTCTCTGTGGTTGCTGAATGTGCTGTTGGCTTCTTGGGCAAGACTTTATTTCCTTGTGTTTTGGTTTGCTCATTTGTAAAGCAAATAATTTTTTTCTGTAGCTGGAGGTGTCCACGGATCCCTGACCCTCCAGAATCGCCCGACTCCATTGGAGTGGGCAGATTGCTGCTGCTCAAACCCAAGGTCACGCCGACCTTGATCGCTGGACATGACTGAGCCACCTTTTTCTGTTGCACTGAAAACAGTTCACTCACTTTTGCCATTTCAGCAGCTTCCCTTTTACCCTGTGAGCTTGCTTCAAGTCAAATGGTCAAATGGTAAAAGGTTTCCATCCGTCTGGTAGACGCCTCAGAATGAGAGGAAGCCAGCGAAGATGACACCGTAGCAGACATAAGCTGCCCGAACTCAGCTATTACAGAAGACTTTTCCCCATCACCTCATCTGAGCACTAAATAGCTGAGAAGTAATTACGCCTAATGTTTCCTGATCCCTTCTCTCTTTGCACATGGTAGGCTATTTTGTTTCTGAAACGCTCGCCTCATGTTCACGGCATTTGGCCTGCAGCAGTGAGGCTGAGTCCAGCCCCAGAACGTCTAAAACATTTTCTTCTAATAGATGGCTCACCATAAGCTGGAAATGCGTCACACACCAGCTAGTTATTTCCACATCATAAACTCCTAATGCTTCTTTAGACTGATGGGGTTTTGTGTTTGCTAAGACCTGGAAATATGCCAAATATTCTCCCATGAGTGCCACTTCTTTTATTTCAGCCACTGTTGAGTTAGTCATTGGGTATTTCTGGTGTTTGAAAGCCCCTCCATTTGTTCCCGAGTATTAGTTTAAAGCACCAAGCCACTCCACAGCTAGGAGCACCCTGTATAGCCAGGACACGAAACATTTGTGCTGAGACGTGACCTCCCACCCCGGCCGTGGGGTTTGCATTGCAGGCATTCCCAGGACTTCAGGGAGCTCCTGGGGCGGGGAGCTGAGCTGTCCTCATGTCCAGGTTCCTACTCCAAGTACTCCTAAATGGTTTCTTTAAGCTCTGCATGCTGCCGATCCCGTTCCCACACTTCATTTTTTCCTCCTCCACCCACCTTCCCCACTAAAATCCCAGTAAAGCAGCCTGGCTGGGAGGTTCAGATATCAGTGTTTGCTGGAAGGAGAGGTGTTTGGGAGGGTAGTGAGAAGGCACTGGCTACGAGTAAATTTTCAGTGGCGACTTGACTTCTGCACTCAGGTCTCTGGTGATCCTGTTGGGATGCAATTGAGCGTCGGCCCCAAGAACCAAAAGGCAATTTCACTTCATTATTCACTTTGCTAGCTGGTTTCCAATGGTCTTAGCAACATGCTTTGCCATCTGCAGACTGCCCCGTCTTTGAAGTGCTCTGTCTCCTTGACGCTCTCTTTAATTTGTTCCGTTTATGGCAAGACTTTGGCAACTGCAGAATTTCCTCTTTTCCCCACTGACTCCAAGTTTGAGGTGCTTTCCAGATTCTCCAGCGGCTCAACTCTAGTTAAGATTGTGCCAATTTGCCAGTGATAAACCCTTCTTTATTCCACCCCCCCGAGGCTTGTGTATGTACAAAGCTTCAACCATAAAAATCTGCTCCAGTCCTGAAGCCTCGCGGACAGCTTCTCAGGCCAGGAGCAAATATCTTTGCAAGGTTAAAAACAGTGATAATACGTTTGGCCATTTTTCAGTACTGAGAGTGTAAAAAGAATAGTTTGTGTGATGGAGGAGTTTATGAGCTTACTTAACTAAAATGAGTTTGATTTAGCACAGGGATTTTGCAAGGGATTTATCCTCAATACAGCCTTATTGCAGTGCTTTAAATCCCTCCTCTTTGCTTTTTTTAAGGTTAATGCGGTTGCGTTCACACAAAGATGAGAATGTATTCTGCAACTTTATACTTTGTTCTCCAAGTGCGTCCAGGAACCTAGGAGTTAATTATATCCACAAACCTACGTGCATATGCACATGCATGCAGATACACACAGGCGCATGCATGCGTGGATTGTTTTCTCTTTGCCCTTTCTAAAAGCGCTGACCTTGTACCAACTCCTCTTCTGTAGCTACAGGAGCTGCTCCTTCCAGAGCTCTGCAGAGCTGTTCTCCACAAACAAAAGCTTTACTTCCTCAATGAACAGCACAAAGTATCTGTGAGCCACTCTTCATGAATCCTTGCTTCCCAGGCTGACAGCAGACCTCACCACATGCAGCGAATCCTTCAAATGTCAGCTCCCCTAGGGACTGCATTTCAAAGGACAGCAATAATAGTAATGCTTTTCACTTCTGCCACACTTCTCATCCCAGGATAGCAAAGCATTTGATCAGCGCTAGGTCCTGGCTACAGGCTTGGAATAACTTTGCCAAAGAGAGGCGTGCTGGCACCCTTTACCCTCGAAGCAAAAAAATTCTCACCCAGCCTCACCAGCACTGCCTGCTACGACCATGGCCCGCTCGCAGGGAGGTGGGACTGGAGGTCTGGGCACGACCAGCCACGCAGGCAGGATGTTGTGCAAGGAAGGAAGGAAGAAAGAAGGGGCAAGGCAGTTTGAGCAATGAGATCCCGCTTTTGCTGAATCCAGACTGTGTAAATTAAACTGATTCACGCCAAAGTGTTTTCAAGTCACAGCAAACTGCTGTAAATCATAGTAACCGTAAATGCCTGCAAGATCACCTCTGCATTAGCAGTATAGCTCCTAATATATAATCTTACAGCCATCCCTACTTACCCGGCTGTGTAAAGGTGGACAAAACCTCACACTTCAAGATATATGAAACCTCTAAACATTTCACGGCGCCTAGAAAATCGTTTAGACAATGCAGTAAGTTTGCTACAAGTCATAATGCACAACAATTAATGGCAAGAGCACAGTTCCTGCCCAAATCCCTATAAGCACAAAACAAAAGCCTTCCTGTTATAAACACAGAATCACACTATATTGCTTAATTCCACCCTGAAACACTTCAGATCCCCGGTCCCACTGGAGGGCTTTATAGTTATCAAAAATCCAGTAGATGAAACGACAAAGGCATGGCAGAACCCAGGCTGTCCAAATCAAAGCCTCTGAGATTCTCTGTAAATCCACCACAGAACATAAGAATCATTAATTTATCTCCTGGCTTCACATCCTCCTGACAACTCAGTACCCAAATGCATTGTCAGTGGCCATTCCTTTGCAGCTGGTAACAGCCCAAAGAAAATCGGGAGGGAAAGAGCTCGTGGTTACCAGTATAGGCTCGGGCATCGCAGGAGCTGTGCTTTGCCATGGGCTTGCTGTATCCTCTTGGTCAAGTTGCTTAACCTTTTTATGCCCCGTCTCCCTCTCTGCCCTGGATAACAACTGCTGATTTACTTCACAAGGCTTTTGTGAAGGTCCATTTCTCAATGCCTGTGATGTATTATTGTCAAAGACATAAACAATTGCATCCTGAAAGCGCTGAGCACATCACCTGCATTTTGATTTCTGCCAAAACCTCTCTTCCCCTTAGGATTAACCTTTTCTTTCTCCTCCACTAGCCTAATAGTCTTTTATTCAACGATAATTAAATCTAACAGGCCAATATTCATATTTGGGGCCATGACGTCTGCTCCCAATTGTCAGCCTTCTGTAACGGGAGGCTTCAGGGAACGCTACTGGATTTGTGACGGGGCGGCGGCAAAAAGCATTGCGGGATTTGAGGACCCTTTGCAAGGCGCTTGCAGCTGGGGGTCCTGCCAGCAACTTCAGCAAGGTGTCACTCGTGTCTGAGGGGCAGCTTCCAGGGGGAGCATATGCCCCGCACAGATGCTTAAAGAGCAGCAGGATAAACATTTGTGAAGAAAAAGCTGAGCAGAGCCTAGATAGGGCACATCTATCTCTGCTAATGCTACACAGGGTAAACGTATCTGAGAAAAGGCACATAAAAAGAAGTGCATTTTCTATAAATCTTGGTGAAAATACTGGTTTGTTTTTAATATTTTTTCTTCTGGAGCCCCTGGTCTATCAGGCTCCCTTGTTCCCGTTATAAAACCTGATGACAAACTAGGCAGTGGTGAGATTTAACATCCTGACTGACCTTATCTAACTGACCTTGCACCAAAACAGCACAGCGTGCTGCCAAATTTTCCAATTCTCTTCAGTATCTGAAGTCTCGGGAGGTCCTTTCCTACATAATTTTGCATCTGCTGACCTTATCGCGTTGCCCAGAAACAAAACTGCCGGGCAGCCGGCGGGGGGATGTAAGCAGGCTGACAAAAGGGGGAGCTCTGGGTGCAAAGCTCTCCTCCCAAAACGCAAAAGCTTGCCTGGGTGATGGGGGGTGCTGTAAATCGCTGAGGAAAACAGGGTCTCTGTCGCTAAGGTAAATTTGGCCTCTAAATTCAACCAAGAATGAGGGTTTCACCAAAATCCTGCCCCGCTCTGGAAGGCTGGAGATGGTTGGAATGACATGAAGTGTTGCATTTCTAAAGATGCGTGGTTTCAGTTTAGGGAAGACTCTCCTCAAACACTTAAAAATAAACAAGAGGAAGTTAGAAATGTACCTTGTGACTCTCCAGAGGAGTTTTATGTTATGCCTCTTGTTACACAAGCCAAAAATGGTTTTAACACAAAATGGCACTGACTTTTCAATCATTAATGGCACAATCAACTAAAACACATAATCTGTTGCAGTGAACACAGTGTTTGTAAACACGTGCAATTAAAGTGGAATAAGATTCAATTATAATGGGTTATGTGTGCATAATAATGCAGATCATGCAACTCTTATTAGCTGGGCTGTAGCCTGAGCTCGGTTCAGGAGGAAATGATATTGAAATGTGCTATAATGAAGAAGAAATTTTAATGAGAAGACAAGGTTGAAAAAGTATTACTCAAAGCAAGAGGCATGAAAGGGTCCGGAGGCAGAATACAAATGACAGTAATACAGAGTCATTTGACTGTATCTCCGGCTTTATGCAAAGATTAGAAAGGCGCACTTGACAGCTGCCAGGAGCTAGGCAGGCAGGACTCACCCCGCTGGTGGGCGCCGCTCAGCGAGCAGGTCCGCGCTCTGGCTCCAGGGAAGCTCTCTACAAGCTTTGCTCATTTTAGGAGTTTCACGTGGTGCAAGAGGCCGAAGAGTTCAGCTCTCAGTGCTGTGAGAGTGTGTAGCTTCTCCTGGGCTGCTCCTTTTTGGGTGGGGGCAAATAATTAAGCCTAAGATGCTTAATTTCATTTCTTTCCGCTTTTTTCCTCTGATAGATAGGCTTATATCCAAGGTAGATATTCTGCACCTATCTGATCTTTCCCTTTGTTTAATCACTCACGGAAGTTGATTTACTTCACATGAATTGCTTTAATTAACCACCACTAGGAGTGGGGGAGGACCAAACTATGTTTTATAATGCACAGAAAATTATTAGTAAACAGAGCCTGGGTGATAGTGAACACAGAAGAGCTGGTCTCGGCTAAAACACGCAGACCTTGTCTAATTCTGGAAACAGATAGCTCCCCAACTTTTTTACAAAGACCAGTTATAATGGGTACACGTGTATAACAATGCAAACTGTGCTACGCTGATTAGTACAAGGTTTTGGCTTAATATCTGAGAGGCAAAAGCAATACAGCGTATGAAGTAAAATAAAACAAATGAGAAAACCAGGATGCAGCGTTGCATTAGCTACACGGTCCTTAGGAGGCTGAAATCCTGAAGAACAACCTGTTTTGGCTTGGACAGGGCATTGAGGGTGTCTGCCCTGAGCTGGTTGCTGATGGCACAGAGGCGCTACGCTTGAGAACATAAAGGTGGGCTTCTGTAGCGTGGTAACAGTGGCTGTAAGATTCAGTTGGAAATTTTACACGGAGGAGCGAACCTCTGTGTGCGTCGGGTCCCACAGAACCACCGAGCATAAAAACGTGCAGATGATCAAGGAAAAAAAATGCCCAGAGACCGGATCCCAAGTTCTTCATTCTGAACAAACGCTCGCTAGAGGAAATCTGAAATTATATGAAGGAAATGATGCTGTCGCCACAGCTAGCAGTGAACAGTAGTCTCATACATATTCATACCTTCGCTGTTGTCTTGTAACCACCCAGCGAGGGACCTGAGCCATTCCCACAGAAGGCAGTAAGAAGCAGGGTGTACCTCTGGCGCCGGGGGCACTGCGCGATCATCCCCCGTTGCACATCTGGCCTTTTCCTCACTCTAACTTCCAGTGTTGCGACCTACGAGGCTTCCCTTGCCAGGAATTTTTTCTGGATATTTAGTCCACGTTTCCCTTTCTCGCTTCTGACTCCTCATATTTTCTTCTGCACCCACCGTGCTACTTAATTCTTCCTTGTCTTCGGAGTTTACACCTTTCAGCACTAGATTGCAATGTCTCTCCATAGCCATTTTTCTCTGAATGGCAGTATATTACAAATTCAGTTTTTCCAGTACTGATTTAGCTCCTTTAATCTCCCTTTATAAATGAATCTCTCCATCCCCTTGATAATTTCTGTTGCTCTTCTCTGAACTCACTACAATTTTTCAATATCTCCTTGCTAATGAGCTTCCCAGAACTGAACGCAGTGTTCCAGGTGCAGAACCAGCGGAGCAGCCTAAAGGCGGTCTGAACCTGCACTGCCCCAACCCGCGCTGCCCTTTTTGCTGCCATGTCTCACTTCTAACTTGGGTCTAACTTGTCCCCATGAGTTTTGTGGGAGAAGATGGAATTTCACCTACTGCTCTGTTTCAGATAATCAGCAGGCAGATTCTAAAATGCTAAATTTGACGACTTTTTTTTTTTTTAGCAAGTAATTTTGGGTGTGCTCGTCTCTCCTGAAGACTGCAGTCTGATCTCGAAGCACCGTCACCCACGTGGAAGTCACTAACTTAGAAAATATCCAAATTGTGCAGCTGGATGTGTAATTCAAATCCTCCCATTTAGGAAGGATGCTGGGGTAGAAGTGGATTTTCCTAAGTCTTCAGGCTAGCGAGATTCACACCCGCAGAAGGAGACACGCACAGTTATGAACCAAAACCTCCTTTCCTCCTACCAATGAAAACAGATTGGTCTGTTTCATTCCAGTGATGAGGAAAAGTGCTCCAATTCTCCTGTTCTGTAACTACCCCTGAATTCGTTTTATAGCGTCCTGACCCAGCCGCTTCTCTCCCTGGATCTGTTTGCATCTTTTGTGGAGGGTTTTAGTTCCTCCTAATTTCAGCTCACCTGCATGTCGTATTGAACTGGTGCTTCCTCCTCCATTTCTAGACGAACAGTGAGGATTTTAAATAAAACTGATTTAAGAGTAAGATTCTTCTGTGGTCTCCTCATCTTCAGCTCCATGCTTTGCCACTCACTGTTAACCTCTCTTTACAGCCTTCCAGCCTGGTTTCAGTCAAGAAGGGAGCGTTCATCTCTAAGCTGAATTAAAGTAATTTTTCTAGAAAGATTTCATGAGGCACAGTATCAAATGCACTACTCAGATGCAAATGTATTACAGCTCCAGCATTCACTTCATCTGTTAATTTTCTGTTTCTATCAAAAAAGCAATCAAGTTTGTCTGGTGAGATTTATTCTTGCTAGACCAGCGCTGCATGAGGCTTCATGCTGCCGGGGGCAGCTCTCAGGCACCCCAAACACCCACGACCAGAATCGCCTCCAAGGCAGCCAGGGCATCAATGCCTCCAGAAATGGGTGGTGTGGGGGGCACTATTATGTCAGTCCTACGCTGTGGGCTGAGCTCGTTGGCAGTTCTGTCATTGTATCAGTGCAAGCCCAGGCAGGACGGGGATTTCTGTCCAAAAATGTCTGGGATCCCGCACGACAACCTGGGGCGTGATTTCCCTGCGGGGCTGCAGCCAGGGGTTGAAGTCCCTCCACCCGATGCGAGCAACTGCTCTTGTGTTGTGGCAAGGTCGCCCAAAACACCTCGGAAAGCCCTGTACTGGCACAGCTTGCTCAGCACCATCTGCAGAGCATCCCGTTCCCTGCCAGGCATCGCTCCCAGGGCTCTCTCAATGGTGGCACGGCGCCTGGCCGGGGCGGGGAGCCCCTGCCTGGAGTCTCATGCCAGATTTAGGAGCAATGAGCTGCTGGGCAGCGGCAGCCTTTGCCACGAGGGACTGCAGCCACCCAGGGACCATTGCGGGGACTTTTTGGTGGGCCAGGTTGTGCTGGTGGCCTCCATATTCCTCACCTGCACTACAGTCCAAAGCAATGCTGGTTTCTTTATTTTAGAAAGGGTAAAAGGTAGATTCTCAGAAAACAGTGTTTTGGGATCATTTGTTTGTCCTTTTAAGTGTCCGTATGCACTTTTCTTTAGTAACTTCTTAGACTTCTGTTCACAAATTAGGAGAAATAATCGCATGCAGTGTAACATTTTCACCACTTTGCCCAATATCCTAAGCTCATCTGCATCAGCTGATTTACGTATAGGCTCATTTTCCCTCAAGTATTTTCTCACATGTTACTAAGAAAAGATATTTTATTGGCTTTTCCTCATTTCTGAATAGTCCACATTTCTTTTATCTGTCTCATTAAAGATAGATTCCAGTCATCATTAGTTTCATACCCATCCTAGTTTACTAATTAATGGACATACTTTCTCTCTAGGATTTTTGCTCGTCTTCCCCTGATACTCATATAATAAATGTCTTTCGTATTCCCTTTAGTCCTTTGGCAGCATTAATTCACTATGATTTTTTTTTAATCCCTGTCCATTCCCTGCTGAGCTTTAAATGAATCTGTATTCTCGTTTGATTTCCTTCCCACCGTTTCCTATTTCGGTAGAGGTTTTTTAACCTCACATCCTTGAGCAGTCCCGTGTGAAGGGGCTGTAACCGGAGCAGATAACCAACTTTTCATGCACGCTTAGCGGCCGTGCAGATTTGTGCTTTCCTGGCTGCCGTAGAGCTTGGAGGGGTCAAATCTGGAAAAGGCGCTTTGTGAACGATGGGTGCAGGGTCTGGGTCAGGACAGGGGCCACTGTCAGTGGGTCCTCCTAAGCTGAGCATCGTCCCTGGAGCCAGGCTCCCTCCACCCCAGCACCGGCCACCAACCCCCCAAGGCCAGCAGCAGCCCCAGCGGGTCCAACAGGGTCCTTCAGAGGAGCCCTGGCACGCACCCAGAAAAAGCAACAAACATCTCTCTGTCGGTAATTAGTTCCTTAAAGAATTAGTTAATATTTGTATAGTACTTTGAAGATGTTAAGTGCTCTATAAGTGCACACATTATTTCTGGCATTCAGGGGTCCTTTCAGGCTCTGCTGGCAGCACCTAGTCCTCAGCATTAATGAGTTATGTGACATTGCTTAGGGGTAGATGCGTTTAGCAGAAAGGATTAGTTGCTATCTCTCCCCACACTCTTTTAAAAAAAACAAAAAGAAATTGCTGTATGCCGGGAAAGGGAATATCTAGCTTCCCTGTGCCCTTACGGCAGCAGAAAGCCTCATCCTGGGCCCCTGCTCCAGCTGAAAAGCTTTTGTCCGGGGGATGGGAGCATAGCTAAACTAGTCTGACCCATTCCAAGGCCGCTCCTAACAAGTTCTGGCTGCAAATCCTTTCCTCGTTCAGGTGTGGCTTGGTGGGGTCAGGGGAAAAGGCAAATTCTCCTCTTCCAGGCCAGGTAAACCATTACATCTTTTGCTGTCAGCTCTAACGTGATATTTTTGAAAATGAAAGTGTTCTTTTTTTTTTTAAGCATTTCTAAGATTTCAGCAGGGACACCGGTGAAATTATTCTTAATGCTGGGCTATCAACATATTAAGTAGCCTCTCGATGTGATTTATCTAAAGCAAATGGAAGCGGTGCCTGTGTTGGTACTGTTTATATTGTTCTTAGCAACTTACTTAAAGCTCCTAGCTAATTTATTATTCTGGGAGTCGAATGCAAGGCAGCAGGTACTACAGTTCCCCCGCAGAGTCTATTTTCGATATTAATTATCTTGCTGTGCTTTAAGTAGTTTTTGTTTTTGCGTTAAAAGGTTTATGAAGATTAGATGATTAAAATGATAAAACCTAATTTTCTCAAGCATAGCCACTCTGCAGCAGTCACCTGGAAAGAGGAAAAAAAGGTGCACTTAGTTTTCTTGGAAAAATGGCACTATTGCTGAATTATCACATGGGGGGAAGGGAACAGTGGGAAAGGCTGTCTGATCACAAGTGTTGCTGTCCTGCTGGCCCCACGCTTGTGCATGTGTTGATGTGGCCGCTGCTCATTTTTGTTCGCAATAAAGCAGATTTTTGTCTGAGAAATTAATTTCAGTTTATGACAGGAACGGCTATCGCTTGCAAACATACCACATCTGCTGCAAAGCTAAGCTCAGCGTGACAGCAGAGTGTATTTTGACTGCTCTTTGAGGAGGAGGGGGGCTGATGAAACACCTCTGCGGCTGGGTGTGGTTTCATGGCATTAAGCTGGGCTGCGGTACAAGTGCCTCTTACAGGGGCAGCTGTTACTGGAGGATGATCTTATGGCTAAAGGAATCTCTTTTACAAACACCGTTACTGCGCCTCGGTTCCCTAGCTGCAAAACGATGAGGGAACTCTGAAGGAGAAGGATAAGTCACAGCCCTACCTTCTGTGAGACGTTGTTATTAGGCTGCTAATGCTGACAGATACCTGGTTTCACTCCTTTGCTATCTATCCCCAGTGGCATCCAGAGGGACTCTGCAGAGCTGTTGTGGCTTATTACAGTATATCACTAGGTTTGAGGCTGTTGGACCTCAGCAGATTTGTTGGGTTTAATTTTGGCCTAAGAATGAACTCTGAAGTGAGGATTGGTTGGTTAAGGAAAATATATCTACCCCTTTTTCATTGAAACCGGTGTACTTGAAGTGCGAGGCTGCCGCCCTGAAGAGCCCACGCTGCAGGTTTCGGCCCTATCACCACAATCACGTCTAACTTGGTGCCCGCTCTCACCTCTGCCGCGGCCATCGCAGGACACGGGTGGTGGGTGAGTGAGGGCAAAGTAGCCGGGGGCAGACCAGCAGCAACGCCGCCCCCATTGACGGCGCTTCACATCGTGTCCTGTGGCTGGCACAGGGTATCTCTTTCCTTTCCCCTCGTTATAAACATGGTGACTTATAAGCAGCATAAAATGTTTTGTTATGACAGAGTTTCCTGCCCGTCAGGCAGAGGAACCCGTGCAGTATTTGCTGATGCTGAAGCCGTGGGAATTAAAGCCGCTCTTGCCATTAGCGGTAGAGACTCCTGTTGCATTGTGAGGATGAAGCTGAAAGGGCCGGAGGTGCTTTGTGAGGTGTAAAGCCAAGAAGCTGAGGACAAGCAGGAGAATTGCTCCGATTGTTTTGCATGTGGGATATATTAATTTTATATGGTCCTGTGGTGGTTTCTGCGTTTTGGGACGCTTTTCCTTCAATGTCTAGCACTCCAAATATTTTTTCTATGAGGTCGTTGTCGTTAGAGTTATGAGCTGTTATTTCTTAATATCATGCAATCTTTTCAATGACCTAGAATTTATTACGAGTATTAGAGATGCCAATGTTTATCCCTTTTACACCTTCATTATCTGATCTAGCCTCATCATTACTCCAAATACGTACAATGGTATTATCTCTGTTGTCTTGTTTCATTATAATATCCATTTGTTTAGTGCTTTTTCTAAGAAATAATTTATTAGAAAATACGCTGAAGCATAATCAGCCCCAATATTATGTATGTCTGAACCTCAAGCATTTGACAGAGAATGCCTGTGACTCAGAGGTGGCTCTGTGTCTGTTTTAGGCCCGTGTTGGTAGACTGGGCCAACAAACACACTTCATGCTGGATCCTGAACAGCCTAAGACGCCTGTAGTGGATACCTCAGCCTCCTACATGTCCACAGCGAAGGTTCCTCCCAGTGCTAAATGTAATCTCTGTCCTCAGAAAATGAGGAGTTTGTCTTTTTAATGTATGTCCCACCTACAGGAATAATGACTGATGTGTATTTGATCTTTTCCCCCTAGTCCTCCTGAACTGAACCTGTATGTTGCGTGAGGCACACAGTCAGCTGCAGAAGGGGGGAAGGAGGAGAGATGGGGGGGGGGGGGGGCGCAAAAAAAAAAGCAGGGTGCAGCTGCCTCTGGCTAAGATGGACATAGATGTCACCCTGTCATGATGGCAACTGTTAGATTTTTATGTTGAGAAGGATTTTAAGGATCAACTAAACAGAAAGTAAAGCTGAGATGAGAATGCAGAGAGGAAGGGGGCCAGAAAGACAGCTGTGACACGTCTGACACAAGGCAATTCTTGATTAAGGAAACGGCCTGTCCACGCTGGGCAGAGAAAGTGCACTCAGAGCCTAGGACAACCTGCTGAACGTCCTGCCTGAGAGCAAGCACTGAAAAGCCTGACCTGAACCCACTTTTAGAGGTGCCTCTCCTAACTAGAAGTGTTTTCCAGCTACAGTGAAGCTGCACTCAGCTACGAGCAGGCTCTGCTTTGCTGGGCTCCAGCAGGGCCAGTTCTCCGCCATCGGCATAAGGCGGTGGGATGCCACCGAGGCGTGGAGGAAGGCAGCCTTGGCTCGCTCGGCAGCCCTTACCTCTGATAGCATGAGGCAGCTCATGGCGATCTTTGGCCACAAGTAACAGAGTTACAGGAGGTCTTACAAGAGCATCTGCTGCAATAAAAGCAGATAATTATCTCTATTTTAGGGAAGCTTACAGTGAGTCCGACACAGTAATTCCAAACGTAGCACTTCATCCGTGTTAAAGGCTGGAAGGGAAAGCCCTAGTTTCTCAGCTTGCAAGGTGGCGTTAATAAATCAACCCATAGAGAAAATACCAGAAACAGTGTTTTGGAACAGATGATTTAAAAAGTGTATTTCATCCAGCAAGTAATTATCACACCCGCTGATATTTGTTAAGATATAAATCAGTGAAAAATAAAATCTGTGTTTCTGCTATAAATTCTGACTCGATTCCCACAGATACAAAGCCTCAATCTTTAGCCAAAATTTGCTGAGGCATTGTCTGACACAGAAAATGGACTCTGAGCTCTAATGTAAAACCTAATTACAGGAGGTACTGCAAGGCAAGGCAAGAGATGATGCCTGTAGTGCTGGAGAAGACGGGGTTTGGTACCCGTTCTTTTCCAGCAAAAAAAATACCAGATATCAGTAACACTGCCTTAGATGCAGAACATGCACACAGGCACGTGCATACTCCGGTATTGAAAAGCATAAGCTGCCTTCTCCCCTCCTCACTCAAAACCCAAATGCCTGCAGCAATATCAACAAATACCATAAAAATTAGAAATACCGTTCTGGTTCCCAGTGCAAGGCAGCTGTGGCGTGTGCACGAGCACACAGGGGGAAGCGTGAGGATTGGGCTGGTAGGGAAGAAGTCAAAATTGATTCTACACAGCATAATCTTTTGAAAGCCTGTCCATCTATTTGTGAGGACCTGCCTTGTGCCTAGGCAGCGGCGGCAGCTGGGTCGGTGACTGCAGCAATGCCCATCTAGGGGCAGCAGGGTACTGGGGGGGCTTATGTCTCTGTAGGCATTAAGACCTCTGGCATCAGGACTGGATTCCCCACATGCCTTTCGCTGCTTAGCACTCAGGGGCTGCGCTTTGCTGACGGTTTTGCCTGGAGGCTGTGTATTCTCACGAATGGGAAGTTTGCCGTAGGCTGTATGAAACAGCATAGGAATGAAGAGGGCTGGCGAAGGCAGGTGAACAGCACGGCTCTGAACTAGGCTGGAGGGAAAGTGCTGCAAAATGCACTTTTGTGTGGGAACTGCTCAAAATTGAAGGCTCAGTCTGCCGTGGCGGTACTGTGTCTGTGGCGGGAACAGCCAGCGACTGTGCTCGGCAAAGTGCCGGCTCCCAAACAGTGTCCGAGCACGGACCACAGGCTGCATCAGGACTGACCGCAGGTACCCGCTCAGCGTTCCTCACAACCGCCTAAGTGACATGGAGCAAAGGTTAAGGCACGTGTTAGAAATGAGGCAGAGGGGATCTCAGTTCTCCAGCAGGTGCAAGGAACCTGTCCGTTGCTTTGTCAGGCAGGTGGTACAGGCTGTGTAACAGGCTCCTCTGCTCCCTGCTCTTTCTCAAGCACTATTTCTCTTTTGGGGCACGGTTTGACATTGTGGAGCGGTGGGGAGGACCCATTCCTTTGTAGGTTCGTCTCCCTGCAGTGCCGTTGTCTGTATCTGCCCAGGATCTCCTATGCCTAGTTTGATGTTCCTGCTGGATTGCCTGGACATTGCTGCGGCTGAGAAGTGTCTGTGTGATTCTAGGCAGGGACTATTTTCTATAAGATGAAGTGGTGACAACTAAATGTACCAAGGTTAAGAAGGCTTTTTCTTCCCTGAGGTAAATGCCTTATACCTCCTAGGATCACCTGTGTTAGACAGTGCTGCAGAAAAGCACCTTCCGATTGCTCCCATCACCACACCCTACCATCGCACTCTGCCACCCAACTAATTCTCACTGCACATCTGACACCTTCATATAATCCTCGCACATCAGCACTCAACAGCCACCAGAGATCACATATAGGCATTAAATGCATTTGTTGAGAGGAGCGTTCCCAGATGGAAGAATTGGAGCCATCCTCCAAGGTTTGTGCCTGATCGTGCACCATCCCTTCACTAGGCTGGGATTAATATGTCAAAGGAAATAGTCTCTCCCGTGGGCACTTTCAGAGAAGCCCTGTGAGCCAGCTGAAGAAGGGTAAACTTATAAGATACACAATCTTCTTGGTTCTTTCTCTGCAGTATATATAGCAACAAACCCCTTGCATAAGTATACGTGTGCTATCAGGGATGCAACATGAACTCTGTCAGGTCTCATTGCCCGAGGACAGGCAGATCCGTTATTTACTGTTTCAGTGCTTGCAGTATATTTGTGGGACAGTGTTAAGGGTTCATCTCACCACAAAGAGTTCATGCTATATCCTGCACAAGAAGACACTGTTAATACAGCATCTCTCTACTGGCGGTGAGACAAAATTACCTTCCTTGGTTGTCCCAGCTGGCATGGGATCAGCCGGGTAATGAACATCTTAAATTTGCATTCCTTGGGGCGTCAGGAAAGGAGGAATAACACTTTACCTTAATGCAAGGTGAAAATCGTAGTATGGCAGTGAAGAGGAAACCTGTGAGGTTGCCCTCAGGAAACAAGGGAATATTTGTTACTTGTTTGGGGAACAGCAGGATGAGACTCACAGATTTGCTAAATATCTGAGTAAAGTTCCTGGAGGAGAAGCAACCAATACGCTTTCTGGTACGTGGTCTAACTTTCCATCGCTGGTTAGCTCATTGTGGTAAGCTTATGGTGGTCATGACATGCTTTGTGATAGTGATCGATATCTAATTAGGCAAAATGTTAATTTGCTAATGCCTGGAGCTTTAAGCCTTGCCTTCAAGCACCAGCCCCATGTGTGTTACTGTTCTCTGTGACAAATCACTTGCGTTCCTGGTCTTGACCTAACAGGGTTAACCCCTATCATGACAATGCCATTAGCTCAGTTTAACCTCTTTTTCTTTGTGTGAAAAGCTAAACTAAGCTGTCACGTAGACAAAATATGATGCAGAATGCGCTGCTCAGGCTTATTCCCTCTGCTGCAGTCCCTGCAGGAAATACGGACGGATAGCCGTGCCCCGTGTGCTGGCTTACACAAGAATGAACAAAATGCCTTTTTATTTTTTTTTTTTAAAAAAAGCACCTTCTGGTGATCCAGAACTGCTGCAGTTTCCTCCTGCAACATGAGGAGATTACTGCCATCCCTTTGCCTTTCCTCCTGCCGGGAAACCCATTGCTGGTCGTACAGCAGCACCTAGAGGCCCCGGGCCGGAGATGGCAGGGTGGCAGCAGCAAGCTGTCCGGGACAGCCCCTGCCCGAGGAGCCTGCAGCCGCGGGCACAGGGGGCTCAAGGGGGGTGCTCTCGGGGTCCCAGTGAGCACCCACAAAACTCTGGGGATCAGGGAGAGAGTGCTATTTCCCTAGTGTCACAGAGGGTTTGGGAATGAAACCAGAATGGACCCAACCTTCCTGCGTCGCAGGGCTGTTCATCCCTTCCAAATTCAGACCCACCGGCTCTGTGAGACCTAACAGACTTACCAGAGCTGATTTCTGGGGGATCCTTCTGGTCACTCGCCTTCCCAGCGGGCAGGGGAAGGGGAAGGCCAGCCAGTTTGTACTGGGAGATCTGCCTCCTTACCTTGTTAAACCAGAGGCTCCCTGTCAGCAATACCCGCACCCCCAGCCTGCCCGCGCCCCTCTCCCTCCTGCTTCCCCCGGAGCCCCTGCTGCGTCCCCCGCTCCTCTGCCTGCTCTCATCTCCGGGCTGCTGCCGCCACTGCTCCAAGGCAGCCCCAGGGTCTTCAGGGGCAGGTTACCCTAGAAAAAAATTAAACAGCTCTGCCCCAGGGAAGGGATCTCTGCATGGGAGAGATCACTGCCTTATCACTGAATAACCCCTCTCACTATAGGCTAAAGCTTTTTCCATGTAAAGCTTTTTTTCTTGGTGTGTCTGTGGATCTTGTTATAATACAGTTAAAACTTGTGTGGGGGTTGGGCACATCATCTGATCCCGACTTGGTCAAGGAAGGGAGGATCTGCCGTCGACACCGACAGTCAGTCATTAGAAGCAGCTCCCCTCGCTGCTCCCTGGAGCTCGCCTGGCTGCTGCTTCCAGATGGTTTTCCACGCACCTTTTCTGAAAGATTAAACGGTTCTTTATGCCTGATACTTTCCTCTTGTGAAACTACTTTTGTGTTCAAATTAAGTCACTTCTCCGTCTGACTTTAGCAGTTACATAAGATAAGAAAGAAACTTGTCCACTGTAGCCTTTTGCAATTGCCATGGATCTGAACTGGCTTTGGTATTTAAGCATTCATGAGAAAATACGGATGCTAGAAATAGTGCAGCAGTTTAGTTTAATGCTATATATGGAGGTAACAGCACTTCCTCCAATTGGGCTTAATTTCCTTAATAATATAGCCGTGAAGCTCAGCTTGCCTTTGGTGTCTGCCTTGGAGAGACACTCGTTTTCGCTCCAGGTTTAGGAGGGGAAGCTCTGAGCAAAGGGGTGGAATTCGGGGAGGACAAGGAGATCTGAGGAGGGTCAGGTCAGTCCAACCCTTCGCAAGGGGCTGGGGCACATGACTGAGGTTTAAGCCTGTAGTTAGTTTCTGGCCAAGGAAAGAGGTGTCAAACATTTGAAGAAGGGGATGAGCTGGCTGTATGCCACCTGCTCTGCAAATAGAGCTGTGCTACTTCTCTGCTGCGGGACATGAGACTGGGGTAAGGCTGGAAGAGAGAAACTCGGTCCATTTGCTGGGAAGGCTGATGAGTACATCAAGACCTGGCCTTGCCTCTGCCTGTCACTGCTTGGGCCAGCAGTGGGTTCATCCTCTAATCCTGTGGGCTGAGCCATTTGTGAGTTGCACGGCTCCTGCCGTGAGGGCTATGGCAAAAGCTGAGCTGATGGAAGGGCTCTGCATTGGACAGATGGGTAACGTATCTGTAAACCGACGCAAGTTAGAGCAGACCAGTTTTTTGTGTGCAGACATGCTTTTCCAACCCCTTCTATTGATCTTATTTTAAGCTAGGCCTAATCCTAGCATAGAGAACAACACTAAGGACAGAAGCGTCCCTTAAGAGAGGGCGTCGGTTCTGTGCCGCATCCTGCTGGCTTTCCTTTTCACCCAAGGTTTTCCCTCCGTAGCTGGTGGCAAATGTCATGAACGCTGTTACACTGGGGTCTAGGAGGTGCAGTTTATGTTCATAATCCCTTTGCACAGGACCTCAGACAACTGTATAAGTACGTATTAGAAGACAGTCCTGGAATAAAACAGGCAAACAGACAATAGAGACATAACCAGAGAGAAAGGAGAATGGAAGGAATTTTCACAAGTAAGCCGAGTCTCTCACTGCTGCCCTGCCACTGAGACACCTTGCTCTTTATGCTTTCCTTACAACCAGTTGCTTTCTTTCACCCTGTTTTTCTTTCCTCCATCTCCCATTACCTTCAAGTTACGCAAGCTGCGGTTATGCTTTGCACAAAAGCTTGTATGCGACATAAGTATTTTCACTGTCTTAATGCCACCATCGAGCTCTCAAGCTAATTCATCACTGCTCTCCCTGTGCCTGGCAAGCTGAAAGGTAAGTGCCGTTAGATGTCAGCGCTTGTAATGGTGATTGTATTTTCATTTGCTGGTTCATAATGTGCTGGTCACCCGCCCCAAATAAGCAGGGGACGTTTCTCACTCCTGCGGCCATTGTTGAATCATTAGCCAATCTCTCTAAGGACTTTTGGCAGCTTCACAAAGGGCTTTTGGCTGCAGAGGGCCCCGGGGCAGGCTGGAGGTGGTGGTGGCTCTTGCAGGCTCTGAGGTGTGATTGCAGAAGGGGAAGGTGCAATTCACCTCGCTCTCATGGTGAGCAGCAATATCGTGCAGATCTGCAAACTGATATCCCAGCAGGAAGTGGCGTGAGGAGCTGAGCAGGAGAGCAGGACTAGCACAGCAATTATGGCATGTCAGCAAAGAAATTTATTGTTAGTACCCACGAATAAGACTCTGCAGGTGGAACGCTTTGGAAAGAACAGGAATGTACAGAAAGGCCTGAGGCTGTTGCTTGCTTTCCTACTTGAGCAGCACCCTTGGGAGCCCTCTTTCTTGCTCTTGAGAGCAGCATAATGCAGGGAAATATTTACCACTGTTCCAGACTTTCAAAAGGATAAAACCGTAGAATGAGGCACTCCCTGATTAGCTCCACTGCCTAAAAAACTGAGTTCTGTGCCTGGTTGTCTCTTTCTGGGAGAAGAAAGATGGCTCAATCCCGTCTTCTTGTCCAGCTTGCTCCCCCAAGGCACATTCTGCGTTAACCAGAATTTTCCTTACCACTGTGCCTACAGTACCAGCACCTAGCTGGCATCCTCAAGTGAGCACCTCTGCTGCTGTGCTGCAGCTATTCTTAACCTATCGGGGGGGAAGAGCCTTCTGTAATCTAAATCTAAAAAAATCGGTCTAGAGGGAGAGTGAAGAGGGCTGCTGGAAGATATTCTCAGCAGAGGTTGCATAATTGCAAAAAAAGCACATTCTGTGCATGCCTAGGCGCTGGTTTACAGAGAGGCCAGGTCTGGGGGTAATGTTACTGATGCTAATAAATCAATATGAGTATGTATGAGATCAAGACCTATGGAAATTGATAAGGGCAACTAGCCAGCTGGTGTGTGTCAGCGCAACTCCACAGAATTTGATTTGCACCGGTTGGTCAGCTGCTGGCCGTAAGGACAGAAGCGTCCGTGTGCCACAGGGTGTGAGCTGCTGCGAAGCTGGGGCCCTGCAGAGCTCCGCTCACCAGATGCTTCATGGAGTCCATTAACTGCTTAAAGAGCAGATGAGCTCTTTGAGCGTTTCCTCAGGAAACGCGGAAAGAAGCGAAGCAGAGCATTTGGAGTGGAGTTCCACAGGCACGCCGGGGCAGCCGTGGAGGAGCAGCTGGTGGGCACAGCAACAGGAGGCAGCGAACCGGACTCTGCCTGCACCCACCACTTGACATGAATTATACCTGTTGGAGTTCTGCGTGTTCCTCCTAAACTTCTGCATGAGATCAGGCACTTTAAGTCTTTGAACTGTGGTAGTGATGCTTGTCTGGAAACTACACAAACAGGAAAATCCACAAAGCATGTGAGTTTGTTTTCCAGACTGTTGGTAATCTTGTTTGATTTGTTTAGTAGGTATTAGGTCTGTTGGTGCTCTCCTTATTTTCAGGGAAAGGGGCACAAATAATAGCTGTCGTGCTCAATGTCATGAGTGACTACTGAAGTCAGCACTAGCTGCGAGAGCTGTTTTCCTCATTGAATTAATTTTGGCGTACAAGATTTCATTAAATACAGGAAAACAGACATTGACTGAGTATTGCAAAGCCTGTCCTACCTGCAGTCGCTTCTTCTTGTCCTTTATTTATAAACTGAATCCATACTAGAAGTGTACATCTAGCAACTCACTTAAAAAGTGACAGTAACCAATATCTTTGCAAACTCACAAGTAAGAATGATTTTTGCTTCTGGAGAGGGAAAAGTTGTATTTCCCATTCTACACATGGAGGCTTGAAGCCCAAACCTGGCCCAAGGTCTCTCCTGTTACCTGTGTAAGAGCCAGGAACTGAAGCCAAGTCTCCTGTACTCCAGCCCAACCTTGTTGCTGCAGGGCTATTCTCTAGTCTCATTCCTGCAAGCCATTACTCTACAAACATGATAAATAGACAGGTAGAAGTGCTTAGCATTGAATATTTCTAAAGTATAATCATTCCAGCCTTCCTTGGCAGCAGAAACATTACTCTTATGTCAAAGATGGGGAAATTGGGACACAGGGCTTTGCCCAAGCTTGTGGGACTCTCAGGATCAGAGTCCTACAGCTCTGGACTGTGGCTCCCATCAGTTCCATGAACTATGTTGCCTGTCGGTGCTAGCTGCTGCCAGTGAATTAAGTGATAGCTTAGTGTAAGAGGACAATTAAGCAGTACTGATAAGGGAGGCAAGATATGCTTTTCAATGAGATTTGAAAATTGAAACAGAGGGTTGAATAGGTTTGTATCGCTGTGGGATCTAGAGATGCTAAACAACCAGCTATCCACAGCCACGGGGCTGGGAATATCGACCAGATGGAATCGCTCCTCCTGAAACGCAGTAACCCGTTAGTACTGCAGTGTTGCTTGGAGGGGGGTTATTTTGTCATGGGAGGAAAGAAACAAACCTTTCTTTCCCTGACTCCCAGAGTCATAGGGAAACCTGTGTGCAACAACATGGTACTTGAATTTTTCTTGACTCTTTTGCAAAAAAAGATAGCGTCAGAGAAGCACATGGAGACGCCATGGAAGAGAGAGAGGTTATAGGTAACAACCCTACTGTTATCAGCACAAAGAACACGTCTATACTGTGAGGCCACATCTATGTTGTGATGGGACAAACTGCAGGGAAGATGTTGGAGTGTGCTGAGCCCTAGGATGTGAGCGCTCCTGTCCCTGGCACAGGCTGTACCTCGGCTGTGGTTCAGATGTGCTGGCTGGAGATGAGACCAGGAGACAAAGCGAGTGACCTGTGCTGCCTCTTCAGGTCCTGTGGCTGAATGACGCTGGGACAGATCAACTGCAGTTAAGATTTCCCCTTCCAGAAAACTCTAGGGAATGTCAGATGGCAACAGGGGAGAGTGGTCTTGACAGTAGGTTGAGAACTGCAATGAGCTGACAAGGGGCGCAGGCGTGGTGAGCAAGAGATGAGGGTGTGTGAACACCCACACACCAGCCTTGCAAGACACAAGTTGGAGAGGGAGGATTATGGATGATGAAAATTCTTGGAGTACTAGTTTTCCAAGAACGTCTATTTTTGCTATGATGCTCCCTTTCCAGTTATGTTCCTAATGCTTTGTTACATGAAATCTAGTTCCAGCTGACTGACATACTGCATCAAGCAAGGCACATTATGAATTGGTCTGTCAGCCTGGTGAGCTGAAGAGGGAAAAAACATCCCAATTTCTGAAAACTGTCTTTAAAAAAAAGATTAAACTCTACACAAACAAATTCCAAAGGAGTTGCCTGTATATATCATTGCTTACAATGAAGGCAAGGGTATGGTGTTGAGACAAGGTGGCGAGGATCTAGATGAGGTGGAGAGGCTGATTTTGTTCCCTGTCCTACTGAAGTGCTGAGGACAAGGAAAGGCAGCAGCGGCAGCTGCTGCTCTGTACCCACACATGCGCCTGCCGCCCAGTTCTGCGTGACTTAATGGGGTACCCGGACTCCAGGAGGATCACCTCATGGTGAGTCCTCCACAGTTTGCGTTAGGAAGTTCCCCACTACAGACAGCACTGCTCCTCAGTAACGGCCCGGGCGGCGATAAGAGCTGAATAGAGCTGCGGTGCTAGCGGCGGTTTGTCTGCCCCTTTCCAAACCGAAAAAGCATGTTTTGTTGGTATGGAAAAGATTAGGGGCTATTTACAAACATCACGGCTTCCAAAGTTCTGGAAAACCTTTCAACAAGTTTCTTTGGTAGCAGAAAAGTCTCTCAAAGCACCCTGCCTTCAGTGCTGTTGTAATCCTGTTTTCCCGGTGACAATCTGCAGAGAGCAGAAGGGCCCCTTGCTCTGCTTGCCTGCTGCCAGAGATGCTCCTGACTGGGCGAAAAGCGTGGGCGCTGGGAGCCCTGGCAGTGGCTCTGCTTGGGGGACCGTGGGTGGCCGAGGGGGATGTAGCACGTGGAGCTGGAGGCAGTCATGGTACCAAAGGGTCTCTGGAAAATTAGCAGTATTTCTGGATGACTGGGCACAGTGGTGAATTTATAGGGCTCTTCTGCTGCCTCAGAAAGGAGCAGCAGAGAAGAGAAGAGGGGGTGAGGGGGGAAGGATCAGCATTGATTAAGCTGACAGTTCTGCTAATGTCACTGTGGACGCAGCCACTTTTGCCAGCAGCAGCTTAAATAATAAGATGCAGCGGAAGAAGGAGGGAGTGTGAGCGCGGGGCTACTCACAGTACTGTTGGCAGTATTTGGATGAGAAACTGGGGGTGTGATGGATGGCCACGATGCAAAGATACACGGTGATCAGTGCTCTGGAAATGCAGGCAGATTAAGTAGAACTGTGTCTGACTAGTCTGAAGGTGACTCTACCAAGAGTCAGTTGCTAGATGTTAATCAGTTTTTGTCCCTCACAAATAATCTTTGTACTGAACTCAGCTGTGGACACAACAGTTCTTCTTGCAAATATGTTGGCAGATGCTGCTTTCTCACTTTGGCCGAGACCTGCATGCTATGCTGCTCACCAGGCTTGAGGGGTCACAGGCAGAGAAGAGCTTGTTTGGTTCCGATCAGATCGTGGCAAGCAAATCTGCTCTTCAAGCCCTGGCAGAGCTGTGAGTGGTCCAGTTGTCCTGTCTCCATGCCCCTGGTCCTGCACCCTGTGTCCCTGCTGATTAGCCGTTGTGCAGGCTGGCGGAATGGTACTCCTGTCACACCGTGGTTTGAAGATAAACTCAATTCTCAAACTCTGTTGGAGTCTTTTTCCAAATGTTCCCTTCCTTCTGGCAGTCAAGGATGATTTAGACAGCTCTGTCTATGCACCCCTAACTTCATGACCTAGTGTAAGGCAGAGTGTGGCCGGATGGCCTGGGAAGTACCTGCAAGCTGTGCTGAGATGGGATAGTCTTTGTCACCCTCCTAGGCACCCGTGAGGGCTGGAATGAATAGGGATAATCCCCAGGTAGGGAATGTGAACCATAGTGTCCATGCCCTGTACCTGTATTAGACTCGATGATTGAAACGAAATCCTTTAGATCCACTGTTCTAATCCTAAGCCCCGCCTTTAGAGAAGGAGGAGGGGGATGTAGAAATGGTGCCGAGACCGGCTGCTGTATCAGGTGCGTTACCATCAGCACGTGGGCCTGTGCACTACGAGCTCCCAAGCGTTTGTAACTGTAGTTACGGAGAGCATCCACCAAGTCTTGTATTTCACACAGTGGCTCTTAAGCCTTATGTTAGACTGCTGGACTTGGATTTAGACCTCATTCCATCCATTTCAATGGATTCAGAGTAAGTGAAGTGTCTTTCTGATTTTATAAGCTTGATGTGTATTGTATATGGTTAGCTGTGATGGGCAGCTCTGAGAAGAATCATTTGTATAAATACCCAGATATCATTATTTGGATCTCCCTATCATTACGAAGAGGTGATCTTTTGACATCTTTCAAAACACCATGTCAAGCTATTTCCAAGGAGGTTTCTGCTTGGAAATGAGTATAAAGCTTTCATTTTAATTTTGTAGCAGTTAAATTGAATGTTAATAACATCTCCAACACTAGACTTCACATATAGGACATTATGGATATCTATCTAGTGTTTCCAATTAACCAGGGGCACTGCCTGCTGTCTGTTTCATCCAAGGACAAAAGTAATTGGTTAGGATAGCAAATTGCCTTCCACTCTTGCAAATTAGCATTAGAGCATCACTATAGAAATAATCCATGCTATCTGGACTATAGCAATGAAATTGCTATAAATGAAAGCTGTTTTCTGAACTAATATTTAGAGAAGATGAGAGAGAGAGATATACATGAGGGGCATTACTAAATAGATTCCAGTGTTTCTGTTTCTGAAAGAGGTTCTTTTTCTCCTGAAAGGGTAATGTACGTCTATCTTGCAAGGAGTTTCTGTAGTGGGTTTAAATGAAGAGTGAAGCTTTGAGAACAAGGTGAAAATGGAAGAACATACTGCCATGGGAAGCTCAAAAATGAGGCACTTGGGGTTTCAGAGAGTGATCATTAATCCCCTCCCGCCCCGAGGGCATTCCTGTGTGACCGTCAACATGACACACACGCGGCTGTCTGGCAGGTTGCCACATCTCTAGGTTGATGGACTTTGCTCTGGGGATGGCTAAACCTCCAGCTGTGCAGAGTGACAGTTTGTTTTCCTTGACAAACACGCTCAGATGTTTATCTGACCTATCCAAGTCCACAAAAGTAGCTTATAAATGGTTTCAATTTTTTTTTTCTTTTTCCAATGCCTTTTCCTTACCAGAACCTGGAAACAGAAGAGGACACCAAAACCCGAAGGCCTGTCCTGCCTAAACACTGCTTTACCGTTAGATTAGGATCAGTGGTTGTGCCGGGGGCCTGCTAATATTGCTGGTGTACTCGTGGCTTAATAAAACGCGTAATAAGGTGCCCCTTATTAATACAGGGGGGGAAACCCGGGCATATATCTGTCTGGCTTGGTGATAAGACTGCAAAGGTCACATAAGCCCCCAGCACAGCACGAAGCAGTCCCTGTCTGGGGCAGTCCAGCTCATGCAGTTGCACGGCGCAAGCATATACTTCGAACAGGTAAAAGGAGACAAAGAGTGAGTCCGAAATATAGTCCAGGAGGCAAAGTGAACTCTTGCAAGTGGACAGGAGCTGAGTGGCAGGGCGGAGGGGCGTCAGCCAGGGGCTGGCGCCGGCAGCAGGGGCTTGCGGGAGGGCAGTGCGTTTCTGTGCGCATGGCTGAGCCATCGGTGCCTGAAACGGTTTGGTTCCGATCACCTTGGGCAATCTCTAAATCAAGAGATTTAGAGCACTGAAAAACAGTTTAGTAAAAACTGACAAGATATTAGCATTGATTATGAAAATGCTGGATAGGTATGACAAAAGAGCAGGTATGTGATGGATGACGGGGCTGTATGAACCGCTTGTTTGGCTTTGTTTGGTGTTGAGTAAAAGATGAGCGAGAGAAAAGGATCTCCTCACAGTACCACGTATCTTAACAGTGTAAGACACGCATACATTTCGAGGCCTCCCTTCCCATCCTGTGCAGCAGCACGCTGATACAGGGATGGTTACTGAGACAATATCTGGTGCCTGCAGACAAAATGTTTATTTGCTTTTACAAAAAAAGTGAGCTAGAAGTACGGATCATGAGCGCCAACTGGGAAAGGGGACAGATATTTCCAAAGCTACTGCCAATCCCCTTACATGGACAGGATTTGACCACTGCGCTTAATTGAGAGGGACCCATGACTCAACACGTGAATCTGAACTGAATTGCATTTGTTATGACTCCTAAGCTCCAAAAATAACAGCCTTTCAACAAATTTATTTTAAAAGGAGACCAGGGGGGTGATTTAAAAAAACCCAAACAAAAACCCAACAACAAACAAATCCCTCTGAAATAATGGGAGCAGCTATTCATATTTCTTATCAGCGAAAATTAAAATCAAGGTATCTTCTGACTCAGAGAAATCCTACGTTTCTTGTGTGTACAGTTGAGACTATAAATTTGGAGAAATGCTCCTCCAGGAAGATGGAAATTCCCTTGCCAGATGAGGACTTGACTCTTCTTGCTCAAATACACGTGTTTTCAAGATTATTTGGTGATGGTCAGCTCTAAGTCCAGGTCTTTCAACCTCTTAACAAAACTCCTGAACATATTAAATGCATGAGCAACAGACAGGATTCAGGGAAACTGAAACCTGCCGTATGCCTGCCGAAAAGAATAGCACATCTGCAGAGAGGGCTACCGAACCGGGATGCCTAATGCAGTCGGGGCAGGAACACGGTGATTTTGGAGTACCTGGAGTAGAGGGAGCATGACCTGCACTTGCAGAACTAGACCTGCAGCCACGGCAAATCTGCCCCCAAAACGTTTGGCTCTGCAGTTAGTGCACTGGAAAATATTAGACATTTTGGTTCCTCAGTTGTTTAGCTGACCAACATATGTGAGTTTGAGGCTAGGTATTGCAGCAGCATGAAGCTCAGTCTGGTAAGCTGGGAAGATGTCGGTGCCTTCCTGAGCTACCTGGTAAAGCTCTGGCTGTGGGGCGGCTGTGCCCCAGGGTAGGCTGAAAGGATATGGTTAATCTTGTGTAGCAGGGTAGACCTCAACGTTTTGTGGTGTTTTTGTGGAATTCATGTGGTCCTTACTCGAGCAGGGCACTGACAGGCTAGTTTTGTAAGACGTAATTTACTCAGAGGTTCAGACTTTGTTTTGATTTTCCATCTGATTCAGATTTTTAAAGCAAATACCTAAAATGCAAATCAAACCTTCTGTATTTCAGGTGGAACAAAATTCAGACATACAAAAAAAAATATATATACCCCAAGAACTAAACCATGAGTCTGGGTTCATCTGAAATTTTGTCTCCTGAGCCTGCAGAGCTGGTAGCCAAGCTGAAATCAGTGGGTAGCAGTGCTCCACCTTGAAGCAAGGCTTTGGAGGAGGAGAGGGCGCACAGGCTGCTGTCCACATGTCCCTGGGACAGAGGGGGGCAAGGAGCTCCCTAGGTGTGTGTCAGGGGTACAGGGAAAGCAACCAGGCTTGGGCAGGCTAAATCCCTGCTTTACAGCTTAATCTTTCCGCTGAATGGCAGCTTTTGAAAGGAGCCGTTCCCCTCACGCTGAAGTCAGGGGGACCCGCTGCTGTGACTGATTTCACCCAGCGCAGGTGAGAGCAGAGTCGGTGGTGTTACCTCTCCAGCACGGCCAGGCCTTTGCTTCTTTACCCAGTGCTACCAGTAACACACAGACAAGTGCTGCATCATTTCCAAGTGGCCCCCACAACTGAAACCCGTGAGCTCAGTAGACTGCAAACAGGCAGGGCCACCATATGGTCAGAAATTCAGGGTCAGCTGCATTAACCTGGCTCCCGCTTGAACACGCCAATACCAGCCTTCCGTAAGAATTCAAAGTTCTCAGGGCTCAGCTGGAAGATAAGGTCAGAAACTGATGTTTTTTTATTCTAGTTTTTAGAACTTCTGCCCCCAAACATACAGATGAAGTCCATTCCCTCACTTAAAATTTCATATTGTGATTGCAATACCAATAGAGTGGAGGAATACAGGTCACTCAAACAGAACCACAGACTAATGTAGGCAGCCAGATATTTTCTAAACTCTGCAAAATGGTTAGTGTTTACACGCACAACCTTTCTCTTGCTGGGAAAAATTTCAGCTTTTCAGGTGTCTGAAAACACAAACAACAACCAGCTGCGCACGTAGCCTGTTAGCTCTCCTCCAGAGCTGGGTGACTGCTTGTAAATTGAAAGCAAACACTCCAAAGTGGCCTCAGCTAAGCCATCCTGCATCACTTCTGTTATTTGTCAACTGATACAGGGCCAGCTCTCTAGTTAGTGAAACAGAAGCATTAAATTAGAGAAATCATGGAAAATGGAGACTGAGAGGCCCCTTAAAGGTCACCTGGTCCACCTGCTGCCCTGCGGCAGGTTCAGCTTTACCTGCCCCACTTCTCTCTGGTTTGTCTAACTGTTTTCCAAAATCATCAGTGATGGAGATTCCAGAATTACCCACCATTAGGTAAAAAGCACAAGATGTGCTTCCTGAAAAATACAACTGTTCAGCTAGTAGCTTCTCTCTCTCAGGTTAATCTGATATACAACACGTCCACTGTGTGGTTTACTAATGCTTCAAGGAAACACGCCGACCCTTCGGGGACATGCGCATCTCAGCACTGGGAAATGGGAGCTACATGCTAATCTTTGCCTGTAAGGTTGTTATCAGCAATTTGCCTAGATGAATTTTGGCTAGATGGGATTTTTGGTCTAATGCACTTAGGCGGTTGCCCTTAAGACCTTAATTGTCACAAATGCAATTGGCCTACAGTTCTCCAAGAGAGGCTGCGCTGTGGCAGGGATGGGAGCGTTTCCCTCCAACCTTGCAGGCCAGCCAGCACACATCCTAGCGCAGGATGCTGCTGCCCTACTGGCCGCTTGCTTTAATTAACATACCAGAGCTGTTCAGCCTGTACTGAGACGAAGCATAGCCGTAACCCTTTGCCCATCCCTTCTGCACTCTTTAACTGTCCTCAGCCTCTCTCAACATCCATAATTCTAGAGTTTACAGGAAAGTTACTCTGTTGCTTCCATGTTTCTTTCACCATTTCACTATTTCCCAGGCACATACTGAGTAGCTCTTGTGTAGTGCCCTATTAGTGATTTCATTGAGACTACTCAGCTCTTTCTTTGCCTACCCAAGCCGTAAGGTAAAATGGACTGAACTGTGTGTCTGGCGCATCCTCCTCCTTTCTTTCCGCTTTTCATCCTTGAGCACATTTTTTATGGTGGGGGTCAAAGCGCCTCCCAAAAGGGCCCACCCCCAGGCTCAGCACCACAGTCGTTAGGAGAAGGTTGCCATGTGTTCCTCGGCAAGCCTCTTCCACACTTTGGGTCCAGTTACTTCTCCCCAGTGCCTACTGGGAGTGGCACCAAATCGCTTCCTGCAACCCAGCACCCTACCAGTGCTGTCAGGCTGGCACCCCCAGAGTGCTCAAACCAGTCAGTGCTAGAGAAACAGAAACATGTAAGCATAAAGTCAGCACGTTATGGATTTCTTTTGGTTTTTTAATATCCAATGTCCACATCTTCATGCCAGTCAAATTAGCTGAACTCCTAAACACTCTTGTAGGGACTGCAAGTGTGTGGAAAGGAAGAATGTTTGTAAATGGAGGAGATAAAACAGCAGGAAGAGGTTTCCACAGAAGAGGCAATTCAGAGCTAATCCCAGGCGCTGCTGCATGGCAGTGTCTGTGAATGCCCTCTCATTCACTGATGAAGAGCAATCAACTCCTGAACGTTACCATTTATGCCATTTCTGAATTGTACTGTTTATAACACGTTGTAAACATTTTTTCCAAATCTGTGTACTTCACAGGAAGACAGGGGACAAACTGGTGATGGAAAGGAGCAACTGTAAACCAGCTAATAGGCCTGACTGTCATTTTTATTCAGCCTGTATATGTAAAGCTGTTTTAAAGTAGCTTTAAGCAGAATGAGAATCAACCTTCTTGAACTTACGCTATTTTAGACAGTCTGAAGAGCAAGCACAAAGCTTGTATTCCCTTTTTTGGTTCATGGAATATAAATCAGAGAATATTAAAATCTAATAAAAAGTAATTCCGAATCTGCACTGCTTAACACTGGGAAAATGGATGATTCCAGTGATAGAGAGCAACGGTATAAAGCTTGTTTACCCATGTCAGGTACTGCAGGTTTTACCATCAATTCCTGACTTGCCAGCAGCTCTCTGTGTCAGTTGGACTTTCTTCACAGCCTCATATTCCAGCGTTTTCCTAGCCTGAAGCTTTCTAATTTCACGATATAGCCCGATGTTGGCAAATCAACCTCTTCTCTGGCAGATCAAAACCCCCTTTGCCCGGCAGAGTAGACACACATATTTTGCTTGCTTCCTAACCCAGGACTTGTAGAGTTTCACTTTTTGGCTCATTTAAGAAACATTGAGGTTAGAGATTCGAGGCTGGGAGGGGTTGCACTGAAGTCTGGGTGTTTGTTTTTTGCTGGGGTTTTTATCTGGCTTTTTTTTGAACCTTATCCAAAGTACTTAAATGTGGTAGAATCAGAAACAACGCTGAACTGCTGGCCTACCACTTGTTATCTTTTTCTCCCTTGACTTATCCTCCTGTTTGGTAATTGCTCTTGTTTGAGTAGATTTGGTTGAGTGCAGCTTTTAAATCCCTCTCAGAACGAGGCCCCAAAGAGGGAGTTGAAGAAGAAATTAAGAGGAGAAATTCGTGGGGGCAGAGAAACTGAGCTAAAACCCTGCTCTCACGCTCAGAACTTTCACAGGTGCTTTTTAACGTCTGCACATGTATCCAAAAGAATAAAATATCTGTCAGAGGGTTACCTTTGCCAGTATTTCTCAACAAATCCCCACAAGCTCTGGATATGCAAGAAACACTGGACGTTTTCCCCACTGTTTTAAACACCACAATATAATCAGAAATAAATAGATTACTGTTGGTTTCAGCAGAGCGTCATGCTGTACAGAAATAAGGTGGCAGAAAAACCTTTTAAGTGAAAGCAGAAATTTCATTCAGAAACAACTGAAACACTTTCTTTGTTAAGCGTAATTAGCAGTTCAAAGAGACTTGCCTTTCAAAATCTCTGCTTTGATTCCTGTCGGATGCAGAAGCAGTGATAGATGACATGACATTCATCAACTAACTCTCGACATAAAAAGACTTTTCTGTAACTGAGGGGATGGGAAGCCAAATTTTTAAGTGAGCTTGAAAAATAATTGAAGTGGCCGTCAAGTATCCAGCAGTTAGCAGACAGCCGGGTGGAAGATTTTCAAATTCCGTTTTTGCCCATTCCCAATGTTTTTCTTTTGAAAGCATTTTACTTTCTGACATTTCAGATGTTGCTTATAGGAATATTTTTTTCCCTGTTTTTAAGATATCTCCTGTTCAGATTTTGCCTGCTGACTTCACTATGCCATCCTGACAGCTTGCTTTGGGACCAGTCAGCTCTTCTGCAGTGTATTCCAGTTGAGAGGTTCCAAAGTAGTTTTATTTTATTTTATTTTTGATCTTCTATGACTACTGAATATTTTGCTGGCCTGTTTGGTTTTTTTTTTTCTAGTTGGCTGCTCTAGTGTTTCTTTATTCTCCACTGACTCCCAGCACAATTTTATTTTACAGGTGGATATTGTTTTGTGTACTTTTCCTTGCATATTATTTTTCTTAGCCTCTGGATTCTACATTAGCATGATTCTGCCTTTTTATTTTAGAAATCCAGCTAGAATGACTCAGGGCAAAATGTGAGGAGCGGAGGGACTTGTGAGTATGGACTGCTCACAGCAGAAATCCGAGGTCTCTGCTCTAGCTGAGAGGCCAGGAGAGAAGGGGTCACTGGTCCTACTTCACCTCGAGTACCTCGATGTGGCTTTGATGACTGCAGCAGGTTATTTCCATGTGTCCAAAACCTGCCCCTTCAGGTTTTACACAGGCTGTGGGCAGCATTTCAAGCTGTGCAAAAACAGAAACTGAAAAGCCAGCAGAAATACTCACTGGTGTGAGTTTAAAATCAGGCTGTGAAAATAACTGTACAGGTTAATAACGATCCTACACCCCTGTTTCTTTGTCTGTAGCAGTGGTTCAAGGTTATAAACATAACCCAGGCCTGTCTTCTGGGTTTTTCCTGACACAGGGCTTTCTCCCTCTTCCCTTGTTACAAGTCGGATAGCTTGGAATTGTGACCGCCTCTGTTTCTGTCTCAGTGCAGTGTATGAAAAGCAAACATCTGCAGCAAGAAGCATATTGGAGGCCTCGGTGGAAGAGGAAGGATGTACTTTGGAAAAGCAGATGTTCAAAGGAGCCATGGCTGCTGCTCTGTGCAGAGTGACTCAGCTTCTGGGCATGGATTTGCCAACATAAATTGCAGTTTAACTCAGTGTTTCCATGAAACCAACGAACTGACAGTCATACTCTGAGGTCTGGTACTGTCATGTAAAAACTTCCATCCACTTGAGTGAACTTTTTGCTATCAAACTGGGTGAATAGAGACAGCATATCTGATTTATTATCTGTGCTATGCTGCTAGGGAAGTTAGAGCAAGACACTTGCAAGCACCCAGCCAGGGAAGGTCCCTGCCCCAAAGAGCTTTGGGTCCACATGGGAGATGAAGTCAGGCAGGAGGAGAACGGGAGAAGCCAGAGGTAATGTGATCAAGAGAATGATGATCCATATTTCCCCAGATCAAGGTTGTCCCTCCCTAACACCCTTGCAGGCTAATGTCCTCTCATAAATTATGTACCCTTCACACACCAAAACGCAACTCTGCTTTCTGGTACTTCACAACACGAGGGGGCATAGTGCCTGATCCAGGGGAACAGAAGAAGAAACAAATCTAACAAGTTTGTAGGTTCTACACAATATTTTGGGAAAATGTTCATTCTATTTCATATATGAACTAACTTTGTGGTCTTTGACCTGCAGTTGTTTGCTTTCAGGATTTTCCTAGAAAACTTTTAAATAGACAGAAGATCGAACGATCAGCAAACAGTAAATAACAATGGTTATGTTTTTGGCAGTAGAGTCTGGAAACTTGGCCCTAAAAATCATGATAATGCAGTTGGAGACCAAAAATATACCATAGGTGTGCATGTAAAAGAGAAGTAACTTAAGGTTTGATATTAGAAGTATTCATTGAACAGTACAGAAAAAACTCAGGAAATGTCAAGATTCTTAAAAGATAGTTTAGAAAACAGAAATAAGGGGTGCCAAGAATATGTAGTCATTTATTGCCTGGTCTCGGTGGACACATGGAGTCTTGTTTCGACACGCACCCCTTTCTTCTCTAAACTGAAATATTCACTGCCTTTGTACATCACAATAAACAAGGCTATTTTCATCCGCCTAACTGCCAGACATGACGCCCTATAAATAAGAGATCTGCATGTCATCAAATCCTGTACTGAGTGGTTTTCCTTTAAAGACACCATTTTCAATTGATCTCAAAGTCCAGCTTAGCTCTGAGTATCTCTTTTACGCTGGTACCACTAAATTGTATCAACGTTATAGGATTATGAAGTGGGATCACTTACCCTGTCAACTCTGGCTTCACATTGATACTTCCAGCAGAGCAGGTGCTATATTTTATTAGTTACAGAGATTCATTGTGCATCCAGAAACTGCCCTCTGCACCCTGCTTTTGTAATAGGTTTCAATACAGCTGAGCAAATACAACCTCTGTAATATATATGAAATAAAGGAAGATAATAGGAGCAGGATAAACTCTCTGATTAGCTATAGTGTGCACAGTGAATCAGAAATACAGAGACGCTTTGCAAGGTAGGGAAAAGGGAGGAGGGAAAATGCGTTTAAGGTCTGCTGTGAAGGCCTAGGAAATGCTGCTTAAAGGATTTCTGTCCTAACCAACTCTGTAATCCATACCAAAGGCCTGAACGCAATTAAAACTTCAGTATATTTCCGTGCCGGACTTTAGTTAAATTCTTAACATCGCAGTCAAATAGGGGAAAAAAACAAAACCAATCCAACGTACTAGTTGTTAGTAACCTCCGAATAACGAACTGACAGCAACTCCCCAGCCCAAACAGCTTAATCCATTTGTTTCTACTTACCTCCATTTGTCTCTTGGATATTTAAAGCAAATGCTCATTTTGTCCTGCAGATTCGGTGCTGCTGCTCAGTATTATCTTGCCTGATCATAAAAAGGCTCCTGACCAAAAGGAAGAGGAAAGCAATACGTAAAACAAACACAGAAGCCCAAGAGGAAAGCTACACCCTAAAGACCAGCACTAATAGCAACTGCGAGGCAGGGGAAGAGAGAACACTCCCAGTTACTAACTTTTTCCATTGATACATCTGTTACAAAACAATTTTGCTGCAAAATTCTCTTCCTCCTTGCAAGCAATGCTTTGCTGTATATGTAGACCTCAGATAAATGACATGATGAGTGGTTTGGGGTTTTTTTTAGGACCAAGTAAGCAAATTAGTGAAACATAAACTAGAGGCTCAGCTGACTGCTTTAAAAGCATAGTGCTAGGCAGAAATTATCACAAGGTGCATTTGTCCATACTTCAGATTTTTTTTAATTCTGAAGTCTTCAGTGGAGGCAGAGTCATATTTGAAATAACCACCTATGGGGCTTTCTGGCCAGAAAGCCTTAGTGCAGCAGAGGTGAATGATTAATAACTTAATTTTTTAAGAGCTTGATGGGCAGACAGGGAAAATACGCCAAACTGTCCTTGCCTCAGAGGGATTTCCAGTGCCAAAAAAGAACTGCATTGAGAAGGAGAGCTCATGATTTCACCTCTAAAGACTTTAAGGCTAGAAGGATGTGCAGAGGGGCAAAGGGGGATTTACTGCAGCAGCAGAAGCTGCTGGGCCCAGCTGTGTTTTCACACCCTCGCCACGGTGGATTTAAGCTTCTCCAAGCTCCAGGGCTGTTCCTTGGTGTAGGTCACAGGGTAGCTATGCGTGTGAGCTCACAAAGGCTCGGTGGAAACTTTTGTCACAGCCAGTTAATATGTGGCTTGGAACAAATAACAAACAATTTGGTTTGAATTAAAAAGTTTTGACAGCTACACTTTGCCAAATGTTAGTCAGAGAGGAAAACCGATGGATGTGTCATGTTTGAAAATTCCTAGGGTGTAGTAAACTCATTTGTTTTCAGAAAGTTAGGATCAGATTCTCCCCTTGCCTCAGAATAAATCTGGCACTACTTCAGGGAGGCTGACAGAAATTAAGGTTGTTCCATTCACCAGGGTAAACGAAATCTGCCTTGAGCTCAGGGCCAGAAAACACTGTGTCCAGTAGCAGAGGTGCGAAAGAGGTGCGGCAGGCAGTAAGGCTGACAGGGGTCCTGTTAAAGGTAGTATTATCACCCCGCCCTTCACCCTCCCTGTGACATCTGGCTGCTGCAGTTTTCCACCTCCACGTGCTGAGGTGGTATGCTGATGGGATTTTTAAATGTTAGAGGTGAGAGTCACTTGGATCATGTATAAAGGTGTAACTCAGCTCATGGGAGAAAGGAGTCTTCTTGTTCCCACCTGGGATATTTGATGAGACGTGAAGGCGTTTGGTTCCCAAATCCCCTTGGACCAGTGGAGCAGGCATGCGTGTATCCTTGGCGCTCCTTGAAAACTGCAGTCAGCATCTCCTCCAAGTCTTGTTTGCTGAAGGAGTTTTCCCACATGTGCTCCTCTCTGCTAGTAGCAAACCGGCAAGCCTTTCCATCCAGGCTGCCAAACAATGCTCGTTCAGTAAGTGATGGCCTTGGGACGCAAGCCCAGGAGAGGCAGAAGTGTCCCCAGCCAGTCCCCAGGCCTGGCTTACCCATTTCCTTTGAGCTGAGAACTGCTGGCTGGGCAGGAGTAACCCCCCCAGTCAGAAGACAACACGTTAGATGCGTGTCTCCCCTCCAGTGCAGCGGGGCCCCGTGCAAGCCCTAGAGCAGAATCTGGCCAAGGTTTTAAGGCTGAGGTCTTAAAACACTGTACAAAGGGGTGAGAACTGGTTTCAGAGGGACAGGACAATTGAGTTATACCGCTGAAGTCCTTGTGTATAAAACCAGACCTCTAAAGGAGCAGAGGAGCGACCCCTTTTTTTAAAGAGTCTTTTTGGATTATTCCTTTATGAGTGCTCCTTTTGGCCTGGTACGACATGGAGTTACACGGCAGGATGCTTTTTTCCCCCCTTATCTTTTTCTCTCAGAAAAAGCATCCGGCAATGCTGCCTTTGTGGCTGGTTAAAAGCTTGACATACCAACTCTGAATAATTGAGCCAGGTTAATAGTAGAACATCACTTACATGCCGCCCAATTACTTTTAATGGGCCTGGTTGGTACAGGTGGTTGGAGTAATTGCCATCTATGGATTTGTTCACAGAGCTGGTCACTTTATGAAGGAAAAGCAGTGGAGTAATTCCAGTACAATCAAATTTAAGCTACTGGTTTGCAAAAGGCTGTTATGTAGTTCGAAGGAGAATATTTTCTCCTTGTTATTAATGCAGCATTGCCAGCAGCATAGATAACTTGGTCAGGATTACCAAACCCTGCTGCGCAGGCAAGCAAGGACATGGTTTATAGTCAATCCAGAGGCTAGTTCCGACCAAAAATAGTGAAATCGTCCTGTTTTCCCCTTTCGGTATCATTCTGTATATTAGTTTTATTAATACTTGAGCATAATACATAGCTAGGTGTTATAACTAATTACAACTAGTTATATAATCACATCTTATTCTGTATTTACCCTCTTTTGCATTGCTGCTTGCCTGCATGCATGGTGAGCTGGTGCAGGGGGTTAAATGGGCAGAAGACAGCCCTTTCTCCGTGGAGTTACTTTACTGCCCATTTAACCCCCTGAACCGAGTCTCTAAGAAGGTAGATAGCAACAGTGCTGGCACAAGGCCGGTGGTAGGAATGGGTGGCTCAGGGCGTTGTGTGTGGGGAAAGGAGGTGCGAGGAGCCAAGTTACCTCATGTGATTGTAAGATTGTCTAACTGTGCCACAATGGTTTAATCTGGAAGGTTTGGGGATTAACAGGTGCTGAAAATTGTCAGCAATGGAAGTGTAACTGTTCTGGAGTATTTGTACCTAGCCTGTGTGAGGCAAAGGCTACATCGCTGACTGAAAACAGCCTGAAATCTGTTAACTCCACACCATCCCAGTCAAATCATTGGAAGAGAGAGAGGCCCTGCAGAGAGCTGCTTGCCAGGGCAATGGATTTGCTCTCCTAGAAGTGCCCTGACGGTGGGGGGTGCAAGACTTGGCTGCTTAAGCGAGCACAGCAGTGACTGCAGGTGGCTGGGCAGGTTGCCGTCAAGCCAAAAGGGAACTGGTTACCCCACTGATGCATGAAGAGGCCATCATTGCAATTTAACACCAAGGTGAACTCGAAGGATTTGTAGCTGGAGACTGACCCAGTAGTGTAGTTGTAGGGCACCCAACCACTGGCCCAGCTGGCGATTCCACACTGCCTAAACAGCAGGAGCTGTGGTGGGAAGCTGGTCATAGCTGGGAAGGTGCTCAGAGGGATAAGGGCACTTACTCAGAAGGGTAAGGGCACTGAACGTCCCTGCTCTCCAGTCTGCACATGCTGCTAGCGTACTGGCAATCTGGGTGTATTTTTATGGCTGTTGGCCTTACTGCAGGGCAGCTCAGTGGAGCTAAGGACAGCTCTAGGCCAGCAGTGCTCCAGCCAGGCTTTAATTCTTCAACGCAAGGCCATTTCTGATTTGCTGTACTCGCCTCACTGACATGTTTTGCTGATCAATTTATTCACCGAGTGTGGCCCTTTGCACACCAGGGAGCTGTTACAGTGGGAAACAGATTTCTCTGTGAAGCTTTAAGTAAGATTTGTTTTCTCTTTTTTTGTTCATTTGGAAGAAGCTCTGTGCTGACATGTCAACATGTTTTTCTTCCATCTGTATGCGTTTATCCTTGAATTAGAGCATCTCAGAAGCTGGAGAAGGGCAAAATCGTTTTAGCCCATCTAATCTATCCGGGAGGTCAAATACAAGATGAGCCACTACTATATATTTTCCAGAGTTCATGTTCCAGTTAATGTGCCGCTTCTAATATTTTGCATAGAAGAACTTTTTTAGCTCAGTAGATCTCTTTCTCTTCAAAGGAGGCTTGTGATGGCCTTTGTCTCACTGCTCTCCTCGTAACAATAATGCCACTGTGCCACCCCCATTCATCTGTGCAGTATTGACACTTTCCCTTTCAAAATTAGCTTTCGATAAATGTTGACCAAGCCCAGTCAAATTCTTTGTTCTGCTGTTGTTCGTGCTTCCTACTGACAGAGCCTCTCATTGCATCTTTTTCTTTGCCTTTTAATTGAACCAGAAAATGTTATAGCCGTGGCTATATATGACTCTGTGATCCCCATCCTTGCCTCCATGGAGCATCAGGGGCTTGCAGGCAGTGGTTTGGTGGCTATTTCAGTTCCCATTCCCTGCTTCTGCCAGGCTGAAAGCATTAATTTACGTTCTTTCCTCTCTGAACGAGTGTTGGAAGGCATTTCCACAATGGTGGCGTTTCATGGCCAAGTCTCATCACTGCTCCTGGTGGTGGGGGAGATGTGCAGATGTGGAGGCAGGGCTTCCAGTTCTTAGCAAAATCAATTCACCCTTAACCGACAGATATTCAAAAGGGCCCAATGGGGTGGAGTTGAGGGTTTGCACAACTTTGGCCTTAAGTGATTTGCTCAGAGTCATCAGTGAACGAGTCTGTGACTGTCAGATTGAATCTGCTAACTCGAAGAGAGAGTCGATGCCTTGCACAGCGTTACACACGTCAGCGCTGTGGTCCAACATTATAGACTTCAGTGTTACAACCCAGGTTTCTCCAGAGTTAAGGCTACAGGTTACGTGACAGCTGAGGAGGCACTTTCCAAGTCTAATTTCTGGATTTATACCCTCAGACTTTGCCTGTTAGTCTTTCAGCTCTGAAAGCACTCTATGGACTTGGATGACAGACAGTGTATACGTTAACATACACTGTTTCGTATAGCATAAATATATGTGAGGTGAGGGGATGTCCATTGCAAAGAAGTACGAATGAACTCCATAGAACAGTGGAGCTGATTGTACTCGGCTTCGTTTGGGAACAGAGATCAATGCAAATTAAATTTGTTCTCACAATAGCAGCAAGATCCCTGGGAAAGCAGAGAGGAGCTGGAAAAGGGCATTTTAGAAAAGACATTACAAAGTGATTTACAGAAGATTAAAGGATGACATAAAATACTAGTAACCATGAAAAGCCTGGAGGCTACTCTGTAATATTCTGAAGCAGGAAAAATTTACTCTTGGGAAGCAAAAGAGGAAAACAGAATGGAGGAATCAGTCTGTACTTAGAGGGGGCTGGATTGTAAATTCACTGCAATCAACAGTAATTTTTCCACAACGGGTCAAGCCCATGTAGCTGTGTTGTAAGTGTTGCACAGGGATCTTAATGGTGCAGAAAATGGTGGAGGGCATCTGTGCAGTTCCTTTTAAAGAGGCAGAATATACTGTCCTTTGCTTTGCAGACAGGTATTGGGAATGATGGATCTCACCTGTCCCTGGGGACTGCCAGGTAACCGCGGGGTCAACAGGCAATAGTGAAGTTAGTTAAGTGCAATAATGTCATGAGGGTGAAAAGTGAGTTGGTGAAGGGAGGGGTTGAAATTTTCCTTCCTATTCAGTAAAATATTAAAGCCTCTTTACATTATTTTCCTCTCTGGTCGTCTTCTTTTCCCTTTTTTTTAAAAAATCCTTTTTGAAAGAGAGACCCAGAACACCCTCCGCTCCACATTTTCAAGAAAATCCCATGTGCACTATAGTTTTGTGATGTTTGACTATACTGTTGACCTTCCTGAAACAATCTGTTTGAAAAACCCATCTCCCAGGACCCACGATGTCCACGGTAGCTGTTTCCCAGCCTTCTCTGTTCACAGCAGCACGGGAGCGAGGCGCAACCTCAGATGGGCAGGTGGGGACTCCTCAGATGGAGAAACAAGAACGTGTTTCTCCACCTGAGAGCCAGGGGTTTGTTTATAATTGACCAAAGCCGCCGTCGTACGGGGTGATTTGGCTGCCTTGTGGGCTTGCTCCTCGCGCACCTGGTGGAGCTTCCCCACAGCTTGGGACCTGTGAGGCGCGCTGGGTCGCAGCCCAGAGGGGTTCAACACGGACGCCCCAGCTCACACCTTGTGTGCTCCACAGAATGGCTCTCTAAGCCCAGAAAAACAAAACAAAGCAAAACATTTTCGCAGGGAGGGTTGCTTCCTGTGAGAAGTTTGGCGCTTCCCAGGAACCCCGCTCTGGGGCCGGCTCCCCTCACGACCCCGGCTCCCGCCCGCCGGCGGAGCGGCTGCCGCGAGATGGCGCCGTCCCCATTGCAATGAGCCGCCTCCGCCGCCTGTGCCCAGCCCGGGCAGGCGGAGCGTCGCCAGGACCAATTTCTTTGTTTTAGTGTCGCTTCTCGTCAGCGCGGCCCTGCCCGAGCACGCCGCTCCGCGGCTGGCCCTGGCTCCCCCTCACTCAGGCCGGCCCCATCGCCCCGAGCTCCCCCCCGAGCGGAAGATGGCGGCCGCCGCCGGGCTGGCTGCTCTCTGCGGTGGGACAGGCCCAGCCGCGCCGCCATGGCCCCCAGGGCCACCTGGCTCCTTCAGCAGCAAGCCACCAGCACGAACTGCCTTTGGTGTGTCACCCGTAAGGGTTTAGCAAGGCACAAGCCCAACTCTGTGCGTACAGCCAGCGCCCTCCTGGCGTTACTCGGGACAATTCCCTCAAAAGCCGCTGTATCGGTGCCGAAGCTTTTTGTGAAAACAAATACATTAATAGTGTGGCCAACAACAAGGAAAGGATTGTACTAGAAGAGGCTTTGAAAGAATCTTGGGGAGAAAAAAAGATTCTCCGCTTTCTTATCTTTTAGCTAACAGCTTGGCCCTATGAAGGGAAAGCAAACGTAAACTTGAGAACAACTGACCGGTGGGCATTACCGCGCTTTTGAGGAAAAACGGATACTTTTGTGGGGTTGACAGAAAATCCCAAGTTAGCTGTGTAGGGGCATACAGACTGCCCATATGAATGCAGCATCAGATTCACTTTCTTGCTTCCAACAAAAGACCGTATTCGTGTCAGGTGCCTTCAGAGGACAATACGCGTTTCTTAACAGAAGTTGGGTTTTTCAGCACTTGCAGATTTCCTGAAGGTTATTGCTGCTCTTGCATTTTATTCACAGCTGAAAGTATCTGGATACTCTTATTGATAGGAACAGCTGAACCTTTTTTAGAGTCCTGCTTGTTTGGCCTCATAGTAATTCATGGCAAATGCGTCACAAATTAATTATGTGTTCTGGGAAACAAGATTTCCTATCATCCTGTCTACTGGTTGTTGCCATTTAATTTAATTGGTGCACCTCTTGTTGATACAGTGTGAGACACAGTAAACCTTTACAGTCTCTTTTCCATTTATTTTTCATAAACATCTGTTAATGTCAGTTCTAATTCACTTCCTCCTTCCACTAAATTTTATTTGATCTGTGTCCTCATGAATTCCTTTTGCATGTTTATAACTGTTCTTGCCCTTCCTTGAAGCTTCTCCATTCCTATTTTATGATTTGTCAAAAGGGGGGGTTTAGTTGAGACAGCGGTATTAAAAACATTAAAAACACGGAGGTGGAAAGTGGGAAGGGCTGCTGTAACGCCGAATACAGATGGGAATGCTGCACAGGATAGGGGAGGTCACATCACTTCTGCCATAATAGTGGCAAGCCCAGATCTTGGTGCAGTTGCTGTTGAGTCCTACTGACAGTAGCTCCAAAGGCAGGTTGAAAATTTGGAGTGAAAAGCCACTAAAACATCAAACACCTTGGAAAACGTTATCTGCAGGGAAAACTTTCAGGGAACCTTACAAATTTAAGGAAGATTTGATCAGAGTCTTAAGCACCCTACAGAAAGGATACAAATTTGATAATAAAGCAACCTTCAATCTGCTAAAATAAATGTAAACAGAGAGCTGAGGGCAGTCAAATGTAGATTTACAGTAAATTGCAAAATCCTAACAGGATAATTCACTGTCAGGGCAACTCTCTGACAAATGTGATCTACCTAAAAATCCTGTAATTTAACATGGTTCTTCTACGTTGTCTGAGCGTCTCTGGTAACAAAAGGAATCAGAACTCTAAAAATACAGTTTATAAGACCAGCAAAGGCAGCCAAACAAACACTTCCAGGTGATAGGTGCAAAAAAGGAACAATCTGTCTCATGGGAAAAATATTTAGAACAGCTGAGATTAAAAAAGTGACCCTGGCCCAGAGGCTATTCCAAGATACTGGATGATTCTTCATGCAGCCAAGTTCCTTGGGAGGCTGTGAGCAATGTTTAGTGGGCATAAGTTGCAATCTGATTTCCTCTTGATAAAAAAACCACACATAAGCTCACACACTGTCAGATTACAGGTGTGCATACTGGAAATGAAAATTTCCAAATTTCGAAACCCAGCCAGTACTTTACTAAAATTCCTTATGATGATACAAATTCACCGTGGGATTTTACGCCCAAATGTGGATAACTGTACTAGGATGCTTGCTGATTCTCTTCCAACCCTATTTATCTATTCATCGTACCTAACTTGGCCTGAGGCAGAATGTCTCAGCCTTTCTCACGGGCAATGCCTGGGACTGTGGGGGACGCACTGCTTCTCAGCACAGCCTCCCCAGGCCTGCTCACTCCTTGGGCAACCTGGGGGATTTCTGCTGCGCTCTCATCTGCTCATGTATTTTTATTCTATTTGGTAACATGGGAAGGAAGCACTGGCAGCGTAAGAGCGGGAGGGAGGGAAGCAATATTGGATGATGTCTGTTATCCCAAATTACAGCAATGCCAGACCAGAGTGTGAGCTCTGATAATGAGCTTGTATGGGTGGTGCTGCTGAGGTGAAAAGTAAACCCAGTACCCTGATGGCTTGTACTCACCTCTTTCATGCAACACTGGCTTGGATAATGCCTGCCCAGGTAACTTTCACACCTTGTCTTGCGAACTTTAGATCAGTGTTGCTGTGCAAAGGTGTCTGCTTGCAATTTCCACCCTAGAAGGGTTGCATTTTAATAAGGAGGAAACTGAATCTTGTAACCCAAGCTGTGTGTGTAGTGAATGAGTAAACTATGGGAAAACATGAGACACAGTAGCTCCAATATGAGAACAAACAAACCAACCTGATATTGACCTGCCCAGTCAAACAGGACAGGGTTTAAGATTCTTCTCTTGCTACTAGTGTAGAAAAACCTGACCAGACCTGACCTAAATCCCTTTGGAACTACTATACGTTATTGCCCAATTCCTTTAGGTTTCTCAGCATAGGTGCAACTGGGTAGGTGGCTGCTGCCAGTGTAACAGTTTGGAAAGGGAATAAAAGACCCATTAATCCCTTGAAAAATCCACATGTGCTTTGCCTTGGGGCTCGACACTCAGCATGACCCCGGTGTGCGTCCTGTACGCATGCAGAAACGTTCCTGCCTTTAGCCCTGTTTCCAGGAGCTCATTTCTCTGCTGGGCTCTGCCGGCAGCCTCCTGGTAGCCGTCGCCAGTGGCACTTTCGCTGAATGTGCCGTCTGCTGGCACCCTCTCTTGGGCCCTGAAGGTCTACCAAGGGCTAGTCAAGTCTTCCGCAACAGATTTTTTTTGGTAGCTTCTTCCTGTTTTTTCCCTTAGTGTTACCTGTTTCTCAACTTATTATCTCGAAGCTGATTGTTTCTAGCCCCTCCTTGAACCTGACACTCCGTTTGTGTTTTCCTACCATGCAGTATTGCTACTCTGAATGTTTGAAGATTTGGGGTTCTGCTTTTAATTTTACTTTGCTCTCCCATTGCAACGTCCACCCTCTGGCATTTAGTTTTGAGGTATAGTTTCCTGTAAACCTGCTGCCTCTAAGCCTTGTTCTCACTGATCCTGCTCGTTTGCTCCAAGGAAGTGCTTTCTGTGTGAATCCTCCATCTGTGGGTGCAATGCACGTATGTGAGAGGTAGGGCACAGAGGGCAGGCACAGGGCTAATGTGAATGGGGCACATTCATACGGTTGGATTGCGTTTTTCTGTGGCCTTGGTCATGGGAATGGCAGTTTCAGTGGCTTATGTTGGATAACTTCCAGATTTGTCCCTTTGTGGGACTGAAAATGGCACTGAGAGGCGTCCGCATAGCTCACGCAAATGCCATAAACATTTATATACAACTAATGCATTGAGAAGCCACAGCTACTGTATGGTATGTCCAAGGCATGGGCACTTATCCAAGACAGTAATTCTTTCAGCGCGCTTACTTCTTTGGAGCGATGATGATGAGGGATTTCCTTTAACATCTATAGAGGACACCTGGGCCTGCAATGTTCTTTTTAGAAAGGTTATTTCAACAATAGCTAGATATTTTCTTGTCATTATACACAGTACAGTATCTGTTTCCAGAGTCATTGCTTTAGTAGAGAGCCATTTTATTGAAGTATTATTCATTGGTAATGGTCATATTCTTGCCACGTATTGCCAAATAAATATAACAATAAATGAGCAAATATTGCCACACATGTGAGTGTCTGAAAACCTACAGTCACTGAAGGTTATGCGTGCAGATAAAGTGTAAAATAGCTGGACAGGAGCTTAATCCTGCAGAGAGCTTCACTTGCTGCAAGGGGTCTGTGTCCACGGGGGTCCCAGTGGGTGTATTTGTCAGTGGTGGGCTGCCAGCCTCTTTTGCAGACACAGGGCTCAGACCTGGCAGGAAGCAGGCCCAAAGGTGGACAGCACAGATAAAATGTCCCACATAAAAGTAGCCACCTCTCTGAATTTCAGACATATGGCCACGGGAGCTGCAGACACACCCACCCACCCCCACACCCACCCCCAGCTATCAGAAGCCTCTCCTGTGCCCTTCTCCTGTTCCAGGTGCATGTGCGACCCATTCCTGTAGCATCTAGGGATTCTGTTGTGTTGATGTCATGTTACATTTTCTCCATTGGAGGCAGGAGGAGCTTGCATATTAATTATTAAGGCAAGAGAAAGATAGATACTTATCCCACTCAGCTACCCCAGCCTGGCTGGGGAACGTCAGTGCAATGCAGAAATCCTGAGAAATGCAGCAGAAAAACACTTGTTTCACCTATCTTTATATGCATATTTATCTATAATATACAGATCTGGTATTCCTGTGCTTGGATAAAATCACATAAATCACTGCTTAGAATCAGGGTTTCTCTCAAGAGGCTGTTTCACGTTGTGGCCAGTGGAGCCCAGGCTCAGCTCTGTGTTGCTGCTTGTCAAGCATCAAAACCCCTTGGGATCGCTGGCCGTATGAGTTCAGGGTCTCCCAGCCATGGTCATACCTGGGCTGCGTTATGAATTACAGAACGCAGGCTCCAGGCCACCGGGTCTGTCCCTCTCCCTTAGGTGCTATAAATACGTTTTGCTCCAAGTCAGCGCTGTCTGCAGGAGTTGCAGGCATGTTCTGTAAATTGCTGCCCTTGCAGTAAGGAGATGTGTAAAACACGACGTTTGTCTGTGTGTCAGAGCAGTCCTCAACATCGTTATAGGCAGTTATAATTTCCAATCTGTTGAGCTCACATTGTACAGTAAAACACTTCACCAAAAAGGTAGCGCTTCTTTAGATTGTCTTCTGCAAACGGGCCATTTAGGATGAAATGCTGCATGAACCCTTGCATGGCGATGCTGTGAATTGCTAACAAAGTATATTCCCCTAAGTACCCTACGATACCTCAGATGGATGCATACCTCGGTAGATTGATGTTCTTTCCGTGCTTGCTGCCACACGAAGATCTGGCGTGTGGAGGTCACAGTTACCACCAGGCAAGAGATTCCCCATCATATGGAGGCGAACCAGCCCTGGGGAAATGTCGTTTGGTGTAACGTCCTTGGTCAGTGACCAGATGAGCAAACTTTATATTCACAAAACATCGCTCCTAACGTCAGAGCTTTTCTGACAATTTTCTGCCTGACTTGTCTGGTGATAAACCGGACAAAGGCTCGCTTGGCGTGCTGGAGAACATTTTCTCCATTGGAGGCAGGAGGAGCTTGCTTATTAATTATTAAGGCAAAAGAAAGATACCTATCCCACTCAGCTACCCCAGCCTGGCGGGGGAGTGTCAGTGCGATGCAGAAATCCTGAGGTACGGGGGAGTTTGTGCCTAAAAGAGAAAACAGAGGGCTTCTGTTGGTCGCTGGTGTCCAGATGCCCCTCGAGTGTGAAGCCTCTCAGTGAGCCTCTCATTTGCCACCGCAATCAGAAGACCTTCACGTTGGATGGATACACTTGTACCTGTGTGCACCTATTTAGTCAGCTGTCTTAGCTCCGTGGTTGCAGGGAGCCTTCCGGCTATTTACACAATGCTCAAGGAAAGATTTGCAATTAGATTAAAATTTTATGCTTTGAAACAAGTCTGACTATTCCCCAGGTCAAGATTCTCCCCTACCCACTCCTGCCTTGGATTTGAGCTGTATTTAATCAGGGTTCTCAAGCTCTTGGAGGTGGGTGTGTTTTGCTGCCCTTGCCAAGGTTGGTGGCCGTCATTATTGATACGGAGGTTGAAGCAGGTTCTCGAGTGCTTTGCTGAGTCCCGTCCCGGGGCCGTCCTGATCAACTCTGAAAGGCACATCCTGCCCAAACAAGGCAGGAGCGCACATGGGCGTTGATCGGATTATGGATCTTGTAGACCTGAAATTATTGATGGATACAAGTGCTTATACTTCTTGAACAGTATTTTCTCTCCTCTTTTATAAGCGTCTCCCTAGTGAAGAGAAACACATAATTAATTCCAAAAAAGGGAAAGCTGGAAACATCAGAGTCTTTCAGATTGCAGCACTTTTTTTTTTCCCCCTCCAAAAAACTAGTAAAAACAACAAAAGTAGATGTTGGAAACTGTTATTAGGCTTCCACCTTAGGAAAAAAATGTAATTATTTTGTCAGTTACTTATTTCCAAAGGATTTGAAGGTAAGAAAAGGTATTCTGTGTGATTTTGTAATTTAAAGCAATTAGAAAGGCCCAATTTTGCAAAATTCTGAACTCTGGTAAGGACTTTGGTATCGAGGGTCCCTCTGGGATTTACACATTTCCTTTGCAAAATTGCAGGGTTTGTGTTCATAGCTTAGCTCTTGTTCTGCTGCTTTCCTAAAACCTGCTATGCTGGTGATTTTGAGGTGTTCCCATTGACGTTCTGCATGTTGGCACAGACCCTCATGTGGCACTGGTGAACTACACTGACTTGAGCTCTTCTTCCTTGCCCAGATTTCTGCTGACTGAAGAGGAGGAGGGAAAAACAGGAGCCTTACAACAGCTCCCTGTCACTGCTGGGTAGTCCCAATTCAATGGGTGAATTTTGGTGGCTCTGGGAAGGTGGCAGGAGCTCTGCTTGGCACTGTTAACCTTAACCGTCAGGGTGAGCCTGCAGGAAGAAGAGGCTCTCCAATTTATTGCTTTGACCCCATAACATGCCAGGTTAGTACTAGTTTAATTCCAGTAAATTCAATACGGTTACACCGGGGATCAATTTGTTCTGAAGTTTTTTTGGTGTATTCACACATAGAAGTGTCAGGTATTATTAGCAACAGAAGTTTATCTTGTGAGATAGTATTTAGAATGTGATAGAAGTGTGATTTTGTTTCATACTGGCAGATAATATAGGAAATGCTGTTTGACTCCCTTCACAGCATGGATTAGCAAAATTAGACTTGTCTCCTTTGCACTAACAAGCCCCAGAACAGAATGCGAGCCGTTAAATGACTGAAACTCCTTTCAGACACACGCACGCACAAAGCTCTGGGAAAATAAATCACCTAGGCTTCCAGGAGGACAGATTATTACAGAGTTCATATCTTTAGGGCATCCACTCTGCAGGATTTTTTGTGCACAGTGGCATGACTTTATAGTTTTATTTACATTTTCTGAAGAGTTCACATGACTTGTTGCTATGGGGAATGCTGCAGTTGTCTGGGATACCCTTTTATATTTACATCACACACACAGTTCTGCCTATATACTGGCTTGATGCTGCTTGACAGATCAGTAAGTAACTATGATAGGTGTGTTAATTTAACAGTTTGAGTCAGGTTTTAATCTAGTAAGAGTATTGTTGGATCTTTATTTTATTTCGCCATTTGTTTCTTTTTTCTTTCTTTGAATTTTTCATGAGTAATGCCTCTGGAACCCAGACAAATTCAGGAGCTGGTAAATCCTGTTCTCTGAGGCTGCCCATAACACTGCTTGCCCTAGGCAAGATTTGCAGAGAAGCTCATTTCTATATAGGCACCCAAATAAGTGACCAGAATCTGACTCGACCTTCAGGGTGCCAGCTGTCCCCTAGTCAGGTATTTGAGCATTTCTGGTACGGAGCCCTTGATAAGCATAGTGAACACTTGAAATTTTCCCTAAAATCTTTTGAAAATCTGCCCTCAAGGCTAAACCCTGAACTGATGTAGTGGAACAGAGAGACTTCATTCTTTTTCATCTTGTGGGCCTTGAATCTGGCCCAAACTAGTTTCACTTACAAATAAAGCTCAACTTTGAGTATAAGTTAGGTGAGGACAATAAGCATGAATTAAAATAAACAGATATTCTCAAGTCTGCTGTTTCAAAGCATGTCGCTGTGGAAGTTCGGTTCTCAGACTGTTCACACAGTGAGAAGTAAACAGTAATGTTTCAAAGTATTCCTGGAAAATTTCTCCCATGGCTGTCACCTTAAGCACATACCATCCTCTGCTTGGTTTTACAGAGGATTGTGCTAGGAAGGTCTTGGATTCAGAGCTCGCACTGCAGGCAGCAAGGCCTCAGGGTGCAATGAGAAAATTACCATTTCTTCCTCAATAGATTCTTCTGAGCTGGAAAGAAGTGTCCCTTCCATGACATTTTCCCCTCTTCACTGTCTCCTTCCTTTTTTTTTTTCCCTTTAAACTTTTCAAGATACCTGGCTTCCAAATGTCAGAAAGGAGCCTGACACTACAAAGTTTTAGAGCCACATAAAATCCTCAGAGAACTGGTTGGATGCCACAAAAACATTGCTCACATCCAAATGACATTATTTTGGTTCTGAATGACTGTGCCTTTTGACCACATTCACGTTCTTCATTACTAACTGATCTCGGCTGTTCACACTGGACTGCTTCTGCTCACATGCATGTTTAACGAATGACTGTCTTTCAGAGGAATTGAATAATTAGGCGTTTGTTCCCAGAAAAAGTATTAACTGTGTGTCATGTATTATCCATTTTTCATCAATTATTTATCACTTATAATCCTTATTTAGGAAGTTCTAGTTATCCAGTCATCCAAGAATGGTGTCGTGCAACTGTGCCCTAATTTCATAATCCTATAAAGTCATGAGAAGCTGTTACTGCTTCTGGAAGTTGGTGCTGCTGCCTGCCCGTTCTTGTCCCTCATCCTACACGGTCCCTTCTTCCATCACAAGAACTCACTTGCTCTTTCGGAGGAGGATGCCAAGAAACTGATCTAGGTTAAAACTAATGCTACAAAGGAAGATCTTGGCCAGACAAATGCTCGTGTTGGTGCACAAAGGACCTGGCAGCACAGGGAGCACGCGTGAGTTTCTGGAAGACGGCCCGGCTTTGTCTTCTGGTGGCCCACGTAAACTGGCTTAAACTGATTGAGAAACAACATTGTAAAATGAGTATTACCCATTCCTGCGGAGGAGCTGATGTGTAGCCAGAGCGACAAGTCTGTGAATGCCCTAGATGGCAAACAGGTTTTAACTTCTCCTGGACGTGGATGCTTTCTCTTGCAGGGACGAAGGGATCCCCCTAGGTGCCCTTGGCAATTCTGCAGCGCCAGTAGTCCCTACCGTAGCACTGTATGCTAAATTTTCAGGTGGGATTGCAGAGCGTGGCCTCATACAAAGACCCTGGCCAGCGGTTCTCTGTCCCCACTGGAAAAGTTGGCCTAGTTTTATCAACAGAAAAAAAGATTTAAATTAATCAAATAAAGACTTTGTATCATGTTAAGCTTTCTGTCCGGTCCAAGTTGGGACATTCCTGCCCACAAAATGGCTTTTTACTGCTCCATCCCTCTGTTCCCAGTGCTGTCGCCCACTGCATTTCTTCATACGTTCATAACCTGGTCTAATCACACAGGCTGGCAGCCAGGTGTACGCCACTGCAGAGGGGAACACCACTGGTTTTTTGAAATGCAAGTTATTCGATAAAGAGCAGCACAGCAGAGCATAGATACAAACCCAGCACACTTTGAGGCTCTTACAAAGTATAACGAAGCACAATGTCCAATGCATCACCCTTTCTATCTATATTTATAAAGCCTTGCTGGCAGTTTCCCCCAGTCTGGCCCACAGGATGTCAGTCATTGCCCTCTGCTCCTCACTCAAGAGCCAAGCACTAAATGAGGAAGAGAGTAGATGATGAATAGCAACAACAGGGTTAATTCTTTTCATTTCTGGGTCAGGAATAGGCTGAAACACTATCAGAGATGTAAAAAAAAAATAATTAGAAACAGCATGGTCATTTGAGGGAAAACAAAGCAAGCCCAGCATAGTGCCAATTACTAAACAGCCTAAAGAGGAAGACCTTTGGTGGCAATGACTGCTGATCAGCCACTGTGCTCTTGAAACGGATAACCATGTCCTTGCATTTCACATGGCAGTAAGAATGAAGAATAACCCCATTTTTTGCATGTATTTGCCCCATGCAGAGTGTTTCCTTCAGCTCCGAATGAGACAGGGCCCCAGTCTGGCTTGTTTTGCAGGAACGGCTCAGCTGCTAGAAGAGCTGGGCTCCCCTTCTTGGCATGCCTTATCCTCTCACTCTCCCTTTTGCTTTTCTTATTGTCTTACGGACTGTTGACTTTTGGTTACTTATCTACTCTACCGCTCCCAGTCCTGCCCTGAAGAATGCACACAATGAGTCCAGTCTTCTATATCTCTTAACTCTGGGATACAAGAAACGGAGCAGCACATCTCAACAATGCACATTGTTCTTTGACCTTGAGCAGTCTGTTTGTGAGTTTAATTTTGCTGTCTCCTCCTCTAGCGTCTCCAGTAACGTCAAGCCTCTTAAGCCCCTCTCATCTCCTCTCCAAGGTCTCTTCCTACTTTGTGTTCTCAGAACTGCTTATCATGCAGGTAAGGGCAAGCATCTGTTTACTAGAAAGGGAATTATACATTTAAACATCACCAGTCTGACACAAATTGATTTTTATTTTTGGAGGTAACATGAAAAACATAAATAAAATACAGGCTTTAGTGGCTTCCTTCTAGGTCAGGTTGCAGCCACTCCATCACTGGTGTCTGATCATAGCAATGTTCACAGACTGTGCAACCCACCTCCCCACACTGACCCAACGGCAGACTTTCTCTGGAGATTTAATTCCCGCTGGGTGATTCGCATCACAGCCGTGTGCCTGTTTTTAACTCCAAAGTGGTACAACAAGACACCTCCAGCCCTCTATAGTGCTTTGTGTCTGAATCGCACCCTTTCCCCCTGTGGTGTCTTCTGCCTTGGGTGGCTTTACAGACTAGCTGAAGCTAGTTGTCCTGTACTATGGCCATTCATCAACCTGAATGTGTGCTAAGGTGTGGGGATGGGAAATCTCAGGTGTGGAGACACCTTGGGACTGCTGGGAGGCTCATGCAGCGCTGTGGAGTGAGACCAAAATTGGGTTCAAAGAAGAGCTGTGTGTACAGCTCCAGACACGCTGCCCCCTTAAGAAAAGAAGATGCAGTTTAAGGCCCATCAGCTGGAGGTGCCTCACAGCTGCAGGGCTGAAGACCCATTTGCTTCCCCTGCAAAGTCTTTAAGATTAACCCAAAGCACCTGCAGCCCCACTGCAGTGAGTCAGAGAGAGGTTTGCATTGTCTTTTAGCTCAGTTTCCCCCTGTAGCACAAGGGCAATGTTATCTTTAGTTGCCCCATGAGCTCTGCAAGGGGATGATGATTTACAGCTCTGAACAGGGTCTTCATGGGCAAGTGGTGGGTGCTAAGGAGAATGTTAGTCAGGGGATTGTCCTTGCTGACCTCTTCTGCCTCTGAGGATGGTTGAGCTTCCAGCAGTGCTGCAGAGGGGTAAGTGTCTGCGTTTGCCTCTGTCGTGAGTGACTGCAGTTAGAGCTCGGGGGGTGGGGGTGGGTGTTGTGTTTGCCTAGTCCCTCAGTGCCGAATGGTCTCAGCCTGAGCTAGGTGAGCCCCTTCCTGACTCCTGCTTACTGGCTGCCGTGTACTTCCATCCCTGTGGTTGGTGTGTGAGCTACTCTGACAAAAATAGCTCCTTTCTGCAGAAACCTGTTGTATCCTTTATTGCTCTGACTCTGTACCCTGTGTTTTAATACCAAGCTGCTTGCAGCCCCTGCCATTTCGCTTGCTGTTTGTGCTCAGCTCCTGACTGCTCAAAAAACCTTAATGCTGACCTGTATTTACTGACAATTGAGCTTTCCATGGTTTTGTAAAAAAGTACATGCTGCTTTTGGTCATGAAGGGAATTAATGCAGAAAATCAGCACAAGTTGTCTACCTTTTGAAATCTTAAGCGTGAGGCTTTCCTTTTAACGTCTTATTGGAAGTTACTATTTTTAAAAATCATAGAAGAGCGTTTTGTAGTGCAACATACATCTTGGAAGGGCTTTTCAAGTATCGGTATAATTCTTGGGAGGACATTTTTTTTAATAGAAAAACTCTTACTATTGCTGTTCTTGAATTTACCATGAGCTGTGTTGAAGTAATACAGAGGTCAAAGAAAGCAACTTACTGCCTTTGGGTCAGCAGAAGTTCACAGGTCTTGCCTGTGACCATACCTGTTTGTTACAGGTTGGTCTGACTTCTGTTGGTCCCTTCTCCCAAGTCACTAGTGATAGAACGAGAGAAAACGGCCTCAAGCTTCGTCAGGGGAGGTTTAGGTTGGATATTAGGGAAAATGTCTCCACCGACAGAGTGGTCAGGGATTGGCACTGGCTGCCCAGAGAGGTGGGGGAGTCACCGTCCCTGGGGGGGTTTTAAAAGACATGTAGATGTGGCACCTCAGGGCATGGTTTAGGAGACATGGGGGTGTTGGGCTGATGGCCTGACTTGATCCTAGAGGTCTTTTCCAACCTTCATGATTCTATGATTCACGTGAGGGAAAGAGCGAACAGAAAGAGTGGACTTATACCAAAAAAGAAACAACGACCATTGTTGTTGGATATGAGGACCTACCATATGTTGTTAAAGGCAATTACTGTGCAAACAAAACCGTCACCACAAAATGTCTCTATTTGATTGCAAGACAGCTTCAAAGGTCCAGAGAGCTTTGTACTCGGCGCATAACATGAAATTTTTTGGCACGTGGCTTACAGTGTAACTTAGCTAAGTCTGTGGGTAGTTCTTGAAACTGGCAGGGGTTGTCGCTATTGCTCTTGTAGGTTCTCTGGGGCCCGAACTGGACAAATGCATCTCTTCATGGATTCTTTTACCCTTGGTAACGTGTTCTTGGGTATTTTTATTTCTTGACTATACCTAAGAGGCAGTCCAGTCAACCTTGTGTATTTTCTGCTCTCATTCCAAGAGTGAGGCTGTATTTTAGTAATTAACCAGTAAGAGGCCAACAGGGGTTTCCTGGAGAATCTAGGTGATGACAAGTAAAGCCTGCTTTCAGGCTGAGTCTTCTGGGAATGTGCTTTTGAAATCTGGAAAAGTTGTCCTGGAGAAAATCACTCTTGTACTTAGGAAGTATTTTAATCAGTATTTCAGTTAAGTGTTCAGGCAAAGGAAAACAAAGGAAACCGGTATCGTTAAAGAAAACTGTGAACATATTGTATATTGCTACATGAATGCTTTCAGCAGGGGATATATAGCTCAGAATGTATTCGGATCTTAAAATACTATTATTTTGAAAAGTGGAAATGAGAGAAAATATCTGATGCTATGTGAAGTGTTGCCAATCTATATGAGCCTTAAGTTTTCTAGTCCTTGGGACGTGAATCAAAATGTAAGATGCTGCGTGGGGTGGTCGTGCGACTCTTGGGACAGCTCATGAAGGCTGCGGCAGTCCTTGTTCCAAGTCATTAGCTAACCCAGATCCCTCTCAGCCTTGGGGGCTCTGTGCTGCCCCAGGGCCTTGCTCCCCAGACCTTTCCTGGGAGCAGGCAGCTCCTGGGTGTCCTCATCTTACTTTCCACTTCTTAGTTATCCAGCTGATTTATCAGGTGTGCAGCGCTTCTTACTCTAGAGGTCAGTGTAATGTTAAGAATGGAAATGGTGCATATCCAATTCCCTTTCCCTGATGAGACGTTCCAGGGTGAACTCTAAATTATACTCCTTCCCATACAGGGTGGAGGAGAGATTTCGTACTGGGGAAATGTACTTGTAAAAGCACAACAGCCAATATGGGAAGCTCAGAGGGCGTTAAAGAAAACAATCATTGAGCCTCTTTGTTGAATGGAAGTTATGAATGCACTAGTAGTAATTTTCTGAAGCCATAGACAATAACATAATGTGAGTGGGTGATGGAAGAAATTACATAGGGTGAAATTTAGAGAGCTGACAGCAGCCTATGCATCACTTAAGACCTATTTCTGAGGGCTTAATTGCGGCTTAAATAGCATACAGGCCTTGTGCTCATCTTCTATGTAGAAACAAATTCCATCTCGAATGAGCACCATGAGCAGAACATGGAAAATGTAATCTGATCAGCTGTAAAACTCCTGCTTTGGGGAAGGGCTGTTCTGAACTGAGAACAGATGTGGGCAAAGTAGATTTATGTTGTAGCACGCACAGTATAAAGGTCTAATGTTGTGTTTCGCCATAGGATGCACTGATGTTAGTCCAAAGAGATGCCATGAGAATATCAATCTTTAAACAAATGGGAAAACTGAGTAATGAGCACACCCCAGGCACTGGGGTAATCTACTCCATTTGTGAGCTGTGTGGCTGATAACCCTGAAAGCAGTCCTGCTTACAAGTGCTTTGGAGGCCTTTATTTTACTTTTGGGCTGGCTTTCTGCAAATATTCAGACTTAGTGGTGCAAGAGATTACTAAAGTAAATTTTCGGCTTTGTCGCGTGAGAGGTCAGAACTGGTCATGTGTGGCTTTGCTGCAAGGTGGTCGCATGCTGGCTCAGTAAGAAAAGGAAGAGCTCTGTACAGCCTCTCAGAGAGATCAAGCTAGCAAGCCCCTTGGCGTAGTGAATATTGAACACTTAATTTTTCAGTCAATTCTCAGAATGATTTAAAAAAAGTGCGGTGGGTAGAATTAAAGCCGAACCCATTGAACTTTTCCTTATCTTTTCATGCATGGATTTCTTGTAATATTTAACTTTTTCTTTGCATTTTCCGGACTTGGGATTCTTAGTTCTGAGACAATCAATATTCCCTTGTAATGTATTTTGACGTACGTTCCCAATAAGCATTTTTGAGTTGAAGGCCTAACATGTTTTTTTTGTCAGAACAGAAAAGGTAAATTGAAGTAGTCTCCAGGTAGCCACCTTAAAAGCAGAAATAGAGATGAAAAATTAGGACTACACTAATAGCGCTTTTCAAAACACAAAGCTTGATGGATTTAACTGTTTTCTTTTTAATTGAGAAGCAACTTGCAAATCATTGCTGTTGTCTGCGGAGAGATCTGTTATTCAGATGTCTGCTAAATGGTGTGCGTGAATTCTATTCTGGTTCTGGGTTTGTTTGCAAACCATTTGCAAATTGTCTACTTTTATTATTCACAGTGTGTGATTGGGCATGCGGTATATTTTCTGCTCTCTGGTTTAACGACTGAAACGTTTTGACAGGGAATAGCGAACGGTGAATGGCAACTAGAAAACAACGTGCAACTTGGGGCGTTTGCAAAGACTTTCAAGAATATTAGCGAGCGAAAGAACGCTGCTGACGCCTGGGTAGTCTGACCTCTATGAATGATGATGATTCACATCTCAGCCATTTAGCTACGGATGTATTTGAGTCAGTTTGTCGTTGGTCCAGCTCTGCTAAGTTTGCAAGCAAAATCATTGTCTGCGAATGATGCGTCTTTCAGTCAATTCAAGCCTTGAATTGCTTGTAAATAAAGTCTAATTCTGAAACTTGGCCACAGGGGAACAAGTTCTCTGATTTCCATATGAACTAAAATAACGTACTTCAGTCCTCTAGGACTGACGCAGAGGCAGGTGCTGTGTTCTTGTTCAAAGAGTTAGAAATGTGGTGCTAAAGTCAGTTTGCCTGTACATTAGCATTAGAAACTCTGCATTTCTGAGATCTAAAACTAACTTAAGGTTATTTAAAGATATCCTGATGCTCTTATTCAAGTATAAGAATTAGCCTACTTTTATTTGATATAAAGCTCATTCTCTGTTTCCATGCAAAACCCATAGAATTTCTTCACTTCTTCAGCTTGGCAATAGAAAACCAACCCTATTCCAGCTCAGAAGGGTTGAAATGGTGGATGGTGTGATTCTCACAGAGAATATGTGCCACTCTTTTTTTTTTTTTTGTGTTTTTTTTTTTTTTTCTTTTCTGCAGCCTGGGGTTCTTGAGCTGTATGACAGATTAAGATTTCATAACACCGCAGGCAAGATTCTTTCCCTTGATCTGTGCTGTAGATTATCGTTTGCATTTTCTGCACACATGGTACTTTCATTTCGATCAATGGGAATTCCACATGCCGAATAAGGAAGAAATATTTGTATTCTGGATAAGTGCCTTATTTGGGCGCTTATTAATACTTACGCACTTGGGCGAAACTCCTACTGACTTTGATCTTGTTGGCGAGCTGCCCGCTGGATTTGAATCCCTGGATTGAAGAGTTGGTAAATGGCATTTTAATGGCAAGGGTCAGCAATGATTGCCATACAACTTCTCCCGCTTTCCCCACCACAAAGCTATCATCTGAAGTAAGGCATTGCAGTTCTTCTTGGAAGATTAATAGTTCTCTGCTAGTAACAGATTTTCCACTTGCCAGAAAGCAGTACACCCACTGATGAGTTTATCATTTGAACTTTGAATCCAGTCGGGAAGTTGAGACGTAAACTCCTCCGTGATGGTGATTTGTGGTATATTTCCAGTTTTCAGGGTCAGGTTATTAACCAGAGTAACAGTGATATAAGTGCGTGTCGTAGGGAACATGAATCAGAGGAAGCGTCTGACAAAGACCTCACTGTGCAGGCAGCTTTCCCAGGAGGCTGTGAAAGTCTGACATGTGTCACGAAGCTCCAGGTGTCAGGTTTGAAAATACCACAAGTATTAACAACCTGCATATGTGTATATAAAACTTTTTTCTTGGCAGCATTTTTGGTACTCGGAAGACTTTATGCTGTGGCCTGTCTAAGGAAGGATTTTCATTTTGCTCGGAGATGTGCAGTTCCTAGAGTTTTTCTTTGCTTTTCCCTGTCGGTTTGAGGGAGAAAAATAGCAACCAGAAACTAACGCGACCACCTGTAGTAGATAGCTTGTAACTTTTCACATAGGAAGTGTGTTTCTCACTTTGTATTTAGTTACAAAGCTCTGGGCTACTGTTAAGATTAAGACATTGAAAAAGCATAATTGTCTGCAGATTTCTAATGCTTGTCCTGTCATCCTGAAAGTACTGAAATGTAAAACAATCTGGGAGAAAACCTGTGGTGTAAAAGATAAATATTATTTGAGCTGTGCTAACACTGAAAATCATTACCCATAGAAAATTCTGATATTCTGACGAGCTTCTGTCCTGAACTGGAATAAATATTGAAAATATCAGGGAGTTCTGAAAAGCAACATAGTATAGAAGTATTTAGCCTTTTGTTTAGAACCAGTATAATGTTATATGTGTTGGGAACATGCTATGGATGTTGTAGTTCAGGTGTCTGTTGCCTCTGTTCAACTGCAGGGGTTAGATAGCTTTGCAGCATGGTGTATCCCATGCTGTGCTCTCTTTTATGGCTTCCATGAAATATTAAACAGGGAGCAGAAACCAGAAAGTACTTCCTGTGCCAGATTTTGGTCTGGTAGAATCTGCTTTTGCTGGTGGGTTTTTTGTTTGGTTGGTTGGTTTTTTTTGTTATTTTATTTTCTCCCATTGCAAATTGCTTTGAGGGGGGAAAAAACTCCTAATTGTATCTAATGATAATATGGACTGCAACCTCTTGTACTCAGAGTTATGGTATGGTAAATTCTCTGTGCTGTAACGATCCGTTCAGATCTACGGTCTTAGGTGGGGAAAAAAGTCTGTCCTTTGCATTCAGAATAATGCTGCATCCCACTTCTGTAGCGACTCCTACTCAAGTTGATGTAGACTGCAGATTCGAGGGTGATTCATATGCAGGGAAGTTACACAAGTTTTGTGGGCAAGGTGAATAGCATGTGAGACTTAGTAGTACTTTGGTTGGGCTTAGAGAAGAAGCATTTCTGTACTGTTCTGGTGGCGTAAGCCGTGACCAGGGGTCAGGAGGTGAAGCCTTTAATCGCGCTCTGCGAACGGCCTGCCTCTCTCTTCTGCATGGTGGCTCCTCAGCTTTCCTCCTGGGCAGAGAAGGTAGTCCCCAATGAGGAGCTATTGTCACGTATTTACACATTCGAGTGCTAGTTCTCTAAATAAAATATGCATGAGAAATTTTCTGCACGTTGCACGCTGCTAATTCTGTGCGTTGCAGATGTGGGGGGCTGAAGCCCTGGGAGAAGCAGCCCATTCTCACGAGCGCCCTCCTGAAGGCTTTGCTTTAGCCGCTAGGTGATGTAGCGGCTTCTCTTTGTGTCCGAGGGAGAAGCTTGGAGAGTCTGGCATATGAATTAAGAATGAGTAATTGGAGAAGATCCCCACTAGAAGCAATACACAGACTAGATAATAGGCCTTGGAAAACTAACGAGATGATAGGGCTTCTAACTTTACGTTTTCTAATTGCTTCAGATGAAACCCCATTAGAAACAGCTGGTCTGATTCTCAACTGATATAAATTGTCATATATTTTTAGATTTAAATAGCACTTGGCTGGCCTACCCCAGACGTAAACTCTGGCCTAGATTATGTGAAAGCTATCGGCTTGGAATGGAAACTTCAGTGCTGCTTTTATAGACAAATTTATTTTAATGTATTATCAGGAAAATCCAGCATATTTCCAGGTATTGTGTATCTGAAAAAATAATCATCGATACAAGACTGCTATGAAGAGAGAGTTGAAGTAATGCATGTATCCACATCATCACTGCTCAGGGCAGCTAGATGAAACTTGAGTCCAAGCCACATGCTGGTAACAGGTAATCTAGGGCCAGATGCTCCGAGCCAAGGGCGTCTTCAGCTGCCTGAATCCACAGAAAGAGAAAGGTATTGTATTTTTTCAGTGGCTGCTGAGACCCACACGGAACTGGAAATACATTGAAATGAAATGACTGAAAATAGCTTTCTGGTAAGAGTGAAGTGAATCAGATTTAAACAGGTTTATCCTGTGAGACATTGTGATTCTTAGTGGAAAGACAATTAACAAATAATTTGTTGTTAATTCTAGGCCAGATACTCTTCTACTTTAAATTCAGAAGAAATCGCAAATCTGGCCCTTAACAGTTCCTCTTAATTGGAGTTTGGATGACTGCTGAGCAGTCCATTGCTGTAGCCCTTTCTAACAGTGGTGTGCTTATAGATTTCTGACCTATGTTGAAAGAATTGTCTTACGCCCGGATCTAAGGCCCAAGGGAGGTGGGTCATGGTATCGGAGGTCTGCAGTGATGCAAAATGATGGGGGTGAGGAAGTTTTACTTGTCTCTGGTTTCTACTTTTCCATGATGTGTTTATTTACTAAGGTCAGGGGGGGAAAAAAACAGAGCAGGATTAAAGTGGGAGGGAAAAATATTGTCCAATAACCATGAGCTAACCACTGATCTCTGGAAGATAAGATTTTTATAGGCAATAGTCTATTTCTGACCTAATTTAAACTAATTTCAGAGCAGTCGATGCCAATATACATTGCTTTAAAAGAAAGACTTCAAATGAGCTCACTCAGGGAATGAAGCAACACTGAAGTTCTTGGCTATTTGAAGCTGTGGGACTCACTTTTGGGGAATAAATCGTCTGAAAGAATTGGATTCCAGATTACTTTCCAAATTAATGACAACTTTCCTGCGTGTTTGTAGTTTCACAGAATTACATAATCAAGCAATATAGAGCTGCGTGAGTAATTATGGGTTATAAACCTGAAGCCCTGTGGTATAGACATCGATATAAATATACTCAGCAATAAGGGATTGTTATGTTAATCTGTATATATTGATCAGTAAAAAATTATTAAAAAGACGCTATTCAAAACCACATGGTTTATAATGGGACATTAGTCGAATTAAAATTCTCACATCGCAGGTGACAAATATCCTTTCTTTGATAATAAAACATTAACAAAGCTAGGAAAATTCTAAAAATACAACGGTCTTCTCTTGTTGCTTTTGCTTTCCTCAATGCAGGCGGTGTAAATCGCTGCTCGCGTTACTGCTATTTACGTATTACTGCTTCCTATCATCTGTTTCGTGTTAGCTGTGCCACAGTTCACGGCTTGAATCGCAGCCGTGGCTGGAGACTCTTTCGCCACAATTGTTTCCATTGCAGTTAAAGCATACGAGGTATTATTAAAATTGACCTTGGTTTTTTTGAATGAGGTGTTCTACCAAAATTTGAGTTTGGGGATGCATTTTTTAATTTGGCAGTGCCCTGATGGAAAAATTGAAGGCAGCGTACTGGGAAGCAAGGCTGGGCAGAAGAATACAAAATGGGACTGGCTTGAAAGCTACGTAAATTAAAAGCCCTTCGTGGAGTTGGACACTATTTCAGAACCTCAGAGGTCATGTTCTCATGCTTTTGTGTCCAATCTTAACGATTAAAATTTACTTCTTCTAATGTGAAGGCCAAGGATTTCACATAATAACATGCTTCCAAGAGGAGTTTCAAGTTATTAATACTGTAAAACCCGTTGTGAAATTGGGAGGGTGGCCAAGTGGTAGGACAAAATACTTGCATGTATTGGTAAGATCCCATTCCAGGAAAGAAAGAAATCCAAAACTGACATCACCTGGCCATCTGTCCCAGTAACAACTGCATTACATTCCAGCTTAAGTGAATCTAGAGGGGACTATACCCTTTTCTGGACTCATTCAGTGAGACTCACTTTTACACCTGCAGCTTATGTTAATCTACTGATAACCCTGTTTCTGAAATCAGCTGCATTGAATGTGGATACACTTAAAACTTCAGAAATATTTGGTCTCATTTGTTTCTCCTCCTCCTTCCCCCCCCCCCCCCCCCCCCAAAATTGATGCTTTCAGTGGAGGTTCATCAGATAGTTGCTGCTCTAGCCTAGGTGTTTCTACATGTGCTATAAAAGCTTGTATTTATCTTCATTTGGTCAAGACTCTTCAGCTGATAGAAACTGGCCCTCGCTGTGCTGAAAGCAAAGGGGTTCTGCTGATGTGTGTCAAGGTTTGGAGCTGGACGTACCAAACTCGTCTCCTACATGTGCATATCATCACTTCTGTGTGACAGCAGGGGAGAGGGAGAGGAAGGAAAAGTAAACACAGCACAAAGCATCAGCCCCTACTTCGTATTTTTGTATCCTTTGACTGTTCTCAGTAGATCATCTTCTCTGTCATGGATGAGAAAGACAAGTACTGTTCACACCAAAATCTGCCAATAAATCTCCTGCTTGCTTATATGGCTGCTTCTAGCTCTGTTTCGGGATATGTTTTCAGAGTAGTTGCCAATGCCACGTATCAGTGAGTAGGTCTGAGGAGTGAGAATTTGAATGAGATGCCTGCTTAGAGACAAACATGGAGCCTTTTAAATCACAAGCCTTGTACTGATCTTTATTTTAGGACCCAAACCAGAACATGCATCTTTGAGTATTTACTGGCTTTCCATTAGGGGATGTCTGCAGTTGCTTACAGGTTTTGCTTTTTAAAATCTTACCGCATTTTAAGAATTTGGACTGAAATTAGAAGATACTCTCAAGATCTCAAACAGCAAAGATCTTAGTGCCGTTCACTCAGGTGCTCTCACCAGTAAGGGGAGGACTGGATTTGCTCCGTTGGTAGCTGGTAACATCTAGCTGACAGACTTGCATGAATACTTCATGGGAGAGAATGCAAAGACACCATGGCCAGACCTGCCTCCCCCATGAGAAGAGGGGCTGCCCACTTTGGGAACACCAAATCTGATTCACACACGTCCTTCGTGCTGAGTGAAGACCAAGGGGGTACCTTCTGGAGATGCTTTCCCAGTCTGCCCAGCATCCAAACTGAGAATGTGCCAGGACCTCCCGTGTGCCCCTAAGCCCCGTGGAGGCTGGTCCTTCGTGCTCCTGACGTTCAGCCTCTCCTCTCTGCTGCTGATGCAGCTTCGCTCTTGCGTGGGAGGTTTCGGCAAGACTCGGGCGGCTGTGGTCAAAGGTCTTCTAAGATGTTGAATCTTCTGCCAAAAGGCTTGGTTTTCAAGGCCCTGTCACAATTTAATATGTGTGGAAAGTAATTATCCCAAAAATGTGAAGGAACAAAGGGATTATTTTTTTCCCTTTTAATCCCCTTGCATCTCGGTTTTGCATCTGTAAAACGAGAACAATACACTGCTGCTCATAAAAGTGAAGATGTGTATTGTGTTCCTCATGAATCATGCAAATGCTGTGTGATGTCCCATACCCTAGTAGAGCGAACAAGGAAAGAAGCAATGCTATTGTCAGAGCTCAGCCTTGACAGAGGCGGGAGGGAAAAGGCTGAGTGATTTTTCCGAGTGAGGATATCGAAGGAAAGCACTGACTAGTTGCTCTTTCTGCAAATGATTTCCACCCTTTTCACTGAATAAGCAGGGGATCTTGAAGAGAGATGGTGTATTGGAGAAGGACAAAATCGATATTCCTGTGCATAGTGGGATGGAAGAAAAGTAGGGGTATCTTTGGTGTTTCCAGACATCCCGAGTACTAATTAAAAAGAGGTCTGCAGGCACCTTTCCTGCCAACTTCAAGCCCCAGGATTGGATTGAATAGTACGGTGAAATAAGTATTAGTGGGTTTTGGGGATCCACTTGGTCATAGGGGTGACTATCACAAGTCCCGCTTCTGTAACAGCCTGCTTGTGGCTATGTCCCCACTCGCGTAGCGGTCGGTATTCGCAGACCGTGCATTAACCAGGGCCCCAGTCCCAACTGGTGACCCCGCTGGCAGCCGAAGCTGAACCGGCCGTCCCCGCCGGGATCCACGGGCATCGGGGAGCTGCACAGCCGAGGTGGGAGCGCCGGGGAGGGGGGGAATGTGGGATATGTGCGATACCACTTCAGCAACGTGACCGGTTCCGCCTCCCAGTGAGCCCTGCCGGTGGGTGTGTAGGGTGGGAAGGGCTCCTCTTGTTTGCCAGACTTGGTCCTGTGCTCTCCCAGGCTCCTGCATCGCACAGTCCGTTTTGTAAATGCAGAGATTTAGGATGCTCAGTAGGCGAGTTCCCAGATACATTGCCTGTCTGATGCCGAAATATTTTAATTTGATTTCCCGCTTGAATGTTCTGCTCGCACAAAGGAAAGCTGTGACAGTGGAGGTATCCTTGAGTCCGCTCGAGTGAGGATGTTCCCGTTGTGCTGATATAGAGGCCGCAGAGGAGAAGTGGTGTGACTCAGTCTTATTAGAAGGTATTAAACCACTTCATCTCTCATCCCTGCGAGCATAACCTGAGGAAGGCTGTGCGTGGCTATAATGTCGCTGTCTCATTTTTCTTTGTATTTCTGTTGCTCAATAAACATTACTGCGCTGTAGGAGAGTTAGAGGTTTTTATTTAACTGGAGCTGTGAAAGTGCTTGTTCCCCTCAAATTTCATTTCCTTTTTTCCTTTGTTCCATTGATGACTGGCATCATCTGTTCATCTCCTGGAGGGTTTTGAACTCAATTATTATGATTGTCTCTTGCTGCCCTTGTTTTCTGCGCACAATTTCTGTATTCCTATTGTCTTAGATTAAATTAGCCCAAATTTAATCCCTAGCCTTCGCAAATTTAAGCCTCAAAATAGGGAAGAACATTCCTAATTTTTAATATGGGAATTGTCTTGTCTTGCTGGCTTGGGAACCTTCTGAGCTTTTGAAAAGCAATGATCTTGTTTCTTGTAGCACCTCAGTAGATGTTCTTGCACTTTCTGCTCTTCTCCTCACGTTCTCATTTGCCTAAGACACGCAGTTCATGGCTTAGCACCTTGGCTTCACAGATCATAAAAACTGGCCTGGCAGTTTTTATTTGAGCAAATCTTTTTTTTTTTTTTTAAATACTTACCTAATTTAGGATCAGGCCCTAAAGCATTGGGGTATAGTATATGTAACAAAACAAATGTCTTTTTCAATGTAGATGACTCTCTTCCCCACAAACCTCCAAAATTAATTTTGTGTGAAATTAAACTCTGGCCCAAAATGCAGGGAGGGAAGAGTTCTGCTTATGGAGATCTTCTGTTGGAATATCTTCTTGTGGCAAATGCAAAAAAAAAAAAAATAAAATTTTGAAACAAAACAGAAAGATGAGACTTGTTGTTTCAAACTACCAGATTAAAATATGCACGGATTTTTTTTTTTTTTAGAAACTCATTTTCCCTTCTTTTAATAAACCTCTGAGGCAATTCACTGAATTTGATCTGCATTTGCAAATCATTTCAGTTGTGAAATAAGCCCTTTTTGCGAGTAAAATATTTGCCTGAAAAATATTTGCTTGGCTCTAGCAATGTAGCATATGGGCCCGTGTAATTCCTCTCCATGGAGCGCGTTTAACCCCAGGTGACAAGCACACTGTCGGCGCTTAATAATGCGCGGTGGAGGATGTCTCAAACGTGTTGTGGTTCTTGGGATCTCGGCTGATTTTCCGCTTACCTGTAGCGGACCCTCACCTGAGGAAGACGGGTTGCCTCGTGGGCGCCTTCCCAGGCGCAGATTTCTCTCTGCAGCTGGAAGTTCCTCGTCACGCTCCCCAACCGCCGGCCCACGAAACGCCCCTGCGAAGGAGCGCTGTGCGGCAGAAACGCTCTTCAAACCTCAGGCTCCCATAAACCGAGCCTTAGGCGTGCCCTGTGCTGAGCCAGGCTGCTTTTAAATTTCCTTACCGCCTCCTCGTTGCGTATTCCCCTCCTGTAGAGAGGAGCGGGGGAAAATAATGTAACATTTGGTAGTAAATTGGAGAAATTATGACCACGGGGTTCTGCATCCCTTGAGAACATTTCAGCTGTGCCGTGTTGGAAGCTATTTAAGCCATAGGTCCAGCCGTACTTCAGAGTATGTAATATATTAATTTTAATGACAGAAGTAGCGAAGGACACTTGGATAGCTGAGGTTCTAATACAATATGTAAGACTGAATGAAAAATAAATTAATTTTAAATGGTTTGCAGACATACAAAAGGTTCATTCACTGCATATAACATGCTCAGTAAAATAATATCCTTTAATGTGCTGAACTTTTCATGCTTTTCATGAAGCTGCATCTAATTGTACTGCTCAGAGTTGACTAATTCTGCCGCTGCCTGCCTTTGAGAAAAATAGCATTTCAAGACATGACTAACACTCTAAGTAGTCATTAATTCTTAATTAATTCAGAATGAAAATTAAACTTCTACACTGTATATATCAACCTGAATTCCATACAGAATACATACCGTCAGGTCATTTATTTTGCAATGAATATTACTACATGACTTTAAAAAACAAAAAGCAACCACAACCACTCAAAATATTAGCAAAAGCTAAGCCATTTCCTAATATAAATATTGGGTTTATTGTCATATATGTGTTAATGTATTATAATAAGGCTTTGTGTATATTTATACTGCATGATGAAGCTCGGCTTCTAGGAATATTTTACACTTGAACATTAAGTATGAGCTTATGATCGTACCGGTGTGAATGATCCACTATCTTTTTATTTATGTTAAGAATATTTAATCTAACAGTCTCTGTTGTTTTCTGTTTGCCTTAATCAAAGGAGATGGGGTGGTTTGCCTATCTTTCTCCAAGCAGACATTTCCCTCAGCGGTTCCATGGGAGCTGAATTAAAGCTTTCTGGGCTGAAGTTCACATTCTCTTCATGATGCAATAGTTCTGTTTTGTAGGTCTCGTGGGCTCCTCGAGACAACCCTTCAGTGTGCTCCCATGCTTGTCTTCTGTCCCAGCTGTGGCTGTGAAAGAGGTCCGAATAACCCAGGTTAGCAGAAGCTTATACTGAGGGTGGGTCAGCTTGCTATCGTACCCTCCTGCGCTGACCCAGCTGGATCCAGAGGAGGACCTCAGTGCTTGGGGACACAGTGGATGAGGGGGCTCACCTTTACGTACGGGCAACGGATTCAGTAACACGTGCTTCTGATGATGCGCCCTTCCCCTGCCTGCCCACTGAAAGCATTTGGCCAGATCTAGGCTTGTGCAATGTTTCGGCAGCCTTTAGGTGCCTGTGGTCACCAAGAGGCACTTACACTCTGTACAAGTACGCCGGTACCTTCCTCCGGTGAATTTGACTTGAAATTGTATCTATTTTTTTCATTTAGAAGAATGGCTATAAAGAGCAGAAATGTAAGGTGAATACTAATATGAATATATAAGTACACCTTATATGAGACTATGAGTATACGTACAGGCCTGAATGTCTGTGCTGGAGCCATCGATGGGACATCCTGATGTCTCCTTCTGAGGAAAATACAACTTTATTGGTCCTGTATGCCTTTGGTCTTTGCCTCAGAAGTGATAAATAATGAATTCTGGAAGAGGCTCTGTGGGCATTTTACATACTGCAGAATATGGAATGAAATAGTGCCTTTGAAGGAAGCCACGATTTCACTAGAAATTGTTTGTTAGCATAAGAGGGGGGGTAAATTAGTTTAATCCATTTGCAATGTGATACAGTGAGAAATTACCTGAAAACCAAATAAAAATGCCTGTGACAAACTGTCCAGATTGGTGGTGGGGGTAGCGCCAGAAGAGATGGAGCATGGGATCTTTAGCAAGGGACTAGCCTCTCTAGGAGAGGAGAGAGCAGTTAGAGAACAGGCTAGCAAGAAGTTCCAAGACCCTGCAAAGACATGATTGAAAGTACTCCTTTTGAAGATCTGGAACTGAACCCAAAGCCTGTTTGGACACTTTAGCAGGTGGGAGGTTGCATTAATTTTAAAATCCATCCTTTTGCAGCCTCTGAGCATCATCAGGCTGAGTGGCTGTTTCTCTCTCTTCATCCTTTCTCTCTTTGCCAGGACCTGGCGTTATTTATCTCTTGGGCAGCAGTCGCTGGAAATAGGTTTCCTGATCCCTTGTGACAACTGGAGGAGAGTGGTGTCCTGAAATTTAAACCTTCTAATGAAGAGCTTAGGAGGGGAATCTAGCCTGCTCCAAGGCCTTTCCACCTATTTATTAGGCACAGTGCTACACAGAAATCAGCAGCTGTCAGGCTGCCAGCCAGAAGACAATACCATTCTTTCCAAGCCCCTGACCAATTTTTGTTCGTCTCTGGAATTGGTTGTTCCTGCCTCTCGCATTCAGTCTCTTAGAATAAAGACGGCTGAATTGAAAACTATAATTTCAGTGCAGCTCTGGCTTCTGCGCTGGTAATCAGGACACAATGTACTGCTGAGGATGCACGCTGCATTATGCAACTCATCCAGCCTGTAATTATCCCCGATTCCCCTCCTGTTGTAGCAGAACAGCTACAGACACTTACGTGACCGTTCCAGGCTGTGCGGCTCCTGCTGCTCGTTAACTGCTGAGATAACGAACTCCGGTGCTGGTGGTGAGCTGGCCTTCGGGGATGCAAAGGCTTTTAATATTCAAGTTAATTTATTTTTAGGGTTCTTGTAAACATTGGGTATTTGACATGCTCGCAGCTCACAGGCAGGATTTGTACTGTCAGGTTCTTATAATATTCACTAGTGCTAAGTGCCGAAATGTTTTAAACCCAACCCTTCCTCTTGGTTCTACCGAAGTTGGTCTAGGTGGTCATGTTGCTTGAAACATTCAGTGGTTCCCATGCCTTTTCAGTTCAGGGTTGTTCGGAGGTCAAATGAGTGATGGATTAAAGGAAAAATGTTACATTGACCGAAGCTATCAACTAGCTGTAGGGAAAAGCAAGTGCGGTGGTAGGGATGGCCAGAGTGACTTGTTTGACTTACAGGAGCGGATCCTGCCCACAGACAGCTCAGAGTTGTGCTTCCACTTCGCTGTGTGGCACTGTCCCTTGGGAAGCCCGAGGGATGGGCTCAGCCTCCCTGCCCTGCCTGGGAGGGGAGGAGAGGGGTGGGTGAGCAGGTATGTGGCAGGGGCTTGCTCCAGCAGCAGTGTCCTCCGCCCGTGCTCTTTCTGCAGCTGGTGCCACGGCCGGCAGGGGACAAAAGACCAGAGATGCCATTTTGTGACCACCTTCATCCTCCAGCCTCCACCCTGGTACGTTTATCCTATCCTTTACTGTTCTGCTGGATTTCATGTTACAAACTTGCCAAGTTCATCAGCCTGTTTCTTTGGAAAAAAACCAAACCCACTTCCTTTCAACCACGTCCAAAGGTGCTGACGTCTGTGGAAGCCTTACTTTCCTTGAGGGGCTTTGGATCAGGTCATCAGTGTAGGATGTGGTACGCAGGGCTTCCTGTATCTTGTTAAATAGGCAAAACTGGTGCAGCCTTTTGGAGGGGGCGGGGGGGAACTGTACTAACAGACACACCCTTGTGTCATTGAGGCTCCATGAAACTCAGAATTTTTTTTCAGAATTCTGAAATATTCAGCCTTACTGGTTTCCATTTTCTCCTGCTGGATTTCCAAATGGTAAAATAGGAGCCATTCTGTTACTTCAGTCAGTGGCTCGTCTGGGATTTCTTGCAGTGTTTCCGCCCCTCGGAGAACGCGGTTCCCCGGGCAGGAGGACCCTCTCCTAGCAGCCAGGAAGACATCGCTCTACCCCTGAAGGCGTTTTCCCACTGGCACCAGATGACATTTTCTTCGGCACATGCCTCCCTGTGGCTGAGCAACAGGGAGCTGAACTGGTGCGTAGGATACCCACAAGCAGTAGCTTCCTGGTATCCCCAGTTGAAAACTTTGGGGATGGATTTTAAACCTTGAACATGTGAGTATGTTCAAGTCTAGGCTTTTTTTTTTAACCAACTAAACAAAATATAAGCCAACCCTGACATTAGAACCAAGACGTCTCCTCGCGGGTCATGACACCCCATAACCCCACGGATTCTGCTTTTGTTTACATTTGTTTGTTTTATGTCACGACACAGCAGCCACCAGCTAGTTCTCTGCTGGATGTAGCTGAAGTTAGCACACCAGCCAGGACGTTCTGAATAAGGCTTCTACCTTTTTTCTTTATACTTACTGCAGCAATTTCACGTTGAGAGCATCGAGAGCCTTGGCCAGCACTGTGGTGGTATGAGTAAATGAAGTGTGGAGTAATTCTTACCTTAATTGGTGTTTTTTTGAAAAATAACTGGAGCACAGTGCTGTTAATTAAGCTTAGTGAGAGACTTAAGCCACAGTTTTAAAACTTTTGTGCTTTTACTCTGCTTTTTATAACCAAAATATGTCAAGGCTATAAGGGAGTAGAGCAATACAACAGGAATCTTCAGTGTAGCGAAGCTTCATTGAAACAGAAGGGGTATTACAGTAGTTCTGAAGGAGAATATACTTGCTTCAGTGGAGAAATAATTATTTTCAGGTAACAAAATATTAAATGATTGTACCATTAAATCATTATAAATGCCAATAAAATGCCACTTTAGAATTGTTAAGTGAGGAGGAAGCAGAAAGCATTGCAACCTCCTGAAACAGGTATATTTCTCTTTTTAAAGTAACGGCGTGCTGGCATCAGGCTTTGGGCAGAATTGCTGGCCATGGAAGATGAGGAGAAATTATTTACCTGATTTTGTATCTCAGCTACAACCCATGTCTCTGGCACCATTAGGCTTAGCTCTGCACCAATGCAACCTTATCCACAATTTCAGGAATTCAGCGAAAGTTTCATTGATTTCCTACAACTTCTTGACCTGAATTTCATTCAAATACAGCTGCTGAACTGTAACCAGTGGTACTTGACTGCTACTAGAAAAAGTGAGTTACTCCCTTCACCACCCCGGGCCTGACTCTCAGTAATGTTACTATCCAAGTGTACTGGCGTTAGGATTTCTGAAATAACTGAGACAGGAGAAGACGACCTATACTTGAATGTATTTACAAGGGGGAAAAGATAATGGAAGTCTGAATGTCTGAATTATTGCGGCAGTACCTTAAAAAAATTAAAATTACCATACAGAAACCAAACCTGCCCAGAGTACGTACCTGTGAACCCAGCAAGGACTCCCCTCCACGCACTCCTCCTGTGGCTATAATTATGGTATTTGACTTTTAAAACTCTACATGTTCCAGCACAGTGATGACTGGAATAATAATAATTGAAAAATCTGGTGTTACCTAGCAATGATGCAGTTTATGCCTTACCAGAGTGTTCTAATGTTATGCCTAATAAAAGATGACAAGACTTGCTTTAAGTCTTAATCCATCAGCAACACTATAATCTACTCAGGTGAGCTGTGTTTTCCTTCTTGCACAGATAAATAGCGTAAAAATTGGATCATTCAGAGAAACTTTGAAGCAATGTTCTGGGAACAGTTACTGTGTGTGCCGGTTTCCTTTCGTCCTCTATGCCCAGCTTCAAAAAGTGCCTCTTTGCTGAGGAATTTCACCTTATCAGAATTGGGGATGATTTTTCTTTGAAGAGAGAGGTCACCTTTTCCCCTCTGTGCCGAGAAGGAGGTGCTCATCAGGAACTAGGAGACCAGCTGTGGCCTCCACGGGCATGCTTGACCTGTGTGGGCCCATGGCCAAGGGTGAAGTGCAGGATATTTATGCTTTTTTTTTTTTTTTAATCCCCATTCCTTGCTATTTAGTCAGTCGACCCTTCTGGGCAAGGACTGCCGCCTCCCACGTGCACGTAGTAATGCCAAATGAAGATGTAGGAGCAGCCATAGGCTGTGGTCGGTACTTATTTGGGGTTGATGGTGAGAAGGTACTGATCAGAGAGGAGAAATGTTCGCTACCCTGAAAATCTCGGTGCCTGCACGCAGAGAGGGCTCCGCAGCGGAGCCAGGAACGCTGAACGTCGCTCCTGAAAGTAGAGAGGGGAGGATGGGGGGAAGAGGGGCAGTGTGCCAGGAAGGGATGGGCATGGTGCTCTGGTTCCTCCTCCGGCCTAAAGGATGGGTTCAGATGCCCGGGGCTTTTCCTCGCTGGTGCGGGAGAGGTATGGAAACTTGGTTTCACGCACAGAGGTATAGACCCACAGCTTGCAAATCCGATGCAGGACATAGTGCCTTCCTTCCTTTCCTCCAAAAGCAGTTGCATTGCTTGGAACACACGAAGGGCTGTGGGGGAGCCGCAGAGCCTGGTACGCCTGTGCTTAGCTGCCGATGGCAGCATTCCTTAAAAAAAGGTTACAGACAGTAACTTTGCATGTCACCAAAGTGATCTAGTTGCTGTAGAGCTCCAGCTCCTGTTATTGGCTCCTGCAACTAAAGATGTAATTTTAGAGAAGCATATGAAAGGTCAATTAATTTTCCCAAACCTTAATCTTGAAGTATCTATGTTTATTTGACCTTCCAGCTCAGTCAGAATTGGCGTGAGTTCAACCTCCTGCTAAATGAATGCTGCCTATTGATTTCACGCAGACTTACACCAGCTCGGATATATTTAAAAGGCATTCCTTCAGCTTTCCCGAGGCTTATAAATTGAAGCATTGTAAGGCTGCCAGGTGTGAGTTACCTGGACGAGATATGGCAAATGAAAGTCCTTTGTGTGGATGTTTCTTAACAAATATTATTTTTCACATGGTAAGGTCAGATCCTGGATTAGGGGTTTAATACCTGTGGCAGCCTGGGCCATCAGTTGGTATCTTTGTCTCAATTTTCATTTCTGTGCTTCTGTTGGAGGAGAACTGGTCAAAATATTTTGGCTAATATCTAAATGGTGAAAAGTTTCAAACCAGCTTCAGTCTCCTGGGGGTGGAGGTGGGAAATCAGTTTTTCCCATTTTAAAAAATATAAACAATGATTTTTCTTCTTGAGTTTTCCTCATGGAAGAGACATCGGCTTTCTGGCACGCTCCGTTGAGCGTAGGGTCTTTGCGTTGTATCATCACGCTTTCTGGGAAGCGGCTGCATTGCAGTGGCAAAAAGATCGAGGGTGCTCTGTGTTGTACCTGTCCTTGCACACGGTGAGCGGAGCTGACCGCTTAGAGCAAGGTGGGCGTGTTGGGGCCAGTACGTAGTAGCTGAGAACATGATACCACAGTCCTGGAACACACCATCTCTTTTTTTTTAAACTGTTGAATTCGATGGTGTTTCTAACTGTGATGTTACAGCAGTAGTTACATACTTAGCCTATTTAATCTTCTTGTATTTTTTAGTATCATTCTCCCTTCTCAAACACAGCTATAAAAGTTTGCCTGTTCTCACTCTCCATCTCAATATGCAACTTTAACTTTTAATCGTTTTTCACTGACTTTTAAATCAGAACAAGACATTATTGCGTGTATTTACTTCATTCCTTTGGTGAATTTTGAAGTCTCAGTAAGAATTACAGTTTGTGCTTCTCATAATTATATTTTCCTCTTAATTTTAATCTGTCGTACTGTGGCTTGGTCAGTCATCTTTACATCCATTACTACAACACTTCTTCATCAATTTGTCCTGAATACAAGGCGTCTTACTCAGTTATCCTTCTTCCAGCTCAAGTTTTCTCATCCAGTAATCAAGACGGGCTGACCAGCAGATGGGAAGTGTTACCTTCATGACTAGAACACAGGCTTTTCCCTTTGTCCCTCCAGTACCTGCAAGGCCGTATCTGAAAGAATGTGCAATCCTCCAAAAATTTCCCTGTCTCTTAGTGATAGCAGCTTTGTTTCATGTTTGTTGTTTGCAGGTATTTGTGTTTTCCCATGGCAGCACAGACCTGCTGGTCATTAAACACCTGCAGATGATGTCCTGAAACTGCCCAGCCCTTAAAATAGCTGTAAACTCCATATCCAGATAATTTTCAGCACCATTTTCCAGAGTGTTGAAGTAGGTCTGCTTGGCTTTTTGTTTTCCTTTTTTTTTTTTTTTTAAAAGCTTCTGAGGTCTTTTGATCACTTACTCTGTGGTTTGTTTTTTTTTTTGTATCTTATAATAAAATCCATGCTTACCCTTAGAATTAAACATCTCAAAGAAACATTAAAATTAAATTTATTAAGGTACTTATTGAACAGTATGCTTGCCAAATGCCACAAGATTATTAAGCAAAAGCTTAATGATGGTTGGCCAAGTAATTTGTACATTACGCTGTAGGAGCTCCCTAAAGTTTTCGTCAATGTTATTTAATATATGGTAACCAACCGTTGTTTTAGTCGTATTGAACTGCTGGGGTTTCTACAGCTTAGAGGCCAGCAAGGGCTGTGAGACTTGGCATTCTCAGTTTGGCGCTTTAATGAAGCGTTGGAAATGTTCAGAGATGTCACTGAACGCCTCTCTGCCGTGTCGGAGCAGGCTGCTCAGCTCCCAGAGCTGTGAGCTGGCTCCAGAGTAGGACTTCACAGCGCAAAAGATCCTGCGAAAATGGCACCTTTCTGGTTTTTGTTGAATATCTCCGCTATGGAGAAAGAGAGACTGCTCTTTATGCTCTTGGAAGAGCCACGTAACCGTGAGGATCTGCTAGGAACTACACGTCAGCTGTCTCTTTTTGGAAGAAACATGATTTTAGGGAACGCGTGAAAGATTAGATCACCCAATTCAAGAGCAGACGGGTAACAGTAGGTCTGCTTTGCTCTGTTATGAGCAGTAGGGCCTTGTAAGCTTTGAAGGTTACGCTCCGAACATTCTTATAGAATATGTTCAAATTTGAAGTATGTCCTGGCGGAATGGTCAGGAGGGTGTGGTTGGTATGGGCTTGGTGTGGTGGCGTGTTTGGGCACAGAGTGGTGTCTTCCAAAGCACCCAAGTGACGCAGGAGCCTTAGTCTCACTGTACAGGATGATTTAAGCAAACCAACTCTTAAGTTTGTTGACTTCTAAATGAAACTTGACTTCTAATTCCTTAAAGGCCAGATCTGCAAAGGAATTTAGACATTTATGATAATTTTTAGGAATACATAACTAGCCAGGATGCCTACTTCTGTTGCCTTCAGATTATTTCCTTCTAAATTATTCGTGCTGTCCTCCTTAGATTTTATGCTACCTACTAAACAGGTTTACTACTTTAGCTCCATTTCTTCCCAGTGTAAGGGCATTTACTTAACACAGTTCTTCCCAGGGAAGACTTTGCATTTTGCTCTCTATTTCCAGAACAGAAAAAACCAAAACAACCCTTGATTGTCTCTTTGGAGTTCCTCTTACCTTTTTAATCTGTGCATTTTAAGATTCACAGAGAGCAGAAGGTATTTAAAAGTCCTCTTTATTCTGTGTTTGTCAGCTTTGAACTGTCTTTGCCATTAGCTTCTAAATGACCTAAGTCTTTCTATAACTGATTGGAGTGTTCCTCGTTTACTGTTCCCCTGGCTTTAACACCATCACTTTATAAGCACTTCTTAATTTGCTCCCTGTTCCAATGCTTTTTGTACTCTCGGCCAGCTTTCTCCCTCTGTCCTGCCACTTGTAGTATTGCAGGTATTTACTACTGACCTTGAGTTAGTGTTTTAGTTAAAACAAACCACCCCCCTAATTTTTAATGAAAAGAACCTGTGTGGTCTTCATTATATCGTTGTACGATGAAGTATATGACTGTTTCAGACACGAATCTTTCTGCCATCTTCTGCCTCTGAACTTCTCCAAGTTCCTGGGGCTTCTGCTGGGCTTGCCAGCAGTACAGCTGCAGGTGCGGGAATGCTGTTGAAGATCACTGGTTTACCAAAACCTGGCCTATCATCCTTTTACCAAGCTGCCAAGCAGCTGCCATCGCTCCTGGACTAGGCTTGTCTCCTGTCGTGGTGCTGCTATGAGGTCGGTCAGCGTGGGCAGGGAGAAGGCAGTGGTGATAAGCAAGTGGAATTTGCTTGCTTTGTGTTACCTGGCCGACCTCTGCCTTCCTGCATCCCTTCTTGTGTCTTCACAAGAGTTAATACTCTCCTCTGGGAAAGCAAGCTCTCCCTAGGATGACAAATTTATATTAAACCAAGATAAACAATATTTTCTTCCATCCCTGGCTGGATCTTGTTGCTGAAAGATAAGATCTTGCCAACACTAGAAAGGTAAAGGCAAGATTAAGGAAGCACCTCAGCAAAGGATCAGTGGTTTTTATCCACCGTAAAGAGAGGCTGTCAATGAACACCACAGATCACCGGCTGTTGAGCTTGATACGGGGGTGTCTGGGTTAAAGAGAGGAAAGGGTGCTGTGCAGTAGGACCGCTGCTCTCCTGCGCCTGAGGGGAGGAGAAGCTTTTCTGGAGGGTGGATTTGAGCCTATTGGGCTGCAGTTAGCCTTTGGCTGCTAGGTGACACAGTGGGCTCTTCTCGTTCAGGCTCTTAAATCTCAGTGGACTGTGAAGACACTGGTGAATGTTTACTTTGGCACCGAGCTGGGCAGCATCTGAGGTTTTGCATTGCGATGGTCTTACTCCTAATTGCATGCATTAGGAATAAGAGAAATTACAGGAGCTAAATGGAGAGACACGTCCTTGCCCCACAGAGCCCATGATGTAAATCAAGGGCTGGAAGCAACAAGGGATCGCGACAGGAGAGAGGGTGGGAAGTGCTGAGGGTAGTGAAGCCGAAAGGCAGAGCGGACAACTCCTCAGCTGCTTAATTGATAGGGTGGCAGCGATCTGTATCCATTCTGGCAGAAGGTGTTTCTGTAGTTGTCCTTATTTCAGACTGTGAGTCTCCCAACACTGAGGAAAATCGTGTGATAATTAGGAGTAATGCTACAGTAAATCCTATTTTGCACCAGCCTGTGGTTTTTTCTTCTTGCAAAAATACACCAGCCACGAGAAAATTCCAATGAACTTTTTTCCAAAACAAAGTCAAAAATTAAGTATGGTGAATTTTTTGTTTTCTTTATCCCACTCCGATAGCCCCCAGAGCAATTTATCTGTAGGAAAGATACATAATACACAAAACTGCAAGCAGTGGCACTGTCCACTAATTCTTAAGCTAGCACAGTTTGTTTGACAACCTTCTGATTAAACTTTCTTCCTTCCTCCCTTTCAGCCCAATTTAAATCAAAATATCGACAGAAACAATTTCCGTGAGGAAAACGGAAAAGTTCATAGGGCAGCTGAAGTTGCACAGCCTTTCCCATTAATGCCCCTGGGTGTTTGTTCAATTTATGTATTATTTATCTCGCCCCTGAGGTGTAACGGGAATACCGTTTGTAAGGCATTCCTACTGGAATTCTTGCGTATTGTGAAGAATTAATATCCCAAATAGGGCCAAGTTTCACACAGCAATCTACCATGACAAATTCACGATTATATTTGCACGCAAATAAAATACTGTCAAAATAGGTACGTATTCCACTCGCCGGAAAGCTGCTTGGAGGATCGGCCCAGCTCCGGAGATGGATTCATGAGAGCTTTGTTTGCAGCTCTGGCAGGGAGCCTTTCTTTGACCTCGGGCCAATCACTTCACCTCTCCCCGCCTTCATTTTTACTCCCACCTCTCTCTGCTTCGATGTTTTGGCGAAACACATTGGTGCTGGGGCTACCTGCTTGTGCTTACCCCCACGCTGTGATCCTACTCCCTTCAGCCTTTGCCGTGACCTCTTGGCACGGTGCTAATGGAAGCAGTGAAAAGTCACACCTTGCCCGTCAGTGGGGCTGCAGGACTGCTAACAAGCTGCACCCATCGCCATGTCAGCAGCCCTGGGAGATGTAAGCCAGCATCCCTAAGGTGCGAAGTGGTGTGTCCCCGCTGCTGTTAGCACCTCCAGGCCAGGGTGTGCAGAAATGCAGCGGCACCGTGGGAGTTCAACCTCACGCCTTTCAAAGAGGAGTTTGTCCTGCCTGGGAGCACAGATCAGCTCCCCAGAGACAGAAGAAGCGGTGATATACTTCCTTGAAAGCATAACATTTATTTTTAAATGTTTAAAAAAAAAAAAAAGGTGTGTATAAATATATATAAAAACTGAAAAGGCAGTGGGATAGGGCTGTAACTGGTAAAAGCAAACCCAGTGGTAGCTCGGTGTCTGCCAGCTGAAGCAGATGTTTGCTCAGCCTGCAGCAGCCCACGCTGCAAACTCCCTGCTGGAGAATGGCCGTTAAGCGACGTGCCCTCACGCCCTTCCTGAAGCCAGCTGAAGGGAGCAAGGCTGCATTGGATGAAGTGCGAGCCAGCAAGGCCAGGAGCAAAGAAATAAAGATTCATGCTGAGTTTGGTGGTCCTGCTCCACTCTCTCTGCCCACTGACCTGTGCAGGAGCAGGTTCTTTCTTTGCTGGCCCATCCTCTGGGAGAGCAGAAGAGGCTCCTCGTGAGCCAGTGCCAGAAGAAGGTGTTGCTCACCGCCGGCGTCATGGATGGGGAAGGGAAAACACTTGTTTTAGCAAACAAGTCAAGGATTTTGAAGAGGAAGGACAAGGACGTGTAGCAGGCTGAGTAGCTGTTCTCCTTACTGGTGACTGCAGGTATGACAGTCCCTGGGCCCAAGAGCATGGCCAATAACGCACAAGTGTCTGCACCAGAAGCAGCAAGGTTACTCCAGATTTATGTCAGTGTTCCCAGGAGATTACTATGTGTTTCAATCATCTTTAAGAACAATCACTGCAATGCTACTGAGCTCACAAAAAAAAAGGATAAAATGTAAATATTATTGAAGCCTAACACAGCACAGGCATCAGCGTGATATTAAAGGCGTTTTTTATCAGTAGCCTCTCCAAAGATTTATATCCGTTTATCAATGCCTTTGCTAAATTAAATACATAAAATCTTTACCCGAGACAAAGTCACGAACAATATCAGTATTCAGACAGTATTAGTGACATTCAGCATGACGAACTGCGTAGGAAGCTGGTTGTCAAAGCCCTGTGATAGTGAAAATGGCTCCGTTCACAGTACGAAGATATTGCTTATCTCTTAAAGTCTGAAAGGCTGCTGAAAAAAAAAGCCCTTATATATATTCTGCACTACATTAGAGGCGTCAGCATGCCATTAAAGCGCTTGACGTTTTGTGTCTTGCTCTGCTGAGGATATGTGGGAGCAGGCCAGCCTCTCCCCTCCACCCCACTCCCCCAAGAAACAAAAAAAACCCAAACCTGAGCAACTGCAACTGTGGATTTGCTTTTTATTTTTAAAACACAAAGCAGTGTTCAGCATTTTCGAAGAGAAATCCGAAGGCACTGGTAATGGATTCTGAATGTAGCTGAGAATTGCTACAAATAGCTTATTTCCACACCTGGAAGCACCTTCTGTCCAGGAGTCCAGACCTGAATCTGCACGTCTTCTGTCCTGAATTAGCTGTAAAAAGGGAAATCTGGAGCGTTTCGAGATGATGTACAATAGAAGCAACAGACCCATAAAGGGTTGTCTTTTGTTTACTTTAGTATGCTTGGAGATTAGCCCCCAAAAGCGCAGGGATGCATGCAGTGATTAGGGAAGGGATCTAGGGGTTTAAGTTCTGTTGGTTTTAATGGGAGATGGACACCTCAGCATCTTGGTACAAGACATGCACCGTGCCAAACAAATGCAGCGATGCCCGGGGCAGGCACGTCCCTGATCCAAGGGGTCCACGTGGTGCCTGGGGAGGTGAGGGGACGTGGCCGGCAGCGTTCAGTACATCTGTAGTAGGGTTTGCGCTGGGGCTGGGCTTGACAAATGACTTGCCACCTGAGGCGAGTTAGAGTTAAGCCTGAGCGCGGTATGCTGAGGGGCCTGGTTTCCATATGAACGTGAAGGTTATCTCCGTGCCAGAGTCAACGCAGAAGCTGTAGATACAGCCGTTACTCTGAATTGTGATTCAGAAGCATTACTCAGTGCTGCAGTGTGAAAGATGCTTGGAACCAGATTCCTCCTGCAATCCCTCTGGGTTGTTAGCAGTATCATGGCTATTTTTTCATATTTATCCAGTGTTGTTGCTCAAGGTCTGTAGAATGTGCCCACTGAATCAGAACGGTAGAGACAGAAGAGAGAAGCAGGGGAAACGGCACTGTGTGCTCTGCCAACCTGCAGCTGTGACCTTCCTGTTTACTATATTTTTTTTTTTTAACATTTGTTAAAGGAATGAAGCAGCAAATCACCAACAATAACAGAAAAATCAATACCCGCCTCTGCTTCTTTTGTGAGATCTGGAGCGTGGCCTCAATCTGTCAGACTGAATTACAGAGACTGTGGGTGTCAGCAAGGGCTCAAACAAATAGACCTGCCACGCTGCTCGTTGATAAAAGGCTTAGGTCTGTACCAGTGTCACCATTACCGCTACCTCCACAAGGCATGGGGGGAACGCTAACCTCTCAGATGAAAGGCGAGTTATGGAGCAATGAATGTGTTCACTTGCACTTTGCATGTAAGATTGCGCTAATCTCCGGAATAAAAAGGGTAAACAAACAGTCTGACAAATACAAGGCTCTGGGGCATTACCTTGCTAATGGATGTTAAATCAAATGGATGTATTTGAATGGAAGGTGATATATCAACACGGGAATGTCATCCTAAAATAGGCCATTGATCCACTGGCTGAGAATCCAGCCTTTGACAAAGGTCAATGCATCAGAGAGAGGAACAACCTCTTCCAAACTCATCATTTTCCCAGGCAACAGTAAAAGGCTGTATCAGTATAAAGAGGAAAGCTTCCTCCTGACTCCAGCTAGTAATTAGTTTATACCCTGGAGCATGAAGATTAACATCCCTTATCACTTTTAATTTTGCCAGTGGATCTTAAGCTACTGCAATGAACTTTTGAATCTTTGAGTAATGTACTATGTGATTTTCATCGTGCAAAAAGGCGCTGGTGGGGAAGTCCAGCATGGGCTTTGCGTCGTCCCGCTGCCGTTCCTGCAAACAGGGCAGGCAGGATAGCTGCTCATGCTGGTGGAGGAAGGGGGCTGTGACCAGCAGCACCGTCAGGAGTAGCTCCAGAGAAATCAAAAGCGAGCATCAGGGGTTTATAGGCACAGAATCAAGCTTGCAAGAGGAGCTGAACGTAACTTTACTATTATGTTTACTGTGAGAGAGGATTAGACTGCTTTAGATTTGCTTTCTTTAAAGATGCTTGACACCATGAAACGTAGCACAGTGCGGTTTCCTGAGTCGTAAAGGCTGCACTGGTGAGTTTGTATGGCAAACTGCAGCCCGCAGAGCAGTGTGGACCTTGGGCTGTGCGCTGTGCAAACGGCTGCCCTGCTTCTAGAGTCACCTGCCTTTGTGTCCTGGGAGGCAGGGGCTCAGGACCCGGCTTCCCTGCCCCTCTCACCCCAGGCTGGGTGGCCTGGTTTCAGCCGGGATAGAATTAATTTTCTTCATAGTAGCTAGTGCGGGGCGATGTTTTGGATTTGTGCTAAAACTGTGTTGATAACATGGAGATGTTTTAGTTGTTGCTGAGCAGTGCTTATGCTAGTCAAAGATTCTGTCAGCTTCCCGTGCTCTGCTGGGGGCACAAGGGGCTGGGAGGGGACACGGCCGGGACAGCTGACCCCGACTGACCCCAGGGGTGTCCCACACCATATGGCGTCACGCTCAGCACATAGAGTTGGGGGAAGGAGGGGGAAGGGGGGACGTTGGGAGTGATGGCGTTTGCCTTCCCAAGTCACCGTTGGGTGTGATGGAGCCCTGCTGCCCCGGGGATGGCTGCACACCCGCCTGCCCGTGGGAAGGAGGGAATGAGTTCCTTGTTTTGCTTTGCTCATATGTGGCTTTTGCTTTCCCTGTTAAACTGCCTTTACCTCAACCCAGGAATTGTCTCACTTTTACTCTTCCGATTCTCTCCCCCGTCCCAGCGGGGGGCAGTGAGCGAGTGGCTGTGGGGGGCTGAGTTGCTGGAGGGGGCAGCTCAGTGCCCTCTGTGCCCACTCTTCCTGACGTGGCCCAGTTCAGCAAAGCATTGCTGACTTGCCCCGAACATCAGTCCCACTGTGGGATAGACAGAACTGCCCATCTTACTCCAGAAGTCAGCCCGGACTTCTGAAGGTCTTCAGCTTGTTGACTCTGCGTGTCAGCCTTCCTTCCTTGGCCTCTCCCTTTTCTTCACTGGCTTCCTTGCCTCCATCTGCTTTTCAAGCATCTTATTCTAAGCCTCCTTCTCTTAAGAGCGTTGTTAAAGCTAATCCACCCAGACAGCAAGCAACAGCTCCCGTAAGGGCCTTGTGCAGACCAACACCTCCTGCTTCATCTTTTCATTTAACTGAGATGTTCCCTGGTTGCTTTATTTCAAAACGTGCTTTAAGGATGTGAATATCGCTAGATCCCACATAATAGAAGACACAGAAAATATGATCTCATTCTTCCCCAGCTCCGAGTAGGCAGCAGTTAATTTCACAGGCTGGTTATAAACTACGTTCAAAGAGGAAAAGTCTTTCCTTTAATCCGTATCAGTCTTTGCAGCCTTTCTAATTTCATGAAATGCCTCCTTATTCTTGGCTTGTGCTATGGGTAGAATAGGAAAATCCAAGGGGCTTTCATTGCGTTGTTCATTATTTCACATGCCTTTGTCATTCTACATCTGTCTATGCGGTGATGAAATATCGTTAATAAAGGAGCAGAAGCCTTTTGTTGAGGAGAGGACCTGATCACAGTAGACACATAACTAACATTATATGTGGTTAAGGTCATAATTTGGACCAAGGCTAGCACCTAAGAAAGCGGCGAGGAGCATACTGTTTCTCCAGATGAAAAGAGCCAATTCTATAAAGGAAGTGAAATAAAGACGAGCACCCAGGAAGGGGGAAAAAAAATTCCCCTTTTTGAGATTGTATTCACTTCTATACCAAATGCCCCCTTTCTCCTTTCTTGTTTCAGTTCTCAGTATAGTGGCAGTGCCGTGTGAAGGCTTAGTCTTGCAGTATCCTCATTTTCAAGACTCTTATGGTAGCATTTGCTCTTGCAAAGTGCAAAAGTCTTGGTGATTTCATATATTCAACAAATCTAGACAAGTCTGTGAAATCCAGTGTGACTGAACCAAACCTGAATTTGCAGCCTTCGTTGCTGACCTGATTCAGCTTCCCATGAAGTCAGCTGGAGGCTTTCCATTTAAGTCAGCATGACCACTTAGAGGCTGGTAGGCTTGTGTAGGTTTGTACTGACTTGCTTTTGGGGTAGCGTCATTAGAAACGTTTCTACACGGACCCAAACGAGGGAATGACAAGCAGATATTTGAAGTACTACATGGCAAAGGATCATGCAGGCTGAGAGTGCTTGGATTGTCACAGACGGCTGTGGTTGAAAGTCAAGCACCATATTTGAAGGAAATCTGTGTGGATGGTTTCCACCCCCGAGGTCCCCAAATCCTGGCCCAGCTGGAGCTGAAATGGAACTCAGGTCACACTGCCCCCGAAACCCAACCTGGTACACCTTTAGCCAGGCGGTAACCTTATTTTCTATGGAGATATAGACATCTATAGCACATGGGCTTCTGGCTGTTACGGTTAGAACTAAACCTGGCTAGAAGCTGAAATTCCTGTTTGAAACCAGCATGTAGGAAAAAATCAGTGTTGGGGAAACTCCTCTGCGTAACCAGAGACCAGGCAGTGTTCAGTACCCGGGAGCGACGGCCTAATTTGCAAAGGAATGAAAGCAAATAGCGTTTTGGAAGGTAGGGCGCCCAGGCTGGTGGGCACTCAGCCTGGCGGGTGGGTTGCTGGCATCTAGCAGACGAGGTGCTCGCTGGGTTTCTGCAACACGCTTTCCTGATCTGCCTTGTTACCATAATCAACATCTCTCTGCAAAGTGTTTTTGTTTCAGTGAACCAGTGTTCTCTGGGTACAGTGGCCTCCCCAGTTCTGTTTCTGAGGTTGCTGCAGCGCTGCTTTTGGGCAGTGGAGTTTCCTGCTTAGGTTATGTGAGATGGAGCTGGAGGTCTATTTCAGGCACAGCTGAGGAGTCAAAAGCTCTCTTGCGTGATCATTCCCTGCTACTCATTTGCCAAAGTCTTATCAGCTGCTATAATGTCAGCAGGAAAGTAGGCATGTACTCAGCCTGTCGTCTCAGAGACTCACTAAAGATCGGCTTTGGAAAAGGATTATGCTGAATTTTCTTTTCATCTGTATTTATGAATTTTTTGGCTTGGTTTTGCACTGTGCCAATCTTGTGCCTGCCCAGGGGGAATATGAACCGCAGCATTCTTCGTGCCAGCTATTTCCTGAATACCTGTGGTAACAGTTTCCAAGGGGCTGTGCGACTTATTTGTTCATCTCAATGGGAAAGCATTGCAGCAGCAGCCTTTGCAGCAAACTGGAGGGAATTGAAGGAGAGTGAAGTTGCTACAAATCGAAGAGCTAGGAAAATATGACCTACCCTTGCCTGGCAAATAATCCACAACACATAGCAGACCCTTTTCAAATGAAGCCTGCCGATATACAAACGCCAGTGTGGCTGCATGTCTTTTGGAATTGTTTTGTGAGCACAGTTTGCATTGACCAAGACATCCACGTTACAGGAGCCACAATCAGTCGGCTTTAGAAGAGTGCACAGTTCTGCAGGGTGATGGCTAGGCACGGTTATCCGCTAGGCACGCGCCCGTAACTGCTTCCTACATGGCTTTGGTGTAGGATCTCGGTAGCTCAAGAAGAGCAAACAAAATTCATATTCACCATGTGCAGCACTCTGAATAATTCACAGCCCAAACTATTTGTCCTGCATATCAGGTAAGGCGGTAAACAGGTATTCAGAAGTATCCTGTGCAGGAAAGGCGGCCAAGTGACAGGATGCGTGAGATATACCGAGATTGTCTTGCACAGCAAAAGGGAACTAGAAAGAGTTGCTGCTCTCATTCACCCACAAAGTCAAGCAACTTCTTAGTGCTGTGGTCTGTGGCTCCATGAATAAATCTGTGGCCCAGAGCTTGGGAGAGCTGTGGTTTTACTCGTGCCTCTGCTTGGTTTTAAAGAGGTCACTTCATCTGTTTCCTTTTCCACCTTTTGTAGTTGAAGTAGGAAACCTCCACAGATTGGACATCGCCCTGCTGATCATCGGTGCCACTAAGCGGCTCCTCAGGAGACTGGTTCGGTACCATTTAGGCAAACCCCTCCACCTCAGGCTTGCAAAGAGACGAGCCAAAGCCGACCCAAGGGCCGGAGCTGGGTGCTGGGCCCTGGGCAGGAGTCGCGCTGCTGGCTGCAGGGGCCAAGTGGCCGGCGGAGAAGATGCACCAGGCGTCTTCAGAGGAAGCCAAGGGGGAAGTGGGGCAATGGGAATATTTCACGCTGAGTGACACAGGCCGAGTACCCTCCTCTCTGTACCTGTTTGCTGTGTGGAGCTGTGAAAAAACCACAATTCGCTTGTGTTGGGCAAGTGTAGGAAAGCAGTGTATTTTCGCCAGTGTCGAAGTGGATTACCTGCAATATCAACCTGATGTGAAAATGTGTAGTTCGTGGAGCTACAGAACCCTACGTCCCCTTTGGTCCCTAGAAAAATATAACCACGAGTGCACAGGAAAACACTTTTTGCTGGCAACTGATTGATTTGTGGCTTTTCTGTCTGACCTTCACTTGCTGTGCCTTTGGGCAGCACCCTGCCAGCAATTAGGTTCCTGCCGAATAATCACATCCAGCAATATCTTGGAGGTTTGTTTTTTTTTCCTGTCCTTCTAGTTGTTTTAAAATCAACATATGGTTTTGCTTTCGGTGCAGCTTAACAAAATCCCAGTCACCCGGTAACACCCACCATTTGGCAGGTGAAGCCCTGGACACAGCAGAAGTGCAGGAAGAAATCTTCTAAGCAGCCACAGAAGTTTTGCTCTTCTCAAGATCAGCAGAGACTGGGGAGCACTGGTGACCAGTGGGCGAGGGGTCTGCTGCTGGCACGTGGGAACGGGGTCCAGACAACACCCTCCAGCGCCGGCTCTGCCCTGCAACGCTTTTCTGATAGCAGACAGCTGAAGTGAATGTAAGCCATACAGGGAGCAAATGCACGCACCAAAAACTCAGGAGGGTGTTTTAGCACTTTGTTCTCTCTGGGAGAAGATTTGCTCAGAGGCTCGGTGCAGCCGAGCGCAGTTTGAGGTGGTGTAGAGAGACAACTGCTTCCTTGCACTGACTCAGGCCTCCCCACCCAGCATGTGAAAGCCGTGTTAGTTCTCCTTTAACATTCTTCCGAAAAGGCTTATTTTTGTTTTGGTGGGGTTTTTTTCTTTTTCCTGAGGCTCGGCAGGCACAAGCGTGTTTCACAGCTGATTTAGCAAGGACGCTTCTGATTTAGAGGACATTGAGGGTTCCCACAAACCGTGGCGACACCGATGGCGTGGGCAAAGCGAAGCACTCGGGAGGGTCTCTCCTGAAATGGCTGCCCGGCACAGTGATGCTGAAGCCACGAGGGAGGTAAAGCACTGAGTAGCCTCAGAGCAGCTCCTGCAGTGAGAGCTCAGACACGGGAGATGCTGCATTCTCTGCTCCCCAGTGGAACACGCTTTCTTCTGCCTCTCGTACCGAGCTTTCCACCTTTAATTTTTCCTCAAAGCCATCCCACACGCTTGTAACTTTAGCGCTGGCTATTCACTTCTTCCTCATTTCCCACTTGTCCCGGTGCCCAGTACACGTTGCTGTTTAACGCGTGGCAATGGCACAGACGCCAGCCTGTTGGCTTCCTACTTCACACGGTCTTGCGAGATGACCTTCACCAGGACATCCGAAGCTCACCTTGCGAAGTGCAGCCCATAGTGTGCCGAGCAAAATGAGGCTCTAGTGTGCTGTCAGAGCCTGGATGAACTGGGCTTAGCTGTGAATTAGGCTGTGAAATGGAAATGGTGAAAAGATCACTGGTGTATGCGATCAACAAGTACAAACAAAGCACCAAGATTATAAGTTGCTTTGAGAGGAGCTAGTGCTAGGGCTGTACGTAATGCCTCTGGGCACAGGCCTGGGTCGAGGAGCTCAGGCTCTGCCCCTGCTTTGGTGAATTCCCAAATCCTCCACATAGAAATAGCTGTTGGGTAGATATGAGACTGACACAGTAATACTGTTTAATTTTGTCTTTTCTGTTTTGCAAGAAGGATGTGGTTTCTTGTGCCAGTTCTGCTAGTGCTCAGCTGAAGCCTTGGGGAGATTGGGAGGAGCTAAGGACTTCCAGTTAACCTCTCGCTCGTGGTGCTTCCTTCATTTTTGTCTTTAAATTTAGAGAATTGAAGCGTAGTACGTGTCTCATCTGGTTTTCATGTTGAACCAAGACTTCCAGATGGTTCTGTTTTTTCTCCTGAGTGATGATACCCAGCTGTGCCGGCAGGACAGCCTCACAGGTCTTCCCCTCGCCACGTGAGGGGACGTCTGGCGGCTCAGAGCAGATGAGGAACATGTGATATGAAAAGGCCTTTGTAGCACAGAGTCACACTACAATAGCTCTGTGCTCAACAACAGGTTGTGGTTCGAAAAAATATTGCTTCTGTCAGCCTCGCATAATGGAAACAGTAATCAGCATCCATTAGGTCAGAATGTATTGTCAATCCACAGCGAAGCAGAAAGGACTACATCTCGGAAAACCTTTTCATTAAGCAAAGAAAATTGATACCAGTGCTTGGCTCAGCCTCGCACTTTGTTCGTGGAGGCGAGCGTGGATAATGGCTGGGTTTGTTTTCTTTTCATTTGTTTCTCTATGCACGGTTATTTTGATTAGGAAACATCCACCTTTCAGTCTAGATGAACAATTCTAAGAACTTTCTCCCAACGTTTATTATCTTGTGTACACAATCGAGGCTTGTGTAAAGAGCAACGTTAGGACGTAGTTCAGGAAAAAGTATTTTGGTTTACGTGATTGAAGTCGTGCAGTCTCATTTTAGCTGAAGAATATCTTTTATCTGTGTAGTAACTACGATCTCTTTTTTTTCCCTTTGTGGATTTTGCCAAAATAGGTATAGGCCATGTCCGTGAGTAATTCCGTGCCTGTGCTAGCTCGTTATATGTGTGCGTTAATGATGTAGTACTGGCTGCATGGGGCCTGCCTGGCCAGTGTACGAAGGGACTAGGGATTGAAGGGAGCTGGATGGTGACTTGACAGAAGGGATAATAGTCTATCTTTGTGGTGGCATTTTGTGAGGATGACAGAAAGTAATTAATGCTAAGTCTGATTCGTTAACCAGAAATCATTGCTGTACATCAGCCTTGCAAACACCACTATCCCGTTACCGTGACGGGCTGATGGTGATGAAAAAGAGATGATGGGTGGGTGGGCTCTTGCATACCATCGTCAAATCTAACACATGCGCAATGAGTGGTGAATCACTGCTACTCCTGTTGCTAGAGGATTTTCTCTCTCAATACTTTTCCTGTTACCCTTAAGCTTCTCTTAGTAGCGAGGAGGAGCCTTCCCAGACCTTCTTTCTAGCTCTTCTAATTCCACATGTTCTTCCTGCTTGCTCCAAACCTCCTTTGTTTATAGGGATGGAATTAGGAGTAGCCTTTTTCTCTCATGCTTATACCATCAATAAACCTTCTCGGTTAAAAAAAAGAACTCATTTCGGGAGATAAGAGAAAACATTTTACTTGTACTCTGTTGCAGGCGGCTTTGGGAAGCCTTGATATTGTGGGTAATGAAACATAAAACAAGAGATCAAGGGCTGGGAGTAGTAACGCTGCGCGTCAGGTGCAGTATCACTTCTTTTCCTTCCCTTGTATAATTCATGAATGGTTGTGGAGAAGGGAGTTTGTTGTTGGGCTCTGCCCTGGGATTTGTGCATGATTCTCACACGTGGGCTGCCAAAGGGCCCGGGCTCAGCCAGGGAGGCTACAGACGAGCGGCAGAACTGGCCAGTGGTGGCTCGGGCTACCTCCTTTCCTGTGATGGGTGCACCTTGACTCCTTGATGGCATTTACTCAGCTGCAGTGTGGTCTCTGCAGCAGGTCTGCCTGTTCTCCCACTTCAGCTGAACTGTCGTGTTCTCCAGGGTCGGAGTGGGGATGGCATGTTCTGTGGTCTGTTGGTATCCTTTGGTCTGCTGGGGAGATAACCACAGTCCTGCATTGCTGGGAAAATTGCCGTCCCCTGGGTCAGGCTTGATCCAATGCGTATGAATACGAGGAACGAGTATGAACATAACAAATATGCCTAGGAAGGATTTGTACTGATATCAAGTATAACGTGATATACCATCATCCCAAAGTAACTGTTCTTGGTAGCTGGAGAAAGTTACCCCAACCTTCTCAGTGAATAAACCTGCTGGGATCCTGATTTTTGGCTGCTTTTTCTGGCGCTGCATCTCCCCACTGTTTGCTACTCTAACTGCTGTCTGTCTCTAGATATAAATGGCTCTTTTCACCACAGTAACTGAACGTCATGAATAAAATGAGATTGCAAATTCCTATAGGGGACATCTAGCCCACACCCAAGTGCTATATAAATAATGACCCATCTAGAAGGAAGGTGCTGGAGAAATATGAAGCTGTTATCGTGGTTACTTCCATAGTATGTACACCCGATATTGGGTGTAACTGCCACAAAACTGTTTAACAAGTCCCTTATCGCAGAGCTCTAGAACAATTCCTCCCCAGACTAGCTTTCTTCTCTCCTCGTGCATTTATCTCCCAGTCTCTTGCACCGCAATCATACATTATGCTGTCAGTTTTATGGTTCTTTTCTACTATCACTCATAAGAAGTGTTATGCTTAGTCATAAAATTGCAGCTAAGAAAAAAATTAGTGCATCTAGCATTATTAGGAAGCCTTCATGTCATAATCTATCTGTTCAGTGTTTCCTCTGATTCCTCGTTTGTGACCCACTACAAACCTAGGTTGCTGAGGAGAGATTTTCTTTTTGGCAGAGAAGATTTTCATCCTTATCTGATGTATCCATTTCAGGGAAGAAGTCTATTCTCCATGTTGTTTCTTCCTTTTTCCACGTAAAGCATGAATCTGACTGTGATACCGCAGTTTTGAGTAGGGGACTTGACAAGGGGTTTGGCCCTGGGCTGAAATGCAGAAAACAAAGGCCAATATTAATGATCCCAAGAATTCTTGTGTGACAGTAAGGGCTGCAGTACCCTGAGGGACAACAGCAGACGTGGAGGTGTATAACAGAGCCGTGATAGGGGTACGTCTCTGATGGGGAGCATCACGAGAGAGAAAGATATAAGAAATATAAGACTCTTGTCTCGAGAGAACTAATCCAAAATGTGTACAGTGGGCGTTGCTTTGGCTTTAATTTGATTTTGGGCTTTTCTTTAAAACTTGCAGGTTTTAATGACGTTGAGTCCCCACTCATGTTCCCCGAACAATTTCTCCATTAATTTTCTAAATTTTTCTTAATAACATTATTTTTTACTAGATCAAACCTTCTTTGGTTTAACTTTGATTAAAATGCTAGATAGGAGAAAAATGTCAAAAAAACCACCCTCAATAAGACCATTAGTCTGTTTCAATATTTTAAGAGTGATTTTTTTCGTCTGAAAGTTATCATCTCAAAAGCTTATTTCAGTTATTACTTAAGAAAAACCTGAAGTAGAACGTTAAAAAATATTTAAGTTTTATTCCTCTGCTAATTGAAGTTGTTTTCCATTTTGGAATTACAATGAATTCCCCAAATCCATGGGGAATTGTACCACCCCTTCAGAGATTCTCCCATAGGAAATGTACTCTTAGACTGTATGACGTCTCTGAAGAAGTTGGTATAAAATCGGTATCCATTTATGGTCAAAGGCTGGTAAGGTCTTAAAGAGTCTACACTGCAACCCCAAAAAAAAGGTGCGGCTCTGAAGGAGGGTCCAGATCCTCTCCAGTCAGGTCTGGCCTAAAACATGAGACCTTGCTTTGCTTCCATGGGCTTTTCCCATCCCTGATGTCTTACTCTTCTTTTACACCTCAGCTTGAAGCTATCTGTGCTGAAGGAGGTGACACGGTCCATCCAGCTCTCCTTGCCCAGGGGAGTGTTGGAAAGGGAGAGACTGGCCATAGGGTGAAAATTTAATTTTCCTTCTGAGGTCCAAGAAAAGCAGCTTTCACGTCTGATGTCCCAGCTCTGAAACCGTGCTGGAGACAAAGCAGCTTTTTCGAAGACTGACTCAAAAAAAAAAAGAAAAAAACAACAGAGGGGGAACGGGGGAAAAGAGAGATGTAAAAATGTAGAAAATGTGGTATTTGCTGACTACCTCATGCTTGGAGAACGCTACTTTCCTTTTATGTTTTGGCCATTATATCATCAAAACCTGGCATGTTTTCCACTGCCTGCAGGAATTACCAATACAACAAGTCTACACCTGGAGGCCTGAACCTTGCCTTAACTATTTAATGTTGTGCAATGATTAGGCCATGTCTCTAGGGCCATTTACTCCATCAGATTAACACATCAGGCAAGAACACATACTTAGAGAGAAGTATATCCTGACAGATATAATCAAACACTGTTTAAATCAAGGGAGACGACTGTGACATTAATCTACCCTGGTATAACAGCCCATTTAAATGAGTAGGAGGAGGGAGGTGGTACAAGTGAGGATAGATGGTGTGTTTAAGTAGAGAAATGAAATCTGTAGAATGACTTCAGTGGAGATAGTTTTGATTGAAGTCAAGTAGTAAAATGAACAAGTGAGGGAGATAAATTTCTTTAAGCCGGAGACACTTCAGGTTAAAAAAAATATGTGTGCATACCAGGGATCTGTAACCTGCCTAGACCCACAGAGATCTGTGGTCTTGATACAAACTGAGACAAAATGGCTCATATTCCTTGTGGAAACCTAAAAATTGTGTTCTACCTTTTACAAATCATTCAGCGTGAGCTTGAGTTAGTAGATTAAGGCCAACCAGATTATAAATAAAAGGGGTTTTTGAGGCTAGGGGCCGGTTTACGTTGTCATCTGTGAAGTAAGTGAAAAATGGTAAGGCAGGTTCATAGACAAGAGTGAAGTACTGAGGGTCTACGCAGAAGGTCAGACTGAGGGTGCTGGCCCTAATTAACTGGAGCAGCAGTGCAAATAAATGCAGTCAGGAGAGGCAGACGTGCCGAGGCACTGGTGCCTTGCTTTGTGCGGTCTGGTGAGTTTGGGAAAGGGTAGCGAAGGGGAATTTCTGGGGTGTCAGGCAAAATCCTGGCCTAGAGTACATGCCCTGGAGGCGCTGCTTGAGGCTGCAGGGAGCACAGGGTCTCCTAAGAAAAGGTTGGCAGAGCATTCCTACAGAGCACTCGCACTTGTATCTATGGGCACGTTGCCTCAGCTTGGGCTTCTGCAAAGTCTCTCTCATTCCACTCTTATTCTTGGTGTGCAAGAAGTTACTAAATTCATATCAGAAGTGGGCTCGGCGTGGTGTGTGCCCTCCTCCTGCCGGGACTCTGCAGCTCAGACCCCGGGTGAAACAGGCGTTCGAGAAACAAGCGCCGCGCGGAGCACGAGTCGCTCTTCCAAGTTGCATAGGGAGCTGGGAGCGCTCTGCTCCAACTCAGTGCCACCCCAGGTTGCACAAAAAGAGATTAGGATTGAAGGGTGCTTGCCGTGCTGTTCTGGGATGGCTAACGAGCTGACGCAAACCCAGCTCAAAGTACTGTTAAGAGAATCAGACCTAGGAGGTAGGTACGAGTATTGTCTCACCAGGAAGAGCACTAAGACTAGAATGAGCTTGTTAGACAGAAATACTAATTTTTTTTTTTTTTTAATCACAGGGAGATGTAAATAATCCTGAGACTACAGCCATTTTATTAAAACCTTTTCTTTTCAAACTCAAAAATACATCCTGAAGGTACTACTACAAACCACTATTACACCTCAAAAATAATTTATTGGATCAGACAGAAATCAGCCAGGAAAAACTTTTTTAATAAAGCACTTTACAAATACAGAAACTTTGGTTCAACATGTTTTTTTTTTTTTTCTTTAAAGGTCATTTTAGCTACCGTCTTCCTTTGACCTCAAAGAAGTTGGGGCATGAAGTTTACAGAGGCGCGGGCAGAGCGTTCACAAGCAGCAGATGAACCCTGTGGCCCGTCACATGCCTCCAGCCCCGTTCAGCGGGATTCCTTCAAGCTGGACTCGGATGGGCCTTTCCTTTCTGTATGGCTCTTCTGTTTCTCTTTTCTCTATTTTAGAGCAGGGGCCCTGTGTTAAGAGAAAAACATATCTCAGTAGGTCTACTCTGTTTATTAGGAGTTTCTTTCACTTAGACCCATGCTACTTTTCCCTAACACAATGACTGTTTTGTCGTGCCAAATAAGTTCTCCTACTCTTCATCTTCCATTTGGGAACGTGGGCTCAACCTCGGAACAAAGGATATGATAAAAGACAGGCGAAGCACTTTCATTAGGGGAACAGGGAGCTTTTGAAGTACACTCCTGAAGTCAGCAAACAAAAACTAGGCGGCAGAGAGAGCTGCCTGTTACAGTGTGCTGCAGAGATGAGACTAAACCCAAATGAAATATTATGCTTTTTAGGCACCGGTCCTGCTCCTGAGTGATGAAAGGGACCTGATGACTTTCTCCTGAGTCAGAGCGTTCATTGCCCCTGAGAAAGGGACGCACTGGTTGTATAAATGGCAATTAATTGAAGTACCTCAGAGCCTGGGAAACTCCAGAGCGGAGAAATGCAAGCCTTTGTAGGTGGCACACAGAAGCTATCAGTCAGGAAAAGGATAACTTTTTTTTTCTTCTAAGAGGCAATTGTTCCTGCTAATATATTTATTTCTGAAATCCTACATCCAGCCCCGGGAGGCTCAAAGATGATGTGTAATATCATTACAGAACCAAACTCTCACATCTGAAATGCGCAGAACGTAATGAGGAAACCCTCATCAAACTAGAGCAACCACTCTTGGTATTTTGCCTGAAACTGTCTCTATATCCCAGATGAGAGCTCTTCCCCACGCTCATCTTCTAAAGATGTAAGACCTACTTTAGAGAATGACATTTCCTAGTATGGAGGGCAGAGCTACGAGAAGCCCTCGGGATATCGGAGTGGCTTCAGATTCCTCTCTCTACCGAGTTTGTTCAACCGTGTACTATCTTCAGTCTATACGATTAATTAATGTGCGATAGATTAGTAACTCCCAAATAGGAAATCATGTTTTCGCCACAGGCCGTAGCAGAAGTGCCCAGGGTCTTATTCTGACATTGCCTGCGCTGATAAATCCTGAGAGCAGCTCTGCTGAGTCTGTCAGGCTGGCAAAGTCAACGCGAGGAAGATCTGAGAGGGCGCAGCAGCTGGCAAAGCCACCCGTCACCCTCATATCTGAGTCAGCCACTGCGAATATATGGACACGCACGCATGTGCTATCCTTTTGTCTCCATCCTTTCGTTTAATGGGATGAAAAATAATAAGCACCCAGGGAAAAGCATAGCTGAAGAGGAGTGAAGCAGTCTGTCTAGTGATATTCTGCAGCCGTTGCTGCTGTAGCTTCGTTTTTCTTCATCCTTGCAGAACTCGCTGCTCTTGAGCACGTCTTTTGCCTCCTGGTGCCAGCCTCTGCTCTGCGAAGGTGTCTCAGGCTGACGCGTCTCCCTGTCTCTGTGCCGGGGCTCCTGGCTGGCTCTGGCCCCGCGTTACCGCAGCGCGAACTGCGGTCGCGGCGGTGGGAAACGTGCCCGCGGCTTCTCCGCAGAAAGGGCACGTGTGGGTAAGGACGTTGACACAAACCAGGCAGCCCTTCCTTGCTTTTAAAAGTGGAAAAGCTGTTACTTTGCAAAAGCAGTTTACAAATTGGTAGGAAAACATAAACTAGTCCACGGTTACCTCTTAAAGCTCCTCTGTCTAGGCTGTTAAATAGGCTGAGGTATATTGAGGGTGGGAGAAGCTCAGCTGCTTTATGAAAGCAGAATGACTGTACCAAAAGAAGGAGCTGTGCTCGCTGCATATAAATATTAGTGTTTTGCTTTAAATCTTGTTGCATCTAAATATTAGTGTTTTGTTTTAAATATTGGGAAAACGCAACCCTAATTGCAAATCCCCCACTATTAGTATCCCATAAACATAAAAGAACTGTGGATGAGCAATCCTTTGAGGCACGTCTATAAGTGCTGTACTTAACCCGATTGCTCCTAACCGAATAGATTTGTTTGTGCCAAATCTGAAGGTTGGAATCGAGCACAGTGTATTTTTTTTCCGGTGAGGCTTTCGATAAAAGGTCAAACTACATCGATGCGGTGGCTGTGGTCTGCAGCACAGCCAGCCTGTAACCTCGTCTTCCTCAGTAAAATCTCGATACGTTTGGATTTCTGCACGCCCAATATCGAAACTCCACCTCTACCAGAGAGTGGAAACCCATTGATTTCAGTGGGGCACCAACGGCGCACGTCGGGTTTTGTTGTATTTGTCTTTGTACCAGCGTGTGACCCTCAGAACGGACAGTTCTTTATCAGCAAAAGCCCCACGCAGTCGTACGTCGTTTTTTCCCCCTCTGTCTCACCTTGTTAGTCGGCGCATTGCAGCGATTTCAGCTGGCTGCGGTAACGTGGCTGAATTCGGTGACTCGAGTTGAGGTTTTGCTAACGGACCACCCGGCTGTGCTTGGGTATCGTCTTCCACGCGCGCGCTGCCCTTTGCGCGTACGGCATCTGACCTGACAGCGTTTCGCTTTGCTTGGATCCTGCGCTCTTCCCCTCCGTTTACTTCTGCCACTCTTTCCTCTTTATGATTTTCTGAAGTCAGCTGCATAGAATCTCTCTCCATCCACCTTCTTAAGATGAATTAGCTGAATAGCATGTATTTAAGGTTCGCTTTCCATAAACGTTCCTCAGGAGTCTTTGGCAACCTGTGCAGTCGAAAAACAATTATGCTGACAAACCCGTTCTGAGAAGAGCTGTAGAAATTTGCATTCTGCCCCAGTTTCTGAAACAGACTTCCCTTCTAAGGATGGAAAATTGCTCAGTTCTTATCTGTCTCAATTCTTCAACTCCAAGGCGGCAATAATAACATAGCCTTTCCCAGTGCTTTCACTGTATATTTAGATTAGAAGCACAAAAGGGACAATGGCTGCTTGATTATGTTATAGGGTAGCTGCTCACACATGGAATTGCTTATCATGGCTATTATTAATATACGTAAAAAATAATGCTTTCAAATACAAAGGAAAGCTAGTTTAAAATTTGAACCAATATTGATTTTCGGCATTTTCCAAAGCCTAATTAGTAACAAATGAGGGGAGTTCTTCCTTCGTGGTGTTTGCGTTCCTGCGCTACCTTGCTGCGTCGCGTTAATCCTGTGCTAAGTCATGCACGTCCTCAAAGAGTTTTCCCGAGGCCGCTCCCGATACGGTGCCGTGTGGCCCTCGAGCCTGGAAATGGGCAAGACCTTTCAGGTTTGTCAGTACGTCGCTCAGAAACGGGGGTTTTTCATGGCTATTTAGAAAGAGAGTTTTGCTGTAACTGTTATAGTTGCAGACTAGGCCGCTAGGCGGTCTGTCGTTCCTTGAGAGTATTTCCGTACTGCTCGTGTTTCTGTTTTCTGTGGTATTTATGTATTCTGAACAGTGAGAACAGCTGGTGGGAGGCTGTATTTCCCCCAGGCCAGGGAGGGTAAAGTGAACTCTTGGTTTAAAACAAATCTTCGCCAGCCTGTTCTCTGAAAAGTTTTTCAATTTTTATGTTCCAAAAAGGTATTGGTCACCTGGAACCGAATGCTTTCTGACTTAAACATGCCTTCCCCCCCACACCCCCCCCGTTGGAAACATCCATTTTGCCCATCTCTGGCCGTTTCTGCCATGCCTCCGCAGTGCTGTTAGCGCAGCGGGGCTCCGGGTCGCGCGGAGTCGCTCTGCTGCCAGCTGTTGTACGCCCAGTGCTGGCAGGTACAAACATCTATTTCTCAGGTAGTTTTCAATACTTTTTCATCTCAAGCAATATATGAGGTGTTGGTAACTTAAAGAGCGGTCAGCAAGCCTCTTAGCCCAAGATTCATACTTGTAGCTTCTGTCTTACCGGGAGGAGAGTGTTTTGTGTCTGAAGCAGTTCAGATGAGTACTAAATTCTCCGCTGGTTTGGAAAGCGTGACTAGTGGCCACTTAATCTCCTTTATCCGTGTTAACCGTCTGCAGTATATCTAATTTGCTGGGTTTCTAAGCTACTTGCTTTGGTTTTTAACAAGTTTTGAGGTATAGGTTAACTGATGTCTTTATAGAGTATCTGACTACAATCTGCTGAGCTAAAATTTGTGGCTTAGCTGTCTCTTTTCTCTTCATATCATAAGCAATTCATCATTTTTATGATTTTAGCCCTACCCTGACCCTGGGGAAAAAAGAAGTCTGGAGATCACCTTGCAGTCTGAGCCTTGTCCCTGGCGAGGTACTTTTCCCGCTAATTACCAGAGCTGTTAATTCTGTTGTCGGGTTCAACAGTTGAAAGATGGTGGCTATAAATGTCCATTTCCCACCAGCGGAGCGAAGAGTTAAGAGCAGGACTGTAACAGGATGAAAAACAATTTTGGACGTGTCTTTGCTTTTCTCACTGTAAGATTGCAAGATTTCAGCAATGTTCTGTTTCCAAAGGAGGGATCAGCCCTGATTTACCGAGTACCCCTGCAGGGAGGGCGACCTGTGTGGTGAGGGGCTCGCTGCAGTTTTGACAGGTTATTTACTGAGATATTACTTCAGAAACACCACGCAGTAACTTACAACAGATGCGTGGTAACAACCCAGCGGCTCCTTGCAAATGAGAGTAACTGCATGGTTATCTTGTGGCAATGCCTCTGCTTTATCTCGTGGTAACACGACAAATAATTTTAGCCAGCACTGCAAGCGGTGAATCTAATCCAGGGCTACCTTCAGGCTAGGCAGTAAATCCTAGGTTTGACTGAAATACCTGTGCCCCTGCAGGCTGCTTAGCAGAAATGTGAACGCCCATCTCGGTACCCAGATACATCGTGGTCTTTTGTGCTAGGGATCGGCAGCATGAACAAGGTCGTCTTCTACTGCTATGGTCTCTGTTGTCATACTGTAAGCCCCTCACCTCTTCGCAGTCTCCCAACCTAGTACCAGTGTCTTACTTTACATCTCATGCACACGAAGAGGTGATGGCACAGTAGGGTTTAGGACGACGTAGAACTGCTCATCTGCGTGTCATAAGCATCAATTGGTTGAAGAAAAAAGGAAAGGCTCTCTTAGCTGGGTGCGCTGGGGTTTTGGAAGAGGTAGAGAGGTTTGTAACCACAGTTTGCCTAGGGGCAGTACTGAAACTCTTGCCCCTGGAGGGTTTTAGGAACACTTGGTAGCATCTCTGCTCTTCGTTTATAAGAAAATAGAAAAGTGTTAACATATATACACATGTATGTTCCCTACGAGTGGTCTGTGTTGGGAAGCTGTGGATTTCTAACCTGCCACGACCTGACACAGCTTTGGATGTGCTTTGCAAAGTCCAAGGATATCTACTGGTTTCCTGGTTTCCAGTTTGGCAAGAAGTTGGTTACTCCTTCCTGTTCTAAAGTCTTCAAATGCATCAAAGTCTTTCTGATTGTGTTTAGATTTTTTTTTTCCCTTTAACAAATTACTTCTTTTGCTGCCCCTCAAACACGAATCTTTGAAGTTAAAAGTCTTCTCAAGCACAGTTAGTGAGCTTGCTTCAAGCATAGTGCTGATTTGGCTCTTGATCATCAAAAAGCCTCTGAAAAGCTTAATTTAGCCTTCCTAAAGAATCTGGACATCATCAAATACTTTAAAGTGTATTAAGTATTCATTTCTTTTTTGCATACAGAAAAAGTGTAGGCGATATATATTTTACAGAAGCCCATGGCTTGTAGTACTTGTCTGGGAGGCTTAAAACATTTCACTGAGGTCTGGTTCCACTTCTGTGGGGCAGGTGTTCTCTCCACAGGTTGTTTCTTACCGATAACTTGTTATTGTCCGAGTATACTTGCCTTAGCTTTCAGCAGGCAGCACACTGTTAATGGAGCAGAGGGATGCAAACACGAAAATCTTGGAAACCTTGTCAGTAGGGCTGGAGCCTGATTCTTCAGCTTGAGCTTTCTGCAAGAAACTGGAGCTTCCTGTCCGCTTGGGACGAGTGTTTATGGGGAAAATATTCCACTCTTGTTTGATTATTTTTGTTTGTATAAGGCTGGATGGGATTATTCTGGAAGAACACAGCTCTGAACTTCAGAATGGAAATTTAGCATGAAAATGTTTGTTTTCCCTCACAAAAATGCTTTAAGAAAGAATTTTTTTCCCCCAGTTTCCTTTTGCATCCTCAGCTAACCCCTGCCCCAATGGGTCAGTATGACTATTGCCAACCATAACAGCTCTCCGCTCCTGGTTCTACCTCCTTTCAGTATCTTGCCTAACACTAGGCGTTACTTCTCTGGCGAGGGGGAAATGTCTCTTGCTCTTCAAAACAGAGCCTCCTCTGAGGCTTGAAGGAGCGACTGTAACTGAAACTAGTACTGTGATGTGGATGTCCTCAAACCTGCCAGGGTTCTTTGCATTTTTCCAGGAAAAGACGATGATAAGCTTGATATTTCTCCCCCGGCGACGTACCACTTTGAAGATATATTTATCTGAATATTGACTGAAAAGCAGAGCACAAGATCTCAAAACCAAGCCACTCCGAACAGCAAAGCTCCTGTGAACCACTCGGAGCTAAACCCACAGTGTTTTTTTTTTTAACCTTGCCACAGAGGATGGGGAGAGCTGGGGAGCCTGTTATGCTCCTGCTGCTGCCTCTGGGCATAGCCGTGTTTTGCCTTAGCTGTCAGCTTATCTCTGCGAAACAGAGATACTGCAGATTATTTTTTTTAAATTAAGGTTTTCATTTATTTAAGTCCTCTATCTCCCTACTGATAACTGGAATAACAAAGCCTGCCGATGTTGTATCTCTCTCTCTAATACGTTTGACCCACTTGTCATATTCTTGGCAGTGCAGCCCGTGGGTCTTACCAAGACTGCTTTGAAAATGAGCTAATAACACGTACGGGGGGCTTGCGTGGGGCCAGCAGACTCCCACAACTGTGTGGCACGAGGGGGTCAGGAACATGGAGAGCAGCTTTGTAGTCTGTTGCTTGAAACGTACATCGCGGCAGGGCTGGACCTATTTAAAAATCACCAGAGGTCTTGCTAGTTAACTTCCCTTTCATGTAACAGAAAAAAAGGTTGAATGAGTCATGTGAAGCCAGCCATGAGATTAATATAGAGAAAGATGTCATATCCTCATGCATGCAGCTGTGAATGGCATATCTACTTTGCCATCTGCAGATTAAATGGACGTAGTGTCTCAGTGGCTGCTGCAGGGCTGGGTATAACTCAGTTATCATCAGGCAGATTTCCTGTTGCCTAATACCCAAACACAATAGTTGTTTAGCGTCAGACTTTGGTTTCTGGAGTAGTTTCAAAACCCGCCAGCCACAGTATGTAGTTTTATAACACCACCACCGTTAACTAATTGCACTCGCTCGCAGAATTATGAAACCCGGGAGGATAATTCGGTGCATCATGAGTATATCTTTGAATTCTTCATAGGCAGTTTATATTTTAGCTGATACTTAAAATGAGATTATTTTCCTGCAGATCCATTTGCTCCAATTTCTTTCCTCCTGGTAATTTGGGGCTTTCTTTTCTAACAATTAGAAAAGCGACGTTCTGTTTAAATACAATATTTACGGAAACAGCTTTTTTCCATATTGCAAGATGTAACAAGTTTTATGTCAATTAACCTCTATATTTGCAAAGACACATCTGTATTGACCTTTAAGTATCATTCATTTGCAAATTGGATGGTTGAGTGAGAGTGCTTGATTTATTAAAAACATTTAAGGACATACTATGTTAAGCACGCCAATAATCTTGATAGGAAAAGTACCGTAACTCCCTGAAATCGTCCTGGTGTTCTGGTCATGGCCAATATCACTGAGCAAGTTTATCTAGATTCTTCATCGAAACTTATTTGTGAGTTCATTCCAAAAGGCCAAAGCTGGGAGAAAATCTGTGCTCTTCATACTGAAATCTTTGATGCAGTCACGTAATTCCCATTTACTTCAGTGAGTCACCCATGTGCACAGAGATGAGAAGTCTCCCTTGTTAGGGCTTTAAAGATTTCCATGGGAGTTTGCTTCCTTGAATATTTTATTTTCAGCTTTGTTATGGTAAGATGATTTTTCTGACATTTCGCTGATCACAAAGCAGCTGGCCCCATAAAAAATAAAGCACACACACAAAGAAACAAATGACTGGGTGTCTGGGGGAAAATGTGAGTCCTGTGTCTGAGCTGCAACAGATTGTCATCATTAAAACAAAGCATCAGCAAATGCTGGAATGGTGGGCATTAAAGAGTGGAAGCATCTTCTTGGGTTGAAACACAAAAGAAGGGGGGTACTTTAATTAAGGCATTGTTCATTTGGGTGTATCACCTAGCTCTGATCGTTTTTAAAATTCTAAAGTAACGGTGTTAAATACAAAGACAAGCAGGAACACTGGAAGGTGCACTTGATTTAACTGTACGAGTCGCACCATCCCTTACCACGGGCCTAAATGTACCTCTGCACAGCTCTGCCAGGATCGGAGCACCATCAAATCCCAAAACACGGGGGCTTGTCCATGCTGGGGGCTCTCAGGCAGAGAAGAGTTGAAATCTGAATTTAAAACTGCAATACACCCAACCCTGTAGCCATTACGATCTCTCCCCCATCTCTGTAGCATATTTATAGCAGGAGATGGTCCTTATTCTGCACCTCCCCAGCACCCCTTTGCGGGCTCCTACCGGTCTTTGCTCCCAAGAGACCAGGCAGATGGGTGATGGAGGGGTCTGTAGTTAGGTGCTGGCCTCCTTGTACCAGCTCCGTCGCCAACTCCCAAAGGCTTTTCCTGCTATAGGAAAAGATATAGGCAAAAGAAATGGCCCTTGAAGGGCAAAAAACCCAGGTGTGAGGTGGGAAACTAGTTCATTCTTTCCCCCTTCCCTAAGCTTTTTAGTAATTGCTTTCTCTTCTGAGTTTCCCATTTGTTTTCTATTTCTATTTAATTCCTTGATTTATTTGTTTCTGCTTATCTAGATTGCATGAGTCATCATGCTGTTAAAGACCCGTATTAAGGAAAGTGAATAATCTCCTTGAAGTTACTTATATGTGTCTGTTCCCTCCACTTATGGCTGTTTTCTCCCTGGTTATTGGAAGTTAAAGGCCAGCAAATGGGTTTGACGTGGAATTTTCACAGGAATTTTTTTTTTTTTTTAGCTTTTCCCTTAAAAGCTTTTTAATCAAAAGCTGGAACTAAACCCCAGATTACTTCTACAATTTCAAAAGGAATAGGTCAGCACTCTGGGTTTATATCAAATGTTACATTTTCAGAAACAAAGGATTGTAACCTCAAGTTGAACAGAAATGTTCTCAGGCAGACAGCGTCCTGGCCACTGGCCCAGGCAGCTGCGTCCCTTCTCCCGGGGCTGGGTTTCTGGGCAGTCAGAAGCGAAGCAGAATCTGGAAACCAAGACTTCAGAGCAGAACAATGGTGGAACTCAATGTGCTGTCGTGGGGGGATGATTTCCTCGGTCCGTTTTCAGCAGCTTTCCTGTGCTTGCCTCCATTCCACTCCCCTCCTTCCCATTCACTTTTCTTTCCTTATTCTTCCCTTTTCCCTTGTCTCTCAGCCCTCACTTCCCTGTCCCCTCTCACCTTGTTCCCTTCGCTGTTCTCTTTGCCCTTGCAGTGATGCACTGACAAGACCCAACCCTGGCAAAGCTTTGCAGGGGCACACGTCCTGCAGAACGCCGAGGTGGGTCTCAGGGCAGGCTCAGCGTTATTCCTTCTGCACAACGACAAGGACTGGGCCCGTACCTCAAACCACGCTTCCTTGTTCCAAAAGAACTGGGTCCGTGCCTCAAAACACGCTTCCGTGTTCATCGTGTGGTTGCTTAGCTGGTGCCTCACAAAGACAATATGAATTTTAATGTGTAGCGGTTCTCTGAGAGGCACCTTTCAGGTTTGGAGAGGTCTTGTGGCCTTCCAGAGCTCGCCCCTCTCTCTGTAGGCAGCTATCAGAGAGGGGACTTTTTCTTTTAAGTTCTTGTTGACGGCTCTCAGTTTGCCTTATCGGCTGAGGAGAAGAAATGTGAAGATGTATGTGTCTGATGAAATATTTCGACTTTTAATACTAGCAGCTCACAAGATACATAAACCATAATTTATTTCTGTTTACAGCACTTCTGCTGGAAGTATTCTGCTAATCTACCTAATATATGTAAGAAAATGCAGACATGCTAAGTTTTCTTTTTATTATGACTATCAATCTTCACTTCATTATTATGAAGCAACAAGGAATGCACTTTTCCAGGAACTAGATGTCCTATTTATTAAAGACAATGCCTCATGTTATCTGTCAGAGCTCTGTACGCAGCACTGGGTGACCTTTTTTGAAGAAACTCAATTGGGTCACGTAGTTTTTCTGCAGGCTTTAGGTGTGAGACTCTGTCCCCCTTCCAGATGAGGTTGCGCTAGATCCTATACACACGCGTCACTGAATGAGGCATCCTTGGGGCTGATGCCCTCGTAGGGGCGATAGGGCCGCGCACGGCTGGACAGAGTTGCCTGGGGACAGTGGAGGAGCAATATTCACGCAACAGTCCTTCCCTCAGGCCTGGTGCTTGAGGGAGCGTATCTCGGAGGTGAGCCTGGGGACTAAATTTCCAAATTTCCAGGGGGGTAAAAGTCAGGGTGACTTAGGTCATTTGGCTTCATGACAGCTGACCCCCACACCCCAGCTGCGGCCGTGTCCTCGAGGCAAAAATGACTGTTCTCTCTGTGCTTCCACAGCCAGCAACCCTAGAGCAGTTGTTTTGTAACCATATTTAGCTTTCAGTTTGCTTCCACTCCATCCCTGAACAAAGGATTTATAGCCCTGAAGCTGATCAAGGTTTTTTCCCACTTGCAACTTTTGGTTTAAAATTAAAAAAAAAAAAAGCATCTTCTCCTTGGAACATCACATTTTTCTCTGGAGGTTTCTTCCCGCTTGTTATCTCTAGGTGGATGTGGTTTAGCCCTGTCTCTTCTTGGGACGCTTTGACGTTGCTACAGTGGCATCAGCGAGGGTCTTTGCAGGACAAAACTTTATAGAAGATGAGATCTAGCTTTCCCCCCGTTGCATCTGAAATGGTTAGCTGTTGCTGCGGTGACTTCTTGAGGCAAGAACCCTGGCAAGGCAGAGCAAGGGAGCAGGAGGAGTTTAACCCCCAAAGCTGTGGCAGGGAGGCAGGCTCGGAAGCGGGGGCTGCACCCCACACTTCTAACTGGCAGCTGTCCCAGCCTTCGCGGCCTCAGTACAAATAGGGGTGCAGCTGACAATGGAAACGTGAATGGACCCCAAAATAAAGGAGATGGGCAATAACGTGCCTGACCGGCTGAAGTCTGCTGCATGTTTTTAAGTTAACTGGATGCTCTGCACTTGGTTTCAGTATATAAGATCATAAATAAATCCTGTTAATACTTCTATTTAAACTAGTCGTTCAGATTTGAGTGGGCTGAGAAGCCATAAGCACCCAGGTTTGCCCAGGATTACCCCTGGCATAAATTATGTACACATATCAGAGGTATGAGAATATCAAGTGAGTTCATTTAAATTAATGTTATTAAAACAAATGGCAAATTGATTTTTTGTAATAGAGGGCTTGATTTACCCTAGCTTAACTCCATTGACTTTGCTGGATTTGCTCCTGCTTCACTTTGGTATAAATCAGGGAAAGAGCAAGTCCACGGAGTGTAAACACAAAGACCAGGTGAAATATTTACTGTCTGTGTCTTATCACATTCAAAGTGGTAGAAAATGTGTTTCTTCTGATTTATCCCTCTGCGAAGCTGGCAGTGGCCAGGAATAGCAGAAGTAATGACCGGCTGTTTATTGCAGTGTTTGGCCTTAATAACTAACATCGTGCTAACACAAACATAATTACAGATTCAAATTGAGCTTATACTTAAGATATTCTTAAAACAACAAGCAGAACTCAGGTATTGACGATTCACAGTCACAAATGGTTTCCAGGCTCCAGGCTCAGCAGCGGGCTAAGGTCTGAAGTCACTCGTGTACCCAACTGGAGTCCTCCCTCCCCCTTTTTTTAAAGTGCCTTCTTATTGCTCCACGAGTGAAAAATTAATGGATCTTCTTTCATTTGCTTTTGTGTCGAGAAGGAAGCACTTCCATTAACAACACTAAGAATAGGATTTACTGTAACTTGGCCTCGGATGGTATTTGTGGTTCCCACACATCCTGTAACAATATGCTTTCTAAACTTAAACGGATATTGCCACACTGACTGTTATAGAAAAGCAGAAGGAAGATGATGAAGCACCTCCTCCAAGCTAATTTTTTTTCCTGAGGCAAATTTATTGGCCTTGTGTTCAATACCTCAGCAAGGGGAAAAAAAGCCCCGATGTGAAAGTGAGCCAGGTTGCGAGTGCGTTTTACTGGTGTGCCTGCTGTGGGGTGATTTCCTGCAATTAATTACTGATATGAGGGGTAAAGTAGGGAAAATAGATTTTTACAGCTGGTTTTTCACTCTTGCATGGTAGTGTTATTTGACAAGGGCACAAATACCATATTCAGCTCCACCTTTCCCGTTTGTCAGCCAAACCTCTCCTCCACCTCTTCAGCAATTCCCCCGGCAGCGCATCCTCTAGCAACCTTCTACCAATCCCTTTGCACCCGCCCTCTCCCCCCCAGTCAATGCTCCTCTGGGGTAGCTCTGTCACCGATTGATGAATTGGTGGCGTTCAGCTCCAGCTGGCAATCAGCTGCCTCTGCTCCTTGACCCCTTGCCCGAGGCTGCCTGTAGACCTGTCGATCATGGAAATATTTTTTGTGAAGTCAACTCTTTAAGCAATTAAGGGTGCCCATGTAGGCAGCCAGAGCATCTCGCGTGGCGCTTGGGCCAGCTAAAACTTCTCTTACCCATTACTAGCCTCTGAGTAAGCCAGTCCTGCGTAGAATAGATAAATACCATCCATCCATCATCCCCCGTATGGCTTAGGAGTGTAATTTCATGAGCTGCCTGCGTGGGAGAGAAGTGTGAGAAGATGCTGCGTCAGTGTGTGGGCTGTACACGGGACAAAGAGGTGACTTAAAATTTATACTGGAAATAGAGAGTGAGTAATAACATGCCCACCATGAACCTTTCTTGAGAAGAAATATGCAAACGAAAAATGATTTGAATGATGGATTTAACTACCAACTGAAGGTGACGCCGGGAGGCTGAGGTGTGAGCCAGCCCTCTGGCAAGATACGGCAGCAAACAGACGTAAACCACAAAGTGAAATAGCACTGCGTGTGCAGGGGGGGTGAAGTTGTGTGACATGGAGCTCGGAAAGAGAAAGTTTCTGTGTACCTGCTAGGGTTTTTCTCTTTCTTTCCTCTGGTGCTTTCCCATAATTAGTGGAACCACAAGGAGACTAAAGTGATGTGATGCGCCAGACCCGAAATCTGAGTCCTGGGGGATTTCCAAGATGAATCCAAACCAGAATACCGTATCCACAGGGCTCTGGGAAAGGGGTTGGAGTTTGTGCCTTGGACCTCAGCGACAGATGGATATGAACCAGGACACCAGTTCAGACCCTTCAGATTTTGGAGACATTGCAAATAGGGCTCGTATCCAAACATTACCACATTATATTTGCTCTAGCACAAAAAAAAGGCTTAACACGCATGCATGAAAGAGCAAATAAACTGCTAGGAAAGCACAGAGATGATATTTGAGCTGATGGAATGGTCTATCCTGATGTGATACTTGTCAGCTGTGGTCTCCTATATTCACCTATGCAATTCTCCAGCGTTCATCACTCAAGCTGAAGCAGGTTTTTAGCAATAAAGAGACGACTCTCTTCAAAGAAAGTCTCTCTTCATGCATGTGGTCTGCAGAGAGCGTTCCTTTATTGTCCTGTTGCCGTTTGGGGTGAATTAGGATATAATCTTTTCTCTTCTGTCCATTCTCATGCATCTTCCTGCTTGAGCTCCTTACAACTGCAAAGTCAGTTCGGTGAAAAGCGTCTCTCTCCCATCCCCTTCCTTCATTTCCCAAGAAAATAGATACTTTGAAAGGCATGAAATATAATGCCAAGCGCTGCCTTCCTAAAGGATGTCTAAAATTCCTGCGAGACAATGCATTGTTTCAAAACAAAGCTATTTCAGGCAATTCGAGCCTCGTATGTACACAGCTATTCATCTGAGAGACTTTTTTTTCAGCACAAATCTTCTTGCTCTGGGGTTTTATCTTTTAGAAAGAAAAAAAGAAAGTGTTTTGGAAGATCAGTTTCATATTGTTACAATTTAAAATAAAACAAACAAAAACAGATTCTGCAGAAGTTCAAACCAACTGTCATTCTTGCTGTCCGTGTCTAGTCAGAGCCAGCACGATCCCTCTGGAACATCTTTTACAACCATTATTTATTAGACAGGCCGCCTCTGGTGGTTTTATTTATTTTTTTTTTATGTGAAATGTTACCAAGAATCCTCTGCCATGCTCAACTTCCTAAAGGAAGAGCGTCGTGGGTTTGGGTTTACACACTTGAGGGTCTTACATGCGTCTTGGTGTGGCGGGAACTCCCCCCAAGACTGCTGAATGCCTTGTGCCCGCGTCTCCGTGCCAGCTTCCCCGGGGACGGGCACTGTGTTACTGCCGCGTGGTGCGGCGAGCGGGAGCCAGAGCCAACGTACTGGCCCGTTGCAAGCCATTTCCTACCAGCAGGGATGTGCCCTGTAGATTAATTTTTTTTTAATGAACTTTGATTCACAAAATCACAGAGCTGGAAGGTTATGAGCTCCGTAGAAGCATCGTCATTTCTGAAGGAAGTATTTTGTGGAAGGCAGGTTGGTTTTGGCCAAGTAGAGAACCTCAGCTGCTGTTCTATGTACTCTCCCCATGCATGAATTCAGTGTGGGATTGAACCAGGAAAACCTGGCTAACGCTGCCACAGTAAAAGACAGAATGAGCTCAAAAGTATGGATAGAGCCATGATGCCTTCAATTCTTTCACTTATTTTGCAGAAGGCAGGGCCTCAGGCCATTAGTGCTCCCTCCTTTCTCAGCACCTTTCTCACCACAGGATACAAAACTATTTCAATAACCCCTGCATTTCGACTCCAAGTCATTGGTTTGTCATTGGGGTAGGAGATACCCACAGAGCAAAGGCAGGACGCTATTGCACTAAAATGTGTTCTCTGGGAAGTAAATTGTAGGCATCCTACTAGATAAAGATTTAAAGATGTCCCTTTTCATTTCAGTGGGGATGGTACCGTGGAGGAAGCTGTTCTTAGCAGCCGTTGGCAATTAGTCAGTTTGCAGTGTTATCAGAAATATGCGCTCTTTTGCAACAACAAAACCCCCCCAAAACATCCTTTCTTTAAAAATACCTGTTAAACAAAACCAAAAAGTGGAAAAAGAAAATTGGTAGCTGCTGTCGCACTAAACTTTAACGCACAGATACTGCTTTCCGAGAGCTATCATTAGAGCCAAATTAAAATATAGCCGAGATTTTTCTAAATAAAACTGTCAATGAAGATAAAAAGTTTTTATGTTGACAGTAAAGCAAATGATTTTTTTTCCACTCAGTTGAAGTTTTGTAAGGGTGCAGTATATCTGGTTGACTTATGGCACGCTAACGACAGATTAACCGCCGCAGGAGAGACGATTGCTCCGAGCATCGCTCTCGAGCGAGCGAAGCTGAAGGCCTGTGGGCAGGGGCTGGATTCGGAGGCAAAAATGGGTGGAGGATTTACGCAAGGCTGCACATCGGTAACACGGAGATTAAGAAAAGCACTTATGGATGTGAGAAGAAATGGTTCCTAGGGTGGGGGAAGCCCCACGGTGGAGGTTGTCTTGCTACTGCAGGAACTGAGATGCAGCAGCAAAGTAACTGAGCTCGGGTATTTTCTTGTGCACCATCAGCAGTGACAATTGTTGGAGATACTAAGTAGGTTAAGTGAGAATTATGGTCTGCTGGAGTCTTTTAATGCATTGCCAGCATGTTCAGCCAGCACAGATGTCCCCGCAACCAGTAGCTATTTCCTTGGGTCTTTCCCTGAAATATTCATGTGGGGAGATAAGAGCATGCTAGAGGAATTTTTCTCTTCTCACCACCCAAAACTGGAGACCTTGTTCCCGCTTTGGCTGGAAAAGGGTCAGAGCTCAGCTATCTCCATGGTCTCGTAGGAGGAGGAGTCCTGCCGCGGTGGGAGATCGCTGACTTGTCCTGCTGCACTTGGGATTGCTGCACTTCCTTCTGGGGAGACATGAAATGAAGAGAGAGCTTTGGAAAGTTGCCTTTTGGTGGAAACACCCATTGGATTAAAAATTCACTCTAAAGACCTCACTGATCTACTACTATTTTATCTATCTGAAATAGTGCTTGGTAGTTTGTATTTGGGATGCGTGTCGCAAATGAGGCAGCAGAATGGTTTGAATGTCATGGTTTGAAGGGGAGCAAGCATTCCTCTGCTCGGTACCTTCACTGTAAGGTGATGGCAGTGGTGGCTGCACATTTCTATCTGATGCTCTTTGTTGCAAACAAAGAGGGGCTGGAGTGGTGCAGCAGCAAAAGCCAGTCGCTGTCTGTCCTCTGTGCCCACAGCAAGCGGAGAGAAAGGGATGGTGAATCCTTGAGCCATAACTCATTCTCAAGCCTCCAAACGTGCTGGAGCTGCCCCCTTCATTGTATAGTGCCCAGTTATCACCTTGTCCAAGGACAGGGACTCTTGGCAGCTGTACCAGGTCCCCCATCCGAGTCCTGAATTTCACCACTTTTAGCAAAGAACATGCATTTAGCTCTTCAAAACTAGCATATCTTGGAGCTCCTTGGATGCCTCCAAAACCACTGTCTGTGATGACTGAATTCACATGGTGTATTTCAGGTGAATTCACCTGAAATCTTCAACATTCTAATTAGACTAGCTATTTCGGCAAGGAGGAGGAAGGGAAAAAAGCAGAATGCTTAGAAAAGAACAGCTTTTCCTTGCATTGTGACATCTGAATAATTTAGAGGGGTTTTGAGAACTATGCTTTATTTTAATTAGTTTCTGAATCAGTTTCTGCTTTGCCTATTCTTTCTCCCCCCGATTTGTACTGTTTGTTTTTGATGACATCTGCAATCCTACGGGAAAAAAAAAAAAAGAAAAAGGAAGCAAATTAACTTGGTTCAAGCCACATCAGCACATCCCTTGGAAGATCACAGCAGTCAGCTGTAAAAAAATGGGCTTATGCTGAAAGAAAATGAGGAGCTTGGAGGGCTGAAAATGTACTTACCTATTTATTAACTACATCTATCTTTATTATTTTTGTATGACACCAAAAAGCGTTCTTGGCACTTTGCAGATGTGCACAAAGTACACGAGGTGGGCTGCTGTGGCACGCTCTTATTAAGGCCACTCTGCACCGACATCTGCCAAACCCAGAACAAAGTCCATCCTTGGACAAGCTCTCAGCCTAACTAGGCACAGTCCAGGAGAGGGGGAAGAAATGAGCCGCGTGGCTGTGATTAACGCTGCGGTTAAGGAACATCCCGTTAGTTCCAGAAAAGTCTGTCTGCTCCCTGCAGACCCCTGCCCCGCGGTGCCGTGCATTTTGCCAGCAGTCCTTCTTCTTGTGTCCTGTTCCTGCCAGGCAGCGAGTGAAGGGTAACCTCCGCAGGGGCGGCCTGCACATTTAACCCAGCTGTGGGCCTGAGGAGAGTGGGGGGAGTCGGGGTGAAGGAGATGCTCCCAGAGATCTTAAGCAGAGAAGCGAGAAGGAGGAGATCCAGCAACCCGCAGCCGAAGAGACCTGATCAGTTGGTTGCTCTTGACCTCAGTATCACCTAGCTACAGCTACGTGTCCTTTCAAGGGCGGCGAGTCGTCCTGTTTGGAAACAGGCGCTGCTATTTGCAAACGTAGGTTGCCCACACAAAGAGTTACTCTCCATGGGTGCAAGGAAAGGAGCTACGACTCCCCTCTCATAAAGCCGGGGGCTACAGAGGTTGACAGAGAGATGCATGTGTCTTTGGCCTGTCGCTGCCAGCCCACATTCAACACTGATAATTCCCTGTGCTTCCTGGAAAGACAGGATGACTACGGAGTAAAAGAACATGAAATACAGTTGTAATTTTAAGATCATTTTGGATGAAAAATGAAAAATTGCCTTAACCGATATGTTTTGCAAATTAATATAAGCCTCAGCTAATATTTCAGTAAGAAAGAAAAGCACCAAAAACCTGTCACAAAAAAAAGAGAGAGTGACTGAAATGTTTCATTTAAATATTTTTCAAACAAGAAGTTTTAAATTTTTTATTTGAAGTGAACAGTTGGGGTTTTGAAGTGTATGCCCTCTCTCCTCCTTTGTTCAGGAAGCACAAAGTGAATCATACTTTTTTATTCATCCCCAAACAATTTTTATTTTCAACCTTTTCTAAATGCTGGGAAGGGGGGGAAGTTATTTGTGCAACATTTGTTTGAGAGATGCGGTTTCTGACCAGACTGTGTTGTGATGAGGTCCTGAACACTGACTCACTAGTTCTGATCCGAGTTCAATAAACGGTACGCGTAAGGTAGGCGGTGGAGGTAATTCTGTTATCGTGTCATTCCGTCCTGCCAATCCCCCCCTAAGCATTATCAACTAACGTGTGACAGTTATAAAGTGGATTATAGGCCAGTCTGTCCGATGTAGCTAAGCTGAATCCATCAAACATATATCACTCAAAATCGCAAATTGGACTTGAGCCTCGGTCTGTGAAGTTGCAGATAACTAATTTGTCACGTTTTGCGAACACCTTTCCTCTGCCTGGTGTGTCCCTTGTGGCCCCGTACGGCAATTCAGCACGCTCATTTTAGCTGTGTTTTCAGGATGTAATATGAAAATTACTAGGCATTATGAAAAGGTCAGCTCTGTTAGACTCACAGCGTAAGGCGGAGGAATAGAATTGCTCTTAAGATATCATCTGTCATTGTGTCTTGTTAATCATCCCAAACAAATCTTGGATGGTAGGTCGTTACGGAGCGCACGTCCTACAACTGCCTGTGATAGGTGCCAATTTTGCTCTATCTTCTCTTTCTGATTATTTTGTCGTGTTACTAATTGAGATCCCTATTGCAGCATTTTGGTCATTGCAAGTATAAAATACATGCAAACATGTTGCCTCTGTTAGGAGAAGCTGAACAGAGAAAAGCTGTGTTGAAGAGTGAGCGTTGGCCTCGGTGAGCGGCAGGGCTGCCTGGTGGGGCAGTACCTACGTGCACAGCTCACAACTGAAGACAAACTCAACGGTGTGACAAGATTCGAGAGATCCAGAGCATCGTCAGTATGAGAGAAATGCACGATGTCAAAAATGTGCGACCGGCTTGGTCTAAAGGAGGTGTTAGGCAGCGTAATAGTGGAAGTATTTAACTCCCTAGCAGAGCCCAGCCTGCTGTTCGCAGCTGAAAGATCCGCAGATGCCAAAAAAGGGCTTCTGCGCAGCCAGCCAGCTTGGCCGGGGTGAGTCCTTCCAGAGGAGTTTGACAGAAGTCGTGTTTCTGGGCTTCAGAAGCAAATAACAACGTGGAGGGCTGAAGAGCCAACACACACTTCAACGCTTCAAAACATCCCTGTCTCTTCGGAAGGGTTGGATATGTGAAATGGGCCAGGTGGGAGCACCCCGCAAAAGAGGCAGCGTTCAGGAGCTGTCCTCTTACCGATTTGTAGATTAGAAAAAAAATGTTTGGTGCCTTCTAAATATTTGTCTTCACATCTCGGGTGTGAAAGTTTAAGACTTTATTTTTTCCTATGTCTTCTGATGGTGTAAGTAGAGGGAAATAGAGTTGTGAGCTGTACTGGAAATGCAGTTTCCTTTACTGCCACTTTAAATGGGAGTAAAGGTCCGGGTTCTTCACTGGTGGAAATGACTGTAGTGCTAATGAATTTAGGGACGCTGCCATCACTAGGTGACCCAGGGAAAGTGCGATCTGGAGCCACGCGTTACGTTTTTTTCTGTTGCAGGAATTGCAGCTTTTGCAGAGAACACATTAACCCGATTTCCGACGGGTTTTTAACCTGGCCTCTCAGAAAGATAAGAATAAAGCAATAATCTTTTCAGAAGGACATGCTGATTGCTTTTTTGAAACCGTAGGACCGGGCTCTCCTCTTGTGTAAACAGGCACAGATGCGTGTGAGATAACTGGAGTTACGCAATTCTGCTCGACCCCAAAGGCTGTCCTAACTGTGTGCGTGGCTCTCTCCTCTAGCAGAGTAAAGCTGTTGATGAAATATCAGGAAAGATGAGGAGACAGGTTGGCCTCTGACCAGTATTTCAGCTCACCTTGCGTAACGCAATGGTCCCCTTACGCAAACCGCTCTGGTAACACCTGCGCTGCTTCCTCATGCCTCTCCGCTAAGTAGCTTTTCGGTACTCCTCCCACACACGAGGGCTTTCCGCGAGACAAAGCCAAGTGGTGCAAAGAGAGTGACTCTGCTGTCACCCAGCCACCAGCTTCTTTCCCCCACGTGGCTGAGAATGGTCACAGGCAAGGAAGAAATGTGTCCCAGCTCATGGTGGCACTTCTTAGGGGGTTGGGAGCATGATAAAGGAAAGCGCGTCCCTCCATAACACAGGTACCAACAGAGAAAAAGCTTGCGTGGGAGTTTTGCTCTTTGGTAAGTTGGATCTCGGTGGTGTAGGCTTGTTGATCCAGGCCGTGGGCCAACACCACGTCACACGTTGGCACCAGGAGGGTTGGCCTCTGGGGGCAGAAGCCAGGGGCTCTGCTAAGTCTGCCCGCTTCGCCTGGTGGTTTCCTTGGAGGCAGAAGGGTTTGTTGCGTTAGGTCTGGGAGATGCCAAAGAACGGGACCATCTTTGGTTTTGTCTAGGTTCTTCCTGTATATTAAGTACAAGAAGCAGGGGAAGGATATTTGGCCGGTACAAATGAAGGTGGCCACGTGGCTGGCAGGAGGGCTGTGCTCATCCGTAGCGAGCCTTTAGCTCGGTGACATGGGCTAGCACTCATCTTTTCCTTCCACGTTCTTAGAGGACCTAGCACAGTAGAGTATGCTTTCAGAAACTACCACGGTACAAGTAAGAAGTGGATAATAGAGTATTTTGTTTCCTCCTCCTCCTGCAGGGTTTGGTCTATTTTTATACAGTTACATGTAAAATGAGCCGAGTAGATGGCTTTTCAGCTCTCTTTCTATTTGTCACGCTGTTGGTAGATCGATACATAGCAAAAAGTTCATAACTTGGCTTTTTTTCCCCCCCATATCCAGTGTTTGTTTACAGAGGTTGAATCTCTCATTCCAGATTAACAGGCAACCACCAAATGGTTTTATGAGTACCATGGTAGCTCAGTTGTTGTAGGGGGTAAAAGCTGCACTATGGTATCTGTTTATGGATAACCCTTTAAATAAATGAGTAGTTGGAAAAGCAGACTTGTTTCATGGGGATTCCAAGAATAGCATGTTTCAAGCCTTGCAGGTATTTGCTGTGTGGAGTCTGGAAGGCAGATCTTTGCGCACGATGCCCTGCAGTGACGTGGGTGGCAGGACCAGGAGACCAAACCTGGCATCCTTGGCTGTCGGCAGCGAGAGGTGGAGGAGCAGCCAACGGCTGAGCTGCACCAACCCTTTTGTTGCTCGGCCACCTCTAGAGGGTGACAAATGGCCACGCTGAAGGTTGTTACCATAACTTTGTCATGAGACACTGTCATAAGACTGTGCCATAAAGCTATATGGCAACTTATCAGACTGTCTCTTATCAGTGCTCTTCTGGCACTCCTTTGCAGGCTCTCAGGGGGGCTGTGGAGCAGTGTAAGGAAGGTGATCAGCAAATAACTGCTTACTCGTTCCCCTAATGCAGGAGCTGGAAAGCATCAAATGAAATAGGCGCTTGCCATGCTGTTGAAATGTGGCACTCCTCGCACAGGGTGTTTTTGATGCTAACACTTCACGTATAACCTCTAGAAAGTCCTTGCGTTGCGGATGTTTGGAAGGGAGGACGATCTGTTGAGGCAAACAAGCCTTCCCTGTACTCTTGTTCTCTCCCGGGCTGCAGTTAAGACACTGGGTTTGAGCTAGAATGACCTTTGGTCTGACTTGGAATGGTAATTCTTGTGTTGGGATGCATTGTAATGGAGCAAAACATAACATTTTGCAAGAATCAAATGGTTTTGTTCAGGGTGATTGATGCGGGCTTGGAAATCACACGAGGGCTTTGCAGCAGCATGGCCATATGCAGTTCTGAGTCAGAAAAAGGAGGTAATGTCTACCACCAGATATGGAAATGAAATGTGAAACCAACTCCACCACTTAAATCATCCGTGGACCTTTTAAATAAGCAGAGCACAAAATGTAACTGCTTTTTCTCCCCAGAATGACAGAAACCTTAAGCAAAATATTCCCTTTTATATGTGGAATTAATAGTTCTAGCAAAAGCTTTACTTTTCTGGAAATCAGGAGAGGGTTTCTGTCCAGCAGGCAAGTGGACTCTAGGAACACTGACAGGACGACATGATCAGCGGTGCAGGGGGAATGACGTGGTGCGGAGACTTGTGGGTGCAGAGGAAGGGACTTGCATGCCTGCATCAGCCATGAATAACCTGAGAATCCTCTCCTAACATGAAGATATTCAGAAGCATATTTTCAGGATTAGTGTATTTGAACACCAGAATTGAAGGAGAAGCTCTTTACGTAGGAAAGTGAAGGTAGGATTTGGAATCTGATATCAGGAAACATTAAGCAAAACGCCACCCAGACACAGCGGCGCTTTGTCAGCAACGTCTACACATCTATTTTTCTTTTGCAAGAGACTGCAGAGATGCTTATGATACAAAAATGTATTATGATGCTATTGTTGCATACGGAATGTGAGAGAGGAGAACGTTTGGAAGGAGGCACAGAAATTTTAAAAGAAAAAGACAATTAAAACCATCAGGACAGCCAAGCTGAATAATACCAGCTGAGGACCTGACTCATTTTGTGATGTCTGTGGCACACCAGCTGCATGCACACGTATTGTGCTTGCTGCCCTGTGGGAGTAGCTGAAAGAAAGAAAAAAGACATTTCTAGAACAATACTGGCATAAGGCACGTATTATAATACTAACCCCCCTCACGTGTCATGGTTTTAGAGTAATCTTGTGGGTGTTTGGTGTTGGAGGGAGAAAGGAGAGATACTGCAATGAATCACCTCCTCTTTCCCGGCTGGCTTTTGCACCGTGGGCAAGGCTGGTGGTACCTCAAAGCTTTCTCGCCGTACCACAAAGGTGTGTGTGGACCTTCTAATGTCTTCTAAGGTCACACAGGACCATTTTGCTTCACTTCCAGCAAACGCAGCCCCGGATTGGGGTGTCCCGACGGCCCAGGCTGCCCCAGCCGCCCCCCAGCTTTCCCTCCACCCGCTTGCTCTCCCCTCCCGCGCAAGCAGTCATTGATTCTGATGTTCTTTTCCTGTGGTCTTTTGGGGTTTCCGTCCTCTGTAAAGGATAGAAGAGCAGCCCGCTGTAGTCCCAGCTATCCAAGAGATAACCCTGCACTGTCCGAGTCTCTCTGTCGGGCGGTGGGACGCAGGTGTGTGGGGGCTTTTCCCCCCAGTGGTGTCTCCTTGGAGGTGAGCGGAAATCTTGGCCACAAGGAAAGCCAAGGGAAGGTTTCCATTAAACCTAATGGGGATAAAGCCTTAGCGGATGAGGTGAACACGTAAGTGATGTATTCCATTTCTACTCTACATGATTAATATGGAGAACCAAATGTCTGTATCAAATTCAGTGTCTGTTGTAGTTATGCCAAATTTCGGGGCTCAGACAGCTGGCAACCAGTAAGGAATTTCTCTGGAAATACAACCCATTGCAAATAGCCCTAATTCTTTTACTACCTTTTTCCTTTTCTTAGCTATTTTTACCTCTCCTTTTATTCGTTCCTATTATGTTAGCAAGGGATTTTTCACTATCATTTGGAGACACGTTGGTTTGTAGCGCAGAGGTGGCCAACCCCACCGAGGAGCTGCCAGGAATCCCGCTGCACCTCGCTGCCTGGCTCTTCAAAGGGAAGCTCTGATGCAACATTTCTGTGGCCAGAGAGCAAAACGAGTCCCATGGGAACAGCTTCGTTTCCTTTGATGTTTGGTGGATTTGGCAGTTGAGCATCACTTGATTCACCAGCCTGGCAGAGCGCCGGGATGCCTGCAAAGCAGGTCAAGGCTGTCATGATTTCGCTGTGGAACAAACCCATTTTTCGGACGCTGTTTCATAACAGCAGCCGAGCGTTTCCCCTGCCCTGTGGGGAGGCTGGCCCCAGCAGCACGCAGCAGCGAGGGGATGAAACCCTGGCTCAGCACTTTCTGGTCGCCAGCCCCGTCTCGGCTCCCAGCCATGCTCATACACGCACCGCAACACTGCAGCCAAGTCAGCGTCCTTGCTGCGGCTGCAGAAGTGGAAAAAACCACCCACATGAGGAATAAACTGAAATTCACGGCTGCAAAAGGACAGCTGGGTGGTGCAGGGAAATATGTAGCTTGTCGGCCGGTGACACTCTTTCTGGGCCAGGCCCTGCGCAGGAGCACCGGCTTGGATGGCCGCAGAGGTGCCGGCTCCAGGGTGCACCCAGAGCCTAAGAGGAGGGTTTTCCAGAGGTTTGCAGCTGTTCTTTCTTGCAGGGCAGAGGAGAGGGCTGTGGGAGCTTGACGCAGCCCCCTCATGCCCACGGCCGCAGCCAGAGGAGCTGCCGTGAGCCCAAACCCAGCTGCCAGCTCTGCAAAGCTGCCGCCTTCCCCAGGGCTGCCGGAATAACTTATTTTTGCTCTGCGGTAACGTCCAGGTGCTGTGACCGTGGTACGTGTGTTATGTGTATATACACATATATGTACGTACATATATATCTTCTTCTGGGAGCCTGAATAGTAGTTCTGTACAGAAAGTCTCTGAGCCTATGTCAGTCTTTTATATCTTTAACCCCCCTGATATATCCTAAATCTGCATTGACTCTGTGTTCCCGTGTCTCTGAATAATACTAGTGATGAAGAAAGAAATCAAATGTAGATATACAGGCTCTGTCAAGCTTAGGTGGAAAACAGTTCTGCTTGCTTAATTCCCCAGAACTGGTCATTGCCATAGGGCTTATTTTGGGCTAAAATAACCTAGACGGGCAATGCTGATTGTCAGGAGCGGGGATTTTTGGGTTCAGATGACTGTTGGTGCTCAGCGGGGACAAATATGACGGTGCCTGAATCGGTAGGAGGTTGGTCAGCTGCTCGGAAGCGGCTGCCGTGTGCAGGACAACACCGTGCTGGTGCTGGTTCTGCTCGCGTTGAAGGGGCAGCGTTGGCCCCCCAGTTTAGCTCACGTGTCCCCCATGCGATGGGCAGCCCAGGTATAATTCTGTAATGATAGCTCTTCTTTCCTGCTTCCCTCCCCATCCTACGTGGTTAATTGGCCTGAGTGAGAAGCCTCAGGGTATAAGAATGTCAGAGCAAAATATAAGTGTGCCATACATCGAAAATAATAATGAAAAGGGTTAATTATCTTTGATACTGGGAGCTGTCAGAGCTGAGCAAAATGAGATAGCACTTAGAGTGTGTTTGCCTGTGCGTGTGGGAGGAAGGTGTGGAGGCTGTTTGTTTACAATTATTCCCTTTCCGGAGAGCTGGTACAATCCAGTGCTCCCTCACCCTGTCGAAAAATCAATGAGAATCCTCCTTGGCTTTGATTTTGTTGCTGTTTCACTTAACCTTTAAAATTTACCTGTTGGGTAATCCAGGACTCAGCAAACCAAAACAGTTTGGAGGGGTCTGAATGAAATCCAAAACCCTGAACTTCAGCTTTGATATATAAATATATAGATATACAGTGCTGGAGCACCAGCTGGCTTCAGTGCTCGGAGGTTTGCAGCACAAGGTTAGCACTTGGTGTGCCTGCAGGATCCCAGGGCAGCCCCGACTGATGATTTGTATGAGCACTTTTTGCTAAGGCAACTCTGGTTTTCTTATATTCTCCTCAGGTTTGAGAAATAAGCTGTGACCTTGCTGGTTTTTTTCCCTTTCACCTGAAACCGCTAGAGGTCCTGAAAGAGAAGCAAAGGCCGTTGGGTCCCGTTTCCATGCGCCCCACAGGGACTGATTTCACCTCGGTGGCCCTTCTCATTGCGTTGCAAGTGCAACAGCCCCAAATAGCAACTCTGCTGTTGTAGCCCCTTGCTCAGCCCTTCCCGGGATGGTTTGTCTGGGGATCCACCGTGGTGCCTCTGGGCTTTACCCCAGAAGCAACATTTCAATTCTTTTGCAGGGCTCACTCTGACCAGTAGGTTACAGAAATGCCTAAACAAAGGAGAAATCCTATTTATATAGTTAGGTGCAGGGCCCATGGCCCTGCCTAGAGCTACCCGTGAACATGCTTTAACCCCTCAGTGATAGGCTTGACACAGTAATGCTGGATTTATAGATTTTCTGGGTGGAGGGAGTTAAGCAAGGTGTAAGAGTCCATGACTTCAGCCTTTTTTCAGAGACAGGTAATTCCCTTTGAATGAAGTTTTCAGTGCTGGGTTGCTCCGAATTCCTCCAAGCATCTGTGTTCCTGGAGTGTATGGTGGAATAAAATGAACTCCCCTCAGCTGGGGCTCCCTGGGTGGCACGTGCCAGAAGGGACACTGTGGTGGGGTAGGTTCGCCATAGCTCGGGGTAAGCGAGCGTCAGGCGGACTGCAAGTTTTTGCCAAGAAAGATATGGTAGAAATATTTGTAGATATTTAACTGCTATGCTGTGCTACGTTCTTGCTGTTCGAGGCACTAAACACCTCGTCTCGAGAGAACAGGCTCGGGGATGAGCAGAGAGGAGCGAGGCAGCTGCTGGAAGATGCGAGGGAAGAGTAATTCAGCTTGGGGCTGCGGGAAAGAGCCATGGCCACAGCAGTAAAGGAAGCAGAGTTCCCCGGGTACGTTTGGTGCCCACGGCAGCAAGGGAGAAGGTGTTCTGCTACATTTGTGCACTCTTCCCTAGTAATTTATCCAATTTTCACCTCTTTTTAAATTGTCAGCTTTACAGTATGCGTTTTCAGGAGCAAGGACTGTGCTCACAGCTTCGGTGCTGTGAAACTCCGAAAACTTGATTTCAACTTTTAAAACATTATTCCGCACGAAAAACAAAACCCAAAAGTGTCAGCATCATCTGCATCTGTGGAATTAGGCGTTTAAAACTAAGACCAAGCCATGTCAGCTCGCTGAGGATGAAGCCAAACCAAGCATGTTACCGGTTTTAATAACTTGCTGAGAGTACGTAGCAGAGCTGTGGGTGCCATCGGTCCTTTGCAGAGAACACGTTAAAGCCGGGTCTTTTGGCTTGCACCGCAGTGCTGCGTAACGAGAGTGTTACGGTGTGTGCCAGCGACTGAACGGGGCTCCTCCTTTCTTTGCATCACGTATCTGTTATCGCTCCGGGCAATGGGTGTCTGATACAAAATAAAAGTGATGGATGCCAAGTGAACCAGTGAAGGGGGAGAAGATACTGTGGTTCATTGACTAACCAAATTACTTTGGGGGTGTTTAAATGCATCTCTAGCTTTTTATTCTGCATGGGCTATGATAGATGCGTTCTGAGATGATTCATCCTTGGAAATATTAACCTGTTCTGTTCCGTGTGGGGCAGTGGTGATCGCAGGAGTGTGATGATGTGGCAAGGGGTGTATAAGGAGATATCTATATCTCCTTTTATATATATATATAAGGATAAAAAAGTGCTGGGTTTGGACACTGATGGAAATGATTTCAACATTTATAATTTCATTTTAGTAGGGCAGTGTAGCTGTTCCTACTTACAAACTGAACTAAAACTGAACGTTGATTTGAAATAGGGGCTGGACCGCGTAGCTTTGGGCAGCAAACAGCGTGCGCTGCTTTAATGCATTTGCTTGGCTTTATCCCCCATTTCACTGCTGGGTTTTCCATTCCACCATGACAGAAACTGGGGCGGGTGGATGAGTTTGCAGCAGAAAAAGCAAAGCAGCTGTTAACTGAAGCAGGGAGAATCCCTCAACAAGTTATCTCTAAATAAGTAAATAAAACCCTGGATTGGCTTTGCCGGTGTTTGCACCCATCTTGTATTTTGTTCTGAGGCGATTGTAACACGGCAGTTTGTTTGCAGAGACTTTCACGTAAGCAGGGTATCGGAGGTCGGTGTGTGCGTAGAAAGGCATTTCGAACTTTTACGTACAAATGTGCACGCTGGAAGCTTTTTCAATAACAGCGGCCAAAATAAGACACCACCGGCTATATGTCTTGTCCAAATTAATGAACAAGGTCTGCATTTCCAGTGTCAGATACCAAATTCCGTACGAACGGCTCCAGCTGACATGAAAAATATGCAGACTGATGGTAAGTCAGTTCGGAAAATCTGCTGCTGCTTTTGGACAGTTCATACCTCGAAGAGATCTTATTCTGTCCCAGTACAAGCTTATAGAAAGTAAAAGCCCTCCAGTTACCAGGAAAACTCTGTTATCCACTATTAAATGAGAAATCTGGAACAAAAAGTTCTTTTAAAATAAATTTTAATATTGGCATGCAGGGTGCACAGACCAGGGCAGTGCAGCGGCGTTTGGGGGATGTTTCTATAGGTGTTTGCCATTGGATTTTACTGCAGACAGGCTGTCGTCACGCAGAGACTCTGACCTGGTGCCTTTGCTGTCGTCTCAGACGGGCTTATGATCAGCCATGAACACATTACAATGTTCTGCTAAAACCCATCAACTAGTTACCGTGGAAGTTGCTGTGTCTTCCTCTGCAGCTGGTGAATTAAGGTGATGGCAAAATAAAGTTGAACTTAAAGACATCTGGGAGGCTGAGGGGCTGAAAACCATAAACGTGGAGAATTATTTTTGCAGATAAGCACGTATAAGCTGACGAGTAAAGCCTCTGAATGGAATACGTGCTGTCAGTGAGGTGTAGTCAGATAATTGTTGAAACCCAGGGAGTGGGAGAATATATCGGAAGATGGGAATATCGGTTAGCGGGAGGCCAACGGGGGCAATCGGAGCCTTCCCTGCCCGCGGCTGTAACCCGCCTCCAGCCATTGCCATTAGCCCAAATTGTTGTCTGTTGGGCTGTAAAGTGTTACACATTCCATTTAATTAACACCTTAAATTTGATCTTGATGGTGTGGGAGCTCCTGGAGAAAATTAAATAAATTCACAACTTGCATTAACAAAGACAGCGTTTGCAAGGGGGTGGAAACCAACAAAATTGCCCTGGAAATGTTAAAATGCTTTATTGGTGCAAGGGGTAGAGCTGAGTGAGGTCGGCAGGCTCACCGTGCCGAGCAGCTGGCTGCTGGTTCTGCGCTGGTTCTGGTGAGGGCCCGCAAGGGTGGGTGATGGTCTCACGGCACACCCGCAGACCTGCCCGTGTCTGGAGCCTTCTCCAGGTGCCGCGTTGATGTAGCACCACCCCGAGCTTCCTTCTGCTGAGGGGGACAGCTCTCTCCAAACCCAAAACCACGAGGAATGACTCCGTACCGCTGAGCTTCAATGATAAATCAGCAAGCTAATTATCATTCCCAGTGCAGGCTCTCGGTAGCTTTTCTGTCGGGAAGAGAGAAGGCTGAGAACCGAGATTTAGTATGCAGCGAATACGAGCTGTTTCCCACACTGCCTGCCACCAGATGACATTGGAGAAGGTTTCAATGTTCCAGGAGTAGGAGGACTTATGTGTGTAATTGTGGTTTGGTCACCAGTGTGAGACAAAAGCCTTTCAAAAAAGCTGAACTTGAATTTAAAAATAAAAAGAATGGAATAGATTTTATGTGGATTCTGTGGACCATCATACATATCCACCACTGGAGTTCCTTAAAAAGATGTGGGGACATTTGACAAGAAGTATGTACGTCGGGTTGGGACTGCTTTGGGAAGAAGGATAGACTAAGTAATTCCTTGAATTTCTTTGCAGCGCAATTTCTGATTATTACTGTTTTTCTTGCCAAAGATACCCAGGAAAAGCAAAACTCCAGATTATTTTTATACAAACATGTAATTCCCGCTTTTATGGGGAAATAATAATTTCTAAGTAGTTCAACATGCAGAATATATTCCGTGTGGACGCACCCTGGCTCTAGGAGCAGGGAATCGGACAGGCTGCGTTGCTCCCTCGCTGGGCATTGCTTGGCTGGCAGCGTTGATGCTGCCCCGCCGTCCGGAGGGGCTGCCTTTCCCGTGGGACCTGAAATTCCCCACTCCTTCCAGCAGTTGCGATACGAACCAGCAATATCCTCCTCAGGTCCCGACTTGGATTCCTGCTCGTGTATCATAACAGACAGCATCTCTTTGTCATTCGGCGCGCTGCCTGCCCTGCTTGCATTTCTCACGTTATTGAGTTTGCTGGGCCCACCGGGGTGCTCAGTGCATACCATAACCCACAGCATCATCTCGGGCTGGTTTTATTTACGGGTGGTTTGGTTTTGAGGGAAATATTTTCTCTGTTCTCCCGCTGCACGTCAGTTTAAAGCTGGGGCTGCAGCCCCCCTGGAAGGAGTGAGCAGAGGGTGCTCGGTGCCGTGGCAAGAGCAACCTGCAGGCGAAGCCTGCGGTGGCGTGGGGGAAGATACACCCTTATCTGCACCGTGGAAATGGTCTCTTAAAATACACGAGCCCTGCCCGGCCACTGTAGCGATGCACCGGAGAGGTTCGCTCCCCGGGGGTGCACGCTGCCACCACGCAGCCGGTGCATCCTTGGGTCTGGAAGGGGGACTCCGCTTCGTGTTGAACATATCAGCCGAGTCACCCTCGTCTTGCGCCGCGTGCGGCCCTCGGCAGAAAATCCTCGGTGTAACCATGGGAACACGGTTTTGCTTAAGCAGCGCTTGCAAGGATGCAGTTCGTAAGGAGCCAGGGGTGAGCGGGGCGGGTGCGTGGGGGAGAGCGAGAGCGTTCGGCTTCGCTTTCCTCTACCCCTGCCCTAATCAAATGCAAGAAAATTGTGTAAATGAAGGACGATAATTTCCCTTCCCCTCCACAGCTTTTCTCAGGCGGCTCTGTTGCTGGATATCGCTCCCGCGCTAAACACAGCACCGCAGGGCTCGTTTTTAAAATCAGATTTTTTGTGCTGCGTTAGATCAGTGAGATGCTCTGTGCCCTGGGAGCCCGGGGCAGCTCCAGCGACACCCATGGATTCGGGGTCACGGGGGCCCCCAGCTTCCCTGGAGCCCAGGGGTAAAGCACCATGGGCAAGGTACTCAACGCAGAGGTCAGGTAGCACCTAATGACCACCTCCATGGCTCTTATAGTAATTTTTCAGGGGTTTTGCTGCTGGTAGAATGTGGTCCCTAAAGGACAATTTTGGTGCCTGCCTTCTTGTATCCTGTGTTTTACACTACGGTGACCACAGAGTTGGTGTCAGCAGTACAGGCGCCCAGTGGCTGTAAATTTATTGCCACAAATTGGTAAATCTCTCCCCATGTCTCCAGAGGGACGTAGGCGATACCAGTGTTGGCTTCCCCAGCGGGCTTCGGCGGGTGCCGGCTGCGGCAGGTCGCGGCCTCAGCCGCTCTTGCCCTCAGACGGGATCAAAGGCACCTTATCTCAGCTGCTGGTCACGTTTTCTCCGAGGTGCTCCCATGATAAGAAGTCACCATGGGACGGAGCTCAGCCGCACGGGGACTTGTCTGACATTTTCGCTCCCCCTCCGTACATCACCCCAGGCAACTGCCTTGAGCATTTTGTCCCTAGTTAATGGACGTATTTAAGGACGTGCTCAACTATAAGTGAACCCTTCAGTGCCGCCCTGATGAGAGGCTTCCCTAAACCAGCTCTCGCTGTCCCAGCTTTAGTGGGACCCGCAGGAGAAATGTTTATTTTTAGAAAGGTTAGTGCAAGAAACATTCCTCCCCCTTTCGCACCCTTTCTTCTGTGTGAATGTTGTTTTTCCAAATTTTCAGTCACCTGCATGCCTGACTAGAGGCTGAACCAAAGCCACCCGGGTTGGTAGATCCCTTCCACGGACTTAGATGAGCTTTGGGTAATCGCCCGGTGCACCGGGGCATCGGAGCTGTGCCGAGAGGTCTCAGGCTGCACCCAGATGTGAGCATTTTAAGTATCAAATGGCAGAGCATATTGGATCAATGGCTTGCTTTCATCCCCTCCAGAATGATTGCTATTTCCCCCTTTTTCTCTATTTCATTTTTTTGTCTGTTCTGTATTATTGTTTTCTGCAAATAGTGGGAAAAAAAATACCCATCTAAAGCAAAGAGTATGCACCAGCTATTGCCTGCCCCCTCAGGAGAAACCATTTGGGAACACTGTAATATATATATACAGAGAGAGAAATTGCTACAGCTATTAAGCAGTGAACTGAGACAAAACTGAACTCGCGTCCTTGTTTAGCTGCTCAACACGGCAGCGTGATAATTGCAAAAATATACTTCTTGGAGTGAGAATATGGTAGGGATTTAGGAAGCAGGATCGATTATTTTTCACATGTTGGATTACTCTGGTATGGTATCTCTGCCAGGTTGCCGTGGGCAGGGGGAGGTGGCTCGCTTTCACGCGGGGGCGTGCAAGTCGGACACGAATCTATAGAAAACCTCAGTGAGACATACATAGCCACCTCGGAACGTCACGTCACTGCCGTTGCGTCGTGAGATGGAGTTAAAGGATTGATCCGTTAAACGGGTCCGCTAATTCCTTCGCTAAGACTGAGTCTGGGCATGATTCCCAGTCGCTAAACTTCATCACCTAATCTATGGTTTGCGAGTCGTTTAGGCAGAATGGAAATTCTCCCCGGCTTTTCACTCACACGGCCCTGCCCTCCATAAATAACGTTTATGGAGAAAGCCTAAGCATGCTTACTTCAGGGAACTTTGTTTTGCTTTCGCAGCTACACCCGGTATGGGACTGGGACCAAAACCTCAGAGCCACACACTTTCCATCCTTCAGGATGGTTGAACATGGATCCGTCTATTGGAGCTCAGGTTTCCCACCTCTTCTCCAACCTTGTCTCGACATACGGGCGGTCTGAAGCCGGGCAGCCCGGGGAGGAGGAGGTGTCTGAGCGCACAAGTCCTTTGCCTTTTCAGGGACGCGTGCTGTGAGATGCGGAGTGCTGCCCGCTATTCTTCCCTGCAGGGCTGGGCGGGATCCAAGCAGAGCATCTGGAAGGGATGAGAAGGACCCGGGGCAGAGCCGAGCTGGGTCTTGAGGGTCTGGGGCACTGGCTTAGGAGAGGCGGTGGCATTCAGGTGCCGTGTGCTTCAGCTCTGTAAGGAGGCAACAGGAAGGTAATAATGGTGACAATAATACTACTTTTTTCATCTGAGGATAGTACATTGAGGCCAGCCTGTTATTTTCACTCTACTTTTGCTTTTGGACTCTTAGTGACAGCAGCGGAAAGTGCAGTTTAGCTCCGTTTCCCTCCTCCTCCACCAGCAGCAGTCTCCGTTCGCACAAACCCTTCGCTAGGAAGGAAAATATTAGCAAATTGAGCTAAGCGTGAAAGGAGGCTTCCAAAAGATGGTTGTGTTGTTTAACCACCTCTTTGCTAATAGCAATAGTTTACTTGCAGGGTGACAAGCTGGACACCTTCAGCGTATATGTTTGTACCTCTGGGGCGAGTCACACCCCAAGACCCTTCTGAGAAGGGGGAGGGGAGAAGGCAAGAAGAGGCTACGATTCCGTATGCCCCGGCGAGATGTAACTCTGCCCTCTCCTCCTTCCTTCCCTCCCCCTGGACAGACGAGGGAAGAGGCAGGGAATGGTTTGGGTTCCTTTCAAGGTGGCTGTCGCTCTCTAGGACGGCGTATTCCCCCACTGGTGAAAAGGCATGAGGCTGTCTGACCTCTGTGCTGCGGAGAGCATCCTGTGCCCTGCTGTGCGCATCGTTCTGGCACATGCCGGGCTTCGCACATGAAAACATCACGGCATATATCCTCGGAGGTGTAACTATCTTAGTTGCCCTGAAGGCAGCGGGAGGAACTGCTAGCTGCAAAGCTGGCCCTTGCTCTAACTGCAGAAGAGCACGTGCTGTATGAATTATGTGATCTGAATCTCAATCAAATCTTGTTTCTATCTCTCAACGATTCTGGCTTCGCCGCTGGGCTGGGTTTTCCTCTCGTTTCCCGGGCTGAAATCAGGAGCTGTGCTGCTTTTGGGTGGGCTGGGACAACAGGCAGCTCCTCTCCTTCTGACACACGCCAGAGGAAGCAGGGGGGTGGCTTGGAGTGAGGGCTCTCGCCTGGCAGACCCGGCGTGGGGACCCGTCCCACCGCAGCGGGGCAGGCGGGGCGCTTGGGCAGGCCGCGTCTGCTCCAGCCACGGCGTCGGGCTGGGGGGCAGAGCTGAGGCCCCTCTTTCCATACCGGCAGCTTGGCGGCCGTTTTATCAGCAAATCAGGTTCTGGCTGCATGGAAACCTCATTTTTCTTTTAAAGGCAGGTGATACCAGGATCCCTTCAGGGGGGAACTTCTCTTTTCCCACCTTGCAGGAGAGGTGTGTAAAGGCGGCCAGGCTGCACGTCCGGGGCTGTGCTAGGGAGCAGGGCGGGCTCGAGCTGGAATTTTCCGTGGGTATCCCACTGGTCACCCAAAGCGCCACGTTTGTAAGCTGGGGCTGTTGTAGCCCCTGCAGTACCGGCAAGAAGGAGGCAGGTGGTGGCTTGGTAGCTGCGGCGAAGGGCCATCCCAAATGGCACTGTAAAATGCCCCGAGGAGTGGAGGGAGGCTGGGACAGGGGTCGTGCCGGCTCTTTTCTAAGCCCGTTTCTATTGTACTGCACGGAGCAATGCAGCACAAAACTAGGTTTATCAGGAGGATGATGCATCTTCTCTTAATGTCATGAAGACGCTGGCTGATCTTTTTCCTCCCTCTCGTGATTTTAACAGAGTAGAAGTTTGCCTTATAAAAACAAACCAGGCCTGTTAGTGGGCTGGTGGTAGTGTTGTTTCAAGGTGGATGCAGAAGATTCAGAGAGCTGGATTGCGTCTTTTTTTTCTGGCATGCTGAGTGATTTCGGCCAAGTCTCTTGCCCTTGTTCATCAGCTTATTTTTGCTTGTAAACCAGAGGCAAAAAAGCGCTGTGTTCAGCTGAAAGGACCCTTTTTTATTCAAAGAGCTTTGTAATACACAGAGTAAAGGACTGTGGAAGGGCAGATAAGTGATGACTGCTTAAGTTATACAGCAAAGCAAAGTAAAAGATGCAAGCCCTTGTAACCATATGCGAGAATTATTTGGAGTCACCAGATGGCAGGATTCTAGACCAAATTTGTTTTTGTTCTGCAAATCAAAACATAGCATCTCTTATAAATGTCTGTCAAGTGAGACGTGGATCTTCTGAAATGGCAGGAGCGTTCGAGTATCACCACAAAGGATCCAGGTGCAGCGAGTCTGGGAGACAGGATGAATAATCAGTAAAAACTTGCTGCTAGGCACGATGGTCCTGGGGATTGCAGCTGGTTTTAGGAACAACTGGCACAGGGCAGAGGCAAGCTGTGTGTTTGCAGGATTGCCACCAAGGCGGGGTGATTTTCCAGAAGCGGTGCTGCAGCCTGAGCAGCACCCGATGCTCAGAAGCGCTGCGGCTGTGAGACGAGGCCTTCAGGGCAGCCAGTTGCCACGGTCTCTGCCTCCTTCCCTATCTGCAAACCCAGAGTGTGTCGGCTGTAGACGTCAACAGTCATTTTACTAGGCAGCAATAAAATGATATTCATTTTCCAATTAGCGGTGCAGGTAGCATCATTTCATTTTTCATTGCCTGCGTGATGTAACCGTGCTCAGGTCATCGTGGCCTTTCTAAAGAGGGAGAAAGAAACGAATAGGGCTTCTGTGGGATGTCTTTGCCAGCAGCTTTCCTCCTCTTTAATAGAAAACATCAAAAGAGGTTGCGGGGAACTTACAGTGGAGACTAAATGTGTAGCACCAGGATAAATAAGGCACAAAGTCTTTTGGATTTAGAGGACATCCCTTCATTTTTGCTCAGTACAGTCCGGTCTCTCCTTTTTCAGTTTCCATGACAGATCTGACAAAGACAATCTTCCCTTTTAACGCTGAGCTGTGAGCGCTGCCAGACGCTCAGTTCTGTGAAAGCATGCAGTTTTGATCAAACCAAACCAATTATCCTAGCAGAGCGGTAGTTTACCACGCGGAGTGTCTCTGTCTTACGAGATGCTGCTGGAGTCTTTTTTTTGTTTGTTTTAAAATATACATAAGCATTTTTTAGACCTACGCCCCTATTTGATTAGATTACTACTCATCTAGGGAGCAAATGACACACTGCCGTGGAGGTAAGCTGCCTTCAGCTAAAGACAGACTTAACTGTGGCACAAGTAAGTGCAATACCCGTAACAGACAAGTACATTCCATCTGGAAGATCGACGATGTTGACAGCTTTTGAAAATTGTAAAATGTTGCTGTTATTAAAGCAAGGTGGTGGGTGAGAAATAGCGTGGCCCAAAGTAGGTCTTGTCAGCAAGGCTAATGTATATTCCTTGAGTGACTTCAGAGCTGCTGAGGAGGAAATATAGGCGGTTTGAATCTCCCGATCAGGTGTGAGACGCCTGGGAGCTGGCCGCAGAATAGCTTTGGGAAACGCAAAGCTGCAGGGCCAGGCTGTAAAAACTAGAGTGAAATCAAGAGAGAGCTCAGCAGTATGACAGTGGTAGTTCCGCGGGGCTCTAAGCGATCCCTCCGAGCGACATTTGTTTGCTCTTTAATTACTGGAGAAGCAGTTGAGCTGGTGAAAGTGTATTCCCGCGCACCTGGGGCAGGAGCTGTGCGGGGATGGCTTCGGAGGCGATCAGTCTCAGCAAGCTCCCATGGCATCGTGCAGCAGGACCTGGGCAGGAGGACTTTCAGCCCGGGAAAGGAGGGAGAAGGATATTGCAGTAAAAATAATCTAGGCTGCTTTGCAAGTCATTTAAAAGCTTGGAAAGAGTTGATTATTTTTTTAGAGCCCATAGGAAAGTGTTCATCAATGGATTTTTTTTTTTTTAAAGGTCACATATTTCTTGAAAGGAAATTACTCCTCATTCTGAGAGTCTCAGCTTCGCTGTCACTCCATCACTCTCCTAATGTGTGGCGCTCCTAAACGCACTGGGCTTTAACTTTTCAGCCCTTCTGAGCGGTGTCGCCCTCCTTACTCACAGCGCCTTTGTGGTTTTTTCCCGGCCCTCTCCCATTCTGACACTGTTGTCAGCCTCCTTCGCAACGAGCCGTCTCTCTGACTCTTCTCCCAGGCCTCCTGTGGGCAATCTCTCATGCTTTTATAGCCCGTGTCTGCTGATGATGCCTTCAAGACGGTTTTTTAAAATGTCTTTTGTGCTTCTTGCAAGCTCCTTGCTCTGAACCTCCCCACTGTCACCCTCTGCCTTCCCTGCTGGAACCCAAAGCACGCTCCCTCTCGAGCCTCTCCCATTCAAGCTGCAAAAATCATATGTTAAAGTGATCTGTTAAATTTCAACAGACAAGGGTTTGCGTGGGGCTGACATTTTTTTAAATACCCATCTCAAAATATTATTTTGCCTTGTTACGTGGTCAGTTGCTTTGTTGTGGCTTTTCTTAATCGGTTTTTGACTTGCTGCTGTAAAAATTCAGACGTAAGGATTCGCCGACCTCTGAATCGATTCCCACACATGCTATGGAAAGCGCGGTGGAAATTACACTGGAAATTGACCATCATGTGGTGTGATAAATAGTCATTTGCAGGTATATTAACCTGCTTCCTTTAGGTAAAGAAATGTCTTATACGATAACTGTCCTTGTTCAGGAGCTGACATTTCCTCCTGATGAGGCATTTATCTTACGGCTTCAACTCTGACCTTTCTAGATGCTGTAGTGGGCTGTGCTTTCACACTGACCAGCAGCTTGCGGTGGCATGAGGGCAACAGGGAATATGAGGTGTTCTGCCTACCCTAAATCATTGAGATGGTAACAACTTGTTGAAAAGCTCCTTGATGAAACCTAATTCCCTTCCTTTCGCTAAAAGATAACTTACCTAGCAAGGTAAAATGAGTTGATGTGACACACGTGGAAGTGTGGGGCAGGTTGTGTGCCGGAGGGAGGGGTTGCGCTGCTCCCTGGCACTGCTGGCGGGGGCGATGCCTCCCGCGGAGGCGACAACCCGTTTTCTGCCTCAGCTTCAGAGTTACGGGAGAGATCTGGGTACACGGCAAAGCAGCGCTGAAACAAAGCCAGGTGCTGTTATTGTTGTCTCCTGATTCAGGGAGTCAGTCCTGCTCTGGTCTTCCCTTGGCTTACCCTGACCGGTGACGAGTGTAGAAAGCGGCTTATTTCTCTGGGAAACGTGGAAGGCTGTGGGAATAAGCTGCACCGTTTTCAGGCTGTGATTATTTCCCGCTCTGTGCAGCCAGAAAGGGGGGGAAGCAGGACTAGGGACGGGCTCATGGTGCCCAAGCCCCTTCCAAGGGCAGGCTATGCACGCAGAGCCCTTTCTCGCTCGAAGGCGAGCTCTGTCCCTAGCACGACTGCCGCTGAAGTTGCTGGAGATCTGCTAACGTCAGAATACCAGCATCGTGCCCTAATTTCTTTTGCAGCCACTGCCTGACTGGGCATAACATAAAGGCTGTCCTTGAAGTATCTACTTACAAGAAAACATCTGAAATGTTCCTGCACTCTCGGGAGTACCTTAGATCAAACCACTGAATCCTTCTACAAAAACTGCAGAAAATTAAAACATCCGCAGAAGATGCATCACAGTTTTGGTGTCATCTGCCAGAGTCAAAAGCCACCGGTTCGTGCCCTGCATCACCAGCGTGGCTGCGGGGAGTTCAGGGCAGCGTCGCTGGGGGCAAGGGCTGTCTGTGCAGATGGACTGTGTGTGCCTCTGTGTGCACCCCATTAACAGGCACCATGAAGTCTCTGTCCCTCGCATTTGCATCTGACCCTCCCAGAGAGATGTCACGGACCTTGTTAGCTTTTGTAGCTGGCTTGCATTTGCCTTCGTTGGATGCTACAACCCATTTTCTTATGTTCTCATCCCGCCCGAAGAGCCCAGGGCTCAGTACACGGTCCCCTCCCCGCCAGCCTCCACTGGAGTGAGACTCTGGCTTCTGCAAGAGGGAAATCAGAGGATCAAGAGAGACACGTGGCCTTACAAAGCTTTCTCTGTAAGGAGGGAGGTAGGGCAGCGGTGAACTCTTGGGCCTGATTAAAAGGAGCCCAGACAAAGCCACAGGAATGACTGAGACAGCTGAATTCCCTCAGATTTTTCTCCCCTTGACTTTTTGCTGTGTAATGATTTTCCCTGCAAGGCTGCTGTGCCCTGCTTCTCTCGGCAGTGACTGCCCAGCTCCCACAGCGCGCCTCGGCCCTCCCGTAACCGCTGTTGGGAGAGAAAGTGCTCAGTAAAGCCGTGTTCTCAGAAGAGTTTTAGGAATGTATGTGTACGCTTGTCGATGCTAGCAATAGCTGATTCAGGAAGCAGAGCCTGGTGCTGGAAGTCCCACGCTGCTAGCTTCTTCCAGTTTGTCCCAGCACCTCCAGCTGCCTCAAACAGAGAATTTGATGTTGCAGAGACAAACCCGCCGTGCGGGGAGAGCTCCGCTGTGCTGAAGCAGCAGCGATGTGGGAAACGCCTTGTACCTGGGAGCTTTAAATGTCCACGTGGGTGTCCTAGGGTCGGGCTATTGAACGCTTCAGAGATGAGAGCTGAGATCTTGAACATGACTCCAAATCTTGTGAAAGGCTGGTGAAGTGACAGGAGGTCAGATGTGACGTGTTTGCGGCAGCCCATGCCGCTGAAGCCATCCACTGCGGTTTTTTGTGCTTGTTTCTGTGCGTACCAGGGAGCTCATTACCCAAACCAGAGCACTGAGCCCTCTTCAGTGAAAGCAAAGAGCAGCGCTGCTGATGCCCCCCTGACCTGACAGCTCATTACAGCGTAGCTACGGCAGAGCTGAATGCATCCATCATGCTGAGATTGGAGCCCATGTTCTCACCGTGTCCCGTTGTGTCACCCAGAGTGGTTTAGGTTCAGACTTGATATTTTCACCCAATGCGCAGCAGCCTCTAATGAGAAGAGATCTCTTTCCTCCTCCAGCTCCCTGCTGCTTGGTCACTTCCAAGTGACAGTCTGAGGAGCGATGAGCTTTAAGCCAACAAAGGGGCTCTCTAAGCGATGCAAAACCCGCCGCCACATCCTAATTTCACAGAAGGTGCCTTGGAGGTCCCACGTTCAAATGCTGGTTACTGTGGTGTGGTCAGCTGGGGTGGAGGAGACTTGTGGGTGCACTAGCGTTGGGTGTAACGGGGTCTCCGCCGCACCCCTATTGCTTAAGCAAGGCAGGGAAAACCACAGCAGGGAAATGCCAATGTGGTGATTGCCAAAGGCATGTCAAAGCCAGGTGCTGAGCGAGCAACTTAATTCCAGCTGGCTGAACAGACGAGTAAGGAGAGGATTGTTGTTTAAAAAGGGGGCTGTGTTGGTGGTGCCGAGCGCAGGGACAACCTGCGCTGGGACCCATTCATGTGGCAAATGCAGTGGTTCAGGCGCGGAGGCGATTGCCCACAAGTGACAGTGTTTTGCAAACACAACCAGAATTAATATACTGGGTAAATAAACCCCAGACATGCTTTGAAATTTATGGATTGAAAAGGATTGGGAGAGATGAGAACCCTGCAGATTTGGAGGTAAACGTCTGAGCTTGGTTTTACTTACGCTAGCATAAATCAAGGGTAAACCCATAGAAGTTGCTGGAGTGATACTTATGTGTTAGAGAAGAGTGTGACATTATCCAGAGCTGCCCGTTACGTGCTTTCTATTGCTTATTTGCCAACATTCACTGGGAAAAATAAAGCTCCTGTGCATCTCACAAGTTCAAGTGGGATACAAAGATTGGGAATGTAATTAACAGCCATTGGTGGTGGTGCACTGGAAGAGGTGTCCACGTAAGGGAACGGTGAGCTCTACAAATTTCCCCTAAGGAAGAGATAGGCAGGAGAAAATATGTTCTTTGCTCAGGTCTCTTGAGGCTCTCCTGGAAGACTCTCAGGTGCTGCTGTGACAAGGAGAGGGAAGGAGCAGATGAGTCGGGTACAGCCCAGGAGTAGGGCTGCGGCACAACGCAGTTATCGGTGGCTACTGAGCTACTCTACTCAACCGTCGAGGTTGTAGTGTGCATAAAGTGTGTTGTACGTAGTGTACAGTACAACAGGTAGGGAGTTACAGAGCTCCCAGGGCGAACCTGGCCTGTTCGGCGGCGGGCTGTGCCGGAGCTGGGAGCTGGGAGCTGCCTGCAGGCGCTGGAGCCACGCACGCCGCCGAGCAGCGAGCCGTGCCGTGACTCACTGCACTGCGGCCGTGGAGGGTTGAGTAACGCTTGGTGAGCCGAGGGATGCAGCAGCTTGTCAGGAGGGTTAGTGAGAAGCTCTCTGTCAACGTGTTGGAAAACTGTCTACAAAATGTAACAGTTTTGGGGAAAAAGAAATTGATTTTGCCAATATTTTTCTTTTTTTTTTTTAATGTTTGTAACAAAGCATCTCCTTACTCCCTGCACCTTGAGCACTCGGAAGCCAGCGCGGAAGCAGATGATGAGGGCTGAAAGTCCAAGTTCCTTGGCAGGCATGAGAGGCTCCTTGGTCCTCGGTCTGCCAGGCAGGCTGCCCAGCTCCCCCTTTTCTCCCCAGAGCATCCCTGAGCGGCTCCGGGGCTCTGTGGACTAAGCCGAGTTCCCAGGCTGCTCAGGCAGGCAGCTGCCAGGAGCCCCTCCTTGCACGTTGCGTTTCAAAACTCGGCCAAAGATCCCTCAGCATCCGCGTTCGGGTGTTGCTGAGAAATTAAAAACCGCAGCGCTCCAGCTGTGTGAGCAGCGCCAGGCTGTGGGTGTTCTGCCCCAAACCAGCACGCGGCGCTTACCGCCCTACGCATTTTGTGAAGCCGAAACGTCCCTTTCCCCGCCAGCCCAATACGTGGCATACATCAAACGCTGTCGGCAAGGCTGGCTGGTTTTTGTCAGCGTTTCGCTTTCTCTCCTGCGGCACCGCTGAGGTGAGTGGGAATTGTAATCGCTTTCTCTTCCTTCCAATTAGTGGTCCCTCTTTTGTGCATCCTAAAATTGGCCCCTGGTGACATTTGCATGTCTACGCGGCATTAACATTTCCAAACAGGCGTGGAGCAACGCTGTAGCTCAGCAACCAACCACCTGATGTGCTTGTTTTAGCTAAAACAAGGGTACACGCATGTGCATGGGGGGGGGTTCAGAGGGGAATAGCTGCGATGACTAATTGCTTGGGGATTTTAACCCAATTAAGACCAGTTAATGGACTTATGAGGTGGGTCGTTTGTAAATATCACCAGAAATTGGAACTGTTTAATTGAAAAGAATTTTTAAGTTCCCGAGGCCTGACTCGACACGCGCTCCCGTGGCACCGCCGAGCCCAGCCCAGCGCCCGTAGCTGCGAGGCGTCTAGGAGGGAAATTGGATTTCGTATAATCGTCCCCTTTCCTGCACCTGATGACTGAGCACATCTTGTTGGGGCTCTCTTCGTCTTTTGGAGCAGACTCGAAGCCGAGGTCCTGACCGCGTGTGGTCGTTAGCGATCCCATGGTGTTTCTAGCAGCGGTGCTCTGGCCAGGTTCCAAATTGGGTAATTACATTACGTTTCCCCAAGTTCCCCCTGTAGTTTCCACTGGATACAATTTTCTTTTTCACATCCTGCCTGAATCCATACTGTAGCCCTGTAACTAATTAATTTAAGAGCTTTGAAAGTATAAAGTGCTGTGTAAGTGCTGCGAGTGCTATTATTACTCGTGTCCCAGCGTGATGCTGAACAGCTGTCGTGGGCCAGCCCCAGAGGTGGCGCTTTCAGAGAGGAGGGATTCTTCGGAAGAGCTTTGAGGCTCATTGCAAGGACACTCTATAAACCTGACACAGAATAACATCCCTGGAAAAAGGAACAAGCAAGCAGGTTGCATTTATTGAACTTTAAAAAAAGTTTCATTCCAGTGATACCTTCTTCTCTTCATCTCCTTGGATGAAACAGTTTCACTAATATTCTTGCGATGTTGATTTACTCTCATTTGCACTACAGTTACCCACAGAGATTAGCATCTCCTTATGCTAAGAACTGTATAAACTGTAGTAAGGGTTGGAGTTTCTAATCCAAGGAGATGAAAATAGAACAACTGGTCATCCCAAACGAGAAGCCGTGGTTGCACCGGCTGACGTTTTTAACACCCCTCTGTAATCCAGGCTTCAGGGTAGCCAACTGGCAAAACACCCGCTGGCAGCTGTTCATGGTTGGGACTTCTCAAAGAATAAGGAGAGGCGTGTTAATTGAGTTAAAGCTCCCCGCAGAGCCGCTCCTGGAGAGGCAGCGCGCGGGGGCCGATGCCCAGAACTTCTCGAGTCCTTCGGTGGTACTGTTGGACCAGCAGTCCTCCATCCCCTGAACGGCCTGAATTTTCAGAGGTGCTGAACTCTTATAAAACTCAGCGTTTAAACCGCAGCATCTGTTGCGATGGCCAAATACGGCGTTGTTGGTCTCTGTTCGGGCACCCACGCTTGGAGCTGGCTTTTCCAGCGGGACCAGACGCCGCCACTCTGTGAGGGGGCTGTGTCCTGCACTGCGGGGGTGAGAAGGCCACAGCAGAGGGGCGCTCGGTTTCCTCCGTCTTTCTTCCGAACATCTGTGGAAAGTGGGAGAGCAGAGGCTGTCCGGGTGGTGGGAGGGAAGGCAGAGCAGGGCTGGTCCTGCCGAGGATGAAGCTGCCGCGGTCTTGCTTGTGCGAGGCTGCCCGTACCCCGGCGGCAGGACCCCAATTATTATTTCTTCTTAACTCAGGCCAGAGGGGGTGGACTGCACTTTAATTTTCCATCAGAGCAAAAGCCCGGACCTGAAGGCTCCCGTGTTTCTTCTCACCTTTCCCCTCACTTTTCTTGTTCTATTTCCTATGTGACTAATGATGCCTCGCTGTTGTGAAGCACAGGTTAGGATTTTGAAGCTTGGTGGGAGTGAAGCACAAGGGCAGTGCTGGCAGGTAACAGAAGTTGCGCGCTACAAGCCTCTGCGTCGCCGTGAAACAGCTGTGACCGTTGTCAGCAGGCTGTGGAGCAAACGGGTGTGACGGCACGTGTGCCAGCGGTGACATGTCACCGAGACATTCGGGTCACTGCTGCTTTCTCTGAACCTCGCACCAAAATATTCACTCCCTTCGCCTCTCTGTGATAAGGCATTGCCGTGGGGAGTTGATTACCTTCAGACAAGCGCTGATCCAGCGAGTCTAAACGAGGAGATGTAAATCTGAGCCTAGTTCTCAGTCCACAGCCCAGGCCCCCATGAATCAACGCTGCGGCAGGGCTGCATGTTTAGGTGTGCAGGAGGATCCCCGGGTACGGCCGTCTGCAGGCGCCGTCCTGCGGCGAGGAGCGGCCGGCTGCCTGGCGCTACCGTGGCATCAGTTTAGGCTAAACTCTGGACCATGAGGTAGGACTGGCACATCGCTTTTCTGCGTGATGAGGAAGAGGAAAGCTCTAAGAGTAAGCTGGGAAAGCTCTGCAGCTGGAGCTGCGAGCCGGTCTCTCGGAGCTGGTACTTTCAAAGGCCAGCCTGCAAGGCTGGGACCCTCCGTGCTCTTCTAACAAACCGCCGCTGCACGTGCTAGCAGAACACCTGCACACCTCTCTCCATCTCATTACCTGTTCCTGCTTTTATTTATCATCCTCATTCAATGACCGAGTGAATTGTTCCATAGTCTCTGTAATTATTATATTTCATATCCTAATAAAAAGGAACATGCTTACTTCAAGGGGAGCTATGATTTTAACGGGATGAAACTCAAGCCTGAGGAAGTTGCAGGGATGCCGCGTACCATCTGTTTAGCTTCTTTGGTTATGGTAGGCTTTGAAACCCATTTCGCTCAGGAGAATGAACTGGATGTGAATGGTTGACAATGACATTTAGAAGAGACACTTTGGCGAATAAGAAAGCATGAGTGTCTCCTGTGGACTGTTAAATACTGAATAAAATATGACTAGTGCTGTGTTATTACTAAAATGAGCTATTTTTAATGATTCCACTTATAACCCGCCAGCCCTCTGACGTGACAGTTAGCAACAGCACTCAAAACCCATGAATAATAAAGCAAGCATTTTAAAAGTTGGCCTATATATTAACATATATTCTGACACGGGTCTCAGGTGTCTCTAATGAAGAAAGATGATTGCACAAAGAGCTAACAAGAAAATCATGGATTTCTCCCTCCCACCTGAAAGTTATTGATTTAATTTAGTCTAATGATGCAGGGAAAAACCAAACAAGTTTGATTAAAATTTTCTGTGCTGTTTTTGAACAGAAGCAGCGAGCTGTGCTTATACTGGATGAGGAAAAGGAAATCATTTTCAGTTTAATAGCCACTGAAGAAAATGCTCAACAAGGTTTAGTAGAGTTCCTTTTTTTTTTAATCTTATTTTTGATTTAGCAGACCAGGATAATTTGCATCCAAGAACTTTAGAAGTCTGGAAGAAATTAGCGTCTCTGGTTAACGGATGTTAATTTTGAACAAATCTTGGATTACTAATAGGGAGTAACAGACCATCACAAATATGGGCATACAATATTCTAGTAGAGATGGAGAGCTGAAAGGGGAGGAGGTCTTTTTGGCCTAAATCCAACTTCTAGCTGAGTGGGTTCGTATCCGAGCAGGTTGCTCCAAGAGTTGTCCAGCTTGGAAGGTCTCACATCTCCTTGCCAGGCTTTGCCAAAAGCTGAGGGTTAGATCAGCTCCGTGGTTTGGGCATCTTCAAGGTGGCTGCCACCATCTCCTCCATCTAGGTGAGACCCAGGGTGGCATTAAGGACGCAGGGCTGGCTGGCTTCTCCCCTGCACAGCGTGGAGTGGAGACATGGGCAACATCCCCAGCTCGGAGCGAGCCACGGGAGATGCCTAGTGCAGGGCTGTGCCTTAAATGTTGTCTTGCTGCGCAGGCGTCTGCATCAGGGCTGTGAGCAGAGACCTCTCTCCAGTTAGGATCAGGATCCTGGCTTGCTCACCTAGATTGTGAGCATCTGGCATCTTCTTTCGAAACAAAACAACAGGGAAAAAAAAAAAAAAAGCCAGAAATGGAGCAAGCGAGCAAGCTGTGATAATCAGACTGGGATCGCTCACTCTCATTGCTTAGTGCTGGGGCTTAAAAAAGTTAACGGGAGCCAGGAAGCATTTGGGGATGCACCAGTGCTCTGGAGCATCCTGCAGGAAGGGGGAGCAGGAGGCAGGGCTGGGGTTACCCCTCACCGAGGGGGCTCAAACCTTTCTCCCAGAAAGAGGGGCCCAGCCTCAGGGCCTGCAGTGCCGTCTGCCTCTCCTGCCAGAGCTGCCTGGCGGGGCTGGGCAGACAGCAAGATCTGTGTCCTGTTCTGGGCCCCCCAGTTCAAGAAGGACAGGAACTGCTGGAGCAAGTCCAGCAGGGAGCTACGGAGGTGGTGAGGGGGCTGGAGCATCTCCCTTGTGAGGGAAGGCTGAGAGACCTGGGCTTGTTCAGCCTGGAGAAGGGAAGGCTGAGGGGGGATCTCATCAGTGCCTATAAATAACTGAAGGGTGGGTGTCAGGGGGATGGGGCCGGGCTCTTTTCAGTGGTGCCCAACGCCAGGCCAAGGGGCCACGGGCACAAGCTGGAACACGGGAAGTTCCACCTGAACATGAGGACAAACCCCTTCCCTGTGCGGGTGCCCGAGCAGGGGCACAGGCTGCCCAGAGAGGCTGTGGGGTCCCTTCCCTGGAGACATTCACCCCCCGCCTGGACGCGGCCCTGTGCCCCTGCTCTGGGGGTGCCTGCTCCAGCAGGGGGTGGGACGGGGTGAGCTCCAGAGGGCCCTGCCAACCCCTACCAGTCTGGGATTCTGTGGTTCTGTGATCTGCGGCAAGACAGAGCACGCGAGGCTGCGTTGCGCGGTGGTTCGGGGCTGTTCGGTGTGAGCGGGGAAAGCTAGAGGTCTTGTTTTTGCTCTTGAAAAGGGCAGTGTTGGGTCCCAGTTCTGTTCCTAGGGCTTTTTATATCTTTTATATTTGAGGCTCAGTGGAGAAAATACAGCAATTTCTCTGGAAGCAAGGATCAGGACCCCGGAGTGGGCTTCAGTGCACTACAGAAGTTGTAAAATGCGTTGTTTGAGGCCCAGAACATCGTCGGTCCCTTTACTGATGCTGCTGCTTCTTTCCCCCGTGGCATTGGTACTCCTCTGCTGCAGCGTCGTGGCAGAGTGCTGCTGTCCCCCTCGGGGAGAGGAGGATGCCGGGTTAGCAGGTTCCCAAGCCCTGAACCAGGAAAGCAAAGTTTAACTGGGCCAGGAAGCAGCTCGGGGGCGTGCTAGTGCTTGGGAGCATCCTTAAGGAAGAGGAAATCTGCCTCTAGGGACAGATAAAGAGCCACGCTGACACTCAGCAGGAGGATTAGCGCTCTCAGAGCGATGCTCTCTCTTGCTTTGAAAAAATTATTCCTTGCCGCTGAAAAAAAAAGCCTTTTTGGTCTCTTTCCTGTCCTCAGTCCTTCTGTCTCTGAGAGAAAAGATGCTTCCATGTGGTCATGGCAGGGAACTGGGAGTACTCTATGAAGGACATGGTTTAGGAGGGTGGCTGAAGAGCTTGCCTGTCTGCTGGGCTGCCCCGAAGCCCCTCTTTCTGTGGCACTGAGGATGCGCGGGGAGCCAGAGCAATTAGCAGTGCAATGCATCCTTCGCATCTCCTTGGCGTCCCTCTCGTTGTTTCAGTCTCCGCTGCTTAGGTAAGGGAACCACATCTGGAGCTAAAATTACAGAAATGGGTGAAATCGGCCCGACCCCAGGCTAGGCTGGCTCGGCGGTGAGCTGCAGTTGTTACAGCTCCTTATGGAACAGCTTCTTCCACCAGCCGTAGCCGGTGAACCGGTGATTTACGCACATACTTGTATTTTTCCAGGGCTTTGACCGAGACCTTGTCTCCAACCAGCAAAATTAAGGTGGATGATTTCCAAACCAGACATTCATGAGTATAATCCTTATTTATGTGAGAACTTCCACAAGCCTAAGCTCTTTACTGCCATTGCACTTGTAGTGCCTTTAATGGCTGTAGGTACATAATGGATAGACCTTCGGAAGAACAGCATCATCAGTCAAGTTCAGTAACCCTTTTGCAAGCAGATGTGGAAGGATTTACCAGGACCTCATGATACGTCCACCTGGAAACCTCTGTATTTGATTTAAAGGTGCTCACGGAGTAGTAATTAACTCGGAACCACCAAGCACAAATACAGTTCAAGGAAATAATATTTCAGCTTTTCAGCGCTTAAATGGAAAAATGAATTAATCATTGGCAATTACTGAGTTAAAAGACTTAACTCGTGACTTGAAATACTCCCACACAATCTTGTTTCCGAAGCTTTCATTAACCGAGCTGATAATTACTACTACAATTAGAGATGTGAGGCATTAAAAAGTCCAAGATAATAAAACATACGTCGTTATTTAAAAAAATGTATCAGTCAGTTTTGCAGTGTGTAAGAAATTCACCTTGTCTCTTGTTTGGAAACGTTCCATTTTCCTGCAAATACTTGCCTTTTTGGACAGTAAAACTGCCTCGTGTGCTGGCCCAAACCGTCCTGGGACAGCCCCGAAACAACGCTCTGCTCTGGCTCCTTGTGTTTACCTGGGGGGGTCTGGTCGCCATCAGGGGTCCGAATTTGTGGAAAGGTTCTTTTTTCTGGAGGATATGGAATGAAGCTGGTATGTCTGGTGGTTTCTGACCGGGTCTTGTATCAGCAGAGATGGGATTTTTTTACTCATTTCCCTGTTTTTGTCCTGTTTGATACAAAGGCGATTCAGTGTCAGTCGTTGAAGGAATGACATCAAGTGCTAAACTAGGCCAGTACTGAAATCTCAGACAATCATGTCTTTATGGCAGAGCATTTCCCTGCAAAGAGACGGGCTCTCAGCCGCAAGGAAAGCTTGGAAAACAAGAAGAGGTGGGCAGGAAGGGAGGTCACGGAGGTGCAGAGGGTGGCTGGCACTGACCTGTTTGGGAGTTTGGCTGGGGGAGAAGAAGGGAAGGGAAGGGGCAAAAATGGACCCTGTTTTTTGAATTTTCAGAAGGGTATTTTGATGTACAGAGTAGCCCAGCTTTGATCAGGAGAAGGGTTAACAAACACACAAACGGACTGTTTAGTCAGATCTTAAACAGATACTTTTTTTCTTTTTGGCTTGTTAGCTTAATTATTTCTTGCCAAGAAAACATGGAAAAAGGCTGCTTTGCATCAATACAAAGTGATTTATTTCCTCCCCACCCCCAAACTTTTGGGTTAGCCACTGAACAGGCAAACCAGTTCCTTGCAGGGCCGTGGTGTGTCTCGGGCGTTCCCCAGCGCCCGCTGCCCCGGGATGCACGTCCTCGCCCGGCCCGCCTTGCGCAGCCGCTCTGGGAGCCGACGGGGGACCCTGGTGCCAGGCCAGCCCGAACCGGGATGCAGCGTTCAGGAGCGATGAGGACTTGCTCTGTGTTCCCTTAGACCTGTCTATGTTTGTGGAGTGATGCTGGGTGAATAACTTAAGGCTCTTGCCCCAGTGTGGTACCGTCCCTTTTAAGAAGAGAGTTCCAAAGCACTGATTTATTTAGCAAAAAGCCGGACGGGCAACCAGAAATGAGAGTCCTGGAGAACATAATGAATGAAATGAGTTATTTGGAAGTTGTTCTGCAGCTATTTTTTCTTCCTCCTTTGCACGGTGTGTGTGTATCTGTATGAGCATCAGCGTGCGTATAATTCAGCAGCCGTCGGCAAGGGGAACCGGGAGCTTCAGAAAGCTGTAGCAAAAGGCAAGAAGTTAGAGGAGATGCAAATGCATGCTGAGGTCCTCCTCCCCTCGCTGCCTGTGTGCTCATGGACAATCTGGGATACAGCTCTGCTTTGCAGTGCTGTTGGACTTTGCCCAAAATCTTACCCTTTTGGCTCGTCTCACCTTGTTGGCGATGGGCTGAAAGCATTCTCACATCAGGAATTCTCACTCATCTGGTCCTGCAGCTGCAGTTGCTTAGTATAAAGCTTCAAGGCTTTTGAAAACCATGGGGAAGAGAGAGATGGGCTTCACCCAAAATCAGAACATGTCTAGGCATTGAAATCCTCTGGCCTTGTTTTTGTTGGACACTGCAGCGTGTCTTTGTGGTATCAGTCATTAGGCAAAGCATTTGCAATAATTTATTTGATGCATTTTGTCCATTTTTACTCTTGCTAATTATACTAAAGCAGTGTTTGATGTCTCTGTATTTTTTTTTTTTTTTGATATTCAAATCAGATCCGAAGCATTATGCCAGCATAATCCTGCCTGTTGGGGCTATGGATAAACTATTTGCTCTGACTATTTACCATTTAATAGTCATTCTTCCAACTCTGTGATTGAGCAATGATGTGATCTAATACTAATTTTGGTACTTGGCTGGCTCTCTGAAAAACCTACAGAGAGGAAAAGAGATTTCCAGCTTCTCCTGCTAGCCTAACCCAGCAGGAGCTGTTCCGTGAACTTGCTTTTCCAGTCTCAGCCATTCGGGCATCTACGGTATTTCTAGAAAACTTTTCAACCAATATTTCTATGAACATAGATCTCTCATAAATATTTGAGGAAAACCAATAAAAAGGGCCACAAACCGAAGTAGATTCATGGGCTTTGCTCACATCACTGAACATTGGTATGTGTTTTCCAAGCTGTGATGTTGATGGCTTTTCATCTGATTCATCTGATTTCCATATAATAAGAAAAAGAATTGTTTTTCCCTAACTGTAGGCAATCGGATGAGCCATAAGTCAGAATTAAAATATGATTATCTGTTACAAAGATCACAGATTCCTTTCAAAGTTTCATTATTTACAATCCTTTTCTTGGTGACATTTCAATTCTCAGGAAATTATGCTCTAAATTGTACCTAACATGCTCACCACCCGCACGTAACACATGCAATAAGCTTATGAGATAGGAAGGGTGAACGTTTCCATTTTAATTTTGTTTTTTAATGAGATTTTGGAGTGGAGGGTGAGTGTTTTGCTAAAATATACGGCAGAGATTGCACAGCAAAGGAGTCTAACAGGGCTTTCAGCGGCAGTTATCTGCAACGTTATTTTTCTGCCATCTGGGTAAAACCCATCCCGTTCTTCCCAAAGCAATGTGAAGGTTCCTTGCACAGGAGAGGTGCACAGGGTCAGTAAAGCAGGAGTCTCGTCTCAAATCAGCCCCGAGGTTGCTGCTGTGGCTGGCGCAGGGGGAAGGAGAGGCCCCCAGACGTGACCCCCCCCGCTGCGACGCGGATTGCCCGCTCGTGCTGAGCGTGGCGCGGGAGCTGCCGACCTGTCCCCGCTGGGGCTTAATGGGTTTAGTAACGTGGATGTAACCTACGGGAGCAGCGTAGCCGCGTGCGGAAGGATGCGTGGCCAATGGATTCTGCATTCGTCGGCCGCCCGTAGCCCCTGCAGCAGAGGTGGGCTGCAGGCACGGTGCGTACAGCCTCACCTCTCGGGGTCCCTTCCTCCCTCCGGAACCCCGGCCGTTCCCCGCTGGTTTATCACCGGCACAACAGGATTCAGCTCCTTATGCGCTTCAGCACAATTTCCTTGAAAATGAAACCACATCCTTTATCTTTTTTTTTTCTGAAGAAAGCTTTACAAAACATATGTTTAGGGGGGAAAATAATTAAAGGCTGTAACTGAGTCAAAATCTGATCTCTGTTGATTTGACGTGACCCTAAAGTAACTTCGTGGGACTGAAGCCAAGCACTGCAGTTATTCCGCCTTTCCTTGGTAGTAAAGGAGCACAGTACCTGGCCTGTTACCTTCTGGGAAATGCACAGTTGGAGGTGATTTTGCCTCCTCTTTCTGGAGATTAATTGGTTTCTTTGCTCAGAGCAGGTCTGGAAATCAGAGGTCTATAGACGCCACACCCGTAATCATAAATGATTTATTTAAGGGTATTCCTTTCTCATTTAATTACAGCAGCAGCGTAGCCTAAACCCTATTTCCATAGGCTTACAAAAGGAGCTTCTGAAACCAGTATCTAATGCACTGCTCAGTGCTAAGTCCTTATGGGAGCTGGCGATACCGGAATTACACTGTTCCCATATAGCAGCTGCAGGCTTTCCAGCGGGCTGAGAGGCTGCCTGGAAGGACCATATGGATTTCACTTGTCTTCACGTTAGGAAAATACTCCCATTTTATACGCTAGTGTCCAGATTCTCAGCAAGCCTCTGCTGTTTACAGCCACAAAATTTGTCAGCTTATACGTCTGAACGCTGTGATATTAGAAGAGCGGATGCAGTAGAAATTCCCCGAGCGGCTCTGTAGTTACATCTCCCATGTCCGAAAGACAGCTGCAAAATATGCGTATTATGGTGCAGTTGCATTCAGAGAGCCACTGCACCCCAAATATCGCACATGGTACTGCAAAAGCAGGGGACTTGACGTTCGTTGACATGAACGGTCTGGGAGCTGGGGCTCGCGTGGGGGAGGAACAGCCCTGGCCGGAGACCCAAGGGTCAGCGCCGTGTTGGGATAGCATCTAGGGACCACACTGGCTACGGACTTCCCTGGGAAAACGTTTGTATCGCTGTGCCTCTCACAGATGCGAGTGGAGGTCAGAGCCCACTGGCTGGGGAAGTGTACCGAGGCTCCCAAGCCTTGCGGGGGGGGCTGGTGGGAGGCGGCGTGGGGATGCTGGGTGACTTGCTGGGATGCACCCAGGCAGAGGGGAGTCAGGGCTGAGCCCGCATTTCTGTTTTCTACATCTTGGCCCTGAGACAATCCTTTCTCCCTCCTAAATTTCAGAGTGCCCTGTTCTGAATTTTCTTCAAGCCTGTCTCTGATCCGCTCTCTATAAATAGTCTCTGCATTCAGCAGCTTAGATGAGGGGGGAAAAAAAAAGGAAGGGGTATACACTTTGCTGCAGAGCTTGCAAAGCTCGCCTTTTCAAAACATTCTTGTTAGTAGGAAGGGGAGGAAGTAATGGGCGTTCGAGTAAGTTAATGTACTCAGTGAACCATTGGAGAGCTGCCAACTCACATTTTTAAATAAATGTCAACATTAATTTTTAAAGTTTAAATGCATATTTTGCATTTTTGCTCTCAGCTCTCTCTGGTACTACAGGGCTTTCGGAGCTGGCACGGCCGGGCCTCCCTGGGGAGCTCCCCGCGGAGGCAGCCGGGAACGGGTGCTCGGAGCACCGCCGTTCCCATGGCATTTGCTACGTGGGCGTAATTCCTTCCTCGCAGAGGAACCCTTACCTGCTGCTTAACTCATGTCAAAAAAAAAAAAAAAAGTAGTTAAAAAAAAAGGGTTTTACGTTGTCACAGTGCTGTTTATTTCCTTCAGGCGATACCAAACTGAACCTGAGCAGAGTACGTGTGTTACAGATTATCAGTGCAATGGCATCTCCTATAAATAGGGTCGCTGCAGTTATGTCGGAGCTTTGCCGAGCACAGATTTAATTTAATCAAGGTATCTTTTAGTGTCAAGGCCCATCTGTTTAAAATTAGCACTATGATCTCTCTAGGCCCTCTTTAAAATCGTGGCGGTCCAGAATCTGTATCCCTTAAAGGCCTTTGCTGGGCTAACAGCATCCAAAGTGCTAAAGGGAAGGATATTTTTCTAAGGATGAAGTGCTCTTTGGAAAGCTCGTAGACAGACAGTAAAAACAAATAAGTGAAGAGGGAGTTGTGCCGTTCGCTGGGGACAGCACGGAGGAATTTGGCGAGAGGGAGGGCTGTGGAGGGTAGCGCAGAAGCAAGGTGTAAGCAAGCTGTTCCTTGGCACCGAAGCAGGAGGAAAGGTATTTCCAGATGGCAGTCGGAGGGACCAGCTGCAGAGAGGAGAAGGAAGAAGCCCTCCGCGCAGAGGATTCCCCCTGGCCCTGGCTGAACCGCCAGCGCAGCTGCGGCCGCGCAGGACCAAGGAAGGCAGCTGCCTCGGCGAGAGCCTGCTGGCCTGCAGGATGCCGGCTTGGCCCCGCAAGCTGCAGGATTTGCAAGGTTTTTCCCCCAGGACAAGATCCCCCTGAGCAAGAGCATTAAGCAGGCTGATGTTTGGCCTCTTCTCTCCCCTCCTCTTGCCATAAGATGCAGACCAAGGTCCCCAAAAGTGACCCGCAGCTGCCAGGTCTCATAACCTGAGTCCTTGGGTCACCCCACCAAGGAGGACAGGAATCACACAGGGTTGATTTTACCTCCACAGCGCCATAACGTATGAGCCTACTGGGAGCTGATGTCAGTATAGATTAGTTAAATATTTTTTGCATTAAATGGGCCTATAGCAGCACCTGGGAACATATCACTCAATGCATGAGCTTTCCCCTCTGTGAAATGCAAACGCGACAGGCTTCTTCCCAAAATGTACTGCCGTATCAGTCCCCTTGGCCACCACATCACCTTCGCCCCAAGGAGGAGATCGCACCACGCTTGCAGCCAGTTCAACTTGGCCTGCCTGCAGACGTTCCCCTGCCCGCACTGCTCCCCCTCTGCTCCCGTCCTTTTCAAAATATCAGCAGAATTTAAAGGCAGAGCTTGCAGTAAAAAAGAGCTGTGTCTTAGCAAAAAGAGCACATTTAATCACAGTTTGCAATGGCAGCTTGCAGAGTAAATAATAGTTGTCTTAAAATCATATTGCTCCTGTTCAGCAAACTCCTCTCCGTGAATAGAAACGCCACCCAGAAGGTAAGGCAATGTCAGTCCTCCCAGCTGGGGTCCCTCTGCAGCCACTGTGCCCTCTGCGGAGCCCACTCCCCATCCACACGTGCCGCTCAGGGCAAGCAGCAGATGCCCACCCGCACCCCACAGTAACGCGAGCATAAATTGTCGGTGTCTGAGGCCATAGGTTTAGCAGACCAGTGCCACTGAATAATTTTTTTATGGGTTTAGGAAATTTTTTTAAGACCTCCTAGTTGAGAATTCCCTTCCCCGTATGAAACTCTGTCCCCAGGCATGTGGGTCAGAAACCCGGGAGTTTGTGTCCAGCTTTGCGTGTGGTCCAAAGTGCCCTGGAAGCCTTGGGACCCCAAAGCTTCCCTGGGGGGACTGCCCCCGGACTGGCCGTAACTCCACAGGACGCTGCATTTCTGATGAAGCAGCATGTCTGGTTGGTGTTGTGTTGGTGTAAACACTGAGCCAGGCTGGGGCAATGCTCCGTAGCCTCCTCACGCTTCCACCTCGCCCACCTCGGGCCCCACGCAGGCTGAGCGCTGAGCAGAACCACCTCGCCTTTTCCTATCGCCTCGTCCCTGCCTGGACGTAGCTGAGACACCTCCTCCCTCTGCGCTTCTCTTGTTTGCAGCTCTGCCCGTGATGGCTGCTGCAGTCTCCAGGAGGAAAGACAACATTAAATCGAGAGTGAATTACCCACATTCATGGCGTGCTTTTGTGGCTGGTGGCACGAGTGACCTGCCCAGGGGAAGACGGGGCCACGACGAGCCTGTCTGACTCGGCAGGGAGAAGCTCTGAGTCACCTCGCTGAACTGCAAAGGCTGAATAAATTCCTTGGCCTCGGTGGAGTTTACCCTGGTGACTCAAGGCTGCAGATGTTTTCCATTTTCCTTTTTGAACTTGCTCTTTAATATTAACAAAAGTCATTATTGATTCCTTTTTTTAACCTAAAATGAAGATTATCATGCTGTCTGTCAAGCACGCGCTAGCACTCCTTAAAAGCAAGTATTTTATATAGCACCTTCAGATTAATATATATGCAAATAAGGTATTACAGATTAATTAGTATGCAAATCAAGCCGTGTGTTATTCGTGTATACATATATCTTTCCAACCCTACTGCCTGGATGGGCCTATGGGTAGCTTGTGTCCTTGTTTATGAACCTGTACCTATTACTCCACGGTAGCAGGGAAGCTGTCTCCGGCGTGCAAGCGATTTCATCTGCCTCTGCCCAAAGATACAACGCTGAGAGCATAAAGGATCTCCCATATTTTTCAAAATCATTTTTCATGCCTGTAAATGTTTTTAACTGAGCTGCTCACCTCCAGCTAAGATCATGTAGTTAGACTTCAAAATATCACCCTCTCCAGCTGATATCACGAGTGGGACACCATTTACCAAGGTCAAGTCACCAAAATCTCTGAGAGATGACAAATTTTACCCAGGTCCTTATAATTACAGCAGCGGAAGCCGCAGGCAGGACATTTGTAAGTGTAGGAGAGAAACCCTGGCATTAGCAAACCTAAAATGACTCGGGAGCAGCTGTTCCTGAATCAGCAGGTTGATGAATAACAGTAGGGATGACGTGAGCCGCTGTGCTGGAGGTCCTGCACGAGAGCCGCTTTCCTCGTGGTTTCCCTGGGACAAGCAGGGGCCAGACCCAGCCGGTGGCTCCTGGGGAAGGCTGCAAGAGGTGCAAGGGGTAGAGCTGGGACCTCCTGAGACAGCTGAGACCCCTGATGGCTGCTCTGACAGGCACGTTTCCGTCCCGTTTGTCTTTCCTGAACTCCAGACCACGTTCTCCACTCCACATGGGTTTGCGCCCTACTTATCCCACAGAAACATGGAGTTTGGCTGCAGATGTTAGAAACTGCTAGCCCAAGGAGCACAACCGTAGGGTCTTCTCATGGCCCTCGGAGCTCTCGTGGTGCTCCCTGCCTCATTTTCTTCCCCTTTTCCAAAACGGCATGGCTGATCTCTCAGAAGAGCTGGAGTAGCAGTCGGCTTTTCCAAAGCCTGTTTTCCCTGCCTTGCGTCACTCAGCACACAAGAAATGTGGGGACAGTTTGGTGGGAGGCTTTAGTACAGCCAAGCGTAATGACGAGCCGTGGGGTGGACCAGCCTTCTGTTTAATTTAAGAACCTTCTCCCTATGTTTTGAGCCCGACAGTGAAATCCCTGCATCCAGCTGCACTTCACTGCCTCATTACTTCATAGATCATTTCAATAATCTGATTCCAGGGCTCCCACACTCTATTCCCACTTCTCCAACCATCAGCCAAGAGAGCTGGGTTAAATTTCTTGCAGCACAGAGGGGACTAGAATAGACTACGCAAGAGCCTAATTAGCAATCTTTCCCTTTTACAACATATTGAAGTTTTCTAGGCATCGAGCCATATTCTTTCATAGCCTTTTTCCTTCCCTCCCTCTCTCTCTTTTTTTTTTTTTTTTTTTTTTTGGTAGCTTCTAATTTTTTATTAAAAGATAACAGCATTATGGACAGTACGAGATATTCTTGCATACCGCTAAGCATTAAAAAGGAGAGTGTCAGATATACACGATAAAAGCAGAGCTAAAGCAGCTCGGCATGTCGCAGGAGCTATACATACGGCCGCAATAAAAGCTATACCAGCAATTCGCTTTTAGCCAGTTCCTGCCTTCGGGCTTTCCTCCAAAGACACTCAGTATCACCTGCCCAGCAATAGAACTTTCCAGTTTTCTTCATCGGGCTGTATTTCTGCAGTGGGCCTCTTTGGTCCGAGTTTCCTACTGCCGGGGTTGTTCCCCAGACAAGTGGAAGTGTGTCTGTCTGTCTGCGTGTCCCGCAGGCCAACGGCAATTAAAACTTGCTTGGGCGCGTGGTGTGTGTTCAGCTGAAGCGCAGTCACTGTGAGTTCCCTGAGGACCAGCGGAAAACCCTGTGTATTGGATCATAAGCCTACAAAGACGTACGTTTTGGTCTCGAGAGCTGGCCGCCGGCCACCCAGAGCGTGGATGGTCCGTGGGAAGAGTGGGCAGCTGTTGAAAGCGTGAGCGGAGCGAGGAGAGGTGGTCGTTCCACGGTCAGATCATTGCCATGGGGGCTTTTCCCTTTCCCTGGACGTGCTGAAGGGGGGGTGATGGTGGGAGGTTCAGGTCCATGTCCTTCACCTACCTCATGTGAGGCTTTATTTTTTCTCCTGCAGCCTTAATGAGTGCCCTGGGCAGTCAAGTTAGATGTTTTTCCTCTGCCCCAATCAATGTTTAACGGTTCTCACCGAAATGACCGAGGCGAGCTCACCTTGAAGAGTCACTGGGGTGTTGGGCCATTTCCAGCTTGCCTCTATAAAACTGGACCTGCCTCTTAAGGATTTGATTAAGTTCCCACTGAATTCAAGAGCAAAACTGCTATTAAAACCTGCTGGAGCAGGCCACATGGTAACAAATGTTGGATTTTAATTTATTATAATAATATCAAAGCTAATGCTGGCTTTGCAATGAACCCCTGGAATGGTGGAATAAGAAAGAGGTGAAAAAGAACAGTGAGAAAATGCTATTAATTCAGAGACAGATATATTTATTTCAAGTAGATTATTCTTAGAAACACTCGTAGCATTATTTACAAGAATCTTTAAAAAATTGCAGTGCTACAAAACTGAGATTCATCACTGAGGTAAAACATTTCATTATTATTTCTCAAATCAATTCCCCCAGCAGAATATGAATTACAGGATTTCAGCCAGCCTTTTCAAGAAACCTCTTTTAAAAATTTACATAGCTTATAACAGATTGCCAGAAATATTGCAAGCAGCCATTAATTTACTCCTAACCAATTAAAGCCTATGCTAACACATGCGCGGATATGCACACACTTGTTCCTAATTTTTCTTCTGCAGTTAAGCATGAACAAAAAGACATGCCTTAGAACTAAAAAGAATTTGAAGGCATTTTCATGCTTTCTTCTTTCAGCCTCAAGGGCAAATGTGCCTTTGATAAATATCATCCTGTTTTTTTTCCTTCCAAAGAAGAAACCTCTTTACAAATCGCCACGTTTTTCTCTGCCGTTGATTGGCAGGTAGATTCGCAAACAGCAGCGTACAATGAACAATGTCTCCTTTAGCTTTTAAGTTTAGATGGGATGGCATTTTAATTTCATTAATTTATTAAGGATACTAGGCTGAAGAAAGGTATGGAACAACGGGATTTAGGCTTTTTCCTATTGCTGAATTGACAAGGCGATTTACGCAAACAGCGATGATCACCAACGTTCTCATGGGAGCCCTGGGCGCGAGCCCCTTTATTCGCTCTTCATTAGGAGGGATGGTGCTACTTCAGTTAAACGTCATCGCTTTGCAGTGATCTGCATACCCAGTAGGGAATTTTTACGGACCTTGAGAAAGAAGAGGTTGCAAGGAAAAACCCTCGTCGTCTCAGCCACATGTCCCGCTGTGCGTCTGGGGTGCGTGTGGTTGGTTATCTGAGCATCCCAAGGTGCATCCTGCTACCTGTGGGTGCTTCAGGCTGGCAGGAGGAGTTAAGGGGTAGGGAAAACAGCAAAAGGAAGCTTGATAAAAACAGCAGAATGGGAAAAACAAGTTATGTGGCCGTCAGTATTTGGCTCTCCTGGTGTCGCAAAGTGATGGCAGTGACTCATATCAAACCCACTTTTGGAGGAATGGAGGTACAAGAGGGCTCCTAGCTGAACCCAGGCCTTCTGCCTTACCTCTGCACATGAAGGTCTGGTTCGTAGCCACCTATTGCAAGAACGTATGTGTAACGGATGGAGCAGCCTGGCTTATTCACAGGGAATCTCAGGACTGAGTCAAACCAAATATGCAAGGTCTACCTGCAGCCTTGGCTTAGCCTGCAGTTTGTGCACGGAGTATGTCTCCGAGTCAGTGCAGCTCACACCAGAGCTGTAAGAGCGCACCAAGGCTGGCATGGCCATTGGGGGTTCACGCTTCATACTCATTCTCCTCGCCAAGTAAAAGCCGGTATGAAAATTGCTCTGCAAAGCTGTGGTCACCCGTGAGAGTTATCCATCTGAGCTGCTGGCTGTGTTCCACAGGGCAAGAACTAAGCATTTTCCAATTTATAGTAAAACCTAAGTAAGACAGATGAGGTTTAAAACATTGTGATCCATGCTGTGAACTTTCCACTGTGTTTCAGTTCAAGCTGTAATATTATGCTCGGTGTAAAAAGGCTTGAAATACTGGATGTACAATGGAAATACTGCCTTGTGCACACGACTGTACCTGGAGGTGTCAACACACTCATCTACTCATAGCATTAAAAGGCATCGCAAGCACTTCTCTGGGAAGGCACCATGATTATTTTTCCTTCTCCTGTGGCAAGGCTTGCTGCCCTTCCACATATATTAGTACTACAAATTTCAATAAGAAAAAGAAAATCAATTCCACTTGAATATCATTTTTGATGGTTGCTGTAACTCTTCTGATGGGCCCAAACAAAAGACTCCAGTTTAATGTGTGTGTATTTTGAGCTGTGCCCCTTGCTGACCCTCCAGTTTAATTTCCGTCCTTCAGATGAGATGAATGGAGCGTGAAGCAGGTCATATCTCAAAACACTGACACATGGGTTACAGACAGAACTCACAGGCAGGAGAGGCAGCCAGTTTGTAGATTAAATCAAAGCAGTTCTGAATAGATGGGAGGTCAGCAAGGGCCAGCTTTGACATTTGATAGGACCTTGTGATCAATCAACTCTTTCTTGGGTCTTCCAGGTTTCCTGATGACAAAGCTTCTTCAAATAAATAAATTAATTAATTAATAAACATGGACGAGACATGGCAAAAACTGCCACGGCAGCTCTAGATTGCGCAAAACGGTAGGGATTAATTATTATCAAAGATGATAATATCCGTTGTTTAAAGCAGCCAGCATGGAAGTTAGTGCTCTTTAATTGCAAGCATTTTGTCTGCATGCAGCGGCAATAATTTTTTGCATGGTGCGTATTTTAGCACTACGATTTTGGGAATAATCCAAAAGTGTGATAGCAAATGCTGGTTGTTTATGGCACTCGGGAGTAATCGGAAGGAGTCCGTGATTAAAAACCTACTGTTACGCTGAAAGGAAGGGTGAGGCGATATCCTGGCCTCTGATGAAATTTGCCCCCTGCTAAGTCATCCCTGCCAGCGTGATTCATCCAGAGGGAGTGCAGGAACATGCCTGAGAAGCAAATGTTTGGCTTTGGGCACGGACCAGACCTCATGAGATGAAGCAGGTTTATCTCAGATTCTCCATGGGAGGAAGCCCCCCACTGCCTGTGCGGTCTTTGCCACATAAACACGCTCCGGCAGAAAAAGCTTGGGAGGGGGGTATTCGCAGCATCACTCCACACCAGACCTGATTTTGCCCCTGTGATGTACGTGCGGCTTTTCCCATAGGTAGAGCCCACTGGAAAATCCTCTGTTTCAGCATGTTTGTTTTCAGAGACAACGTTAAGCTTTTTGGAGAGAGTATGGAGCCTAGGAGGGTTTGTCGTGACCAAATGGGGCTGAGCTCTCGCAAGGTTACAGGCTCATTATTTTGGTTTTATTTTTCCATCCTTAGGAAGACAGATGACATGGTTTCTTGCTCCCTTCCTTGCTTCATGCAAGAATTGGAAACACGGCGTCTATTTGGGGGTTGGCTGTGAATGTCATTCGGGATGATTCTGAAAATATTGTTTCTCAGGAAAATATTAAATTTAAGAAAAACTGCCAGAAGTTTCTTTTTGGGGCATGAAAGAAAAATAGATGCAAAAGCCTCGTTTGATGGCAAGGGATGGGCTGTAATGAAATGGAGAGGAGCTGATGAGGAAAGCAGGATTTGCAAGTTGGTTTAGAGAACAGTGAATTTCCCCAAGGAGCCACAAACTTCCCGGTGTGGTCTTAGCCTCTAGCTCATGGTTCATAGGCTAGGGCTAACATTTCCTTACCTTGGGGGATAAACTCCTTTCATCTACAGCAATATAAAGATGGTAGGCACTGCAGTGATGGAGAACCATATAAGTAACTTGACAGGCAGAGTAATGGGCTTGTGTTTCAATGCTCTGCTAAATAAGACTCCCTGGGCATCCCCAGACGCACACGTTCAGGAGAAATGAAAATGTCAGAACGTCTCCTTGCTGCCGCAGGAATTCAGCCGAGCTGCGACCTCAGACACCGGCTGAGCGGCCGGCGTCCTGCGAGGGCAGGGCCCCTGAGCCAGGTAACGGACATCAAAAGATGTTACCTTTCACAAAAACCCATTGATCGTGAGAAGGTAGGACAGGGGAGTTGGTAGAATGGCAGATGGGGAGATGGGGCTAGAAACGCCCGGCTTCTCCTCTCTCCTTGCTGTTCAGTCTCTTTCTGACTCGGGCTGCGGTCTCTGGGCTGCTCTACTTCTCCGTACTTTTGGGACTCAGGTTACGAGCCTCTTCGAAAGAAGGTCCGTCTGCACGCTTGCCAGCGTGCCCATTCTGCGCCAGTCAGCGCTTGCTCACCTCAAAAAGGTCTTGAGTGCAACACTGCGATGTTGCATATAGGTTGATGAATTTGAGTTCTGTGAAACCACTGCCTGTAGTTGGTGAAGAGTTAGCTAAAATGACACTGTAAATTAATAACTTCAAAATATTTCAGTCCTCTCTTCTTTATGCCTATTTATTTTATTGGAGTCCCTCAACCTACCTCCCCCTCTCATGGGCTGTTGGAGTCTTCTCCAGTGCTTACCCATCTTTTTCTCTGTGATAGCCCATATTCTTCCTATTTTCATCAGTCATTTCAGCATAAAGGTTTGTATACAGTTGTTTTCTCATCAGGACACCCCAAATCAACACCAGGTGTGTGCATGGGAGGAGGAGGAAGGTAGCAAGGTCGTTGAAGACACCCAAGTGCCAAATATGTATTCCCTGCAAAGAATACAGTTTGGGTTTTTATGAAGAACTCAAAGCAAATGCTGTTCATTTACTAAGAGGCGCATACAGGGAATGCTTCCTGTGATCAGCGATTCGGAGAACATTTGTGAGTCTTACAAACATTGTGAGCAGCAAGAGGCTATTTTAAGCTAGAAGGACCATCCTGGGGGACAGATGGACACAGCAGCAGCCCTGGCTGGGGAGAAGAGCCCCAGAGCAGCCAGCCCCACTCTGAAGCTCAGCTACTGCTTCAGCTGAGGCTCTGAAACAGCTCGGAAAGAATCTGGTTAAATATAATGTGTAACTGCATTTTATTACTTCATTTCACTTTATAGGAGCTCAATTTTTAAATTGAGAACTTAACCCTTTGCTCCACTGAAATAACGGGATATCTTCCTTTCCAAGCTGACAGTGGTGTGCACAGAGGTAAATCTGGCATCTCAAATGGCCTTACTCCCCAGAGGGTATGCAAGAAAAGCAATGAGCGGTACTGCAGGCAGATCCCCAGGGAGCCTCTCTTCAAGGGAAAGGAACTGGAGATTTTTTGCTGCAAAGGTAAAAGAACTAGATTTGGGCTGGCAGAGGTCAAGTGCCAAGGCCTGGAGGATGGCTTTTGCTAGGAGGTAGTGCTAGTGTCTCCTTGGAGAAGTGGGTGCGTGCAAGGGTGCGCCCCAGCGATGGGTAGCCCCCTTGTGTCACAGAGAGCAAGTTCGTGGACAGCCTGCAGCAACACTTTGATTTCTTGAAGGTCTTGGTCTTTATACTTCAAAGTCTGGGGTGTTCAGCACGCTGCCTCCCAACAACTTCTTTTGCTGTCCTCAGGCTTCAGGAGATGAACTCTGGCATTAAAAGCAAGCAGTGGGAGCAGTCTGCAGGCTCCCCAGACGCCCTCTTCTTCCATAACATTCTCAGTCCACCTCATCTTCAGAGACTGCTACTAAAACTGTATCCATTTTTAGGGATCTGTGAAAAGCAGGTTTTTCTGAAACCGTTACATGTTCTGTTCCTATTCCGAGCGCTGCCTTTGATAGCGAAGGGGCAGCAACCAGAAAACGGTTCGAATTCCTTCCAGTGGAGGGAGGAGCAGATGCAGACCTGATGTAATGAAATAGTACATGTGATGCGTACGCCCACAGGTCGTGCTAGCAGTGAGGGCGAAGGCTGCCCGAGACCTTCAGGACACTCTTTATCCACACCCTCCTCAGTCCCCAGTAAGCCTGTGCCTGCTGCGCGATCCATCGCTTGCCTGCCGCCTTGTAACACAACCCACTCCCTAGATATGTTGACAGATGCAGAAGGACATGAGGCAGGAGGAGAAGAGGCTGTTTGGTAGAGTTGATCTTTATTGCTATGGTTTAGCGAAATATGTCTGAGGGAAGGAAGAATGGCCCTTTTGAATCATTTCTTGCATTTATTATACAGCCTGTGGGGGCGAGGAATGCTCGAGGCAAGCTTGCCGCACAATTCCCTGTAACAGTGCCTGCTCTGTCTGTCTGTGCCGAAGAGCTCGCTCGTGTAGGGGAGCCCAATGTGATTAGAGCCGTTTCTTTACTCCTTGAGATTTGTCCTTCTGAAGGCGTCTTTCGACTTGAGCACCTGGTCTGAGATAAACCAATTTGTCACCACTATGTTTGATCATCCGCTACGAGGAAGGACAATTTCGGCGCAAGGTGCTTATAGCAGAACCAGTATTTATGAATTTGATTTTAACCCTTGAGGTACTGAATTTTGTTTTTCCTTTGCACTAAGCAAACACTTAAGATACACATATCGTGGCCATGGGTTCCTAGCCACATGCTAGAACCTCATTTTTTTGGTGACCGCACAATCATGAAAATTAAAAGGTAATTGAAATGCTTTAGGGGGAATTAAAAAATGGGTTCGACACATTATTAGTCACGCCATAATTTATTTGGGAAGTCTCTGCCCTGTTTTTTTGATTTGAAATAATCTTGCTCTCTCCTAATTCAAATACTTACCAGGCTCTGCAGAACACTATTTCCCCACTTTTATTCACAGTCTGAAAAGCAAACGCCATTGCGAGCTGCCATGTTTTTCACGCTTCATTATTGTACATTTTCTGGTACGTAATGAACTATCCCCATGAAAATTTGCTGTGAATTGTCTTGTAATTGCCTAGATATGAAGGAAAATGTGGTTAGAGTAAAATAACATTAACGTTAGAAATAGGAAGATTGCAGTTAATCCATATGAACAGAAATACTCCACCTCGTCGCAGAAAGAAGCAAGGGCGCTGGAGGAGAGCTGATGGAAACGGGGAGCGTGGCGTACCGTCGGGATCTGGCCCTGGTGGAGCAAGGACGGGGCAAAGGCGTTACCACAGGCCAGGTCTCCTGCCCCAGCGGCTGTGGGGAACCTGCTAGAGATGCTGCCTTCAGCCTTCAGGCCTCTGCGTAAGAAGGATATTCCTTAGCTGAAGCAAAATCTGAGAAGTTTGCAGTCGATATGGGGGGGCTGGAGGGGTTAATTTGTGGAAAATCACACAGCAGGGCAAAACCAAAAAGAGCGGGGGAGGAATTCTAGGGAATCCTAGAAGTGCAGCTAGAAAAAATAAGAATGATTTTAAGAAAGATGCAGAAAATACAAATGTAAATATAAATGCGAAGGAAAATGTGCCGTCCACAGGGAGGTGATCCTCGCGCTGCAGGATTTTGCGAATCAGGCTGGAGAAAACTCCAGAGGCTGTCACTGAGGAGCAAATAATTTGCCTAACAGTGAGCAGGACCGAGTGATCTAATAAAGCTTTTCCGTTCCTCCTGTCTGGGACTGGGAAATTAATGCTGGATGCGGTTCCGAACTATGTATGTTGAATGTGTCTCTGTCAGCATTGGGTAGAGGTTAATTTTGTATGTTGATGATAGCATAATCCGTACCGCGCTGTACCACGCGAAGGCAGGCGGTTAACCTGGGAGCAGGGAATGTTTATTTCATGCTTGCCTTGGGGTAAAAACTAATGGCAAACGTTGTAGAAACAGCATGCTAGATACCATCTTGTCTTTTATTTAAGTGTACTGATTTATCTCCTATGGGAGGTGGTGGAGTCCCTATCAGCTCCTGAGTCATTTAAAACTCGACTGAACAAAGCACTCATGAATAGACTCTTGGGAGCAATCATGAACTGCTTGGGGATGGACAAGATTAAATACGAGGGTTTTATCCAACTATTGTTCTGTGGATATAGAGTATTAATCGCTCGGGTGAGAGCAGGGCACCGAAGTGAGGAGGCGCCGGCGTCCCCTGGCTGGGCTCTCGCCTGACCTCCGTGCCGGTGCCTGAGCGCAGCAGCGAGGAACGCGCCACCACGTTCCCCATTACAGCGCGTTTGAAATCAAAACCTTAAAAAACATCCTTGAGGTATGTAAAGGAAACACCTTCAGGCTATGGAGCCAAATGCTCACTTGTTGAGACCTGGTGGCCACGTTCCTGGGCGCTTCTTCCTCCCTTGCTCAGCCAAAGCAGCATTTGGAGAAGAGCTGCAGAGAAAGTGCATGTTTGTCACGTGTCTCCTGGGGGTGATGCTTTCCAGCCATAAATAGATGTGGCTGTCAGTGTGACAAGTTAATTATTTTATTGGTGGGCTTTCAACAAAAATATGGGCCAAAACTTCCTTCTTCTACTCATCAGAGGAACTTCATTGAATTGAAAATAACCGTCCTTCCAAGTGAAGCAGATTTGGCCCTAAATCATAACTCATCAATTGTTGGCACCCTGCAATTTAAATCTGCTGCAATTTAAATCCACAACAAGGAAATAAATCTTTTTAAAAAGTATATTAAAATCAGTATTGATTATTCCAAGCAGGAGCGCTGCATTCAGAGCTGTAAATCATTTTTTTTAGGATCCCAAGATAAAATATTGCAGCAAAAACTGCTGTATAAAAAATCACTACGGTTTAATCATGTGGTAAATTACTAGGATTTTTGTATGTGGAATTTATAGGGCACCATTTCTTTTAGATTGAAAGGGAACATTCCTGATTTAGGTCTGATTACTCATCTACAGTTGGGGTTAATGTCATGTGTCTCTTTGGGGATGTGTCTTCCTAAGTAATGACGTCCTTATTGTGGGCTATATGGATCCGTTGTCAAGACGCCTTTAAATATATCCTTGATGGCACATGGAGGTACCAGCAAATTATGTGTTGAATTAACAGGTAATTCAATCCACCTTGGTGTTAATCCTATTGCAAAATAACCAGCTACATAAAAGCTATTTAAGTGCAATTTTAAAAAAGCTCTACGAGATATAATCTCTCTAATCAGAAACAGATTTTGTTCAATTACCTTTAGTCTTCTCTGTAAAAACAGCGAGGCCAGATCCACCGTGTCTCCCGGGAGCCAGCGGCACAGCGCGGTGCAGCCGGCCACGGGGGTCGGGCCGGGGTGCCACCGAGGCAAACTTGTGCTCCATCGCCACGTGAGAGATGGGGATGGGTTTGGGAGAGCAGCTACTCCTCCGGTCCCCTGCTGCCTCCCTCACGTCCCTGACACCCCTGGCCCAATGCCCCGTTCAGGGCTGATACAACCTGCACCCCGCTCCTGCTGCTCCGTCTTTCCGTTGGCTTTATTGGCTGACTACGAGGATGGGCTGGGAGAGCTGGGTTTGTTCAGCCTGGAGAAAAGGAGGCTCAGAGGGGATCTCATCCCCACGTACCAGCACTTAAGGGGCAGCTACAAAGGAGATGGAGACTCCCTTTTTACATGGAGTCCCATGGAGAGGACAAGGGGGGATGGACACAAGTTGCCCTTGGGGAGATTCCGACTGGACACCAGAGGGAAATATTTCACAGTGGGGACAGTCACCGTTGGAATAATCTCCCCAGGGAAGGGGTTGGCTCGGCCCCGTTGGACACCTTCAAGAGTCGTCTGGACAGGGCGCTGGGCTGTCTTGTCTAGGCTGGGCTCTTCCCAGAAAGGTTGGACTAGATGATCCCTGAGGTCCCTTCCAGCCTGGGACTCTGTGACTTGGGGGAGGTGTGGGGTGGTAGTTGTGAAAACGCTCCTTGGCACTTAAGATGAGGAAGGCTTGCTCGGGTGGAGCGGGGATGAGCAGCACAGGCTCCTCTGGCAGTCCCTTCCCTGCTGGGGATGTTTCCCTATGGGCGTGAAGATACCTAATAAGCTTCAGTGTTTTCAATCCCTGGAGCATCTCAGGCTTTGCTGGAGGGCCAGGGCTGGCGTGGCTTCCCTGCTGCTTCCTGAGCCTCTGTGCTCAGGGGGGTCAAAGCAAGTCACTTTGCAAGGGTCCGCACCAGCGCTGAACAGACGATAACACACACAAAAAAGTTCCTCTGCGCAATTCTGTTGCAATTTTCAGGCTCATTAGCTATGCAAAAGTATTTGCCCATCCGCTACCAAATGCCTTTCTATTGTGTGAATAATTGCTTGGTTTGCTGAGAAGTGTGAACCGTTTTGGTTAATTTTCAGGCTGCCTAGTTTGTTTCTGTTCTGGCTGCTGCCAGCAAAAGGTTTCTCAGCTTCTGCTGGTCTCTTGCGCTGCTGCCACATATTCCTAAGCTTAGCAGAAAAATTATAGATTTCCGATCTTCCAGTCAAATGCAGAATTCAAAAGGCTATGTTTTTCCCGTGGGTGAAGAGTGCACACTGTTTGAGGCACACTGTGGGGGCCTCGTGGCAGGTTAATTTGAAATGGTCAAAAATTAAACTTCATTCCTGGAAGAAGAGCCCTGTTCTTGGAAATGCTCTGTGCTGTGCACTCCTCCCTTGGAACAACTTTCAGAGCATCCTGTCAGAAACTAACAGCCAGCAGATGGGAAATTCAGAGCCCATCAGCCCCTTTCATTCATTCTGCTACTTTTCTATACATGGTCAGTGTTAATCCTGAATTTTTTAAGAGGGATATGGAATCCGTAGCTGAGAAATGGCTACAAAATACCTTGGTATGAGCCTACAGCTGGACTGTACGTGCAGAGCTACCTGGATCTGAAAGCATGGATCTCAACCTACTAAAAATGCATCTGTGGTCCAATCTCGTTATGGTCAATTTGTTCAGAAGGAGGATTAACGATGACTGGCATCCCCTGCCTTAGGAATCTGTTTCACCAGGGAAGATGGACAGCCATGTTAGCTTACACCCAGGTATGGAGGTCCAGGTGAGGCAATCACACTCTGTGGGACATTAAATGACAAAGATATGATTAATACGAGCATGAATGGACAAGGAAAGAGTTCCCTGAGCAGTCAGGACTGCAGAAGTCCTCCAAGAACTAGTCTGTGTTCAAATCACGTTTCTTTTTATATCAGCAGCTCACCTTAGGGGCAGACGTGTAAAGCAAAACACTGAAGGACAAACTGAACCAAAGACGCATCACTAGTTCCTAAATGTGTTTTTCCTGACCGCTGCACTGCAATGAGCTCAATCCTGCCGTTGTATCCCACTTCAATGTGCGTTCCCTAAGGGATGCGGCATAAAAATTGCAGCCAAGGAAGGGAAAAGCAAAAGTAACTTTATAACAACTTTGCTCCTTCTAGATTCTGGCGTATGGGAAGGCCAAAGCGACACATGATACGTGTTAGCGCAGCCTTTGCAGCTGCTCTAACTCAGAGAAGCCTTCCCAGGGCTGCCGTTAGGTTGCACGCAGAGGGTCTATGGCTTTCTCCTGTCCTTGCACCACCCTGCAGCCCGCAGCTAAGCGGGATGGCCTGGGACCACCAGTGCTGGCTCCACTCCCCCCCCGCAGCGATGTTGACACCATGGCTTTCAGGTGTCCTCGCAGAGCCCACCTATGCCACCAGAGCAGCCAGGCAGCGCACGAGCGGGGCAAGAATGAGCTTTCCTGTCCCTCTCCAGAAGGAAATCTATATCGTGAATAGAGCTCTGCACAATAGATAAGGCTTCTCAGATGAAAAACTGCTTCCCCTTCCCGGCAGAGTCTAAAATTTCTTCTGATGGTGATGACGCCTTGAACAATGACAACCTTCATTCATCTCTGCTGGCCAGGAGAGAGCTGAGAGTTCACATTTTAAGCTCTTTCACTGTGCTGAAGCCTCTCATCGCTGTTCAAACACAGTCCTCCATTAGGAGTTATTTAAGCAGGAGCCGCTTTCCCTGCTCCAAACCTCTTTGTATGAAATCCTTCCAGCACCGCATGTGGCATCAGCCAGCAGCTGATCTGGCGTGCGCTGTGCTGGACACACCAGTAACGGGTAGTTAATTAACCCGATCCATCAGACAGTTCCTTTCCAGGTTGGTATCCATGATTTTAAAGCTTAAATCTCGTATCTTCTTTCTATCTTTGTGTCATTGTCATACGTTAAAAAAAAAATAAATAAATGAGACTAGAGGGCACTTTTGATTACTACAATTTTTCTTCACATGCTTCATTTGCTGGGCTATTTGTATCAGCTGAGCTGTCTTTATTCGCCAAACTCTGGCAGGACTCGGGGCTTGCCCTTCTGGCAAAATGCAGTTTCATCCCAAATTTGTCTCAGCTTTTGCCTCGGTATCTTTGTTGTTTTCTCAAAAAGCTAAAATAAAAGCAAAGAACAATCAAAAGCTCATTGATTTGATTTTAGGTGCCAACAGTGCCTTTTTTCCACCTTAAAAACTCTTTTGGTCATGAAAATAATGACCTTTTTCTGCAAAGGAGGTATTTCTTTTCTACTGGAGGTAACACAAGAAGAATGGTCTCGCAATTAAGGTGATTTTGGACAAAGTTTATTCCACGCCTGGCTTGCCTCGGCCTCCTCGTGTGACCTTGGAGGTACGCGCCAACTCCTGATGATTCTCCTCTCCAGTAATCACGCTCTGCAAAGGTATTGCCAGATTAAAGGTCAGGCTTTCAAAAGTAACGGGTGGTTTTGTTTCTCTGACTTAACCTACAGAGGCACCTCTGAAAATGAAGCCCTGTTACAGATATTTGATGGGAAGGGAGGCATCCAGCAAGGCGGACACCTAGAATCAATAGTTGCTTTCAGAAATCTTGGCCTACACCCATGGATGCTTGTAAAGTACTTTAACATCCAAATGTTGGAGAAGAGAGAATGATTTAAATGTTTTGAAGTTATTCCCAGGGCTAGAAGTTTGCAGGATTGTGTCACAATGAGAAAAAAAAAAATATATAGCAAATGTAATGAGGAAATTCTCACAAGTTCAGGGAGAAGAAGATATTTTCCTAAAGTGCTTCTGATTGGCTTTAGTTTGGTCTGGTTGTCTTCTTTCAAGGCAGCCATAAATCTTCTGAGCCAAGGAGCTTTCCTGGGAGCCGAGCAGATGTCTGCTGAACCACTGGGTTTAACCCTTGCTCGGCAGCCCGCGAGGCAACGCACGCCCATGGCCTTGCAGGGCGTCAGGCCGGGGGTGATGTGCCGATTTACACCCCGTGAGTATCTGGTGTGTCACGTCTCTGCTTGCCCGCTCGCTTCTTGCCTCTTCGTGCACACAGATGTCCGGGCTCTGCAGTGGGGACGACCCATCCCGCCCTCCCAAGGTTGCTTCCCACAGGTGCCCCCAACCACGCTTGGGGCAGAAGGTCCCTTCTCCAGCCCGACGCCACACGCAGCTCGACAAGGGCGGCTGCTTCCCCGTAGGCGAGCGGTGCCCGCGGGTCAAGACTGGGGGGGGGAAAGGACTCGGAAGAGCATCTGTCTTGACCAAAAATAACCCTGCTGTTTAGGGGCCGCGTGAGAGGTGGGATCCCTTCTGAGGAATTTCATGCTTGAAAGGTGAGACAAGTCTCCTGAAAAGGTTATTATCTCGAGCAGACAAATCCTTCAGCAGGTTGGGCTTTTTTTTGTATACCTCAAACAAAGAGCCAGCACAATCAAAGAGCTGTAAGATCCTTTTTTTTCCCTTTTTTTTTTTTTTTTAATTCGCTGCCTCTGTGCTGTTCCTTTTCATTTCTGCTGCCCACAGAAACTACCGCACCTCCCAGTCTTCTGCTGAATGTACATCACACAGGAGGTGAAGCACTGGCAGTCTTCACAGGAGAAGCCAGGCGGCGAGGGGGAGGGTGTCTTGCATGCTGTTTCATTAATTTATTTTTCCTCCTCTACAGGGAAAAAGTAAATGTGGGTGACCCAGGGCAGACCGAAAAAATGCGTGTGCGCCGCGGTCTGGGAAGGAGCCTGAGAAGCATGCGATGAGTGTGGGTCAGCTCCTTCTGCTGCCGGGCTGAAAGGGTGCGGGGCTGCAGTGGGGCCGGTGCCGAAGAGTCCCGGGGGGCTGCCGGGACCCCCCCAGGCCAGGGAGAGCTGCTGCAGGCCGGGCCTCTCATGTGGGTACCACAGGGATGCTGCCCCTGCCTGCACCCGGCAGGATCTGCCGCTTCCCCTTTAGGAAGGAGGCTTTTCTCGAGCTCCCCTAAAAACCAGGTCTGGCATGACCTCAGGACCACTTGAGGTTAATATTCTCCCCCTTCTCCAAACGCCTCTATCTCTTCCTTTAGTCTCACCTCTAAAGTGCAAGTTGCCTACTCAAACCAACCCCACTGCGTGTTCCCTTCTGCCTGCGTACCAGGTACGATAACGGCAACAAGCGTTACCTGGGCCTGGAGAACAGCATTGCTATGGACCGGGTTTATTGTGCAACTTATTCACATGGAATTAATCTTGGAAATGTTATCAGAGGCCACTGCTGTTCTTGCGATGCGCTCTTGCTTTGTGAAGCCTTTGCTTGCGGGACTATTTCTAACACTCGGCTAGTTTTCTTCAAGGGGTTGTGTTGTTAATTATCTTGCTTGCAAGCAGGATTCCCTGGCTACCTAGCAGTAGATACCATACTTATTTTAAGGAAAATCAGCTGCACAGGCAGGCAGACTAGCTGCCAGATACAAAATGACTGAACTATACTTGCTTTGTTTATGGGTCAGACAAGAAAATTGCTGGCTGTGTAACGCCTGGGACTATCGCAGCAAGACCCCTGGGGCCTGGGGAGAGTCAACACCACACACGCCTTTGTGCCCCAGCTTGTTGTACTGGGAAAGAGCCTTGAAAGTCCACGTTTCTGAAACCAGACCTTTATACGTGTGGATATCGTCCAAGCGTTGCTCTGGATCTTACACTGGAAGGTGAACTGAGAGCATGTTTTGGCTCAGGTGCTGTAATGTGCTTTTATTGCTGTGCTTTGAAATACATCTTTTCATTTCTCCCCGGAGCACTCGGCCTTTCTGGCAGCTTGAACTCTGCCTCCCGTAGTGTTTGGGCCATGAAAATAGTTTGGGTTTGTCTGGTTTTTGCATTGCTGTGCTGAACGCCTTTGAGGACCACCCCGCCTGGGACCTCGCTAGCGATGCTCCCACGAGTGACGCTCACGGGGGTGGTTGCAGGCTGGCTTTCCAGCCCGCCCCAGGCCTGCCCTCCTCGCTCGGTGCCGCCCGTGACCGGCCGAAGGGGAATAGGTGCGTTTCCCCCGCTCAGCACTAGGCAGCGGGAAATCTGCTTTTTCTTAGGTTCGTGTTTCTACCAAGCCTCGCCTAATGAGCCTGATCCTGCTTGAGCCTGATCCTTCGTAAGCCCGACGAAGGGCTGATAGACGCGTGGGTGAGAGCACACCGCCCCGTACGGCAGCGCAGGGTCACGAGGGGCTCACAGATCCCTTCTCCCCTGTAACACCGGCTGCGACGGGAGCACACTGCTGTGGCTGCGGGCTGGTGCGTGACGCCTCGAGCTTGTGGCAGCACAACCCATCTACAGGTTTTGTTTTTTTTTTTTTTCCTTTGTAAAGCCACCGATTGTAAAGGGATTGGCTTTATTTTTAAGCTCTGCTACTATAGAGGGATCCAGGTGGTTTGTGGCATGACTGTGGGTCACCGGAATGTCTCTAGAAATGCTGACGTGTCACGTCTGTGTGAGACAGGTCATCTGCAAAGGTGCGGATGTGATTCTCCATTTAGAACATAGAGCAGCAGCCTGATTTATGTGAAGCAGGCGGCAAAGGTTGCAGTATGTGAAAAAGTAGCTCTCCCTTTTCTGTGCAAATAGCCTCGATTTCACTGAAAATAATCCATTCAAACCAGACGGTGAAGGTGTGCGGTGCTCATGTTGTTACACCACAGGCATTTATTCCCCCTCGCACCGCAAGGTTTCCTACGAGGTAGCTCTGGAAGGCTGTTCATCTTTCCTGGTCACTGTCTGGTTTGTTTTCATTTAGATCAGGCACGTTTTTAAACGCAACTCGGACGTACCGCTGCACTGAGGCTGCTGTTCCACTAACACACGTCCTCCCAAAGCCGCGTCCAGCTCTGTCCCCTTCCTGGGGGGCTGAGACGCCCTGTACCGCACCGGCCCTCTCGCCGCCCTCCTGGGGTCCGGGCGTCAGAGACCACGCGGCTGCCGCCGAGCTGGATGCTGTGCCCCTCGTCTAAGAATAGTCTTACTGTCTTGAACACTTGCCAGCCTCTGATGGCTCCGCGAGCAGGGGGAAGAAACACAGCCATTATGTAATGGCTTCTCCTGGGCAAGAAAAAAAAATCCCATTTATCGATCTCCTGCCTGAAAACCTCAGTAACTCCGTGTAATTGATGACCAGCTGTTAAGAAAAGCTGTTTGGAGGAAGAACATTTATAATTAAAGAAGAGACACTTCAAATTCAACTCGGCCTCCATTTTCTCATTGCATTTCTCCATGCTGTCTTGGGGAACAACCATCCTGCCTGGGCCTTTAAGCTTCTCGTTTCAAACCAATATATATTTGCCTTTCCCAGAGAGCAACGTTGCGTTCTCCGATTTCACTCCCTGTGCTACGAAGGGGAACTATTCATGGAGCTGTGTGAGAGAAAGAGATTAAGGAAATATCAAGACTAACAGATGGGAAGCAGGCAGTGGATGATGTGTAGGCAGGGCTGATGTTACAGCAAGTCTTATCTTGTTAGCAGAAATATGTTGCAATAAGCAGAGTTCTGGGAGAGAGGTTGGTTCTGAGCATGGAACAGGAGGAGTAATTTCTAGCTGATAAGGGGCCTGCCTGCGTCTAAAAATGTCGTATTATTAGATGCCCCAGTACCCCAGAACATTGAGATCTTGATCCTCTTTTTCCAACTCCATCTCCCCTGGGCTTCGGAGGTGAAAATGTTTCTGGGTCTCTCTGCTGAAAGCGTGACCGACCCCGTTTGAGGGAGACCCAAACTGTAGGTCCCTCAGCTTGAGCGTACAGTACAGCTCTCCCAGACCAGTGGCTATCCGCAAGTTAAGCTGCAGCCTGCCTCTCCTCCCCCTTCATAGACACTCTGAGTAAGGACTACACTAGAAAGAGATAATTTAGCATGAGAATTATATTACGCATTTAAATGTAAATTGCTGGGGAATTGACGATTGCTTTGTTTGAATTGTAATGATTCGAGCATGCATGGGTTTTTTCTTAGAGTACATTTTAACTGGTATTTATGTCCTTTTACATCCATCTCGAACACCAACGTGCACGTGTCCTTAAGCTTTCAACTGTAAATCCTTGAGCTGTCACATTCCCCGTTAGGAAACCCATTTCTTCAGCCTCTCCAGCAATTCTAGGCTGGCGCTTTTTTCCCCCCTCCCTATCTTTGGTTTTTTTTGGAAGACCTCTTATTTTATTTCAAGCAGAGGTAGGTTACCAGCCCCACCAGCGTGAATGGTGCTGCTTGGAGCTGAGCACGTGGGAACTGACCGCTGTGCTCTTCGGCGGCAGCCGGCCATGGCTGAGGGCACCGAGCGCATCTCCCAGACTCGGCAGCCCCGCCACCCTGGTGCTGACCATCGGCTCAGGATTCGGGGCTGAGCAGCTAACGTGCAGGAGATCTGATCCCTTTGCTTGTGCAGGGCGCCTGGAAAGGAACCACACAGAATGCCAGGCTGGAAGGGACCTCAGGGATCATCTAGCCCAACCTTTCTGGGAAGAGCCCAGCCTAGACAAGACAGCCCAGCACCCTGTCCAGCCGACTCTTGAAGGTGTCCAACATGGCCGAGCCAACCCCTTCCCTGGGGAGATTATTCCAGTGGTAACTGTCCTCACTGTGAAAAACTTCCCTCTCGTGTCCAGCGAGACTGCATTTTTTTCCCACGGCAGGGAAGGAGAGAGGGGGGAAAACAGATATGCGCAGATCTGTTCATAGCAAAGACCCGGCTTCATCCACGGATGCTCCTGTCCTGTTAGCGGGGTGCCGAGCACAGCCCTCCGTGTGAGCGAAAGAGAGTGAAAGGGTGGCTGGTTGCCCAAGGCTATTCTCAGGCTTGGCCCAGAGAAGGACTTTTTTTACCATTTAAAGAGCTAGTAAAGTGAGGGAAGCCAGGGGTTAATCACCTCTACCTTCCCCATCAAGTTTAACAGGCAGAGGTGGGAAAAGCCTGGGTTTCGGCTCTGTTTGCAAGGTGGAGAGCCGTGAATACCATCATTCACAGAGTCTTTCTGAGATGCAGCCAATTTTCAGGAATGCCATATCTCGTTCCAGACAAAACCTGCATGTTTCTCGTTGGCCTGGCCTTGTTTCTTGAGACTGCTTCACTGATTGATACAGGAGATAAACAAAAATTGAAATAACACATGCATGGAAATATAAACAAAACGCACCAGAGAGAGAAGACTGCAAAATCAGCAGCTCGTGGGGCTCGAACACAGCCATCCAGTCCCCGAAGCCAAGCCGTTGAGAAAACAAATAAATAGACAAATAGAAGTAAAGCTGACTGCGATAAGCCCCTGACCTTAATTGTGTGGATATATGCCTGTGAAAGCCAGAATCAAGCTTTTCCCTCCCAGCCCCCACGCTAATTCCTTTGGCCCCGGTGGCATAAAATGCTCGGGAGCCTCATCTGGTCCCTCCATCTCCTGCCTACCCACGCCAGCAACGAGGAGGAGAAATCTGTCATTGTCCCTCTGCAGAGGAGACCCGCAGGTTCATCCCCCCACGCCTGGGCTCCTCTCCGTTCTTAGCTGACTCCCAGCGCAGATGCCTGGAGCAGCAGTCGCTCACCTCCTGACCCGGATAGAGCGGTTGGTGACGATCGCGTATTGCTGATGAGGAGCTTTCCCTCGCTAGCACATATAACCTCCATCGATGGGGAATGGCTGTTGGGGAGTTGGAGAGGCTGGAAGCAGTTTTCTGAGCCACAAAGGTGTAATTATAGTGGGTTTCCTGCAGTTCTGTAATTTATCGCATTCGAAAAAATCACCCCTAGTGATGCTTTATGTAGGACTCCACCTGGTTAGATTTAAAGGCAACTGTTCAACCAAGATAAAAAGAGAAGCGGGATGTTTCTGTGTTAGAGGTGTATTAAATGGCCAACCCCAGCCAGGCCGCTGAGGCTGCCGGAGTCACAGGCCACCCCGAGGTGCTTCTCCCCAAGCCCTGCGCTCCCCACCGCGTGGTGGGTGCATCCTCCGGGCGCACCCCCTGGCTGCAACCACAGCGCGTTCCTGGGTGCATCCCTGGTGCTCTCCCGGGCGCACAGCTGGGTGCATCTGCAGGGCCACGGGAGGGCACAGGTTGCACCCCAGCACGGAGCTGCAGCTCAGAAACCTCCCGAGACCCCAGGAGGTTGCACCTCCCGTTTCTGGAAGCGTTTCTGCGGGAGGTACAGACGCAAGAGCCAAAGGAGCCCCTGAGCCGTGCTCCACGAGGATGAGGGTGCAGGGTCAGGCCCAGGCACTCTTCCTCTGCAGCACGTTGAAATTCACCCTCGGGCTCTCGCTCAGGGACCTGGCAGCACGTTTCCCAAGCGGCAGCTCCTGCTGCGGCCAGGTGGGAATTCTCCCCGGGGCGTGTTGTTACTCACTTTAAATATCTCAGATCTTCAAGCTCTCTTTTTCGAGCCTCAGACAAAAACATGACAGCTATCCCACAAATCAGCCACCTAAAGGAAAAAAAAAAAAAAGAAAAGAAATCACATTTAATTACTCCTGAAGGGGAACTTATAAATGAGGAACATTTATTAGTGCAATATATTTTTTCTTCAGTAGCTTTGAACTGATCTCTGATAGTGCCAGCAAAGTCCCGGCATAACCTTGGAGCATGTTTCATTATCATTCACATGGAAACTGCTGTCTTATGACTGCACTTTTTAAAATACAGTACATTTTTATAATTTCTAAGTAGGCAACCCAAGTGGACGTAACACATGAAATTCTATCCAGTCCTGGCACCAAACCCTGCCCTTTGCTTGGCCGCGCTGTTCTCTGCGTATTAAGGCCTGGGTGTAGCTGAGGGCTGAATTTCAACCCCAAGGTGAGCCTGCAGTCCCTTCCTCTGACAATACCCAAGCAAACATGCAGGTGTTTATGGATTCAGTGAATTTAATTTTAAAGTCACTCAAGCACTCAGGCAGCCTCTCTTCCTTCCTCCCTTTTCTTGGCACAGGCAGCAAGTGGCTCCTGGCTGGAGAAGATGTGACCCACGAGCTGGTCCTCATGATGGCTGGATCTCCAGGAGCTTCAAATGCCGCCCTGTGTTGCCAGTGCCGACCCGAGGGTACCAACATCTTCGGCTGCTTTCATCCCCTCAGGCAGCTCTCTGAATCTGCAAACCCATTCCCTTAGCTCATTAACAGATGGCAAAGGCAACACTAATCAATCATTTCCTGGTGGGGCTGCTGGTAACCCGTCAGTTTGGCACCCAGAGTGGCTCTGCCCCAGCCCCGCGGCCCCATCATTCCCAGGCGGGCTCCTGAGCATCCTGCTTCATCCTGGGCTTCATTTCAGGCTCGGGACAGAGGACGATGAGCATTTAGCCTGGGAGCCACACGGTCTGTAGGAAGTTCAATATTTTCTTGCCTATATTAAAGCTGTTGAAAAACGTGGTATTTTCAAGAGAAAGCAGTAAAAGAGAATAGGAACGTCAGGGTGAGGCTGGAAGACAACAAATATCGGGGAGGACAGATGTCTCCTTTTTGCTGATGAAAGAACTAATATATTTCCATTACTATGTAATGTATAGGCAGGGAAAATTACAAAGATAGGAAAATCCTTCTTGGTTTTCGCTCTGCTGGGTAAAAGTAATATTACAAAATACGACGTGTCTCATGTAGGTGTGACTTTAGATTTGTCACCAGGAACTGGGGGGCATGTAGATATCTCCAAGAGCCTCTCGTGGCTCCCCAGTGCCTGGAGGCAGCCTGGGCTTGTCTCCTCTGGCCACCAGAGGTGGTTATCCAGGAGCAGTCGGCGTGTGAGGTGCCGGGAGCCCCCCAGGTGAGCGTGGGCAGCTCACTGCCAGCTCCAAGCGCTGGGAGCACCACGGTGCTGCGAGAGCAACCTGCAGCACCTGCGGCTTCATTGTCAACTCCCTCCCCGATCTCCTGGGAATCCCCACTCTATAAATGAAGAGCAGCCAGCGCAGAGAGGGTGATGTTCCCTGCTATTGCAGGAACGAGTGCACTGGTGATCTGGGAGCTAAAGACGCTTGCCCATGGCCTGCACAGGGAACTGAGTCACACAGAGAGAGCATCTGATCTTCAGAGAGGGCTGGGGGGAAGAGGATGCAATTTCTTATACACTGGGTGTTGGTGCTCTCAAAAAAGCCCCACAAGGCTCCTAAAAAGCCCACGTGAACACCCCACGAGGTATGCCCGCACGGGTAGACCCTTGTGCGTCTGTTGAAAGGAGCTGCCTCCCTCCCCTTCCATCTGCCAAATATTCCCATGGGCCGCTGTTGGTGCTGCAAGTGGATTAGGTTACCCAGACCCCAAAGTGAGCTGCTTTGTGGCAGAAAAATGCATCCATTTGTTAGTTTAACATCAGATTTTTTCCCCTGGCAGAAGTTCAAGTATGTGCCACGGGAGCGATGGTTTCACTGCTGTCTTTGGGGCCTCGCAGGTTTTCCACATCTCTAAGCTCAGCCTTGTTGCTTCTTTCAGGTTTCCCCTCTGTGTTTCCCAACACCTCTGCCTGCGTTTTAGAGACCACCACCTTCTGAAAGCCATGGCCAGCCCAGGAAGTGCTACCCCAGGCACGCCAACCGAACGAGATGCCCGAAGCTGTGAGCAGCGACCAGCCTGGCCCTCCTGGGGCATAAATAAGAATAAAAGAGAATAAAAGTCAGGTGGCTTTAACAGGGATTGACTTCCTTTTTATTTTTTTGAGCTGTTCTTCACATGGTAATTTTGCTTTTAGCTTTCTGCTGCCTTCCTCGCAGCGCTGCTGTCTGCAGTACAGCCCTGCCAAAAGCCTCTGGGGACGGAGGGCGCTGCCACGTGCCTGCAGAGCAAAGGGGGTGGCAGGCAGTCCGAGATGCTCTCCTTCCCTAACCGAGGGGGATTTAGTCAAGCTCGCGAGTGTCTGCCAAAGCCACGTTTAGCGCAGGGAAACGATTGCAACACTCACATTACTCACTGGGGGTTTATAAATAAAACCAGCCCAGGCACAGTCTCTCCTGACACTGGAGGAAGGGATGCAAGGGGAGGCCCCCATATACTGTCCCACTGAATTGTTTGAAGCTTTTATCTCCAACAACCCTCCCTCAGCACGCAGGTGACAGTGTCCAGCACACCGTGGCGGGGGGATATAGCTGCAGGAGGGGAGCTTTAGCGTATCCTTTCCTTAGCAAACAGGCCAGGGTGATCTCCTTTGCCCTCCCTGGCTGCCCAGGGCAGGAGGGTTTCCTTGCTTGTCTTGAATGCACTGAAATTAAACCTGGGTGTTTGTTCCCTGGACCAAGTTCAGGAGACACGGATGAGATTTACTGTCCCACACCACATCTGTGTCTGACCACGGGCTTGTGTCTGGGAGCAGAAACCTTTGGATGTCCTAGCGCATACCGCAGAAGACAACACTCAGAAATTGCTTCCTTAAATACCTACTGAGCAGAAAATAATACTAATCAAGGGAAGCTCTTTCCCCTTGTAACGAGCTGACACTATGACATTGAAGCCTCTGATGCGGCAGCGATCATATAGCCACGAAGGTCGGGGACCCCGTGGAGATGCTGCTGGTTTACGCTGTGCCAAGCAGAAGCAAGGCCCATCCTCTTAAAAAAACATGCAGATATTTTCCCCTGCAAAGGCCATGGTTTGTCAGCAGCTGCTCACAGGCTCACCTCCTGCGTATCACAAGGTTTGGGCTTTTTCTCCTTAAATTTAAAGGTGATTCTGGGTTCTCAGTTTTGTTGATGGCAGCCACCAATTTCCAGTGAAGCTGCAGCTACAGTTGCAGTAAATTGAAGTCAACTGAAAGCAGGATTTCCTTCTTCATCATCATTTTCCAGATGTCCCCAAAGCAGTCGATGGAGCCTGCGGGGTCACGGGCTGTGAGCTGCTCTGGGTGAGAGCGGCGCGTGGTCCCTGCTTGGATCGTGCCCTTTCCAGCCGCCCCGGCCAGAAGGACCACGGGCACTCCTGGTGCATCGGCCAACCCAGAGTGTCTGAGGCACTGTGGGATAAATGAGAACGTTTAGGGAAGAAGAGGAGCAAACGTCATGCAACCAAGGAAACTCTTGCTCAAGTACGGGTATGTCTTCTCAATGCCTAATGGAGAAAGACACCTAATGGTTTCCAGAGCTCGGTAGCTGGATAAAAACAGAGCACAGAGGTGGTGGAGTGACAATATCTGTTAATGAAAAGACAGGATATACAGCTGGGGCTGTCGGGGACTTGGCCCAGCGCTCGGCCAGAGCAAATCAGCTGAGCTGCGCTGGAATCTGCACCAGCGATACTCAATTCTCTGCCTTGTCAAATGCCGTAAATTAAAAACAGAATAAAAAGCTTTTAAGGGATGTGTTCACTGACAGTTTAATATAAGTGGCTGTGGGATCATTTTCTACAGATAGGTTTATACCGGGAAAGAAATTGCAATGTGCTTCATAGCAGGTATTTTACTGTTATTGCAGAGTTTCCTGATGCACTTATTCATAAGGAGCGACTTTCCAAACAAGCATCAGTGGGACAGCGGGTCACTGTGGCCGTGCCAGGCTGAGACGGGGCTCAGCAGGGCTTCGCTTAGCCCCAGTGGCGAAACCAGCCTCCGTGGGCAGGGACACAGCGCGGAAGGGCAGGTGACGTCCCCAGCCAGCCGGCATGCCTTCCTTTGCATCCTCCGAGCCTCCGGTCCTGCCCTGCTGACACAGCATTGCCCCCGTCCAGGTACGGTATTGCACGTAAAGCCCCCGCCCACCTGGCATTTCGATGCAAAGAAGAAGGTTCCCAGAAAATGCAATTTGAACGAACAGAAGTTGTGTGTGAATTTTAGCTTCTGAAGTTTAAACGATCGGTTTTGGCACTCGGACGTGAAAATGTCACCTTTTTTTTTTTTTTTTTTTTTTGCAGTATTTTAAAGTAGTTGGTTTTAAAATTTCCATTTTTAATTCCTTCAAAAGGTTAATCTGAAGTTGGGATGAAACAGACATGAGTCAATTGAGTAGTCAATTTAGAGCTTTTGGGGTATTTTTAAAAAAAAATAACCCAAAACTTCATGACAACCCAAAATATTTTTTCCTTCATTTTCTCCATTTTAACATTACGCAAAAAATCACACGGGTCAAATTGGTGAATGATAATAGTGGCCCTTCTTGGCTGTTGAAACCCAAGTCGTCAACACAAACCACTTACGATCTGTGAGGCCGTGGTGAAGTGATTTGTGGCTGCTCTGTGGAACCTGCTCCTGCCACTGCGCTTCCATTCAAAGCCTGGGTAATGGATTTTCACCACTTTGCCAGCTTTCCCGCTGCTTTTTTTTCTCATTGTCGTTACCTCCGCGGCTAAATATGGAGGGCCCTCAGGAGACAAGTTTCAGGAATACTAAGGTAGTGCCAAATTTAAATATTAATGTTCCTGGATTTAGAGCAAAGGCGGCACCACTCATAATGTTTATTATTGCCATCTAAGAAATTCCATTAGTAGCATGGACTTGGCTCAGTGCTGATGGATGCCAGTGGACACCCCTCCACTGAGTCCAGCAGGCTTTGTATCAAATCATATTTGCATCTGAAGATGTACATCAGCTAAATACAGTCTAGGAGAGAAAAAGGTTGGCTTCTTTGGAAGGGAAAGGTTAAGAGTACAGCCTGCCTTTTATGCCTTTGCGTGCGTAATTTTTTAAAAGCCCATCACAAGTAATCTTCTTTACTGCAGATTTGACCATTTATTTTCTGCCTGGAAAGCATTAAAAAAAAAAAAAGCACTAGGGAAGAATTTTAAGGGGTATTTGTTTCAAGTGAGATACCAGGAATAATAAGAGTTTGGGCTTGTTAATACACTTTCTGTTTGGGTTGTCTTCTGGTAGGCAAGTGCTGTAAGTGTGAAATCAGAAAGATTTCAGATAAATGCACCAGAGGGAAGGCCCTTTGCGGGGAAGAGTCGACCCCGGCCCCTTCCTCGGCATCTCCAGTAACTGCCTTTGTTACTGAAGTTTCTACTGAGTGGCCGCCTGGTGCAGCCATGCTTCGCCCAGGTTTGCGTTTGTAATGCTCTGACTGTCACCTCTGTAAGAAGTACCAGCCCTTGTGATACCTTTTTTCCCGATAAAAAATTGTTCTGACTGGTTTGCTGTGTGCTGTGAAGCCCTTCCCTGTACAACTAGTGCAATCTGGAATTTATTTCCATTAGTTTAATGGAAATAGTGGTGCGAGTACGGAGTTACGAGGAGGTGAGTGTGGGAAAAGCTGAGCGTGTGTCGCTGCTGCCAGGGCTGCCATTGCATCCAGGCTGGTGGCATTTGTGTTGCTGCCGTGGCAGTTGTTGTGGTGTTGGAGAATTTATTCCACGTGCCTGACTTGTATCTGGTTTGTATTTGCCTTGCTGCAAGTTACCTCTGCCCTTTTGTCCTGCGGTTTTGGGTACGTTGTCCTGTCCCCAAGTTTTTCTTTAGACTAAGCCCATTTAGCCCATCTTTCACTGCTCCTCCCCTAGAAGACACCTCTCCCCCTTCGTTTACACGCGGGCTCATGCACGTACCCACCCAGGATGCTAACTGCTGATGCAATTATTACTATTCTTGCTTTCAGCAACACCTTAACTCTTCTGAATGGGAGGATCGATATTCTCTGCTCGCCTGGGAACGGTAATGGCTGACTGTGCTGCTCTGTAACATCGGATGAATAGTTAAACATCGGTGTGTTTTCATCTGGTGCGGCCCAAGCCTCCCAGCTGCCGGCAGCTCCCGGCGCCTCGCTCACGTATACGTGAATTTTTCACAAGCCTGTGCTGTGCAATGACCATGCAAGGCAGGGATTCCTTTGTTTCTTTTGTGTATCCTTAAACTAATGGTGTCTGTATTTGTTACATATTAATCATTTTTATAGTCATCTCTGCGTGATTCCTTCTATAAATAAGAATCTCAAATCTCTCTCCTATCTTGTTTACCACAGCTAATTCTTTAAGTTGGGTGTCTCCGCCAGAGCCGTAGTCTAAATGAACACAGATAAAATCATAACATAGGCTCGGCTGTAGTAAACCAGCATTTTCTTGGTTCTGCTGCAAATCAAACCTTCCAAATAATCTTTTTATCCAGTCTCTATAAATACCGTACAGCGGTGACAAAAGACAGGTGCCAATTTCAGACTCAAAGCTGTTGTGTTAGTGGCTGGCATTAAATATATAATTCCTGCTGTGTCTGCATCATCTGTAAATGAAAGTCTCCCGAAGGAGAAGCCTCCAGGGAGGGTAAAGAGCCGCGAACCAGTGACTGCAGAGTGTGCCTCCGAGATGCGAAGTTAGGAGGAGAAGCTGAAAATGTGATATGTCTTTTTCAGTTTGACCTCGGCCTCTAATAGTGTTTGGCAAGTCAGCCCGGCAGATAAATTGGTTCATATTAGAAAATGGGGTTGATTTATTATGAAATTGATCGCAGCCCTGTCCTGTGCTGAAGGCATTAGCGATAACGGCATCGGGTGCCTCAGCTCTTAACTAATGGGCTTCCCCCAGGCTCTCCGCTGCTGCCGGGCTTTTACCAGCAGCCAACAGCATCCGAACCACGCACCCCCGCTGGTCCCTCCTCATGGATGCAAAATCCTCCCCAGGCAGGGGCGTTTTAGGGAACGCAGGTCGGGCTTTCTGGACGGGCTGGGATCTCGGGAGCCTGCAACCATCTCCCGCTCCATCACCGTTGGGCAGGGCGGGCTGAGTTGCCCTGGAGGCAGCTGGCACTTCCCAGGACGTACGGACCTGCAGGAGCAGGGCCGGTGTGACCCTTGGAGCCAGCACCTCGAAATATCACAGCACTCTCTGTGGTTTTCTTACTGCTGTTTTCTGAAAATGGAAAGGGTTAGGGGGAATATGGAAAACTATCCAGCAAACATCTTCCTTTTCTTTTTCTTTGGTAATATCGAAACGTCTTTTAACCACAAAGAGAAGGTGTCACCAAACGTAACAAGGGAGTTCCGCTGCTTCTTGCGAACAAAGCTGTATTTGCCCACGATTGCCACAATCTGCATTGCAGTCGCCTCAAATCCCTCGACACGGCGGGGAGTAGCCTTTCCGTCTGGGGCTGATGAAAATGCAAACGTACAAGCCTAACATAGCAGCCGCTTAGACCCAGTAAACTCCGTTTCATTTGGGGAACTCTAATCTACGATTTACTGTATGGGTACAGATGTAATAAATCCAAAAAAGAGCATACCCAGTGTCAAAAGTCAGCCTCTTACCATAGCAAAAGGTAGGTCACATCTGGCAACAGCTGCCAAGAAGCCAAGGGACGGCAGCGTGTGTCTTATTGAAGCAAAACGTCCGTGTGGCCAAGAGCCCCAGTCATCTCCTGCACCACCCGAATCCGCTCAAGGACTGTCCTCCCAGGGTCGGGGTCTGGGGCACTAAGGCTGCCGAGCCCTGCGTGTGTTCCCCAAGATACGTTCCTCTCCAGTATGGATGCGCTTGAGCTGAAGGCCCTATAGCATCCATATCCTGCTCGTTTAACAAGCAGTCCTGGGAAGCATTCACCCCAGAGGGGCGAAGCGCGGCTCTCCCACCACCCCACCTCCGGCGGCAGCAAGCAGATAACATACAGATCTGAGCGAGACGCCGGGGGGCCCATATATTTTCCGGATAAATTTTTATAGGGTAGCACATCGGCCTGAGAAACAGTTCTGAATATTGTGAATAATTGCCTAACGTGTCCCTTTTTCAGGCTTGTGCTTTTATCATTAACACCTCCGATTAGCAAAAACTCGGTCTGAGATGTTCCTTTGATTTAAAAGGTTATAAATCTTGGGTGCAATGTCAGAGAGTGAATTTTACAATGCAGCTGAGCTGTGGACTAATTAAAAGACTACCCCGGTACTCTTCGCACCCAATACATCTCAGATTTGTGACAGCCTTCAAGAAAAGCCATGAATTGTGCGCCAGATGCAACCTATCGCTCTCTCCGTGTGTACGTACGCTCTGTGCGCGCGCGTACGTGTGCCACAGCCCGTGTTCGCGATGGCTTCCCCACAACCGTGTGCACAGGTGAAACTGTCTCATACCAGAGAATTTATAGCAGTGCAATCAATGACTGCAGTCCTTTTGCTTCCTCGCCACCGCAGGGTTGCTACCGGCACCTTAGAACTCGGAGCCGGGCGTTACACTTCACACGAAGAGGGTTCACCTACCCGCGCTGCTCCGGTGCACGGAGGTGAGATTCATCTAGCGCTGAGCCGTTGCTTGGGTCCTGATGAAGGTGCCCTGACCCATGCCTTGCGGACCCCGTTGATTCTGTGTAATTTAAAGTGAAAAAGGGAAAAATGCTCATGTTTCGCTTGACACTGTGCACTGAGTGGTCCCATATCTTTTTGGCTTGGGAGTCGATGGTTTGTGGTCAGAAACAGTGTCCTCCTCGGTGCTCTGCCGGACACAGAAAATCAGGGTGTCTCTGAGTGGGCTTGGGCTTCCTGCGGCGGTGTGAAACGGCTCTCTGCTTGCCGGGATCGCTTCCTAAGGCAACGGCTGCAATGGACAAGCCTCTCTCAACCGTCAGCAAAGCAAATATATAAAGAGCAAAAGGGCAATGTATATTTGAGAAACAAGATCTGGGGTGACCCGGGGAAAGTGGGAAATTACATCAGCCAGCTTTAGTGAAGGCCAAAGGCGAAATCTCTGAAGTTTCGTGGGCCAGTCTTTCATTTTTCTCAGTCATTCCCATTCTGTCCGTTGACGTCAGGATTTGGCAGTAGATCAAAAGGGAAAGAGAGGGACAGTTTCCCCCCTACAGATACAGAATTAGAGATTCATACCAAGATAGATGAGCTAGATTTAGATGAGAGGGAATTTCTGGTTGAGAGTGTTCATGTAAAGAGTATTATACAGTATTAGGCTTGTGTGAGCTCCCAGCGTAATAAAGGAGAATTGGATAAGCCTTGGCAGGAACACATCACTAGGACCTTGTTTTGATGAAAAAAACCTGGAAATATACACTTAGCTTTCCTACTAGTTGTAATTATCTGGCTGTATTGATCGTGGTGGTAAGGTTATCCGATGGGTAGGGTGTGAGCAAGGATCAAGTTCAGTCCGTGAATTAAAGCTGCCGAGTGTCAGCTCGAATTTAGACGCGTACAGTTTGAAAATTGTCCTCCTGCAACTGCAGAGCTCCCTGGGATTAACACAGATAGGCAGCATATGGAGCCTGTGCAGCAGGAACGGAGGCACCCGGCACTTGGCACTGCTGCTCTGTATTATGCAAATAGCTGGGTTACGAAAGAAGGAAACAAGGGCAGAATAAATTGGGAAGTCTGGTCTCTTCTGCAGGCACACGTAAAACCCTTGGTGGCATTAATGAAATGCACAAACTTATGGAAAGGAGGACGGGCTCCTCAGCTCTGATTTCAGTCCTACAAGCGGGCAACACCTTGAAGGCAAGACGTGGTGATTACTGGGGTTCACACGTGAGGCTTTGCACAGCGGGGGCATCTCCGCAGCCTGCACGGTAAATTACGCCGTTCCGTGGTCTCCAACACCACAACCAGAGCCAAAGTACAAGAACCAGCAGTTTTGGCAGATGGGGCTCTCATTAACATACCATCCCTGCCCCCGGAGGCAAGCCTGTCCCTTCTGCCGCTGAACTCTTGGGCAGGGAGGAGGCAGGACGAGGAGCAGGAGATGATACCCGTCACGGCTGCGTTGTGCATCCCAGAGTACGCTGCTGTGCTGCAGGGACACAATACGGAGGGGGCCCAACCCACCCCCTTCAGGCAGCTCAGCCCTCGCCCCCGGGCACTCACCGGTGGGCTGCCCCGCAGCTGGAGGCTTTCCTGTAGGGTGTCCAGTGAGGGCCTGGTGGCAGGACGTTTCTGGGAAGCCCCAGCCTTGAGCGAGCAGGGTTGCTCAGCTTGGTGCCCACCAGCCTCAGTGCTTGCTCTCCTCTCTCAGCCTTGGGGCCACCGACCTCCAGCTGATGGCCACCCTCCTCTTCCTCCCGATGGCTGGTTGAAAAGACAAGGGGGGGGAAGGGGAAGGCACAAAATGTCTTAGGAAGGCTGTGCCCTGCTTACCGGCCGCTCTGTCATCCCATCCAGGAGGTGGCTGCACGTCAGTGGAGAACGATGTTCCAGCAAGGCACACAAGGTAGCCGCTCTGCAGGGAAGATGTGGACGTCAGGTAGCTGTGAGCTGCTGAAAGGTCCTCAGGGAAGGCTGCGCGAGGAGCAGCGGCAGGACAGACCCGAAATCTGCCCCCCTCCACTGCTGTTATTTGACTTTCTCCATGACCGCCGTGCAGTTGCCTGTCCATTCACAAGCATTTGTTGTGGGCTTCTCTGAGTATATTTTGGCATTTGAGAGGTGTCAATCGGCTACATCTTAAGTGGCAATAGCTAATCGTGGTTAAATTTATTCTCTGCAGAACATGACGTGAAAGCACAATAGCATCGCTCACTTTCTCTGGGCTAACAGCGTGGTCAGTGCTGCAGAAAACCACCCCGGCAGAGGACGCAGTCTCTGGGCCTTGCTGTGAGCTCCAGGGATCCTGCACTCAGCGGTGCATCAAATGAAGAAAAAAAACCACCTACCCCCACGTCATTATTTATTCCAAAAAATGGCAACACCAGGTTTTCTTCTCACCTCTGGTATCTTGAGAAAACACTGCTTTCAAAAGTGAATTATTTTCGCTGGGTCCTTGAAATTCAGTGCCACTCATTTTGGATTTGAAATCTCTCTGTAGAGGTTTAGAGATGGAAATTTCAATCCCTAGGCCCTAGAGGATGTGCCGAGCGGGTGTTATATTGTATTCATTCAGAAAGCAGCCGTACCCGCCTGTCCATCAAAATCACAGGACTCCGTTGTCGTGTGTGCATATTCAGTACGCCAAGCAAGGGCTGTAAACAGTGTTCGTGAGATTTCCAACAACCTTCCACGGCGAATTCTTTACAGCGCAAATCTTTTCTATCGTAATTCACATTTCATACCTATTTTCCCAAATCTTCAAAGTCAGAGGACCAAATCCTTCCTTTAGCAGTACTACTATGAAAGCTACTGACTCAGGAATAACCAGAGTATGGGATTTGGCTTAACTTTTGGCTTGATGCCGATATAACGTTTCATAGACCTTTTTTAGGTGTTTCCTATTGTCATGGCAACTCTGATCAAAACCCTCCCCATGAATAGCCTTGTCGGTTGCAATACAAGCTCCTGGCTGACCGCAGCCTGCAGTTCTGCTCCAGTGTGATTTCACAAGCTCCTCTCGCTTGACCTTTCATCGTCTATCTTTCCCCAGATCACTTATTGCTCAAGCTAGAAATATATCTTTTGTTTTGCAAGAAAGCTTTAAAAATCTTTATAAGTGGTAACTACAGCCAGATCTTGCAGCTGGCTTCAAAGAGAGAGTTGCCTTAGGAGAGATTACGGGCTATACTAAGCACCTCTCCTGCACAACAGAGCATGGACCATGACAAATCCCTACGAGCATTGGCTTTAGCAGAGCCTTGAACTCTGCAGCTCCCTAAAACCACCCCGGAACACCTAAACCCCTCCTGTAACAGAGGGATAAGCCGAGCTGTAGGGAGGGGTGTGCTTGGTAAAGGGGATCCCTCCTGTGAACAAAAGACCCCGCGGCCGGATCCCCCCGCCGTGCCGAGGCAGCTAAGAGAGGCCTGATCCCACCCTGCTCGCTCAGCTCCGGGGCAGCGGGGTGGACAATCCGTATTGGTCAAGGCAGCTAGATTTGGCTTTTTTGTATCTGATTTTTCCTAAGGTGTTTGAACAGGCACATGGGAAATTGCAGCACTATGGAAATCAGCAAGAGTTTTGCCCTTGGCCTTCGGCAGGGCCAGGATTTCACCAGCTGTCTCTAAGGCATCATGCTTACCGAGAGCTGAGATAGCTTAGTGGAAATAATGTACATTTTGCATATACATCTTATCTGAAGTCGGTATCATTATCCCCAGACCAGGAAAATAAGGCAGGGAGAGGTGAAATCTCATGCCCTAAGGTCAGCCCATCACTAACCCTGGGAACAGAAGCGAGGTCTCTGGAGTTTCCCCTCCCACGTGGGAGCCAGTGCTTCAATCCATTATTTTAAGCACTTGCAAAAAAAAAAAAAAAGGTAGGAAGGAAAGAGGAATAGAAATTACAGGGATAAAAATCCTTCTTTATATATACATATATATTATATATACGCTATATATATATATATATAGTTTTGCCTTGTCTTGTATCTTCAACCCTGCTTTAAATAAAATCTCGCAGACTCGTCGGTTTCCATCAGGCAAAATTATTATTCGGCTTCAGAAAGAACATCTTGCCAAGTGTTGCCGTTCAAAAATAAGGAAAACGGCTCTGCCAAAATGCAGCAAATGTGATTACACAAAGCCAAGAAGACCATAATTAGATCATTACCATGGAAACAACCTAATTACATGTGTAATGCAGCAAGGTCTGAGCTGCGTAACCGAATGTGTTTTGCTATTGTCTAGCAGGGCCGTAGCTCTGCCGTTCGCCTTGTGTTATTAAGCCACCTTGATCATTTTGGATCAGGTTTTCTTGGACTAAGGCCCCCTCCCCATTACGGAAAGAATTAAACTGTGCATGAAATGACTTCGGCAGGACTGCCTGAGGCTCGGCACTGTACGCGGGCACACGGGATCCTGCCGGCACGACCGACGGGGCTCGGCCCCCACGGCGTTACCGCCCTCTTGCACCGAGATGCGGAGCTCCCCCGATAGCAGCCTGCAGTCCCTTAGCCGTGGCCAGGAGTTGACGTTGGATCATCAGTGCGACCCTGGAAAAGAAAGCCAGAGCTTGCCAGAGACTTGATAAAGGCTGCCGCCTTCCTCCGCCGTGTATTAATTTCTCCACTGGTGCAGTCATTCACCGCCGGGACAGTGCTGTATGGGGGGGTGGCATGTAATGGCCAGGCAAAGGTGCCCCGGGGTCCCCGTGTGCTGATCCGCGTGTTGCTTTCTTGCATAGCGGGACGGCATTGTGGAAACGGGGGTTAAGCAGAGCTGGGTTATGGTATTGTCTCACTGGTGGAAACCAAATCGGTTCTGAAGGACAGTGGTTCTTATTTTCAGGGAGAGAAAATGAGGCGAGGTGAAAGGACGTGTTTGTCAGCTTGGAGGACCGAGACAGAATTGTGAATAAACTCCATAAAATCCAAAATCGTTTCAGGGAGTAAAAGCCAGAATCATACATACATGGTTGCATGCCTTGCAGCATAAAATTAGACACACAGGGCGAGACAGGGGAGTCATTGATGAACCTCTGCTATTACCTCCGTAGGCCTCCAGCCCACCGCTGTTGAATCATGCGGTTGCAGTAAATATGACCCACGGGGTATGTACACGAAACGATGGCAAGCGCTGTCACCCCCTTTGCTGCACAGTGGGTTTCCGTGCCCGTTCTGCGGTCAGGCTGGATGTACCTCACTCAGCAGGGAGGGCAGAGGATGGCTCATTAGCTAAGGGGTACAGTAATCAGGCAAAAGCCAACGGGGCTGTCTGGCAAGACTACTGCTTCTGCTAATTAATGAGGAGAGATGGTTGCTGGGCCAGCTGCAGGTGTTGCTGCAAATTATGCCATTGCTATCCCTGCCAGCGAGCTCTCGCTGCAGCTAGCACATCTCCAGGTGTTCTTGCCACAACAATAGTCCCCGCTGTTCGTTTTGTCTCCTTCCAGGGAAAATAAAATGCTTCCTTTTGGTGGGGAGAAATGCTGATACCAAAGAGTTTTTCAAGCCCAGACTCCGCTCCTTTAATTTCTTCTCCTCTTGTTGTATTGGTCCCATTTTCCTCCTCTGATTTGTCCTCAAAGTCTCTTCATTTTCCATTCAAATTCCTTTGCAAACCACAGAATAAGGCCAGAGAGAAGCGCCTCGAGCGACACCGATTCCCCTGCTCGGCTTCCCAGCCATGAACACTAAGAGGATATCTCAAGGAAGCTGCCGAAACCTCTTCCCACCCCGGCTCTCTCCCTCTCCCCGATGGGGCCACGTGTCCTGCCGACGCTGGTGGCGACCCAAGACCTGGCAGGTAGGGACCGCTCGCCCCTCTCTGGCTTCCTCCCGCGCACCTCTACTACCAACTCATCTAAGTTTACTGGGCAAAGCCTGATGTTCAACCTCTGCGCCGAGTCAGCAGAATGAAAGAAGCAGCAGCAAAAAGCCCAACCCCCCCCGCCGCGTTCTCCATTTTTGCCCCGTATGCAAAACCCGACTGTACGGTTCTGCCGAGCGCCGATGCCCTGCTTTTATCCCTCGCATAGCTCAGCTCAAAATACACCGCGATTTCAAGCAAGGCCCCTGCTGTGAATGGTCTGAGCAAGCAGGCGCTGCTGCAGCCCGGCCGTGCCTGCACTGTGCCGTGCTCCCGGCGCAATTTGTACCAGCCCTTGGCACTAAATAGGATGAGAAAAAGCCAGCAATCTTGAGAAAAATCAATACCCCTTCCTCCCATCAGCTCAGGCAAAATGTCCTGACATGGCGTTGCAAGAACAAAATTGAAGAGATATGAGATAACTTAAGAACTACTCGCTATTATTACTACTGTTAGTGTTATTTATAACGCAGTAGTACTGAAGAAGCCCTGCTGGTGTAGAGGGTGGCTTTAAGCAGTAGCATCTGGGGCTCTGAAACAGTTATGGAAATAAAACCAAGGCTGAAACTCTTCATGCCAGACGTTGCATGTACTTGCTTTACGTGCTTAAACCAAAAAGAGACTACCATGCTATTTTTGCCTAATTTGTGTAGTCCTGAGAAAGCGCGATAAATAAAGGTTAGTGGAACCCGATTCTAAAAGCAGGGGAAGCTAATAGAGAGTGTTTGTGCTGAAGATAGGGTCTATAAATTCTTCTGCCCTGGAAAAAGTGACTGAATTTTACCATCCGGCTTCTCAAGTTCCCCTAAACAATGTTTTTCACAACAGCATGGTTTTTCAGAGGGCTTCAGCTTGACGTTCACTTTAGCTGTCTTCTGCTTAATTTTCCATATCGTTAACAGGAAAATGGTAATTATTTGGTGAGACCTACGGATTATTTGCAAATAAGGATGTACATATGTGGGTCTAACTGATAGGAGGAACGGCCATTACTGCCACCTCAAGCCAGCTATTTTCACAGGCAGGGCGTTAATCTCGCCGGTCCTTTGCACGGGGCTGTTCCCTGGTGAGGACTATCATTTACAGTATTTGGGAGGTGACCCCAAACGTTCCAGCTGTGGGAATATTAACCTGATAATCCTAAGAAATGGGTAGATGCGGCACTTGGCTCCCATCGGGGGGAGGAATCTGGCCCTGTGCGTGCTGCTGGCCCCCAGCACTGCCCACAGCTCTCGGGGAGCCTCTGCTCATGGGGGGCTGGGGGCCAGAACGCCCGGTGCTGCACCTCCGCCGCCCCCTCCTCCTTCCTCCAGCAGGTTGTTTTCAAGGGAAAGGCAGACATATTTTTTTCCCAGAGTCTTTCAGCAATTCCTTTTTTAAGAAGGGGAGCGGGGCTCTGAAGAAAAGAAGCCTGATGGATGGTGCACTTCCCAGGGCACTCCCCCTGTTGCAGAAAATGCCAGCAATGCAATTCCCTGGCAGACTAAATTATGAGTAAAACACTTGTAAAAGCCATGAAGGTATAAGCATTTAATTAAGGCTTTGGGAAGCTATTGCATTTTTTTCCTATTAAATATTAATTCCCTTTAAAACAGAACTTTTGAGCTGTTTTGAGGACACAACCGGTAGTCTAATGCTATCTAATTAATTAAAAATTTCATACATATATGTGTCAAAAGTCTGCTATTATTGCTGAGGACATTTCACTAGTATTTAAATATATGGAACCAAACATGATTTGCGTTTAAACGGCAATGATCCCTATGGCTTCCGGGAAAGGCAGGTCTGGTAGATGAAGTCTGACTTTGCCTCCCTGACTTCGATGTCCCAACAGTATGCCGAGGCAGCTCAGCTAGGATTTCACTCCGTAAATGGAGAAACGGCAAGGAAACAGCAGAGTTTCCCCCAAAACAGAGTACGCACAGGGTACTTTCTGAGCCCGCTGGTGACAGACACAACCTTATCAATCGCTGACATCCGCCTTGACACCGTCATGTCTCTTATCTGCTGAACTGCCCGTTCTTGTGTTGCTTCTTTTGATGTATTTCTTTTATTGCAGATGCTCGCAGGAGCCCTGTAATACCTAGAGTCGCAGGTGGGGATGCACCAGGGCCCTCCCGAGGTACCCACCTCAGCTGGGGGCGAGTTGGAGTCGGGGAGGAAGGCAGTGGCCCATGTCACCCCCATCTTCTCACGGCCCCACGGAGGCGTTGGACAGCTGGGGAGAGAAAGGGTGCAGAAAGAAGGTGGGGCGTGGGGTTTTAACCGCACGAGATGCATCAGCGGGATGTGCTCTCCTTTAACAATTACCTCAGTTGTTTCCATTTCCAGGATGACTTCCCAGCACTTATGCATTACTCTTCTACTTGTCTAATACGGTTCACATCGATTTTTCCCCTTACTCTGTGCTGAGTGTACAGTCTGAAACGCCAAAGACCTTAAAGTCAAGGTCAAGTTTTTATTCCCTGAGTAAACAAGCTGGGGAGAAGGGGAGAGGGGGAGCAAGCACTTATACCAAAAGATATACACAGAAAGCTATGAAACAAATATATTCCTTCTAAAAAAATTCCCTAAGGAAGAAGGCATACAGAAGATTAATCCTTTCAGTCTGCAATTTCTACATTAAATAAAATCCTTACTCCTGAGGAACAAACGCTAAGAGGAGGCCACTGTGCACGTGACCAAAACAAAGCCATTCTGCAATGTTAAAGTTAAAAAAGAAGTTAAACGCTGTGTAGCCAAGGTACAAGGAAGCATTAAGAATTGTTTTCATTTTGCGAGCCAAGCGGCTTGCATTTCGCCCGTGCACTGAGCACTTTTATTTCTCATCACCATATCCAAGCATTGATCCCATTACATCGAATTCCCAGTGTTATTTTTGACCAATTAATGAGACTCTATATTATGTTTGCCCATTTGCAATTAGAAGCAATGTTATGCAGCAAATAGCCGGCTGCTTATCTGTGATCCGTGGACTCTCCCGAGCCTGCAAATTTGGCTGGAAACTTGGTAAGAAATTATTTTGGCTAAAGATTTTGGATGCTTCTTGCTCGTGTTGAGCTGAAATACAATGAGTTCAAGTGTTTGGGGGCTTCTGCTTTGGGTTTCTTCCAGGCAGAGAAATGGGTCAGTATGAAAATAATTATAGAGCAAGGTGGAGATACAGAAGCTGCAAGGCTGGGTCAGACCCGAGCCCCGCCCAGACCCAATGCTGGCACCAACAGCGGTCACTTCGCACGCCTCGGGCAAGGGCAGCCCCTGCGCAAGAACATGTAGACACAACCCCTGAGAGCCTCAGCCCTCCATCTCAAAGGCAAGGGTTGTTTCAAAGCCCAAAGTCTGAGGCTTTATGCTCTTGCTGATATTTTTTCATTAAAATGAGTCAATACGTATACAGCCGTAATTGCAACCTGATGCTCTAGATCTTTTCAAGCAGTTTGGAAACAGAGGGCCCCAGCTGGAGCTGGCAGCGTGGGTTGGGGACAAAACAAATTATGAATTCAGTACACCTATTTTCAATGCTGATGTAATTAAATGGGGCAAAGTCTACGAGGAGATGTAATACCTTTTATTAGAAAAAGTGGTAGTTTAGGGGGGGGGGAAAAAAAGCAGGTATGTTTTCAGGCACACAAACCCCTTTTTCAGGCTTGAATGCCAAAAAGCTTGTCAGTGTATCAGCTGTGGTCCAACAAATGATATTGCTGCTCTGTATAAATACTGCCTCAGTCGTACCCTCCGATGATAACAGCTACAATAACACCGCTAATGTAATTAAAAGCAGTGGAGGGTGATTAAATGCCCTCTCAAAGCAGAGCTGGATGTGAAGTTTCCCAAGAATAGCAGGGTGGAGCTTTGCTGCAGACACAAAAATATTTGTACTTTCCCCTTTATCTTTACTCTGCAATTCTGATTTTACTTACACCAGTATAAATGGAAGTCACGGGGTTGATACAGGTACAGCCCCCTTTGGATTCTGCATGTTTTTTCAAAACAGCCTTACCGCCTTGTAAAACCTATCTCTAATGCAGAGGATAAAAGTAGGTCATCCATTTTCTCCAACATCCTGCTATCTCGTAACATTAACGGAAAGGAACAGCGTGTGCACATTTTATCCGGCGTCACCGTCACTGTATTCCATCAAATTATGACCCTTTAGTCCCGCCATTGGAGTGATTCCCAGAAAAGGCAATAATGTAAATGATGCACAGATAAGAAAGAAAAAAAAAATTTAAAACCTCCTAAGGTGGAAAATGTATTGACAACAAGCCAGCTTAGCTTCCCCTGGCATTTATTTTCATTTTATGTTTTTAAAGTGAATTTTCCCAAGACACCTCATAACCGACTTCACATGCAGATACAAATAGAAACAATTTGTGTGTTGCAGTAAATCTTAGAAGTAACAAATCAAGGCTTAGAAGAAGGAAGTCAAGACAGGCAAGATAAGAAGTAGAGAATGATTAAACAAAATAATTTTGGAAATTTAGATATTAGAATTTGTTCTCTGAGCGGGAGCAAAGCATGCCATCAAAGAGCAAGGAGATTAAGGGGTTTTTACACATAAGATTAGGCGGGGTGTGGAAAACATATCTTCCAGTGAGGGAAGCAGGAGACTATTAGATGCGTGAGGAAGGGGCTGGAGATTCGGGAAAGAGAGCGGAGGGCGGGCGTAAAGCCGGGCTGGGCGCGGGCCGGGCGATGCTGCGGCACGTCCAGCGCCGGCACGGGCTGTCCCCAGGCCACGGGGCAGCTCTGCTCCCCGGGGACCATCGGGGCGCCGTGCCTTGAACACACGGCTGCTGCAGGGGTCCCGTGCGGGAGCTCAGGTTCCGCTTCCTCCTTTTCCTAAAGCGGCGTTGCCAAGCCTGCCCGTCTCCGTCACCAAACAAAACCGCAGGCTCCGTCGGTTTGGGAGAGAGCGTGCCGCTGAGCTGCTCAGAAATGCTCCAAAGCTCCCTAAATAGGCACTGCCAATGTTTATTTCTAAACATCAGAGAACCAGGGAGATAGAGTAGCACTTTGACTGTTTTGCTTTGGAAACATTTGTGCAGATTCAACACTTGTCTGCAGCACCCTTCTGGGATGAAACCGCATAGGTACAGCAAGCGCCAAAAGTGCAGGCAGAGAATTTGGAGGGGAAATTCCAAAACTCCGAGTCATTTTGAAGAAAAGCCATTTAAAAGAAGGCTGATAAGGCAGAGAGCTTGTACTTCAGCTAGCTCGCTCCCGCCACAGCCCTAACTCTCCTGGGAGCCTCGTGTGGTTGTTTCTCCGCAACAAAAAGCCGGTAAGAGTCGCATGTAAAACTAGTCAACAATATTTTTGAGCTAACCGTGGTTTAGTTATTACCTACTAAATGCCACTGCAGGCCCTGACAGTTATTTTAAATGATTGGTTATACACATGTAGATCCATACTTAATGTCGCCTACGTTCACGTTTAAGGGAGATAACGTAGAACCGGCTGACGGGCAATCCTTACTTCTTTTTATAACCTCAGGTGTGAAGGCAGATTTGCCTAACAGGAGACCTAGCGCTGAAATCCTTCATTAAAAATCTCAAAAGTTCACAAATAATAATCGTTACGATTGTTGTCATGATGATTGCATTTAATTATTATTGCTCGTTACTACTATAGATGATAATTATTAATGTACCCACAATAAACACATCAGCACTGGCATGGCCAGGGTGCGATGACAGGTGGTTTTCTGCCTGTTCTTAAAGACTTTGCTGTGTTAAAGGCAGCTTTTCCAGGTGTCCCTCCGCTGCCTAGCGCTGCGGGAGGGCTTTGCCCATGCCACGGGCTAAGCCCTGCTCCCGCTCGGCCCCAGCAGCCGTAGCCCCCGGCAGCACACGCAGCCGTGGCTTAGTAGCTCAGCATTATGGATTAGCACCGGCAGAAGTATTGGGAGAGAGCGAGTTATCTGATGTTTTCTGCCTCCTTCTTTAAAATCTATGGCTGATCCACAAGTGGATGATCCTGAGACTGGCGTGGGAAGGGGAAAGTGAAAAATCCCACAGATTGAATCGAAAACCTCCCGCTCTTCGTTAGCATCCCTGTGTAGGAGTGGATGTTCACGGAAAGCAAAGGACAAGGACAGATAATACCTCTGGGGAAATTTGTTACTACACGGTCACGAATATATTGTTGAGGGGTCGATCTAACGTGCTTTGGAAAGTTCTGAAAATTTGGGGGATTTATCCAGCGCGTGTCATTCTCCAAACCCAGCCCGACTTGCTGTGAGCAGCGGCAACACTGCCCTGTGCGTATCTCCTGCATCTATTTCCCTTTCCCTTGCTGGAGATATTTTTTATTTTATTTTATATTTAATTATTTAATAAAATAATATTTTATTAAAAAATATCTATGGTGTATTTTTGTTTCGCATGAAAGGGACTGGGATTCAGTAATGCAGAGAGGGCCTCACGGGAATGAAATCTCTGCCTGTATTTGGCCGCACAAATTCAATTTTTGTTAACCCTAAACTGGAAGGGAAGCTCGGTGTGTTTAACAGGAGTGACTGGCAGAGCTGGAGACTGAGGCTGTAGTATGATTGCCCAGGGCTGAGAATAACAGTAGGACTGGAAATGAGTTTTGAATTGTGATGTCCTGGAAAAATAGTTTGCAAAGCAGCTACGTGTGCTCTGAGTCACCGCGGCTGCAGCCATGTCGTTGCCCCATGCCAGCCACCGAGCCTCAACCTGCGCCCGGGGCTTATATAGGAAACCGAGCGGGGTCGCAGGAAAGGGAATAAACTAAAATAGCAGCAAATGGCACTGGCGATGCGCTGTGGGTGAACCCACAGAAGTTGCTAACCGCAGTGCTGGGCAGGGCGCTGAAACGCATTTCTATTTCTGGCCCACCGGTGTAACTAAAGCATCCCTTTTCTCCTGCAGAGCCTAGAAATGGATGGCTGAAGGCTCCTGTGTCACGAAGGGCATGAAAACAACCTATAGGAAACTGATGTTTATTAGGAATTCCTCACAATCCTGAATCTTGCAGCAAACTCCCAAAGGGATGCAGAGGGGAGGGGGAAAAGTACTGGATGTGCTTCTGTGGCAATAGGGTCCAGCTACTCCATCAGACATGAAAACGCTATAATGGCTAGTGTCCAGCCAGGCCCTCAGCAGAAGAGCTTTTCATCAAATTAGATGAGGAGGCCAAGGCCCAGAAAGCAGTGAGACTGAACGTTAGGTGTGTCAATAGCTTTTGATGAAGCCTGGGCTCCAATCCTGGCTCCACTGCATCCAACGGGAAGTTTCTCCATTGATGCTCAGATACCATCACAGTGGGGATGTGGGTACTGGGGGCAGCTCACGGAGCTGCCTGTGGGCGTATTAAAGCCCCAAACCCATCTGCTGTTAATGAACAGACTTTACAGCGTGTGAGGGTACCCCCAAGGGCTTGGGTGGCTTCAAGTGTCTCGGGGAGCTGCAGCATCTGAAGAGCTTCCCCACCACGAGATGTCCGCGAGGCCCTTCGGCTCCGCTCGCAGGGCACCGGGGCTCATTGTCCGCGGCATCCTGGGTGCAAGAAAGTGCCCGATGGTTCCAGAGGGTCCCTGCTCTGCAGCCGGCACGGCTGGGGCGGACGGTGAGCTTAAACACCAGCAAACCAGCTGTCTGAGAGCACCAGAGCCGAAACCGAGCTGTGCATAAACAGAGCCAGCTCCACAGCGACTGTTTGATTAAAGCTATTTTTGGAATCGAAACTCATGGGTGGGAAGGGAAGCAGAAAGCAGATAAATTAGCCATTAAAAAGCAGCGCGGCCGCATTGCTGAGCCCTATCGGCCATTTCAGGCGGTGAGTAACAGAGGAGGCGACAAATCCGTCTTTGTTCTGCTCCCTCGCTGCGCGTGATCGGGAGATAAGGCGTTAGCGAGGGTTCATTTTGCTGGCGAAACAAGGGAGTTATTCATTAACCCGCTTTGCTAAATAAAGCCCTGATAAGGGCAGCGCGCCTGGCGGGGGGCAAGCCCAGGTGCGGTGGGGCGGCCGCAGCTGTGGGACGCGGGCAGGCACGTCCTCGCCCTGTGCCAGGGCCACCGGGTCACCCGTGGCCGCACGTACCCGGGATGCCTCCGCGCTTTGGGGCACGGACCAACGTCTGGTTTAGCAGCCCCCCCCCCCCCCCCCCCCCCTTTTTTTTTGCACGATGAAAGCAGGGATGTCGAGTAATGGCCGGGATGCGTGGCTGCACGAAGGCGTTGCTTTCTTTTAGCAGTTGGAGATGCAGGATGAGTGTTACCAGTGGGAGAGGTAGATGAATATGGATTTTTCAGTTCGGCTGTCAAATCCAGAAGTGGGGGAAATTAGTGAAACCGAGCATTTTCCTCAGCAGGAAAAGAAATGCTCTTTTTTAATTACATAATGCTGGTTTAAAAAATGGTTTCCTAAAATGTAGGTCAGTTTCTAAACAACAAAGCTTGTTTCAAAACAAAGAGTCAAAATATTTTGTTTTGGTGACGTTGAAACAAAATGTCTCCCCATCTCCAAACCATTTCTTTTGACAGGCCAAAAGGAAACGTTTGAACACTTTCTAATTTTTTTCACAAATACCGCTAGTTCCTGCATTTCTCAGTGAACTTATCCATCCGAAAAATGTCAGTCAGCTCTAAAAATTACCATACATATAGAGCTACCTCTGTTACCACATTATGTCTCATGCAAGCGTGCCAAATATGAATTCCTCACGAAGGAGCTGGTTAGACTTCAAAGCTGACCGATAAAGCCTCAGACGGCATAAAGCCAATTAAAAGGGTCAAAATGTCAGTAAACTTTCCATTAACCCCCGCCAAGGTCCCACTCGGCAGGTCAACGCTATGAGCCAGGATTAGGTGGGGCTGAAGAGCACATTTGTGGAGGGTCAAACCATAGCTTGCACCCCCCACCCACGCACGCACGAGTTCAGATTAGTGCTTTAGCTCTTTGTTAAGGCAGCCTGGCTAAATCAGGGCTTCCTGGGAAATGCAGCATTTTATGGATCGTCTTGGGGACCCTGTTGCACTGCAGGTATCTAAGGAAGCTCTTTGCAGGCTTCTTGTAGGTAGGTTGTGTGGGGTCTAGTGATAAAATCATGCACACACATGAAAATCTGACAGTCCTTCAGAGCCAGGAGGTAGGTGTAGAAATGATGAGTCCGAAACATCGCTCTGCACCACCCCGAGGAAAAAGAGCAGCCCAGAAAGGCTGGTAGGCAGCTGCAATGCTTGGTGGGACTCTTCTTGTCTCGCTTGTCTTCAGAAAGCATCTTCTAGACGTCTTCTGGGGGTCGGATCAGCTCAGCTCCCTAATTAAACGTTAGACTGAGGCTGTTGCACGGATTTGATGTTTCTATTCCTGGGTGAGAGAAGTTCAGGCCTCGCTGGGGTGGGGGGGTTTTATGGTGTCAAACGATCCTCAGCACAGCACCTTGGCGAAGTCTTCCGAGGCCGCCGTCAGCACACAGCAGAGTTTCATTAGCTCACGCTGATTTAATTATAAATCCCCTTTTTGTCCCTAATCACTCCACTCAGGGATGGAAAGTCCGCAGAGCCAAAAACAGACCCGGTTAGTCAGCAGGTTTGTGAATATTTTGAGATATTGGAGGTCATAAGTCAGTTTGCCGGCGTTATCTTGATTATCCTATGGAAATCTTTACTCAGAAATAGTCTCCAAAAATGCAAGTTTAGCAAAACTTGGAGCTGAAATCATTGGAAAACACATTAAATGCACTCACCAAGCTAAATTCACAGGAGGGCAGTTACTGTGTAATAGGCAGATGCTTTTAACTACCCTTTACGTTCTGGTGCTCACTCACATCCAGAAGCAATAATATTGGTGAAAGGTTAGAATAAAAAATAATAACTTCCTAAAAACATAATGCAGAATTTTAGTTTTTATATTCAGGTCATTCAGCTGCACATGCACATTTTGGGTTTTGGTTGTTTTTTTTTTTTTTTTTTATAAACGAATCACACCTGAAAACAATCTGCAGGGGCTGCTGGTGTCCCAGGGCAGCTGGCAAGCGTGGCATACAGAGTGATATTTTTTGGGGGACCCATTTCTCAAGGGTATTTTCTCAGTCAGCCTTAGCGGTCAGGGACGCAGGAGGTGCCGGGGCTGGGAGCGCCGCTCTCTGTGCGATGTGACTCCGGGCTGTGAAAGGCACCAACAGGAGCCACCAGCAGCCCTTACCTGCCAGCACGCACGCACAAGTTGTGTGCCTTCGCCTCCATTCGCCGCGCTCCGTTACAGTGATTTATGTGCTGTCTTGTCATCTGGGGCGCTGGGGGACCGCGGGCGAAGGAAGAGCAATAAACAAATAAGAATCAGCAGAGGTAAAGCAGCGATGGGTCCGCAAATGCTACCCCCAAGCCGGCAGCAGCATTAAGGTCCCAAGGAAAGGGGTTAGGGGGTGCTCTCCAAGAGAAGGGCAAAATAGGGAGGCTTTGGCGAGGGGTTAGATCCCATGGAGGAGCGGTCCAGCACTGTGATCTTTGAAGGGCACAGGCAACACAACAGATTGGCTGTGGAGAAGGAGAAAGATATTGGAACAAGGTATTGGGAAATAGGAAAAGGAGAGCTGCTCCTGGGGAGGTATAGAGGGGAAGTCCTGGCAGATAGGCGGCGGGGGGAGCAAGGCTGGATTCGGTCTGCGATGCTGAACGTGGTGGGAGATTACATCTCCCCGCCCAGACAGGCAGGTGGAGCAGGTGTTGTGCGTCCCACAAAGCTGACGAGGCCAAAAAATAGTCTTCCTTTTTCCCCGTGTGCCCGTGCCTTTGGTTGCTGTTTTGACGCCTCAGGGCTCTTTGTGACGGTCAAAGTACAGCAGCATACCAGGCTGCAGGAGCGTTACATGCCACGGCGCGCGTGGAGGCAGATGGGCTCGGGAAAGGGCGTGGGGGTGGAAAGGACGTCAGAGATGCGCCACCGTCCTTACCCGCACAAAGGCTGACATCTGCACAGGTTGCCATGGTCATGGTCGCGGTAGCACCGGCAACCAGCAGCAGCGTGCCGGCCCCAGGGCCACGGCACCCACCCAGCAGCTGCAGCCCGAGGTCTGTGTGACCGAACATGGGCCTCCTCCTCGGCACTCAGCAGCCCTACGTGATTAAAGAAGAAGTGGGGCCCTTTTAGAGATTACTGGATGGTAAATTATTCCCTTCATTTGTTATTTGTGATGAATAATGAATTATTCTCATAACATTTACTATGCTGTTCATTTATTATACAGGACAGGGGGATGTTTAGAAGCTAATTATTGCTAGGAAAGCGCTACACTTGCAAAATACATGACTTTTGTATATTTTTTATATCAGTGCTTTAAGTGGGGGAAGGGCTGTTTGCCTGGTTTAGCACGATTGTGGCCCTCCAACACCCAGCCTTACCTCCCACCTGCGGCAGGACAGACCTCTCCCTCACCATCAGCAGCCGAGCTGCTCTGCCCCCTTTGCAGGAGGAGCCCCCGGAACAGCTCTGGAACACAAATTGTCCCTTCTCCTTCCATGCAGCAGTAAGGAGGAGCAGCGCTGGACTGGCTGGCGGGGCAGGGGTCCGCACCGCCCATCATCGTGGCCACTGTGCATCGCCCATCCCTCTTTCAAGGGGCTACCACTGCTGCCAAGGCCTCAGCAGCCGCGGCCGGGGAGAAATCCTGCGCTTGACTGCCAGGTCAGCGGTGAGAACGTCTGTCGCCTGGGAAATACCCGGAGCAGCGAGCGATGGCAGGGCTCAACGCATGCATGGCTGGAGAAGGTGGAGAGGGAAGTTGTGGGGGCCGGGAGGAGACGGCCTCCCGAGCATGGAGAGACTGGGGGGATTGTTTGTTATTCCTGTAAGTATTAGGAGACTAATATCCTTAAGAGTGGTCCACCAGCGGCTGTCAATTGTCAGTTCTAGTTGTCAAGACTAACCGGGCTGTGCTGCCGCTTGCCAACAGGTTCATCCTGGCCACTTATTGTTGATAAATAATTCATCAGTTAGTCTGAAAAAAATGTTTTTAAGGAGACTCGGCCCTCCTGCCCAGCTCTGCCCCCCTGGGTGCGTGGCGCCCCACGGGTGCCCCGCTCGCCCGCCACGGCCGGCTGTGTCCGTGTCCTGCCCACGCGCAAGAGACGTTGTCCTGCATTCCCCCGAGCGTCCTGCTACAAGAAGGCAAGCTGCGAGGAAGGTTGCTGTGTGCCCGAAGCTTTGTTGCTCCCAGCCTGAACGGGAGCATCGTGGACCCAGCCCAGGCTGCCTCTGCCTGGTGGGGCTCTCCTTTCTGAGTCTGGTGTGAAAGCGTGTGGGTCCAACCCACAGCTGGCGGCGTTACCGTTGATCTTGGTGGAGTAATATACGTTCACAGCATATGACCTCGTTCTGTGCTTTCTAATATCCTTCTTAGCTACATGATGTACCTAATATCAGTGTCCTCTTGTGGCCTCCAGTGATACCCTTGCATATCTCTGGATAACCGTTACCAGAGCTAAGCCAGAGAGAGGTTTATAAACCCATGGGGAGAGATAGTTCAGCGCCATGTTTCTGAATAATTGATTATCACACGCTTCAGTCTAAAAACGATCTTCAGTGATACCCTTTTGGCTGTGCCTCATCATCCCTTTTTGTTTTATTTTGATTCCCCTGCAGAAATCTCTCTCCACCAGCTGCCTTTGTAACCTGGTAAGAGCATTGTAAGCTGCCAGTAAATGATCTTTTATTTTATTTTTTATCCATGTAGTGGTAAATTATTGTGTCAGCACAGAGATGATGCAGGTGACTAACCTCATAAAATGTAGTAAATGATTAATAAAAATCTCAAATAACAATAGCTCCACGGGCAGATCATAACTCGCCACTCTTGAGCAGACCACATGCCTTTAGAGGACACCGGCTGATTGCTCTGTGGGGGAGACTTTTTTTAGCCATGAGTCAACAGAGAAATGCCAACCTAAGGACAGCTCGGGAGCATTGCTGAAGTACATCAGACGCGGTTTTTCAGCCATAGGGATCACCCGCTGCGCCGGGTGATTTCGGCATGAGCTGGGGTCGGGCAGGCAGGCGCAGTCCCACCGGGGCCGGGGCGCTGGCTTGCTGAGCACACGGCCACCGAGGAGCCCTTGCTTCAGCATCTGGGCATGGGGGGAGGCTCACGCATGTGGGTGATGGAGGGATGCTTTGCTAAACTGCAGCCGTGATCCCAGAGCCCCAGAACAACTGCTCCTGTAAATCCCAGAATTTTTCCATTTTTCTTTTTAAACAGGGAAACTTATTCTTGGGAAGGTGAAATTAGCCACTGCGGGTGGAAGGGCTGCTAGGCTGAAGCGTGCTCCCAGCAGATGTCAGAGGCGATGAGGCTTTGACGTGCAGTGACAAAAGCGGTCCCCTCTTCCTCAGGCGGCTGTGTGGGAGCAGGCGTCCCCCTTCTGAAACGCCTCGCCTGCGTCCTTGCCCGCACTTGCTCGCGGGATGCTGGCCCACCAGCCAGCAGGACTGGGAAAGGGGCGCCCAGGAGGAAGTTTTCTGTCCATACTGAGGTTTACAGGGCCTACAAAACTCAGTGCTTACACAGGCTGTACTTCAGCTGCATCCCCATCGGTTTGGCATTTACCTCCATAGACATAGTATTCTTGCAGCACACACACACAAAAAAATGCCTTTCTTGAAGCAACTGTTTATTCTCTGAAGGCACCATATGGGACAGAAACCTCAGAGAAAGGGAAACAAACTGTACTTTTCCATGAGACTCCAATTATTAATATTCCGGTATTGGCCAAGCACTTGTAGAGCTGTAATGAGAACATCCTCTTACGTGCTGTTTCCAGAATTTATGCACAACAAGCAATACATAAATATCAATTAATGAAGCAACTATAGAAAAATTAATTAAAACATGAGAGGATAGAAGCCTCTATTCAGCCCCCTAAAAAGGAAAGGCATGTTCAGAAACCCCTCCCGCCTGCTCGGAAGAAAGCTCTCAATTCCAGAGGAAGGAAACCATTAATTTTTTTTTTTTTTTTAATTGCACAATACTTTTAAATTCATTTCCATGAGCACCACAAACAGCAAATGGGGGAGGGAAAATCAAAGATTTCACAATTAAATTAGTACTTGGGAGCTGTCTCTTGCCTGTTGGTTACGATCCAAAGCCCCCTCCACGAAGTCCCTAAAGCCAGGGCTTTACTAATGGCACCTAAACCTATAAATCCACAGCTACAACCACTAATGCATTAATTAGCCTAAATTAAAATTAAAAACCGTAGAAGAAGGCAACTGAAGGTGAAACCCAGGCACACACGGAGAGGTTGCTTTTTTTGTTTTCGCCCGGCGTTTCAGCCACACTCTGGACACGGTTTGGTGGCAGGCGGTGGAGGTGGCCCTGGCTCCAGCACAACCACGGGAGCCTCTCCATCGGCCGCCCCGAGACATAGCTCACCCTGCTGGAAGGGAACGAGGAGCAAAGCAGGGAAATGGGCAAGGAGCGGCTCGTGGGCCGGCCAGGCAGAGGGGCCACAGCCCGTTCACAAGAACTTTCATTCACATGCGTGGGCAGGCTGGAAAACCTCCTGCGACCTGCTCTGCCCCCCACCAGGTGACACCTGCAACTGTATTTTCCTTTTTTGTGTGTGTCATGGTGATCATCCCTCTTGGTCCCCAAAGAGGCAGAAGCCATTCTGGTGCCACGGAGCCAGCAGCCAGAGGTGCTCCTTGCCTAGGCCAGGCCTAGGCCAGGCGCTAGGCTTGAGGCGCAGCGGTTGCAAACTACAAAACTCTCCGATCCTGCTTTCCCTCAGGCGTTTCCAGCCAAGAGCCGCGGATGCCCGTTCACTTTCAGCAGAGGAAAAGTGGATCGGTGTGACTGCCTTTTATAGTAAAATAACTGGAAAATAGGACAACCCGACAGTGTTTGTCCTGCTTTTCCAAGATGTGCGTGAGACCTGCAGCCACAGAGGGGATGAGCGCACTGACACTAGGATAAATAAAAGCCACAGGGTCCTCTGCACGGTTGCATAGATCTAAAGGAATAAAATATTAAATCGTGGGGGTTCGGGGTAGTCCAAGTGGCCAATTTAGTGGGAGGGCTCTCCGGCACCCCCTGAGCACCTCCTGAGCACCCCCTCACCTCCTGACCATTGCAGCAGTGGCTGCGGCGCCCTACAGAAAAGCAGGTTCAGGGGTACGTGGCCTTTCTGTTACATTACAAAAACAGCAGCGCCAACACTACACTCTTACCGCCTTTGAGGGACTGGAAGGGTTGGACCCGCATTACTAGCAACTGTAATGGTAATATTTTATTTCGCCAGCACCCAGTGCCAAGGTTCCCGAGGGTTTTTCTTCGGGCAGCACCCTATTGACTTTGCATGCAGCTGGAGGTTTGCCCAGCTCGGCGCCAAGCGTCGGTCTGAGCCAGCGCTTCAGGAATCGATCCACGCTGCTTTCATCCCAGGAGTTCAAGGTGCTTAGCAAATGATTGAACTTCATTTGACCTACAAAATACAGTATATTTTACAGCGTCTACCTCAAGACATTGGTGAACGGGCGCAGATTTGCTAAAAATCGCTGCGCCCGTGAGCCCGGGTGTCAGGAAAGAGCTGCCGAAGGCACCGACCTCCAGGCCATGCCTCGTCCCCTCCCTGCCCTGCCCAGGCAAAGGCCACCGCTGACTTCCTAACACTTTTCCTGCTCGGCTAGAAGCTGCTCTCTGGGGTTATTTTGCCTTCTGCATTTATTTATTTAACATCAAAAAATGCCATCCATTAACCACAATGGGTAAAAACGATAATATTTTGCATGTGCCTGGGGTTTCCTCCTCGAAGCTCTTTACAAACAGCACGAAATCAATTCTCACAGTGGGCTGGGCAGGTCAGTGCCTATATTAATGTATAGATATTCCCACAAATGGCTGAGGATGGCGTGCAGGATTTACACCGGTGCAACTGAGAAGTCAGTCAAGACCTGGGGAAGGCAGCGGCTGGGTCAGGACCGGAGCTCAGGATTACCAGAGTCCCCAGCTTAAACCCCGCTCTCGGCTTTCTGCAAAGTCCGGTTACAAGGATGTAACCTGGGATGAGGCGTCCCACCTAAATCTGCTGCCGGGTGAGCTCAGCCTGTGCCTTTATTATAGCCAGACTGTGTTGTTTTTCTCTTTTCCCTTCTTTCTGTCCCTTTTGGTAGTGCTTAGAGCTGTGCTAGTAGCAGCTGGTTCATCGATCCCCCGGCAGCTGGCAGGGAGCCGCTGTGCCTGGGGCCACTGCCGAGCATCCCCGCGGTGGTCGGCCGTGGCGAGCCCTGCCATGGCCCTGCCTCGACCAGGGACCCCGACGCCTTCGCTGCCTGCAGCCCTGCCTGGCATCAGCTCACGCGCCGGGATGAAGCAGGGCGTAGGGCCCGGTTCCTCATTTAACAGAACTTGTTAATTTTTCTCTTTTATAACCCGCAGCGTTATCAGCAGCAAATTGCCGGTCTCAATAACTTGTTAGCAAATAAAATGAAAGACAATGCCGCTGACATCTGTATGAAGCCGTGTCTGAGTGGCTCCGGCTCCTGTTTATTGGGCTTTTAGTATTCATTAAGGCCGGTAAACGGTATGTGTTTAAAATGCTGATCTACGCCGCGCGTGTTGAACTCTCAATCCGCATTAGCTGAGCCAGCGGCTTGTACCAACCCTGCCGCCTAACTAACTTGATTTATCATAGTTTCCTAAGCTCTGTTTATGAGGCTGTTTTGTTTGTAATGACTTAATATTTTTTTCACATGGGAGAATTTATCAACATCTGTGCATCACATTGCGCCGGGCGTCCGGGTGGCCTTGATCGTACTTGTTATGCTGGCGTAGATCCGGGGCGGAGGGTCGCTCTGCCGGGGGTCCTGTGACTGCTTTCCAAATGACAGCTAATTTAAAAGGTGGTGCTTCTTCTGGTCGTTAGTCTCGATGGAAGGGAAAACACATCATTTCCTCTCCTGTCCTTTCTCCGTCTGGTTGAGGAAAAGGAGTGCAGGCAGCCAGGAGGGCAGTCGGGCTGGGGAACTCCCCGCCACGGGCTGCCAGCCAGGTCGAGCGGCAGATTAAAAGGTGGATTGGGCATCGGTGCTGATAAAAAATGATCTTTGTGCATGTCACCAGGCACTGAGCACGCAGGGTACTCTTCTGACATTGACCCTGTCCTCTCCAGCCAGCTCAGCCCTGACCAGATAAGGTGCTCTGTGCTGGTCTGGCTCCTCTTATCTCGTGAGGCTGCGGCCCCGTCACGTCAAGGATTCCTTAGCGTGTGTACCTGCAACTTGTTCACCTGGTGCCCTCAAAACCTGGCTCACCGTCTCCTGAAAGCACGACCTCAGAGACACTTTGTTCTGGGCATGTTGCTATTATGCAAAGACTGGGCACCTTGTAGTGGTTTAATGATATAATTAAGCTCCTTCCAGTGGCTTTGGGATCCCCTCTGGCCTCCCTCTTGCAAACCGAGGCAGCTCCCTCTATAAGGGAATTCCCTTACAGAGAAAACATCTCTATGTGTTTGTGGCTTTGGGGTTTTTTTAAAGTCGGGGTGGGGGGGGGGGGAAGCTAAATATTAAAACATCAGGAACTTTCCCTGATACGGGATTACATCCAGCTTTACCAGAAATATGTGTGGTTTCCTACTTATCTGCCTCCGAGGGTGGAAGATGGACATCAGTGTCTCCAGAGAGGCTGGGGTGGAAACATCAGATAACGTAGTTGTGAAATGCTTTGGGCTTAGGGCGCGCAGGCTCTTCTGGGCCTCACTGATGGCACCGGGAGCTTATTGCTGCGGCAGAGATGAACCCGAACCACTGGACTCCCCACGACACCTGCCTTCAAAAGCCTTTAAGGTGGTGGCACCTTTTCGGGCCTGGGCGCTGCCCAGCTCCTGGGCTGGTTTAACTCAGAGGCGGGAGAGCACCTTCCCTCTGAGCTGCGACCTTGTTCCTTGGCAAATGCGTCTCCGTCCCCATGCGAGAGGGAGTTTCCACCGCTCTCAGCTAGGCTCACGGCTATTTTGCAATAGTAGTATGTGAGAACGAAGGCTCCAAGTTCCTGGAATAAATGTAGGGGTTTTTTTTGCATGATTGGAGTACTTCTGTGGAGGAGTTGCTCCTCCCTGCACTGTCTCTAGCTCTGCATGCCTTGAAAGCTGCCTTTGAAAAGTCCGCATCTACGTCATGCCACCACCCTGCAGGATCCAGATTTTGATCCTCAACCTAATGCCGTTGTCATCATTGTTTTTATTACTGTCATCTGTTATTTTCAGTCTGTTTATTACTCTCATCTGTTTCCATGTGCACTTGGGGAACTCCAGGGCCTTCGGTTCTTAAGAAGATCAGGGAGTGGCCCATTGTAATGAAGCGCCTTGTTATAAGGTCACACCTTAGAAAAAACGAAGGGTGGCACGTGCACAGGACCAGAGAAAGCCTTGACATATTCCTTTTAAAGGTGACAACAACAATATTTAATATGAGCGATAGAGCAAAAAGTTTGGACCAGACGGCGAAGGTTTCCCTGTTCTCAGGCAGATTAATAGCTCTGTTTTTTAGTCTGTTCTCAGTAATTCAGGCTAAATGAGATATGGAGCATGGATACACAGGTACCTGTTTCACCATTCGGAAAATTCCCAGTTACTGGGAAATTTTCTTTGGTTGGACAACAGACAAAAGAAAAAATCAAGGAAGACAACATTCTTGTGACTTGGAAAAAAGAAATACTCGATGTTGCTATTCAGAAGCTGACTGACGCATGTGAGGAAGCCACCTCTGGGCTGCGCAAGGCATCAGTGGGGGGAACAGGGGACCGAGGTGCGGCTCATGTGATTTCAGATCCCTTCCTGCATCAGGTCGGTGTTACAGCAATGGTAGCAGTAGTCCACTTGTAAACACACTTTACTAGGTCACACGGTGCATTTGTTTCCAATTTACTTATTCCTGGAATTTGGCGTATAACTTCTCATCCACAGCATCTGTGGAAAGTTTTATTAGAAGGGGAAAAGCAGTGAATAAGAGTCACCAGTCCTGGATTCGATTCCTGGCTCAGCCGCTAACTCGGGCCATCGTTATCCAAACAGCCACTTCGTTGTCTGGCGTCGTGCATAAAGACTTGCTGTCGTGCATGGCCGGGGCAATAGTACAGGACTTTGGGGGAACATCTCTCTGTCTCTCCATTTACCCGCATATAAAATAGCTCTAAGAACACTTCTCTCCCAAGGTTGAGCTGACATTTATGGTCTGCTTGGAAATCTTGGAGGAGAAGTGCTATTAAAGCACAGAGAATGATTATTAACTGATGGAAAGGTATTTTAATGAAATACTCTGGCAAGCTTCCCTTTACTGTACGGTGCCAGTGTTAAATAGGCTGCTTGAAGAGCTGCATATCTTCGCTTTCTGAGTGATTGGCTGAGAAATAATCAGAGCTGCTTCCCCCGGCGTGTTTGTTGCTAGGTTGTTCTTGTTTCTTGCCATCTCTCCTTCGTCTCCTCCCCAATAAATTCAGCGTCAGCTCAAAAGCTGAAGGAATCCACAGTTGTAACACGTAATCCTCGCTCGGGTTGGGAAGCGTTTCTCTGGGTGGTCCGAATGACACGTACTGCCTTTACGTAACCAGCCCCCAAACCTCAGCCAGCTCTGTCTCCCAAACGCTCTCACAGGTCCCAACGACTCCGTGGCATCTGTGCTGTGGCTTAGCCCATGCAGGACAAACGGCGAGGGGGCGCAAAGGCAATCAGAAGATGTGCAGAGATGTGATTTTTTTTGATCAGGATATGTTTCTTGGGAAGCGTGGGTGGCACTGGTGGCACAAAGCTGAGCTGGGCTCTGAGGCTGTCACCTTAGTGTGGGGTGATCCCTCACCTGCCTGGCCCCTGGGCATGGTCCTTCTTTGTGAGGCTTGACTCGTGTGAAATCGTTTTTTGGCCATGGAAGGCACGAAGAAGCAGCAGTTGCTCGTGAAGGTGGACGAGCAGACTCTCAGCAAGCGGTCGGGCTCTCCCCAGCCCTTGGAGCAGCTGCACTTGAGATGGGAAACTGCTGCAAGTCCTCCCAGTGGGCACGTTACCAGATACCATTTCCTTGTGAATGACCTTTTTTGCTGGAATTGGACCTAAATGTGCTCTGCTGAGAGGACAGTTCCCCTGAGCTGTCCCCATCCAGAGGCAATGCATCCTGACAGCTAATGACGGCTGTGGACTGAGAAGGCCCCCGTGCAACCCACCCAAATATCCCTGTATCACAGTCATGCCCTCAGCCTCGGCAGGAGTAGCAGCTGTTTTTCTTCAGACAGTCTTTCCCCAGGTCTGCGGAAAGAGGTGATTTTGGAGAAATCTCCCAATTCCTCATCCTGAGAGCTTCGGGTTAGCCATAAACTCTGGATACAGGTTGGCGTCTTCTTTGCTCACACTAGCCCTGCTGGGTGCCATGGAGAAGCGAGAACCAGGACTGTGTTTTGTGGCCGTCTCTAGCTGTTATCACATCTCCCGGCATGGGCAATAGGTTGGTAAGTCCACCTGTGTTCATTGAGCCCCTGCCAGTGTGCAGTATGAATGGAAAACCAAAACAAACCCAAAAACCCCTGCAAGCAGAGATCGTTGTAGAAAGATTGACTTCTGCAACCCAGTGCTACCTTCGAGGAACGCAGTGAAAGCCAGCCAAAGACACCATCTGTTTGTGGCGGAACGTGTAAATTTATATCTATTTCTGAATTCTTGAGTTATGAAACTGGAAATGTCTCAGCTGTAGTGTGCATAGTACATGAACCAGCATGGAGATCCACTCTGTGTTTGATCCCAGGACACGTGGAGCGCCTACTCATAGTGAAACTAAATGAGGCAAGACCGTAGCAGCCAGCAGGAACCATTGCAAAACTTCTGTGTCTCCTGGGGCCTTTGCAAAGCTCTTTCAGAGGACTCACCAGGGCTCGCCATGGAACAGTAACAACTGCTTGACGAGCCAGTTTCCCACATTATGTATCAGGCATTTCCAGTGCCTTTTCCCCCCAAATCAGCTGGCTTTCTGATCATGAATCACTCAGATTTGCATCAGCCAGAAGCCTTACTGTACGGTCCTCATTTTCGGTTCTTCTGCTCTCTTTCAGTGCTTTACCTCACACCTCTTCTTCTCTCAGTGCCCGTTCCTCACACTGAGAAGGTGACGTTTTCGCCTCCAACCTCCTTAAAATATTTTGGAGGGATGCTCGTGTCTCTAGGCAGACAGGTCATCCGCCATCAAAGGCCAGCATTGTGGATGGCACAGTGGGTTAGAAGCTTTGCAGAGTGTTCTGGGCAGCCCAGAGGTGGGTCCCACCTCCTGGAACCCCCCGCTTTGGAGACCAGCACTTCGGCTTAACGTACGTGCTTCGTCTAGTGACTCCCAGCCTCTGGTATTAGTGTATATCAGCCTATTGTCCACTGCATCTATTTAAAGTGGTCATTCTTCAGGACAAGACTTACTTTTATGAGTGTTTCTAGCCCAGAAGGGCCCAAATCCTTGTTGAATTTTCAGCGTGGTCCTATACAACAAACAGTGATAAAGGCGGGAAAGAAAGGGAACAGCCACTGGAGTGTGGAGCATTTCCATGAAATAATTCTGTAATACAGAAACGCTGAACACCGCTGGCCCAGAGTGATTATGATGGTTTTTTGCAAGCGTGAACATCCTTAGACTTTGGCGGTCAAGGTGACCATTTTCTCACCCATGTTCTAGCCTATTAGTCAGGCTGCGTATGAGAGCGCGCCGTCTTTCTGATATAACTACCCTGCTCATTTGTCTCACAAATACATTTCACCCCTCCTTGATTAAAGTTGCATAGAGCCTTCAGCTGTGTCAGTGGTGCAATTTGCATTTTACTTGGCTTACAAGCCTTGGGGCTTTGTCTTATGTTATATAGGATATGCTATACAACAATTAGCCTGGAACCAAGACAACAGGCGTTTGCATTGTAATGAGCTGTTTTCTTCTTGCACAGCCTGACTTGCATTGACAGGATTGTATTCCAGTCGTCTTCCAGTCACTTAGTGTGATTCTTGCATGTATTTTTCAAAAGGTTTTGGCCAGCCACACTGCTTTGAGCTGGTATGAATATGGCTGCTGGGGCTATTGGCTACCACTCTTCAAGCCGGCAGCGCTGACTGTGAATAATGGGGAACAGGTGAAGAATCAGCTGGGTCCTTTAATTATTGTTCTATGATTGCCTAACGTTAGGCTTTTGAACTGTTGTGATTTTTTTTGTTGTTGTTAAAACCAGATTATTTTATAGTTTTGCGCCATTAGCTGGATGCCATGAAATACTTTCAGCACCCTTAGAGTATTCTTGCTGTCTTCTGATTTCACAGGGTTTGAGCTCTTTCCTATTTATTAATGCTGCCCCTTGGATGATTCCAGCTCTCCTCCTCGGTGATTGCCTCTGATCATGTTATGCTTTCCTTTAATCTTCCTATGAAATTTCCTTAGATTCAGGATCCAGAATGAATTTGAGTATTACTGACCAAAATAATGTGCCAAATCTTAAAAGAGCCGTTACCACGTGGCATATATCCTTGCAGCTCATTACAGCAGAATCACTTTGAAACACAGTCTTGTCCCCTTCCCTGTAATGGGAAGAAATGATCTAGTCTTGATTATCCTATTGTTCCCTCTTTCGGTGTAGGATTAACATCAATCAGCTGGACAGCATGATTGATTTTCTAATTAATAAGGCATTTGTATCAGCTTGCATAACCACACAAAGCTTAATGGGTTCCCTACTGTATCTGAAAACTGATTTCGTGTGTGTGAAATTACTCCTGCACTTGGAAGCTTTTTAACTAGTGGTGAGGCATCCCTTCGTAGATCTTAGTAGATAGCCCTTAGGTAAAGCATCCTTCACGTACAGCTCTCCTGTGTATTAACTGCTCTAAAGCATGTTTCACCAACCACCACAACCAGATTTAAAAGCTTATTTTGAAAGATGACTTTTGTCCCAAGCCTGAAAAAAATTAAGAGGTGTGGGAAGAGAATTAATGCCCTTCAAGGCGAGCTCAAAACACGGTGGTTGGCACAACATTGCCCAGCAGGAACCCCAGGCTGGCGTGTAGGTTAGGGTCATCCTGGGGCTGCTCTAGCTTTCGCCTCACTGCCCTTCGGTCAGCCTTGTGCTGCTTGGTTTGGTTTATGCTAAAAAAAGTCCTGGGCTACCGAAATGACCCAAACAGCTTTACCCTGAGCTCTGGGAGCCTCTGCGTGCTCCTCCATGGGCTGCGTGCCAACCTGGATGTTGGTGGCTACCATACCCTTGAAGAAATGCTAGAGCATCGACAAGTCCTAGAGCCCTATCAGCTCTCTGAAGGGTCAGAGATAGCGGCTGGAGAAGAGAAAGGCCAATTAATACCCTTAGCTCTGCCCCGTGCCAAAAAAACCCCTGACTCTAGCTGCTGCAGACGTGAGACCGGAGGGCCATGGTGTGATGAGGCAGTGATGAGGAACTGGGGCATGTCCTTGGTGAATAAGTAAGCAGAAAAGCAGGAGGAGAGCTGCCCCACTTTGAGCTCCTGTTCTGGGTTACGGCAGCTAATCGCTGCGACAGCATAAATGATTTACACGCATGTGGCTGGCCCAGGGTGTGAGGAGCCTCCACCTCCCCCTGCGTTTGAAGGGCTGTTTGCAGCCAGAGGCACGGCCGCATCCGCAGCAACGGACCTGGAGCACGCTGCGCACTGGATTCAATGTCCCTGGGTAGATGGTGATGAACCCAAGCTAAAGCTGAGCAGAGAGGGTGTCCTGCGGGACCCGCCTGCAAGAAAAATACTGGCTCAAGAAATTCAGGTCTGATGCACCAGTTTCTTGCACAACTGACCTTCCCGCACTGCCGGTCTCGGGGGAGCAAAGCTGAAATCAATGAGAAGAGCTGGCATCTCCTTCGGTTCGACTTTGATCTGGCTGCGCTGAGAAAACAGTTTAATTCCCATTTCGCATCGTCATGCCTTTCAGCAGAAAGACAGAGACTGCGGGCTCTATTCCTGTTATGAATTGCCCTTTGGCCCACGGTCCCCAGGAGCAAAAAGATGAAACAAAGACTAAATCTTGCAGGCAAACCAAACAAAACGAGGTCAAACATGTTCCATGATTTTAATCTACCTTGTAAATTAAATGCAGTGCGGATGGGAGCATGGTGCAGCTTCTTCACAGTCTTCTGCCCTGGCTTACACGTCTCCAGCCCCCTTGCACTAAATTACATAAATCTGACGGCGAAAGCTATACATCAGCACAGATTTTGGCCCTTAGCCCTTACATACTGTCTAGAGAACGAACAAGCTTCACAGCATTAAAATAAATAGACTTACATGCAAGCCCGAGATGATTTAAATCAGCGCTCTGGTGCGCGAAGCAGCGGCCACCCACGTTGTAGTTACCGCGTCTGGGACAGACAGGCTGCGGGGGGGACGGTGGGGCTTGCACCGCTCGCAGCTGCAGGCAGAATGTGAACTGAAAGCTTCGGGGGAAAGAAGGCTCTGGGAACGGCCCGCTATGCAAGCGCTGCAGGCTGCTCCAGACCACGAAGTGCCGCACACAGGGCTGGGGGGGTTCCTGGCCGGGTCAAGCTGATGCACTTTATTCTTTGAATGATATGGTGGAAATGGTGATGTTGGTTTAAAAGGGTGCTTCTAGTAAAATGAGAACACCACAATTTGGCTTGAAGCTGAGCTAATCAAGTCATTTACTGCACGTGACATGATGGCATCTCCTTCTCTGTTGAGATATAATGAGATACAGTTAGAGGTTGGCATCACATTGGCCCCGGTATTTCAGGCCTGTTTAGGTTTCTGGAGGACAGAACAGTTTGCTGCTAAGGAAAACCCCAGTTTGCATCTGCACCAGCAGCTCCACACCTCAGAGCAGCAGCCGAAGATGCAAATTTTGTATAGCAACATCCCAATCCACCTGATGCAAGATAAAAACTTACGGGATTTCCCTACCTAGGCTGATTGAAAAATAAAAAAAAGAAAATTAATAAAACCGGTGGCCAGAGAACTCAGACGGTAACGATGCAGGGCAGGGTGAGTTCACAGAGCAATCCCTCAGGGTAGTGCCAGTCAGCCAGGCCGTGGGGCCTCCGTGGGGATGCTGTTGGCCAGCTGAGGCTGTGCAACCACTTTAAACTTCCAGGGATGAGTTTTAAACTGAAATATTTCATCCCTTCATGATGAGATGAAAAACACACCCTTACGATGACTCAGCTGGCGTGTAGTAAGGGAGGAGAGGGTGAAGCGCGTGAGCTTTTGGCTTGTACCTCCATCGTGAGAGACTGGCACAAGCCAAGGGCTCGGGGACCTTTCCTGCCCTGGTGCTCCAGCAGAGCAGGGGGAGCTCTGGGGGCTGGAAGTGCCCCGTTTGGCTGTCGGACCGGGTGCCTCCCCATCAGCGCAGTGAGTGTTGCTGGGTGCCGGACCTCCCGCCCTCCTTCGGATGCTAAAGGAAGATTTGCAGCTCTTGAATTAACCTCAGAGGTTTTCCCTGGTGCTGCTCAGCTTTCAGGCTCTGCTGCAGGCAGGTGGCTGCAGGCACATGCAACCCCGACACACGGCTCTGCCGCAAGAAGGGCAAAACCCCATCGCCCCGGCAGGCTCCTGCTTCCTCGGCTTCCTCTTTGCCTCTCAGCCTCCTGACAGATACCTACCGATTTTTATATCACATATCGCATGATGCACATTTCTATCCTGGAGCTGCTCAGATCGTTGCAGTGATTGTTGATTGAAACAACATGGGATGTTGGAGCACCAAGTGCTAACAGCTCCTCTCGCAAGTTAACTTGATTCTCATTTAGATTTTATATTTGTCCTGTGTTTTATCCTTTTGGGGAATTTGTCAGCCCTAATTAATCTTGGATCGTGTCATATTTTGTGCAACCGCCTTATTGATTGTTCTAAATGTGCAATCGTTTATTGTTTCGCTCACTCCATTGGCTGAATGGCATTTTGGGTTTTGAGACCAACTCATCCTCTGTTCACCGTTTTGAAATCGGTGGATTTCTTCCATGAAGTCACACATTCATTATATCTTGTTAATAAAACAGGTTAAAGGCATCTTTCATTAATTTTTTTTTTTTGCATTTGGTTTCCCCAGAATAGAAAAGGAGACAAAATATTAACCAGGCTTTCCTAAGCAAGACCATCTGTATTTTCCAGTCTTTTTGGCTGAGCGGTGAGAATTGGCAGTCAGCAAGCCCCTGCTGCAAACCCAGCCCGGCCAGCCGGCCGGGGGATGGCACGGGGATGCTCCTGCCGTGCCGTGCCGTGCCGGTGAGACGTCCCGCTCCGTGTGTTTGAAGCGGGACGGGACCATCCCCTGGTAGCAGAGCCCGTTCTGGTCAGTTCAGGAGACCTCAGGGAAGAGCTGATGGAGAGCAGATGCCTCTGGTCCTCCCCAGAGAGGCAGAAAGGTAGAGTTATGTCATTTGGACATCCAGGTTGTCCATGCGTCGCATATACCCAGTCTCTGAATTTCAGATATTTCACCTGTAAGTAAAACACTCTTTACTTCACTGAGCAATTGCACCATAATGGGTTTATTTCATTTTTTTCCTAAGTATGTTTTCTCTGTAGTCACTTGAGCTACGTTCCCTGGCTGATGGCAGCTCCACGGTGGCATCCCCGGTGCCGGTGGCGCTGCAGTGCTTTGCAGAGTGAGGTAACAGTCTATGATACCTAACTGAAGGCTGACAACAGATGAGAACAGAGAGATGTTTTCCTCTTACTACCTGCAAAAAAAAATCTCGCTTCTTATCTATAAATACACTCATCAAATTTCCACCTGCCCTCTCCAGTGTATGACACAGCCCATGCTGTATTCCAGCTTCTGCCAGTGAAGATGTAGGCAATTTTATGCTTCTTCATCATCTGCCCAGAATAAAACCCTCCTGGGCTCAGGCAGGCTGTGGCCAGGAGCAGCCCCGCGCTGCCACAGATGTCGGTGACGTTACAGAGAGCTCTGACCCCAGTAACCACCCCCTTCCCAATTCTCCCTTGTCTTTAGGGAAGCCGTTGGCTGGGAGATGAAATTTGCCCGTGGTATTTCTGACAGCGAATGGTTTGGGAGAGCCATCGCGCCTTGTGTTGTGGCAGGACGGTCACACATCGAGACCCGATCCGAAGTCCATTAAAGCCAGCGGGGTTACTCCCATTGAGCTCCGCAGGCTGCGGGGTCAGGTGGCTTTTTGATCTGGAGCAAGCCTTTCCCCAGGGGTGGGGTATTAGTTTTGAAATGTCTCCTTCTGTCTTTCAAAAAAAGCCCTCCTGTTCCAAAAGGTGAGATTATTTAACTCGTTGCATGTGTCAGCCTTTAAAACCACCTGCATCTGGTTTTTTTTTAACGTGCAAACTGTCTCTACGGAAACCACAGACTATCCAGGGTTAGGCAAAGCCCATCTCCCCGCCGCAGAGCACTGCGTTCCCATCACTACTGGAAGAGTGAAGAGCAGAAGTGTCCGAGCAGCTGCTTTCTTAAAATCTCTGACTAAACCAGAGACCAAGTCAAATACTTTTACTTTCTTGCGGGAATCAAAAAAAGAGAAATAAATATCCAAAAACATTTTGCTAAAGGTGATCTTAAAGCAAAATATTGAGATATTTTAAAAATTATTTTTACTAATTCATTTTAACGGAATGCCAGTAGATTTAGTCTCGGTGGACCTGTCGCTGCAGCAGCTGAGAAGGGGGAGCAGAGGCACCCCCAGCCCCACTCACCCTCTCCTGTGTGCTCTGGTGCTCCCCAGAACAAGCGCGATGATTAAGCTAAAGGAACGGTTTGCAGGTGGCATGAGATAATTTGGAAAGCGCTTGGGAACTTGGAGAGGGTCACGCTGAACAAGGTGATTGAGCGGAGGACTTCAGGGCGTTTACTTGGCTTTTCGACACATCGGCCTCCAAATGAGTGCTATTATTTTTAACATTATTCACTGGGCACAGAATCTGCTTGAAAGCTGGTAAGGTTTCAACCGCCCTGCAAAGGAGCTGAATATTTTCGGGTGTGAAGCACACCGAGGGCTGGGGATGCACGCGTTGGTCGGACCCTGCCGAGGGGGTTAACCAGTACACAGCACGATGCACAATGCACGCTGCATGCTGCACTGCATCCTCCGGCACAGCAAGGCCAGTAACTGTTCCTGTGCTTGCAGGAGGATGCAGTGAGACCCAGGCTCTTGTGTTCTCTTCGGTCATACAGGCGGGCGGCTCAGCCGGCCGTGCGTGGCAGTACCCGGCTGTCCGGGGGAAGAGACGGGCAAAGAGAAGGGCTGAGGGATAAATGCCTCCCGGCTCCTTCTCTCTTGGATCGCCTCCTCCTCTCACCCCTGAAATATTTCCAAGGAAGGTTTATCTCTCCTTAATCACAGAACATTGTGCGGTGTCTCCAATATTAAAATCTCTCCTGATTTTCTAGGGGTATTCTGTTAATTAGTAGGTTTCTCCTCCCAACCAGGCTGTAAATGGAAAGAGTACATACTAAACCGATTGCCCTACTTATGTAGCTACTCAGAGGAATGCTAAGATGGATTAACATGCATAGCAGAAGGCTTATGACCCTGGGAGACAGAAGAACCTGAAATAACCTTAATATCCTGTCAACTTGCATTACTGAACCTCACTGAACAAGAAGAGCCTATTTAGTAGGCTGTCTTGGAGGAAAAATTCAGATCTTTTATCTAGCTTATTCCTCCCTCTTTTCAAATGGAAGTGTTGTTTTTATCTCTCCTGGCTTTATTTTCACGAGCTGCATCACCCACCCCCCCCCGCACCTCCCCAGCCTAAACAACAGTCCCCGTGCACGGACTGGCTCAGATCCCGAGAGGTGCCTTTGTCGGGCTGTTGCGCGGTTGAAAACCATCTGTACCCGGGCGGGCTGGGCAGAGGGAGCTGAGCCGACGCCGCACGCTGCTGCGGTGCCGCGTCGTGCCCACTCGTGACGTTACAGACGTCACCCCGCCGCTCCGGCGAGCTCCGCGCCGAGGCACCACGCTGCCCGGGCAGTGCAGAAGGAAGGCGAGATGCCTTTAAAGGTTATAAATCCTCCCTTTTAAATATTTTATTCTCCTCCACGACTTGCCGCTGTGGATTGTAGAGCTGCCCCGACTGGAGCCCTGTCAAAGCCGTAAGCAGCCATCGTACCCACACCAGTGCCTGCTCCTTATGGTCGCAAACGCGGTTTGAAATCAAGACAAGATTTCACCCAAACCCCAGCTATTTTGCTGCTCCCAGTCTTCCCAAACTGGGTGTCTGGTTCTCCTACATGCTTGAACCTGATGGAGAGCTTGGTTGTCATCTGTTGTGGTTTAGCCACATCATCAGACCTCTCTTTTCAATGCGTAGCACAGCTCAGCCCTCTGAGGCCCTACCGTCACGTACATAAATAGTAAGAGTTAAAATGAAAGCGGTGAAGCCCATCCCCATAGACCTTTGTGGTACATTTAACACAACCCTGCTCCGTTTTGGCCCCGTGAAGTTCACCGGAGGCCGTGAAGCTCAACGCACCCCTGGGTGCTGAAGTGACAACAGCCGCTGGCGTTCAGTCCCCTGATCCCCCGCATACTGGGGACAGCCCAGCCCCAGCCAGCGGGTCTCCAGTCCCAGGACCATCACAGACAGGGCTGCAGCACTGGAGGGGTACACTTTAATGGGAGAGGCAGCAGTGCTCCCACGGCAGGCAGCATCTCCGTCATCGTTAATTATTCCTCCTTCCCTCACCTTTCCACTTGGGGTTTAGCTCAGGCCTGCTAAAACAGGAGTTATTTCTTTAATGAAAAAAAAAAAGGTCAGAAATGCATCCCACAATTAAAGAGTTCAGTCTAATTAGGACTGAGAACCACCGCAATTGCCTTACGTGTCTGCTCCTGAGATTCCCTTTCGGTGTTAAATACGTATGGAGCACCTTACCTGATTAATGACAGTTCACAGGGAGCAAAACTTACCCTGAAGAGGGAGAAACATGAGGGCATGTGCCGCTGCCCCCCAGGAAGGTCTGCTCCCCCTGCTGCAAGCCAGCCCTGCCGCGCGGGGCGTTCGAGGGAACTGGAAGCAGAAAGCAGCCCCACGGCTGGGGGCGATTTCCCATGTCTATGGGGGGGGGAAATGTGCTGAGCCTAGAAATAGGTCAGAGATGAAGCAACGCATTCTCCAGTCACCCTGCTTTCCTTGCTTAAATAAAGGAAACGCTAGAAGCTGCATTTCTATTCAAAACGAAGGCCTTTGGGCTTGAAAGCCCTAGTAGCAAATGCGTAATGAGGGAAAGCAACAAATACAAGTATTTCTCCTGTATGAAGGAAATTAGAGAATATAGTGAGGAGGCTACGTACGTTTTTCAAAAGCAACAATCCAACGCTGCACCTGCCGAAGGGAATAATTCTGTTTGTACTAAGGATAAGAGTTTTACTCCCATTTAAGAGGATAAGACCGTGCCTACCCAGCCATTGCTGGCTGCCTGTGGGTGCAGAGACTGCTGCTCGGGGCTGCCCACCCGGCCCGTGCAGGACCTGGTGCCCGGGGGGGCTCGGGGGCTGCCCCTCTGCGGTCAGGGTCCGACCTCCCCTTCCCACCACGTCCTTTCCCAATGGAAAAACCATACTCAGGTGTGCTGCGTACACGTAACGCCGCTGCACGGGACGTGGTATATATTTTTAAAGAGAGGTATTTGGAGCCGCAGGGTGTGTATTTTCCATGTCATGGCCTTAAAAGCAAAGCGTGAGGGAGGGGCGAGGAGGCTGAGGGATCCAGGACAAGTGCTCCGGCACTTGCTCCACAGCAGCAGCCCGAGGGGAGCGTGTGGGAAGAGGCAGGAGAAAGACTGCAGCCTAATTTAAAGGTCAGCCAGGCTCTCTCGGCCCTGCGCCCTCCCCGGCTGATGAAGTGGCCTTCTTTACATCATGACCTGTCAAAAATATAAATGCAATATATCAGCCTGGATGTGGCAATTACAGCCAGAGAGAGAAAAACATCGCTCAGACGCCGCCAGACGCCGGGGAGCGCCTGGCTGCAGCGCTTGAGTCATCCTTGTACTTTTCAGTGCACATATTTTATTCCAGTCCAGTTGTCAGCTAGTTTTCCTGTTTGTTTTGTCTGACACGGGCAGGATGGGGCTATGGCGTTGCCAAGCGTATTTCCATGGTCTGGCAGGCTGGCCTGGCGTTGGGGGGTGAGCAGCGGCACAGCTCGCACCATCCTGGGTTAAGAGCTGGGTCTTACGTTGATGCTTGAGGTTCCAGAAAACTGCCGCAGCAGAGAGAAATAATAATAGAAAAATCATAATGAATGAGGAAGCTGCAGAGTCTAAAGGATGAGACGACAAATTGCTAGTGAAACTGTCCAGAAGACAGAGGCAGATGGAGAAAGATGGAAAAACTTCTCTTGACTTTGGTTGGTTGGAAGAGAGGTGGAGAGCCCAGCTATTGATTCACTAACCTTTTCTCCAAAACCTCTCATAAGTTTCATACCAGCCCTTTCTGCTCCGATTTCCTTCAAAGACCCCAGTAGCGCTACAGGAAAAACCCTCTGTGAAAATTCACATTGATGTCATTATTGTCCAGGCAATTCTTTCTTCCACTTGCAGTTCAAACCAGCAAACCCTTCACTCCGGACCCTTCCCATAATGGGGCACGTAAAGTCCACTCGTGGTCTGGAAAATCTGGGAACGGCAAAGAGCCCCTTATATGATTTTTTTTTTCCCTCCTTTTTTTTTTGAGACAGTTTTTTTGGCAAGAAGAAAGGGGTGTGCACACCCGCACGTGGAAACACTGGCGCTGCTGGGAAATAAAGGCAAAGGGAGGAAGCGCAAGGCTGAGGTGGTGGAGAAGCACCAGAGACAGCCCCATCCTGGCAACTCACTAACTGAAATAGCATTTGCTCTCAAGTTCCCATGTTTTCACAGTGCCCCTTATGAAAAAATCTGCACATTACGGTGCTATAAATCCTTATTATCTACCTCTTCACAACCAGAAGCTTCCCATTACCCAAAAGAAGGGCGAATCCCGTGAGACACATTAATGGCATTGAAAACTCCTTCTGTTATCTTAAACCTTGATTAATCAACCTTATTTGGTACATGATAGCGGGATAATTGAAGCTGTCCCTGTATTAAAAAAAAAAAACCAACAGTAAGTACTTTAGCATCTGCAGCTCCATTTCCTTATTACATAGATATTGATGCTTCCTGGAAAACGTTGTGAAACCCTCTGTTTAGGGACGATTCCACTGATCTATATTTTCGGGGCATGTTAGTAGGGGGTTCCTGTTTGTAGCCTCTCTAGCAGGAGAGCAGGATCGCTGCTTCTCGCACGCCCATCTGTTCCTGCTGCTCATTCACAACCCGGAGCTGCAGCCTCCTGTCATCCCCCCGTCATTTCGAAAAATAATAATCATGGGAGGACGATACAACGGATTGTTCGCTGGCGAATTTCTGGGTATTAAAAAGTACAATTTCGGGGTTGCTTCCAGAAAAATTGCAAATAATTTTTATGAATTTAACATAATCATGAGGCAATTAGGCCTGATCCTGATCGCACTTGGATCTACGTTGACTCCCAGCTCATGGAGCTGGCTGATATTTTTGGAATATAAAGCCTACTGTGACATTTTTCACCACAGAGGTAATTTGGAGAGAAAACTTCTGTAATTTTTCTGTTTTGGTTTGTGGTTTTTTTTTTCCTGCTTCCTTTTCGGCTTTTTTTGTTTATTTTAGTGAACCTACGCAAAAAATCTTGCAAGACTTTCTGCACAAAGAGAACAGCATTTTGTGCTTTCTTGAGAGCATATTGTCAGGGAACAGGGGAACACAACAGAGGCAGTTTGGGCCAAGAGAGTTGTTGCCCAGACAGTTTTATGTCCTCTCAAGCTGTCTTTGTCCTCTGAATCGTCAAGGTCCATCAAATTCTGCTGCTCCGACTGACTGCCAAGGGAAGCTGCGAAAAAAATTTTGCCAATGATGCCTTCCATGCAAAAAATGGAATTTCAGCAATTATTATTTTGGAGTTCTTAAAAATAGGCTTTGAACAAAATACTTAGAGAAGAATTAAGCTCCAATAATATAAGCCAGAGGGAAAGCATCCTCTTTCCTTCCCACTGCTCTTTTTTTCCACTGTGAAAATCCAGATTAACCAATACAAACACTTCTCCCTTTTTTCTCAGACACTATTTTCTCTTTGACTAAAAATATAAGAGAACACAGGAGGGGGAAAAGGCCCCTTTCCAGATTGCTGGGGCTTTTTCCAACATTTTACAGTGGCCAATTCACATCATTCGCCAGTACCTTCTGTGGCCTGAGGAAACGCACTGGTAGCACAAGCAGGACCGACGACCCCGTCTTTGTGGCTCCTGGGCTTCCTGGCAGATGCTTTTAAGTACCAAAACACAGTATCACGGGCCCAAAGACTGAGCGGTCCCCATGGGCTGGTGCAGCTGTAACTGGGGCCAGCAGTCGGGCTCAGCATCCCGATGGGACGTGCTTGTTTTAGAGCATCTCCAATACTTCAGAGCTTAAACTGGGGAAAGAAAAGCCTTTTCTGGTGATGCCACCTCTCCTTGCCATTTTTATCCTCTCTTATTATTAAAAAGAAAGGCGTTGATTTCAAAATCCCCCGCCCATCGCATCTCTGGGACGGCACAAGCAGTAGGTGCGGCTGCAGCTCAGGCGGGTCGAGGGCGGCGGGATGAGGTCTGCGTCCGGGGCTCCCCGGGTGTGCTCGGGCCACTCAGCTGCTATTTGTTTCGGTGCTGATTTACGCCCTGGTGCTCATCTCAGCCTGCTGGGTTATTTACCACTGATCTTTCTGGAAAAAAGTACTTCAGCCCTTAATAGGCGTATTGCTTTTGGCTAAGCATGTGGGCATCGGGGACAGAAAACAACCAGAGGAGTACGCCAGCAGTGTACTGTGTCTCAGGACTTCGAGTTGAGGACACAAAAAAAGCCACCCTGCACCACCGGAGCTCACTTCTAAATGATAACTTAAGCCAATTATATGTGCCTCATTCATCTTTTAGATAAGAAGCAGAGAGAAATGGTTTTTCTATTTCCATAATCATGCCACTAACTAGACAAAACGTGATAATCCATAATGAGCTGGGAAGAGAATTAAATAGAGAACAGGGTCTTTAGATGACTTGCCAGTTTCCTCTAGCATCGTTCATACAGGTTATTGACATAGGACCAATTTTTCATCCTCGCTTTAACAGGACTTCCATTATTACAGCTGAAGAATGGCAGGCACAAATGTTTGCAGGCACATTTTGGTACCTTAATTTAAGACTTCCTCAGATTTACAAGTCCTTAATTACACCTACAAGCCAGGTACCCAGGAACTAATGTCATGTACAAAAGAGCTGCAAATACTGCTTCTGTGTCATTGGAAGCCAGTCTCCATCACTGGCCCTCAGTGACCACGAAGCGAGGTTTCCTCCCCTCCGAACGCGCTCAGTTTGTCACCCTTATTGGCCAGAAGTTAACTGGAAATAAATCTCCGCGTGCAAGAGGCTGAGGCGGTTTTTATGAAGCGCCTGGAAACAGAAAACCCCAAATTTTGGAGCAAATTTGTGGAGCAAAATACAGCTTAGTCTGATTTTTCTAAAGCTTTGGAAAATATTTAAAAATACTGTGGCTCCTGGAGTAACTTGGACGCCTGTGTTTTCAGCTCTGCAAGGAGGACCCTGCGCCTTGGCCACCCCAAAAAGTCTGTCTTTCAGGTTTCCTTCCCCCAGCCCATTTCTCTGAGCACAGACACGCCTGCAACCCCGGCAGGACAGGGGAGGAGATCTCTGACCATGTGCTGAGTACCACGGTGCCAACCATTTTACCTCTTGCTTGGGAGACCAGAAGTTTTTTTCTGATAAAACATGAATCTCATTCAAAAAAAACTTCCCCAGCCCTCACATGAATTAAAAAAAAAAACTTGCAAGGATCAAGGAAGAACCCCAAATTTATTATTTCCCTTCAACTTCTCGCAGTTCTTTAAAGGACCTTTTCCTCTGGATGCCAGTGTGCCCGTCGGTGGGTCCCGCAGTGAAGGACACCTCCATGGCCATCAGGTCCCCCAGTGCTGAGGGTCCCCGTGCTATGCTGGCGACTGGGGTTTCTAGCAGACCCTGGTGCTATACCCCACAAATGCATCACCCCAGCAGCCCCCCTGCAGGGGACATGACTGAGTTAGTAATTTTCCTTCATTATTCTCTTTTTCCTCTTTTTTTTTCCTCTCTTTCCTCTTAGGTCACCCGATTTGAGGTTGGGACACCCAATGCGGCAAATATGACAGCAACAAGGGACTTTTTTAAGGTCTTTTCTTGGTTATTACTCATTGATTGCCTTACAGAAAACTCCAGTGGGACCGGGGGGAGGACAGAAATTCTTTCTGAATAACATGAATTCTTTTTTTTTTTTTTTTTGTATGGAGATTTAGTTGGATTTTTCTGCTCTTTCCAAGTAGAAGCTGCAGGGGTGGAGTTTTTCTCAGCTCAGACATCTCAGCTAGAGCCATTAAGAGATGAACAGAAGGGGAAAAGCCTTTTCAGAAGATCTTTTATTGACTGACAGTTTCCAGAGAGTCCCCCTGCTTTCCCAAGCACTGAAGCTCTCGGGGGGCCAGGCTGCCTATGACTTAAACGTGAATGTATGTGCGCATCAGAGACAAAAAGATCAGCAGCAATTTGCAGTTTGTACAAAATAATGCAGCATCAGGAGAAAATTCAATACAGCACCTTTTGCGTAAAGCTACCCCAAGGCGCTCTGCAAATAAAATGCCGTGCGCAAGGCCTGCTCTCCACCAAATGCTAAGCATTATGCCCCAAAACAGAAAGGATATTTAGGCTTGGACCTGTATGCATTTACTGATTTTTATTCAGTCCTGGCCATGGCTGAAATGCAGACTGAGAGAGCAGCCCCACCACCCACGGGGTGCCCACCGGTCTGCAGACCACCCTTTGGTTAGACACAGGCGACGTGGATGGTTCCAAGCAACAGCTGCACCCTGGCAGCAGCGTGAGCATCTCCGTAAACAGGTGGGCTTCAAGTTTATACATCGCTGTATAAAACTCATCAAAGCACCTTTCACGCACCTCCGGTTGGAGGGGAGCGGGGCTGCCCACCCCACGGGGCACAGGCGGCCTCCATGCTGCTGGGGGTGGGAGCTTTATCAGGGACACCCTTGAGACAGCCTCATCTACGGGGCTACAAAAGCATGCAAAGCAGAGCAATAAATAGATTAGAAGTGATAAGAGACACAAAGGAGGAGATAAGAAGGGAGCGTGACAAAGTTCACAGACGGTGCAGGGTGGGCATTTCCTTCACGGAGAGACAAAACACACCCAGTCTCTTTGCAGTGCCTTGCTGACTATTCCCATCCAAGGCTGGTCAAGAGTAGGGTTATTTTTTTTTTTCTCCAAAAGCTGATCTCCACACCTTCAGTTTGGTCTGTGGGATAAAGTCACTGCCATTTTGGGAGTGCAAATCAGCTATACCTGCCATGGAGCTGGCAGAGATTTACCGCTGTCATTTAGCACACCACTCGTAGATTAAAGGGGCTTGTCCTTTTCACTTCTCCTTATTTACGATTTTCAAATAATAAAGCATTCAGGCAGAAATTACGGCTCTGTTAAACCATCGATATGTCCGTGTTCATCCCCTGTAAATGTACCTGAGGGCTGGAAGTTCATCACTTTGACTACGGGAATGAATCTGAACCAGAGCCAAGCAAACGTTGGACCTAGACCAGCTTGGGTTTACACCAGCTTTACAACAAGCCCTTTGCTCTGGGACCTCAGGCAAGGCACAGCCCGTTTGTGTTTTGATCTTGGCTTCACACAACCCGGCGTTGCCCAAACATTTATGAATTTTTAGTGAAAGCTCTTAACCCAATATTGTAACATGGCAACCAGACCAAGCTAAGAGTATTCAGCCTAGAGAGAGAGTAGCTATAGCTGGGTTGTTTATTAAGGTGTCATTAAACACCTGAACAATATCACTTGTTTCCTGAGAACAGGCCAGAGCAGGTCAGAAGCATCCATCGGAGCTGCCAGTTGGCCAGGCTGGGGCTGGGGGAGAGGCTGTAGCTCAAGAAGGTCTCAAAACCCAGAGGGGTGAATGCAATACCCACCGCTGGCTCAGGCTGTTGCCAGCTGCAGCCCTGACAAACCCCTGTCTGGGAAAATGCAGCCTCCTGTGAGTAGCATCAGCGAGGAGGACTATTTTTCCATGTGGCCGAGTCCCTGCACAGCCCTGGGTGTGTGAGAGAGGCAGCCTCAGTAAGGACATGATCTTTAGGGCTGGGAGCCCCCCCTTTCTGCCAGGCAGGCAGCCAGCTTGGCCCTCCTGCCCGCGCGGGCAAGTTTAATTATTCCCAAGGGTCTGATATAAAAAAAATAAGAGGAAGAAAGAAAGAAACGGACAGTGTGTGCTGAGCCCCGTGCTTGAAAAGTCTCTCAGCAGCTTCCAAAAGTGCCAAGCTGGCATGTGTTTGTTTGCACACATGGGTCTCCATGGAAAAGCTTGTGTGCAGGGAAGGAGAGCCCCACGGCTTCGGCAGGGCGAGCTCCCGCGCGAGGCACTGGCACCGGCCACGTCCCGCCCCGCACCTCGCCCGGGGGGCCCGTGCCCTCCCCGTCCCTCCCCATCCCCAGCTTCAACCGCTTCGTTACGATATTAAAGCCGTGCTTTGCTATAAGGCAGCTCCTGCTCAGTTTAAGGTGGCAGCGGATATTCGGGGGCGACGCGTCCGCTGATAGAAGAAAGGGGACGGTGACCCTGGCTGGGATGCAGGGGCACGGTGCCGGTGCCCAGCTGCAGAGCTGAAATGAGGTCGGGGGGACTTTGTCCCTGCGGTACATGAGGACGGTCACGCGTGCGAATGCTTCGGTTAATCCCGGGCCGGTCTGGCACGTAGCACATGTAATAGCTGACGCATTTTGAAACACAACAGCCCTTGCGCAGAATAATGACAACGTGGAGCTTAGTGTCACGTTAATTAACACGGCTTTTAAAACAGCTTTCCTTGGCTCAGAGTCGCGGCTCGGCTGCTCACCCGGGGTTGCCAGCCCGCGCTGCCCACGGTGGGAAACGCGGCATCCCCAGCCCAGCTGTCTCCTCCGGGGGACGGGAAAATCAACCTCAGTTCGGCTTTGACGATGGTGTGAAGAGCAGAGACAGGCTTCCCCTGCGACTGCTGGACGGGCCCGAGAGCAGCTGCATCCCCTCTGACCGGGAGGGGATAGAGCTGGACCCTGTGTCCATATGGCTCCTGGCAGCAGCTCCCCAGCAGGCATCGGGGACAAGGGGTGCTTTGCCTTCCAGCGCTGGGCATCACCGGTCATGAAGCGTTCCCATTCCTGTTTGTAGCTTCATCTTGGAAGGTGCCAAGGGTCCCCAGCACCCTTAGCTGATCTGTAGGTGTCATGTTCTCAGTACCAGTCAAGTCAAGCTCTTGGATTACGTATTTTTTTAAATATATTCCTGCCAAGACTCTTCGTTGGAAATCCACATTTGTCAATGAACATTATGGGCCAGACTTCTTGCTTTTTGATGGTTGCAGTGGAAGAGGAGGAGAGCAGAGAGCAACTTGCCTGGCTCAGCTCAGGGGACGGCCCTCTCCATTGACACTCGCGACCGATTTTGGTGATACCTTTCCTCAGCACTGACCGTCTGAGCTACCATTCCCTGCTTCTATCGGACCCAAAGTCTACCGAAGTAGAGCAATTGTAGGAAAAACTTGTGTCTCCCTCCAGGCCTGCCTGTACAGGTTGCACTCTCAATAGGATGGGGGACCATACGCCAGGAGGGCGTCAGGGTCTTCGTTTCGAACATCTGAAATGGCAGTGAAGCAGCTGGTCAGGAGCAGCGTGGTGTTTACCCAGAGAGCCTGGGCTGTCCCCGTCCTCAGAGGGTTGCAGGGCCCAGCTGGGTAAACCCTGCTCTGCCCTCCTCGCTGACCCTGCTCCGAGAGAGGCTACAGACCTCCTGAGCCCCCTTTCAACCTAGATCACCCCGTGACCCTACGAGCCTAAATTTCCCCCAGGGTAATCCCAGAGACCCCCTCCCCAGTACTGGGTAAACAGTGGATAATCACATCATTATTTTAGAGGGCTGGTGTGGTCCTGACCGCCAGCCCCTGCCTCTCACTGCCAAACGCTCCCTTCCCCATTACAGGGATAACACCATGCCCTGTACATGCTCATTCCCTTTGCCAGGAACCCATTTGCTTAGACATGGTGTATGTGTCAAAAAAAAGAAGAAATAAAATAATGTCATAGGTTAAAAGGGATTAGGTGGATGGACTTGTCTCATTACTCACACAAACCACCAGCAGGAGCTGGAACCTGAATATGCAAACAGCACACAGCCCTAAATATCCTAATGCATTTTAGAGTGGTCATTTCTAATTAGCACTTGAATCCAACACCCTACTTAGCCTAATTAGAGACATAACAAAAAGCTGTTTGAGCTCACATACATATTGAATATGCAGATCTCCAGCATCTACTGCTGCCCTTCTCTAAAGAGCAACAGCAAGAAAAGCATCTCAGCATCCAGCACAGGTGAAAACTGGCCCCAGCACAGATGTAAACTGGTCCCATGATGCCAGTGTGTTGAAAATCTGCACCGTTAACTCCATTAAGATGCTTTAAATGTAAATCTGAAAGGTTTTCATGAGTTGTGTTACTGGGGGAAAAGGAGGCAAACCCACAGTTTAGGAGATACTGTATTTATTTTTTGCATATCTAACCTTACAGTCTAATTAAAGCCAGGAAACAGAAGAAAGGTAGATGAGGAGGGGGAATGGGGGGAGAATCACAGAATCCTAGAATGGTTTGGGTTGGAAGGGACCTTTAGAGGCCACCTAGCCCAACCCCCTGCCCTGAGCAGGGACATCTTCAGCTAGAGCAGGCTGCTCAGAGCCCCGTCCTGCCTGGCCTTGGGTGTTTCCAGGGATGGGGCATCTCCCGCCTCTCTGGGCAACCTGGGCCAGGGTTTCACCACCCTCAGCGTAACAAATTTCTTCCTTATATCCAGTCTAAATCTACCCTCTTTTAGTTTAAAACCATTACGCCTTGTCCTATCACTACAAGCCCTGCTAAAAAGTCTGTACCCATCTTTTTTATAAGCCGCTTTTGAGTAGTGCAAGGAAGCCAGCCGCACAGGTAGCTATTTCAGAGCTGGCGACATGAGGGTTAAAAGCACCATGCGGCTCTGCAGATCTGCCAGGCAAGACAAAATTATGCGTCATTTCTAAACCTCGCTTTTTTTAAGACAAAGCGGGCACACCCCCGCACATCCAAGAGTCACGGAGCAAACGCCGAGAAACCGCTCCGCTTCGTTTGTACACGCCTCGTTTTCGGAAATGGATTTAGCCAAGCGCTGGGAGGATTTCATTGTGAATGAGGAGAAGGGGTGCTATCGGCTCCATGGAAACCCGGCCAGCGGCTGGGATTGGCCCGGCCGTATCCAGGCTCGGCAGCAGCAATACTGCCGAAAGTACAAGTACTGTTAATATTTAACACGGTGCGGGGACGTGGTAAAACCTAGCAACCCCGCGGCAGCGGTTATGCAATTCTCCATTAATAGCTCAAAGGGATTCAGCACCGTCTTAACGCTCCCCTCCCCTTAGTTTCTATATATGAGGGTTTTTTTTCTTCGCTGTTGCTAAACCTTAAAGCGACAGGAAACCAAAAAAAAAAAAAAATTGCTATTACATAATATATACTTACAGCCAAGTCGTACTCCTGCTGTTTTGGAAACATTCAGGGGCCAAGCTGAAAGCGAAGAAGAGCCATGTGATAGGATCCTGTTTTTTTTCCCCTTCTCCTTTCTTCCATTTTCTAACTTCCCAGTTAAATACATTCCATTGCTCCAAGATCTGTTAGACCTCACCTATTACTGAGCCATTAAGTAAGCAGGATCTTTGGCAGCGATATTGCACGGGTCTAGAAAAGGTAGGATGGTGCATTGTCACGATTGCCCCATTTCTTAAAGAAAAAAGGAGGCTCGTTGAGGGTGGGGGTTTGGTGCAGGCATCACACAGGACTCGCACGCTGTACATCGCCGCCGGGGAAGGGTGATCCACCTCAGCCTGTTTGCAGCGGCGTGGGGTAACTCCAGCAGCGGGCTCGCTCGCGGAGGAGCTCAGCCCCAGCGTGGACCTGGCTGCAGGGGGAACACGGGTATCCCCGAGCCCTTGCGCTCCTGAGGGCAGCCGCGACGGCCCGGGATGGATGGGCTGCCGTCAGGCTTTGTATGAGGCCAACAAGCGCTGCGCCGCGGGAGTGCTCTTGCTCCGTGTTCTTCCTCACGTCTGAGAGCACAGCGCAGCACAGGCCGGACAACTTCAACTTCTGTCTTGGTATTTCTCAGTGGACTTCTACTGCGTTTAGGTTTGCTTTTGTTTTAATGCTCCTGAACGCAGTTCTGAGCGTCTCACCCAAGCAGAGAACAATGACCCAAGGAGGTAGGTCACCCCAAAGCTGCTTGGGCCAAAAGGTATCTGCTAAAATATAATGTCTGCAGTCAGCGGGCTGTTCCTCGTGAAAATGGGGAAAACAGAGGGCCTGCCGCACCTTATCAGCGAGGCTCAGCCTTTCACAAGACTGGTCTGAAGCTCTGGTTTAAAGCTGTGGTTTGGGCCAGCGCTAGGGAACCCTGTTTTTTGGGGGGAGGAAAGCTGCGCTTTAGCCAAACGTCAAACAGGGTGCTGCAGGGGCGCCCGGCGGGCCACAGTCACCTACGGCTCTCCTGCAGGATGCTCCACCACGGGCAGGTCGGTGCTCTGCGCTTCCCCTTAGCAAGCCCTCGCGCATCTCTTCCTGTGCCTCAGTTCCCTGGCTGTCAGGTAAAATCAGTGTTTCCTTACTTCTTAGGGTTGTTGTGAGGATACGTGCAACCCTGCGGGCTACTCAGCATATAATAACACCCAAGGATTCCCCAGAATAATTTAAAATACCTCCAAAACCCATTCCTTAACTCCCAATGAATACAACTGCCCTTTTCTTGCTGCTTTGTGTTTTCTCCTACACGGAAAAGGGTCCTTCTCTTAGCCCCTAAGCCAAAATTCTTGGAAAGGTCTTGAAACAAGATAAAATATGTCGTCTAGATCCTTTTTCTTTTTTCTGTGTTAGCTAGCTAACCACCCTAGGAAAACAAGTCATAAATCAATTGAAAGCCTAACCTACAGTTTGCCAATCTGAAAAGCAGACTGTGCGCCAGGAATGCGACCACAGCTCGCTTAAACAATGGGGATAAAGGAAAAAAAAAACCAAACAATTCCATCTCGCACTTTGTAATTCAGCAGAGCTGCACCGGCAGCAGACACGCAGCAAACCCCCACTAGCTTCACCATCACCCTAAGTCCATGGTCTCCTCCCGAGCAGTGAACGTGCAGAAGGTGCTGCTTTCCAGGTGCAGAGGGGTTGTAGCTCCCAGCTCAGCTGGAGAGAATTAGGGCAGCTCAGCCTTCTCCTATAAAGGGACTGAGGGTCCCCAGCAGCCTATTTTTTCCTGCTTTTCCTCTCCTGCCTTCTGGTTTTCCAGCAGAATTAGGGCTCTTATATGTTTTGATTAAGGAAATGCTACTAGTTTTTTCTTTTAGGGGCGTTGAGGCACTCTGTATGCCAGCTTTTAGTAAGACAAGAAAGCACAGGGGCTGGGTGGGTTTTGTTGGGTGAGGCTGATGCAGACTGCGATGCCGATGTGTTCTAGGGGCTCTTCAGCAAGGCTACCCAGGGTGGTGATGGGGAGGAAGGTTGTGGGTCTGTGTGGGGGCACCAGCCCCCCTCAGGGGTACGGTATTGAGGCTACCCTTGTGTTGAGGTCTAGCTTTGAGCGGGTTGAGTGCCATAGAGCAGCCTGTTATTTTCCTGCATCCTTGGATGAAGAACTGCCCAACGTAGGCATGAAATGGAGGAGGGAGCGCCAGATGAACGATGCTCTTCAGTGGCACAACATACTCTTTACACAAACAGGTAAACTTTTAAGGCCTAAGAGCCTCTAGATCCTCTGCAGCCCTCAAAGCACTTCCACGAGCCATGCAGCAATGAGGAAGAAATGTCATTTTCAAGTGCCACTGCGTCCTTACTGAGGTTAATGCGTCAAATTGGGACTAGCCTTCAGAACAAAAAACCTGCCTCAAAAGGTCAGGAGTGAGGAGAAATAAGGAAAGAAACCTGAGGAGGCTGCAAACTCCATCTGAACTTAAGGGCTCTGACCACAAAGCAGTAGAGGAAAGCAGCAGGAGACTCATTAACAGTTTGCAGTTCCTAATGGGTGACTAAAAAAGAAAGTTTGCTGCAAAGAAATGCCAGTATTGCTTCAGGACTTCTGATTTTTTAATCAGGGATCTCAGGCCCTCGTAAATCAAGATCAGAGCAGTGCAAGCTGCGGGATACCTGTTCCCAGATCAGGCCAGCTGGAAATGAAGCCAAAGCCAACAAGTTCCCCAGACTGGGGGTTGCAGGGGCTGTCTGGAGGAAGCGGTTACGACCGATGCTGCAGGCTGCCCTGCGGAGGCCTTCCATTATTTAGGCAGAAGAAAGAAACACCCCCTTCTCCCCTCGCTTGCACTAAAACTAACCCTCAGTCAGGCAGAGAAGTGGCCTGTATTTTTAATACCTTTTTTGCACTTCATTACTGAGGGCCTCGAGCGAACTATGTCATTGGTGATGACATAAGGAATAGAAGTAGTTGCAGGGCAGTAGAAGTGAAGGGGGAAATTAAGCTATTTAGCACATGGGCAGGAGATGTGTGTTTGGGTTGAGGCAGGGATATATTTTTTTTTAATTAAAAACTGGAGAAAATCGCCTTGCCTCTAACGGAATAAGCGCCAAGGCAACTTTATCTGACCCGCAGGCTCCTGCCCGCAAGAAAAGCAGAAGAGGAGGAGTGGGCAGGGTCCGGTTCCTATGTAAAGATTGTACGGCCAGACCTGCCCTAGAGCTGCAAAGCAACCAGACACCGAAATCCAGCGGGTTTTGTGTCGTTTCTGTAGTGCTGCCCAAATGTGCTATTGTTATTTCGGCTTCCTCCAGTTCTTTCCCCCTTTCTAGCCGAATTGCTATGGCTTCTTGACTCTGGCTAATGGGAAGGGTTAAGTTGTTTATTATACTGGAACTTGATTTGCAGAAAAGAGCTTGGACTTTTTTTTCGTGTTGCGTGTGACTGGCGAAGTAATCATGATTTCTGCTACTGTGGTTAATATTTGGAAATAATATTTAACCGTTTATGCAAACGGAGCTTGCCCTGACCTTCCCTGTGAGTTACTGAAGTCTGCGTAACTAAACCCTGATGACTGGCCCATGACTTGTCACCTGCATCTCGGGCATTTTGCTCTGTTTTAAGATGGGGCAATGAAAAGTTTTTTTACATGGCAGGCAAGGCTGGAGATAAAGCATAAGCAATGCTGTGCCGCTGGTATGAAATTATTTCTCATTCCTTAGTCTTTGGGGACTTGCAGACACTTTCAGGAATAAGGGAGGAGCAGCCTTAACCCACGAATGGAGGAGTGAGGTTTCTGCTCCCATCTAGGAGCGAGGTGCCCCGGCCGCGCCGGAGGGTGGAAACGCGAGCTCCGGTGCGCTTGTGATTCCCCGCGGGAGCGGTCGTGCCCACCTGCGAGCAAACTGTGGTGACGAGACGTGGTTTTAACATGCGTTCAGTGTCATTTTTTGTCTTTGGAGGCATGTCAGCGCCCTGCACGGAGACCGGGGATCTTGCCTTGTTTTAAATAACGCAGTAAGCTGTAACACAGCATCGCGTTGTCTCGCTGAGGTGCAGGGAAGACCCCTTGCTGCTCCGTAGGGTACCAAGTCTAGATGAAAAATTCCTATGTACTCAGCTAAAGGACTTGGAAAACAACTTGCTTTTAGCATGCTTTGAGAGGTTACATCCCCGTTTCATGTCATCCTCCACCACACTTTCCAGCTGAAAGAGTGCCATTCTCAAAAATAGGCACTTGAAAGCTCTTTTTAGGCCCTTCCAACAGCAGTCTTGGACAACACAGAAAGCTGCAAGATGGGAAGGGAGAGCTAGAGGTCAGTTAAAACTTTCCATAGTAGAGATGCTGCAGCCCGGGACTGATAGACTGAAAGATCTCACCTCGTTTGGAAGCAGAACAGGGCCACCATATTCCCTATCCCTCAAGTTATCAGCTAGCCCCGTAACTGTTTAGACTCAATATTCATTGTAGCATCTCATGGTAACGGAGCCTTCGAAGGCAGCGTGTGGTTAGCTCTGGATGCTGCTTTGAAATCAGATGTTGTGGTAGACAAACTCATAAATCAGTGGCAGGGCTGGCATGGAGGCTGGTCGCAGCCCTGCTCAGGAAAGGGTGGGACAAGAAAATCTGCCTCTTCCTCAGGTAAGTGCAAAGGTATCACACTGGATCACTGCAAAAACCCATTTATAGCCCGCCTTTATTCAATGGCCGGTGCTGGGTGGCTTGGGAAGGGTGTTAGGACAAGGCGAAAGCGGTCAGACAGCTGCCAGTAATCTGTGACATTTGATTTTAATTGCCCTTTTTTCCTAAGAATCCTATCACTTTTTCAACTCGCTTATATTTCTGGTATCCATAGCACAAGTGGCAATCATGGGTGGTTTATGAAGCAACAATGCCTGTGAATAGAGATATAGGTCAGTTATGTTTTGGTAACACTGAGCAAGTTCTTGCAAATACTTTTCCACCTTAACAGGAAAGCAGACATCACATGGTATCTGGCTGGACTCCAAAACAAATAAATGATGCTGATGTTCAGAAAGGAAATGCTGCTGTCCTTAAATAGTCAAGCATTGTTCTCAGACTTCCTGCAATAATCTCTGCCTTTTTACCCAAAAAGATTCCTGACTGTGTGGATCCTGAGACTTCTCTGACGGCTGCCTGCGCATACTTGTAGCCTTTGTGATTTTTATCCTTTTTATTCTCTGCTTTGAACAACCCCGTGCCTAATGCACCGTGTGTAGCATTCGGTGGCATTGGAGGATGTGAAGTGGATATTCTGTGCAACCTCCTGCATAAAATGTCCCTAAAGGTGATAACAGTCCATAAAGCCTGTGGCCGCCAGTCTGGTCGGTGCCGGGGAGACGCGTGAACTAGAGAGAAGCTGCCCCAGTGATGCAGCACAGGGGCTGTGGATGGGGGTGCCAGCAGTCGCTGGTGGGATGACGGGAGCAACTGGGGGCTTTGCTGGTTAGTCAGCGGTGCCTGAGCGTGCACGGCAGCTCACAAAGGTCACGGCAGCTTTGGGGGAATTTATGGTGACTAAACCCTGAGAGAGGGAAGTGTGACTGGGATGGCAGAGTAGCCCACGAACACCTGGAGTGATGCCCAGCATGGCTGGGCGTGGAGGCTTTGGCTGAAGGTGATCTGAAAGAGCTGCTCAAAACCTTCAGAGCGATTTAAATTAGGGAATATCGTGGTGGGGGGAGGACGGGGCCAACAGCTCTTGTGCCTGATGGAAAGCTATTGCCAGCAAAGCGGGAGGCTTAGCTATGGCAGGAGATCTCATCGTGGGGGATGATGATGTGGGACCCAGCCAGGTGAGCATCCAACACCACAGCAGCGGCTCTGCGCCAAAGGCATCGGTTGCTCTCTAGAGCTGGACATCAGAGAGGAGAAATAAACCTTTTAGTCCATAGGGCTTGAGTCCTCGTGGGAGTGGGGCAGTTTGTTTATTACTCCAAGGCCTGATCACAAGTAAACCATGGATAGACACAGTCCAGGAGCCTGCAGGCACAGAGCAAAACAAGTGGGGATCCTGTGTTCCACCCTGTATTTTCCTCCTGAGAAGTGGGGGGCTTCCCCCCCAGTGGTCCTCTTCCCATCCAGCTCTAACTAGTCAGTAAACTAGTGACTGGCATAAAAAGGGGATGTGACAGACACACTCCAATCAACCTTTGCTGGTGATTTGACTTTAAAAGGCTCCTCCGCACGTTAGCGGGGCTGTGATGGGACGTGGGCATGAGGACCCTCTCCCCAGCATCTGGCCAGCTCAGGCATTAAACCCTCATGATGCTGCTGCCGGGCCCAGGACCACTGTGTCTTTCCCCTGACACGGTCCTGTGCTCCTGCAGTGGTGGATAGTGATGGTTGTGTGTCACTAATAAATTGAAGCATCTGCCACCAAAATATATTACAGGATTTGGAAGCTAATTTGATGTCTTTGCTGCTGGGTTGTCCAATCCACGTATCTTATTTAAGTTATGCTTACAAATACGCCGTGACCTATGAACACTTCAGTAATGGGTTTGAGCCAGGAAAGAGTTGTGCTTCACTGAAGTAATTATTTATTCACTTAATAGGGACTGATGGTTTTGCTCAGCTGGGAGCTGTATATAATTAAAATGATGGTCCCTGCCCCGAGAGGTTTCTAGTCTGAAAGATGAAGCAAAGGCTGTGCCAGAAGTTGTGGGAATCCCATGTGCCCATATCAGATGTTCAGAAAATTATATTTAAAAAAAAAAACAAAACCTGTGAGCTTTTTGTAAACACCAGGAGACACAGCCCACACTAGCCACAGGGGCTAGTGTGTATTTAACATAGATTTTTTTTTTTCCTGTAGCTGCTGAGGCGGCTGCTGTAGGTCAGAGGTCTTGCCAAAAGCTGCAAGATCAACTCAAACTTGCAAAAAAAAAGAAAAAAAACCTCCACATAACCATGAAACTCTGCTCAGTGTAACCTGAGGACTCACACTGCCCAAACCAGAGCTGCTCCCTTTAAACCCCGCCTAGGCAAGTGTGGGAGCTGGTGCCCGTTGCCCTGTGCAGGCACCATGCCCCAGGCAGAGCAGCGTTGCTCAGAGACCTGGCTGAGAGCGATACCCGACATACAGCTGTTTTGCAGCTGCAAGGAGCATTGCGTCGCCCCAGACCTGACGAAGGGTTTGGGTGCCTGAAAGCTTGGCTGTTTTTTTACTAATTATATCATTTGGCTTAATAAAAGCTATTACCTCTCCATACAAATCTTGTGTCTCTCTGAATAGGTTGGTGCATTTCCTAATAGAATCAGAAACTGCTTCTTAAACAGAAGTTTGACCATTATTGTTATTAAAATAGAAAAGGAAATGGAAGCTCGTTCACAACAGTGATATTTATTGCTGAGTTTAATTGCTTAATGTAAAGCGCATGACTGGGGATTTGAAGGGGCTGATTTGCAGTTTGGTCACCCTTTGAAACAAAGCCACGCGTTGTGAAATTGCGTGTTGAAACTCAAGGGTTGAAGTGGCTGGGGCAGATGGGAGAGGAATAGGAAGCTTTAGCGAAGCCTGGAGCGAGCCTTGGTAATTCTTCTGGGAAAAATTCATCTTGGAAACACGCAGCGTCGGGACCACCGCCTTGCCCGGACCTGCAGCCTCCAGCAGGATGGGAGATGCTGGTGTGGGATGCCCAGAGGCTGGCTTGGGGCCTTCCCACCCAGCCAAAGTTTTCAGGTGGAGGATGTGGCTGTGGAGGGGACCGGGCAGGTGATGGCATGCTTTGCAGAGGCCCAGGCTGGTGCTGCCCTGCCCGGGGCAGGGGTTGATCCCGCTGCCTGCCCCCAGCCCCAGTGCTGCAGGGAGATCCGTGTGCCCCTGGGGGGTGGCACTGCAGTCCTCGGGGGAACGGGGCAGGGGGATGCAAACACAAGTGATGCCAGGCCCAAATATCTGAGCTGTCTGCCGGTACGAAGAGGTGGCAGGTGAAAATCTGCCCTGGTAAATCTCTGAATCCCACGCCACAAGCATTGCAAACTCTCCCCCAGCCCCGACCAAGGCTGCGCTTGCCTGCAGAGTCTCAGCTAAGCTGTGTTGCCGGTGCCATGCCCCTGTCCTTGTTTTAATGGGGAATAAATGCAGCGCGAGGTGTTGCCTTTGGATTAGGTTTAATTCATCGCCCCAGCCCAGTTGCTTCCCAGAGGGCTGCCTCCTGCCCGCGAGGTGCACCGGGTACCACCCTCCCTCCTGGCACCAGCAAGACCCCACAACCCCCTCCTCGGCTGGGGCTCGGCCTCTTTATAGCTCAGGTTTTGGGGCACGCACACCCGTTTTACGGCCTTATCACAAATAAGGGATAGTTCAAACAAGTATTTTCTGCCCAACCCCTCCCCGGCGTGAGCTGAACCCAACATTTCCCACGCGTGATTCAGCGGCGTCGGAGGAAGCGGGAGCTGCCCCGCTCCGAGGTCTGTCAACACGCAATAAATCCAGTGTGACGGCAATGAAATAATATTTTTGCATACTTGGAAAGCCGCTTTTATCAGTAGCAATGCTGATGGCATGACTTCAGGGGGTGGAGAGCTATGACTCCTGGGTGAGGCAGCTCCTGGCCCTGGAGAGGGGGAATTCTCCTTCACCTACCCCGGGAGCTGGAGGGGCACCCCATGCCCACATCAGCGACCAGCAAAGACCCCCCCGCCAAACCTAAACCCTATCCTTCAGACAAAAAACAGTCCAAAGTCCTTTTCCTATGAATGAGAGGGAGCATTTTCCCTAAGGACACCCCGAATATCATCCATCCCGCCATGCCAGGGCTCCCGGCACAGCTCTGCAGGCAGGCAGATGGGACCCGAGGGCTTTCCGGCAGCGGCATGGTCTGCCTTAAGTGGCATCTTGTTTTTCACAATGTAAACGTGAGGCTCTGAGCTATTCCCATAGCGCTCTTAGTAATCAGCCCTGGTATGTTGAAAGGCATATTTGTCATGTCTCAGCCAGTCTCTCGGAGAAACAGTCACAGGTCAGGTTAGTTACCTAATTTATATGTCAGGGGCCGCAGGAGTGAATCAACAGCATTTTTTTATTTTATTTTTCCAAACAGTAGCTTGATATTCCCGGCATGTTGAGCCCTAGGAGTTCCCTTGCTTTTGTGATCATCTGCAATCCCTCCTTATTTGGCTGATGTTACAGCAATTCAAGCAGAAAAATAGCGCTACCAGCACAGAGAGCCAGCGTCTCCTTTGCAGATGACTCTCTCCAAAGCCTGCAGCCCGCTGCCGCACGAACATCCACGCACACCTTGGTGCGAGCTGAGCTCTCCGGCGGCAGGTCCCAGGCACCAGTTTGGGGGCTTGTCCCAGAGGCCTGGCAGTAGCATCATATCCCCGTGCAGAGAGAGACGGGATGGCTGGTTAGTGCCTCTCCCCAGCGCCAGTTATGGGGCGGGCGTTGCTGTGGGGGCAGAAACGGTTGTGTGTGACTGTACGAGCACCCTCTGCAGTTGCGCACGCAAATGCGCGCATGGTGCAAGGCCTTCAGCGCAAAGGCAATTTGTGTGCAAGGGAATTTTACCCATGGAAAACATAACTTGCCAGACCTGGACCACCCAGCTGTCCTTGTGCTACTAGAGCGCCCGGAGGGTGGCTGAATTGAAAGCAGAGAGCCGGGGCCACCGCCTCCAGCGCCAGCCACCCCCAGCGAGAGGCTGCCCAGTGCTGCCGGCTGGATATTCCCGCTGGGACCGAACACGATCCCGTCCAAGAGATTTCAGGCGGATCTTTTCCAGCCTGTGAATCTGTGGTTGTTTATTTCCGTCCAGCCGTATGTGGTTGGGAAGATGGGTAGGAAACCGTTCCTGATGGAAGCGATGTCTGAAACAAAAAGCAGTAGGCTCTGCAATTCCCTGACCTCCGCGGGATCTGTTTATAACCACCACGATGCTGGGCAAAGCAGGTGCCGGAGGAGCCCTGCTGAAAGGGACCCACGCTGCAGCCTACAAAGCCGAGCCCAAAAGCCTCGATGCCCTCAAGGCTTCAGACAGGTTTTTTTCCCCAGGGACTTGCTGCTCAGGGCTGTGCGGGTGGACGAGGGTTTAGCTCACGTCTCTGCAAGGATGTCTCTGCTTTCGGGGTGCTGCAGGGGGAGGGTGTAACCTCGGATGCAAGGGGGGGAGCAGGGCAGGGCCACGGCTGCCTCCGAGCACAAACTGCTGTGGCCCTCCAACAGGAAACACAAAGCAGAAGCAAAGTGGAAGATGTTTTACAAAGCGCCCGCTTACTCCAGGCTACCAGGGGGATAAAAACACGCGGCAAGGAGCGGGCTGTGCTCCCGTGGGCCGTGGGAAACATGGTCAGGTGGGGAGGAAAGAAATAAATTCCAAGAGGTGCAGCTTGCCATCACGGGGAAAAGCAGAATAGCAAATTATTAGCTTGGGGTTTTTTGCAAGATGAAAGATGGGCCATAAGCTGCCTCTGGAAAATACTTTCCAAACCCTTTTGTGCAGCAGTTTCTCTGCAGAAGGGCTCTCCCAGCACCCCGGGCGTCCCGGGCGGCAGCAGGGGAACGCCCCACGGCCAGGGCTGGAGAGGTTTGAACTTGAACTCGTTTATTTAGATTTGACTTTTCTCTTGCTGGAGTCCCTGGACTTCGCCCAAACCTCAAAAGTCAGTTATAGCCAAATATTTTTGAGGTTGGTAATGAGATACCAAAGCCTTACTTAAAAAAGAGCCCTGTTCCAAATCCCGCTGCAGCGTGCGGGGCCGATGCTCCACCACGGACGCAGCAGAGCTGGGCTCAGGGGTCGCGGCGCTGCCGGCCGGTGTGTGCTCAGCATCCTCCTCCCGTATCACACCAGCACGGCTCCATACGGCCACGCCACCATAGATGAGCCAAGCACACACTTTTTTCACTGTAAAACAAACATTTGAACATTTATGTTGTCATGCACCCGCTGCTCAGGGTTAATTGCGACAGATCACGTCTCTCCCCACCCTAAATTCCTGCTTGGCTGCTGAAGTCTCCCACTTTCCAAGGGCCTAAAAAACATGGCATGACCTGCAAAGCCTCTTCCAGGCTGCAGCAGTGCACGAATCCGCTCGGTGCTCGCTCGTGGGCTGCACACAGGAACATGGCCCATGGAGCTGGCGGGACCAAGCAGCCCCTGCTCAGGCGGAGAAACCTAGCCCAGGCCACCCGATCCGCTTTGCTCCCCGATCAGGATCTGGCCCTACGTCGCTTTCTCTGCGTAATGATACGGGTTTCGTGCTAGGCTTCCTTGCTGGCATAATGAAACGGAGCAACCCTGTGAAACGTTTGAGGATAAACGTTTTGAGATCTTCAGGTTTCGGTGCAAAGCGGTGTTATAAAAATCTGCAGCCTCCCTTGGAAAATACCCAGTGATATATCTTATGCCCCCCCTCAGCAAGGGAAAGGGTTAATTACTTTGGTTTCTGCCTGAAACTGATGGCTAATGCCAATCCGATCTGGAACGATAAGGATAAAATATGATTGAAACCTCTGGCTCATCAAAAAAAGCGTATGTTTTAATTAAATTGAGAACTAGCTGGTTAATCAGCACGAGGACTAATGGTCTGATTAGCAGGAAATGCCTGGTGAAAAATAGACCGTCTCATCAGCTGGTCTGGAGGGAGAGCCACGGGCCGGGGACGCAGCCCTGGGCTGGGGGAGCTGCGGGTGCTTTGCAAAGCGCACCCAGGCTCCATCCGAGGACCCCCCAGGCAGGAGACACAGCCTTGAGCCCAAGGCGTGCCCATCCGACGTGTCTCCTCCCTGGGGGTCCTTGGCTGGAGCTGCCCCCCCCTGCCCCCAGTGTGTCCCTGCCCAGGGCCCAGCTGTGGGAACCCTCTGCAGAGAGCTTCGCAGGGGAGCAGGGGGTGCCAGGGGGACAAATGAAACCTCTCAGCCCAATTACCTTTGAGAGGGAGAGTACAGGGATGGGGGAGAGAGGATTGCAAAATCAATTTGAAATGTATTGTGTCAAGGAGAAGAAGGAAAAAAAAAAAAGGCACCACCCAAGAAATAAACTTTTAAAATTAAAAAATCAATGGAGAAATGTCCTTCTGGCTGCCCCTTCCCCCACTGTGCAAAGCATAGGCTTCCTTCTGATTAAAGCTCAGCCTGGAGCAGTTTCGGTGGCAGGAGGCCAGAAGAAAGCTTAAGGTGCTCTCTGCAGTTTAAGGTGGAGCTGTTTGCGTTGCCTTCCCCAGCGGCCCCAGGTTTGGCCACGCAGCAGCAGCTGCCTCTGTTGGGTTTTTCACGGAAAAAAATGAAATTAAATGCGAGGTGAGAGGGAATGGGTGCGGGAACACGTCCTGCCCCGTTACTGGGGAGAGGTGGTTGGGATGCGCCCGCTGAGCAATGCCCACACGTAGGGGTTTGCTCGCAGCGCCACGATTCGGGACCAAACCCTGCAGGAGCTTTGTCCACGGTGGCCTCCGACATCGTTTCCCCAAGGGTCGGCAAACACCCAGCGCAGTCCTGCTGCTTCCCGGGGATGTGGTTGGTGCTACAGCACAAACGGCCCAAGAAACACCGGGAGGAGAAGCGTTGGCGGCACGTGAAAAGGCATGAGGCCGTGCCGGCATCCGCGTGGGACGAGGAGCAGGAAGGGGGTGCTGCCAGGCAAGTCCTGACCGGGAAAGCGGGTGCAACCTCATCACGAAGGGTTTGCTCCAGAAACCAGGACCAACACAGGCAACCCGTGCAGAGACCCTGGCGTTGGGACCCTGTCCCAGACCCTGGCATTGAAGCTATAACACCTGCTCGACGACCTTTCGCTACATCAGAAGACGCCTCAGCATAAGGTGACGGGTCTGACGCCCACCAGAAATGCTTTATCCCAGCCAACAGCCACATCCTTGCCCAGGCAGGGGGGGAGCACTGAAGAGTCGCAACCCAAAACCACACGGGCCCCTCTCCAGAGATAAATCAGCTGCAGTTTTGGGGGAAGGCTCAGCCTGGCACCGCAGCTGCCTCCCTAACCAGACCCTGCACCCCACAAGAGAATCCCCTCCAATTTGCTCACCTGCTGTACAGATCCCACCCCCAGCCTCCCCGGTATGGGTGTTCATAGTTCACAAACATTTACTGACACCTATTTGTGCTCCTATAACTCAGGGCCAGCGCCGTGTACTAGCGTTTCACAGTCTTTTAGCTCATAAAGTGGGTGCTACTTCTCAAAACAAACACGAGCACGTGCAGCACATGTATAACGGGTGTAACACTGAGACTGACAAGGCGCTGCCTTCCCGAGGAGCAACGTTTTATTAGGATCTTTACTGTGCATTTGGTATTATGGGGCAATAAAGCTGGTAATGCCTATTCACGTCTCATCATCCGTAATCGCTTGGAGGAGAGAGCTACAGCCGCGGCCAGAGCTGGGGCCCGCTGGAGTCGGCGTTTGCACGGGTTTCAGCTGGCCTTGGATCAGCCGAGCCCCCCGGACAGCCTCCGCCGGCGGGGCGCGGGCTGGTTTCATGGCCGGGTAGGGAGCAGCAGCACAGAGAGGCGAAGCAATAACATAAGGGACCATGCAAATACCAGCCGGATTCAAAAAAGGGCCAGTCCCAGTTCTGAGCCCTCCAAAATACACACAGAAACCCACTTCTTCAAACCTTCTGTGCCACCCAGCCCAGTTAAATGTGTCGCTCAGCATGTTGGCAGAGTGGCAGTGTCTCCCATTTGAATCTAAATACAGGAGATTCCAGATCTAACGAGGTTATAAGATGGAACCTACTGCTTTTAAATTGTGCCTACTGTAGGATAAGCCTTACATAGATTTTTCTGGGGGTTTTGTTTAGAAGTGCTGCAGGGAACCGGGTGAAAACCACTGAGCAGCTCTCACAAGGCCCCAGATCCGAACGCACGGAGCCATCACTGAGACTGGAGAGCTGCCAAGCACAGAATCTATAAATCATGAATCAAACCCCACCATTCGCGTCCCTAAATCACAATTGTTTTAAAAAGAAATAAAACATATTGGTTCTTTTAATTTGCCTTTTGGAGTCTGTGCCTTTAGGCACATTTTCCAGCTTTTCTAAAACACAAGGACTAGAAACTTCCTTTCATTTCTCAGTGAAAGCTGAGAGTCTCAATTAATTACTTGCATCCAAGAGCCCAGCTTTATGAAAAATTCCAAGTATCAGAAGATTTGTAATAAAATCACAGGGGCTGGCAATGCGGAGACTCCAGTCAGATGCAGGATATTTCTTTTATAAACTTCCAAGAAGAGTATGCAACACTGGGATGCTGGTCTGGTACAAGAATAACAAATATAATGAGTTTTGGTGAACTGACACAGAAAAAGACCTGAAGTCTATGTTCCTTGGCCAGGGTGGTCACGTCGCCGCTCAGCTCCCACCGCCTTTTGGACAGGCACGTCACCGTGCCAGCGGTAACGCACGCAGGGATTTAACTGGGAACAGGGCAAAGGTGGCTGGCACTTGCGCAAGGGTTTTGGCAATGGCAGCGCAAAGCACCTGGCAAGGGCGAGCGGGAAGCGAGGAGGTGCCAAGGGGAGCTTGGGGTTTAGTTAAAGAAACGCTGAGGCTCAGCCAGCCCATCAGAAGAGCAGCCCAGGGAAATTATGTGATATCTGAGAGTTTTTCTTGTTCAGGTCCCAACTTGCACCCCTATCAAAGTAGCTTTGTTGACCTGGGCTGGTCTCCAAGGCACGGGGTTTAACATCGCAGCCCTGACCACAGCGTCTCAGGATGAAGCATCCTGCCATGCCTTGGGGTTTCTCCTCAGGGTTTCAGTACCGTCCGTGGCAGCGCGGTTTCTTCTGGGTTTGCCGGAGCAGCCATGTCCTCCCAGCCACGCTCAGTGTCCCGAAAGCACAAGCACCACCCGCCTCGGCGGCCCCAGGAAGGGACATTGGAGGGACAAGCCGCCACGGGCAGTGCCCTCTGCCACCACATCTCCCCGGAGAGGCTCCCCACTGCCCCCGGCAGGAACCAGGACATCCTCACAGGGACTGCACGGGCGAAGCAAAGCATCTTCGTGTGTCCCAAACCCAAAGGGACCGCGGGGGCTGAATCCTCCTCGCCGCCTCCCCGTGCCCAAGCATCCCCGGCCACGGGCCACCACCTGCGCGGGCACCACGCGGACTATCTTTGCCTTCGCAGGGAACATCTCTTGTCGCTATTCATGGAAATGATGAGATAATGGCCTGAAATCTTGGTTCCTCTAATATAATTGAAAATGGAGCTAAACTGCAACTCTAAAAAGGAAGTCTAAATTAGGTTGCAGAAGAGAAAAGGATATTTGACAGCAGGAGCAGGCTCTGGAAATGCAGTCATTGTTTCTACTTATGGGTTTTGAAATGTAAATAATTTAACACCCAGCTAAGCAGAGGAAAATCTGCTATTTTTGGTTTATTCTGAACAAAGACAGCTGTGTATTCTAAAACATACAGTTCAGCATTTAAAAAAAAAAAACCCAGAAATAATGCTGGTGAGAATGTCTTTAGGTATTTAAGACCCAGCGCCGGGGGCTGGGCTGGCCGTGCCTTGGATTGTGCTGGTACCTCTGCAGCGACCTCAAGTCTTATCAGGTCACTGCAATAAACCCATAAATAAATTATTTGGATGGGCTAATTCTAGGGGTTCATTAAAAATTTCAGCTGAAGGATAAAAGCACAGGGAGAGGTTGCAAAGGCAGCATTTAGGTCTTCAAAGAGGCAGCGCCAGGGCTTGCGTGGTCAGGCTGACTCCCGCTTAAGCATTAGATTCGGAGTCAGAGCGAGACAGAGCTGCTCTCATTAGCAAGATTCCCATGGCAGCAGCTGCCGTGAGGTACCAGCTGTATTCCATCCAAAACAGCACAGGAGAACCGGATTGCAATTCAGATTCGGGTCCCCATTAAAATAACAAGAGCTATTGAAGACACGAAGGCGCGTCTCTGGGAGCTGAGGATGAAGCCTCTTCCTTCAGAGACCTTAACCGAGTTATTGTGCTTTTGGTAATTAGCACAGTCAGGCCTGATTTGGTTTTCTGCTCTCTCAGCTCTCTCAGATACATATTTTTTTAAAATAACTTCCTGGGAGAAAGGGTTAAATACCTCCAGGCTGTATAAAACCTCCCGTAAATGTCACTGCCTTCCCAGCTGTGCTTGCTGCCTGCAGATAGACCCGGCAATGGTTCGATGAGATTTTGGTGGGATTCGCTCCTGTCTTTCTGCCAGGTGAAACCAAACACGACAATAAAACCCCCTCCACCACAGCAAGAATAACTGCAGTATTAAGAGTAACTGCTGCTCTTTCTTTAGTCTTCATGAGGTCTGATCACACTAAATGGGGACTATTGTGCTGATGCTCCTGAGACGGGAAATCTTTGCATCTCAGGGCACAGGACATACTGCTGGGTCCCTCCTCCTGGTCCAGCCTCTGCAGAGAGGACACAGGGGTCAGGGAGGAACTTTTCCCTGGCACAAGAGCCGAATTGCTCATCCTGAGGAGGGGCTGCAGCTTTGTGGGCTGACGGGCATCGGCCCGTCTGTATTCCTGCAAAGGAGGGCAGGTGTCTCCTGGAGCTGCTGCTTGCCCACCCCCATCCCCTCCCCATCCTCATCCCCTCCCCATTTCCAGCCCATCCCCATCCCTGGCTGGTGGTGGTGGTGCAATCTTGGCTCTCCCAGCCACAGCGAGGAGACCACGAGAGATCACAAGCCTGGCTGCGAAGGCTAACCCTGTGCCGGTGCCTGCCCTGGCAGCGCGGGTGCGTGTCTCAGCCAGCCGGGCGCATCTGGGATGAGTCGTGCGGCATCTCTTCTGCCGCGGATGGAAGGTTAGATAACCCCCTTTAGAAATATATATGCGTATCTTGGGCGGCCAGGGCTCCCTATGCAACACAGAAACTCTTCTCGCCATTGCCAGCCTGCCCGGCTGTAAACACATTACGGAGCTGGAGGGCAAAACACGTTGGTGCTGAGTCTTCTTGGAAAACCTGGCCCTGGGTGTGGGCAGCACCTGGAAATCTTCCTCCCATCTCTTATGTTAATCTGGCCCCACGGGCGTCGCTGAAGCTCATTGAAATTCAGGGGGAATCTTCCCATTGAGTTCAGCCAGCTTTGAATAAGGTCGTTTTTCTCTTCAGTGTCTTTTTTTTTTGTGTGTGTGTGTTGTTTTGTTTTGTTTTGTTTTGTTTTTTAAACCTATGCTCACTCTGGGGGAAAATGTGTTTAAACACAGAAGAGCTGCGTTTGCAGCCGCGCCACTATTGCCTCCCCAGCGGCGATGCGGCTCCGCGGAAGGCTCCGTTCCCACAGGGAGGAGGTTGGAGGGGACAGCCTCCACCGCAAAGGTGGTGGAGCCCATTTCGCCTCGCTCCAAACCCACGCGGATGTTGTAGGTCCAACTGGGCTGACATGGAGTCAAATACTGCTCAGGCTGTGCTTCTTCTGCGTGTGAGAGAGAGAGAGAGTCAGTTAAAGAGGTGGGCTGGCATGCTTAGGATAGGTTTTTCTGTGGTTTGGGCTCCTTTGTACGTGTGCTTTTTATGCATGTACCAAAATAGTAAGTTAGGTCTTATATGAAATGCCTCATCCAGGGAACTGGAAGCACCTCTTGAGGAAGAGCCGTTATTCCCAGTTTAGAGGTGGAAACGAGACTTGCCCAGGGTTGCACACAGCATTGGTGGCCGAGCTGGGAATGCAGCCCACGTCCCTTAACGCTGCTTGGTTGTCCCTCCCCAGGGCCACCGCGTCCCCTTGTCACCAGTGCTATTCCGTCTGCCTAAATGCCGGGGAACCTCAGACCTCCTTTTATCCCAGACCATCTCCCCTTCCACGTGACCCCTGTGGTTGTCGTGAAGTCACCTTTGGTTTTGGTGACAGCGAACAAAGATTTGGCTGTTCTTAGCCAAGACCATAAGCGAGGAGGCCATGAAAGGCTCCAGCACCTGACGGCCGGCAGCCAGGCTCCAACACGTCTGATTTCTGGGAGAAAAGTTCTGGTTCCTACACCCTTCCCCTGACTTCCCCGAGGTTTGCAGCAGAAGGGTGGAAGGTCCGTGGAGGAGCCACAGAGCAAAAAACCTTCACTGCTTCTTCCCAACCAGCGTTCCCATCTCCGCAGCTTTATCGACCTTGCCTGCTTTGCCCTGGGAGCTGTTTAGACTAGACAAGCAAGCTTTGAGTGTTTGCTGCTTTTTCCCCACACCCCCTTTCCTGCTGAGTATCTCTCCATCTCCCATCCCTCCTCGGCAGCACTGCCTCTCCCGCCTGCAAACACAAAGGCGAGTGAGTCAGCGCAGGGAACACCAAGTGCTCCAGATATGAAGCAGATGGGAATGAAAAGTCTGGTACAAATCGTCTTTTTTTAATTCATTGAAACTCTCTTAAACCCCCCCCCACCTCCCCCCCACTCCCCTCCCAAGACTGCTCTCCGTAGTCTTCGTCAGCAGGGCTGAAAATGAAGCCGCTCCTCTGCAATCCAGGATTTTGTAGTACCAGCCATAGGTGTGACTTTGCCCCATGTTATTAATAGAGATGGTGACTATTGCAAATGGTTTCCTGTGAATATATGTGTTTGGCTGCTGGAATTAATTCATTGGGTGAATTTCACTCCTTTCTTCGTGCTCCACCTTTCTTTGAATGTTCACAGAGCGCATCATACCGGAATTAATGTCTGTAGAAATTGACTTTTGTAACAGGATGAAAATCGATAGAAAATTTCAGTTTCTCTTTTCAGGCTGAATCAGATGAACATTTTGAGCCAAAGTAACAGAATGTGTCATGGGTTGGCAAGAAACGGTCAATCAAAATTATCCAAAATCCATGTTTTGACATTTTCCGTCGTAGTGAACTGATCAGATTTTGCTAAGTCCTGTTTCATTTGACTATGAATGATGACACATAAGTTTTCGTTTTCAATTACTTCTACATTTAACGGAGGTGTGTAGGGTCCTACAGGGCCTCTGGGGGCATTAGCGGCCAGATGCATTTGTTCCCCTTTTCCCTGCAGGATAAATGCCTTGTTTTTCCTATTTTTGGTGATGCTCGTTCACGAGACTTGTGTAATACACCATGGGCTGGAGGCCCCTTTTGCCTTACGTGGGGTTTGCTTGGGGTCAAATTTTAGCTTTTGCAATTACGTTTTTTGCTTGATAAATGTATTTTAACGGAAAAATCCCCAAATTACTCTTGCCTTGTGACGTTGGCAGAAACACAAATCAGCGTTCGGGAACGTACTTAACCATATCGTGGTGTTTATTCATTTCAGCCGTATGTTGACACCTGAGCCGGGAGATGAATCCCATATCCTGTGATCAACGTCGCGTAACCATCGAGCTCAGAAAAGTAATACTGAAAACTCAGAATCAATCACGAGTTCAACGAGTTAAAAACATTTCGAATAATGGCCAACTCTGGCGAAGTAACAACCTCCTTGCAGAGGCTCCACAAGGAGAAAAAAAAAAATCTAAATTCATTGGATAAATTATTTGTTGCAAATTATTTCTTCAGCTCTAATTAGTAATCTTCATTTTACACAGTAGGCCTCTAATGACCTGCTTGACAACTATGATGTCTGATAGACAGTGGGGATTTGCATGAAAATGAGTTTTGTTTTCTCCCATCCCAGCCATAAAACGACAACAGTGAGGGTGCTCGGCTTTACCACGCAAGGGGAGAATAACCAGGCACCCAAGCTCTGGGTGAAAGGAGACAATTCAGCTGTATTTTGGGAAATAGAGAAAAAAAAATAAAACCGAAAACAAACCCAGAAGGCACTAATTCAGACAAAAAAGAATAGCACCTGGCACACAAACAAGCCTAATCAGATATGGTTGCTAAGTGGAGTCATGTGAATAGCAGATGATGGAGCAAAAGCAGAAGATACAGCTCTCACGGTGACCCAGCTCTAATAGGCCTTACACTGTTGTTTTCTGTGATTGAATAATCTTTTGCCTTTTTATAGCACGGGTTTTTAAATGTTGGCCCTTTTTCAAGTGCATTATCGTCTCATGTCTGCGCATAATTGACAGGCTTTGGATCTCTCTCTGCCTTGTATATCCTGAATCCAGATAGATGCAAGCAGAAGACGGTGCTTTTGCCAGTCACGAGCAGCTCAAATAAGGTTAAAAAAAGAGCAAGAGAAAATCAGGGAAAGGCAACAAGCCTGATGTCCCTCCTGCAGCTCCAAGGGTTTCTGTCATTGGGATTTGCAGTATTTTTTGGTGCTTTCAGCAATGTTATTCCCAGCCCCGTTCAGCACATCTTGTGCTTTGACAGCTCACCGCACCTGGAAATTATTACTTGATAAAAACTGGCAACTTCTCGCATTTTGGAAGGTTTTTTTGGAAACCGGCCTTTATTCTTACTTGCCTCCTGGACTTCTGCTGGTGTAAAAGGAGGCAAAAGTGGGTGTAAACATAAGCTGCAAGAAGCACTGTAACACGGCCTGCATGTTGACGGACCAGAGTCTTGCTCGGGTGGTGCAAGGAGAGAAAGGGCTGGCGGTTTGCATCTTGGCAAACAGACACCGGGTGCACAAATATAGTCTGTTGTCAGACGAGCTGCCGTGGGAGCTGTGTCCATTTATTTGGTGGTAAACACGAACACGATGCCTTGAATTTCTACAGTAAATTAGTGGGGTAACTGAGATCAGGATCCGATCTCAAAAGGAGTTCTAGCTAGTCTATTTTTTTTTATTTTATTCAAAATAATATTGTCACCACATCAGTTTGTGAAAGGAAAAAAAAAGGCAATTTTTAGTCGCTGGTCATCCCGTTCACTTGATTTTTATTTTTTTTAATGATTTGGCAAATGATCTCCCAGCAAAAAAGATAAAAGATGTAATAAACCACTTTCAGCCACTTCTCTGCGAATTGATCCTGCTCCTTCTTCATGTATTGTTGATCTGCTAATTTAATGATTTGTCCGGAGGGCATACACAAATTTGTAGGAAGTAAAAATGTCAGACGAGAAAAAAAGGAGGAGAACGAGAGTGGAAATCTCTTCCCTGGCCAGGCTGTGTGTCCTGTAGGGGAAGCAACGCCCAGACCGAGCGCTGCCCTGGGCTGGGAGGCGGAGGGATGAAGGGGAGTCTGTTTTCATCCCACCGCCGTCGGTATCACTGAACTTGGCCGGGGGAAACATAAATCATTCGGGGGCAGACGGACGGGCAGCCAGAAATACATCCACACAGCCGGCGTGATTGCGCGAGTTTTATTTTACGAGAAAATTGACCTCAGAATAGGCCAGGGAGGGTGCAGGGGGGTCCCCCTCGGCTGGCAGCCCCCGCCCAGGTGAGCTTTCCCTGCACGCCTTCGCAGGGGCAGCAGCAAAAGCAATTTTTCCGCAGGTGGGAGTCAGGAAGCGAAGCCTTTGTAGCGCCGGTTCAAAGGGGCAACGACTGGCCGGAGGTGGCCGTGCTTTGCAGTGTTTAGCTCGTTGGCAATGGCAACCTCTGGCTTTCATGTACCCGAAATCGCAGGAGCTGAAGGATTAGACATGGCTGTGCTTGTGGATGCAGCACTTTAATGATTTATTGAATTCTTTTGTGTGTTGGTTGGGGTTTTTTTTAAGGTCAAGAGTTGCCGTTTTAAAATGGTCTGTAAAAACCAGATGTGTAAATCTATTAGCTTTTAAAGTGCATTTTTATGAGTTGGAGAAAACCTGCTCGGACTCCGTGGGCTCTGTGATGCCAGCCCAAGCCCACAGCCCCGATGCTCGCCCCATGCAGGTGCTCAGCCCTTCAGAGCTCCCCCCGCAAAATTCAGCCACCTCGGTGGGAGCTCTGCAAGAGAGGGGGCACAGCCTGGATCCCCTGGCCACGGCCTGTGCGGAGGGGACACATCGAGGCCCTCCACTTTTTGGTCCCCAGGGAGCCTCTGCTGGGGGACCAGAGAAGATCTGCATCTCCAGGAGAGGAGAAAAAGCATGGTGGGGGGGGAGCAGCCATGGGGCTGCCGAGGAAAGGATGGAGAGCTGCAAACCACAGCACCTCGGGGCAGACAGCACAGGAACAGAAGTGGCCGAGAAAGCCCTTTCTAGGGAGTTTCCATGACCGTCTGCGATGTGTAAAGCCAAGCCGGGACGCAAGCCCGCAGCCCTACGTATAGACCCCGTCTAAATCTACTCCTAATCTTCTCCAGGCTTAATTGGGCTGATCCGGACTGCGACATCTGACAGCTGTTCTCCTGAGAGCCAGCAGAAACAGGGAGCGTGATGGGGATGTCCGTGGGCTCTCCAAACCTGGGGCTGCCCCGCGTCCCCTTGTGTCCCCCCGCCCGGTGCCTCCCAGGCGCAGGCTGAAGCGGCGAGCGGGACCGCTGACCAAAATAGCTCTGCGTACCTAGAAAGTGCTGGTAGCCGGGGTCTGAACCTGGCTCTGCGAGGTTCAGGTCATGTCTCTTGTGGTTTAAAAAAAAGAAACAGGCTTTGACTGCGGGCCAAGTCCTCTATTGGCATAAATGGCCACAGTCCCGCTGAGCAGAGTTCAATCTATTTATACCGGTAAAGAATTTGGCCCATCAGATAGAAGAAAACCTGGACTCCTCTTTGACTCTCTAAGTTTCTGCCCTGTAGGGCCACAGGACTGTGTGTCCATAGAAAGGAAGACTAAGGGAGCTTTTTCACTAACACTGTTCTGTAAAAACTGCGGATACAGGGAAAGTCGAACTTTTCATAGGAACACACCCCTCCTGCTTGAACTTTCTTTGGAAATGGTTTCTCAGCAGGCTCGAACCATAAAATCCTTCCCCAGCAAAAGCTGCACCCTGCCGCAGCAAACAGTGGAGTTCAAAACACCCTGAGCACCAGGGGTGTGAAAAAATGGGGAGGCAAGAAAGCCAAATTCCAGTTCTTGATCTGCCTGTGGGACTTTCACCACCGGGGAAGTGTCTTGGTAAAGGGTGATTTGCTCATCCGGGGTGTTTCTCTCACTGGGAGGGTGGAGAGGGGATTTGGTATTGCTTGTTTGTTTTATAAATGCTTTGAAAAGCTTTGGCTTCCTCTCAAGTTCAGGGAAAGAGCTGCAAAAATCTCAAAAAACCCAAACCAAAACAAAAAAACAACAACCCTTCATGAGTTTTGAAAGCTCTTCCTGCCCTGTTCCAGAAGGGGTTGTTAATTGTAGAGCATTTCAATTGCAGAAGGCCTGACTATTGAGTAGAAGAGCCTTTTTGAGCCTAACCAGCTGTGCCGGTCTTTTGTAAGTTGCTCTCCATGTCGCATGAGCTCGATATAGTCAGCTTTGCTCAGAATTTTTATTGCCACTGGTTGTAAATATGTCTGGATGCATATTTCATTGTAGAGACCCCTACGAGCATCTAGGAACCAAAACTTCCCCTCCACACCCCAGTCACTGAAATTGGATTAAGCACTGATTGCATAATTACTGTATAACAAGGTTTGCTCAGCCTCCCAGTGCACAATGCCTGTTTTCATAGCGTTTTAATATGAGTGACATAATAGGCACCAGCTTGAATAGCCGCATGCCAACGAGGCATTGCATTCCCCAAACCAGCCTGGGTTTGTAAAATCTGGCCCAGCTGCTCAGCACGCAGAAGGGTGACGAGCAACCGCCTTCCCGCCTGCGCTGGGCCAGGCATCAGAACACGGGGAAACACCCCCCTTCCCCAGCCTGGCACTGCTGGGGTTCGCTCTTTGGGCTACCACAAGCCAGTTACGTTGATGCTGTGTCCTTTACACCTGTGTTCCTTCACCAGCATTTGCAGATCAGGACCGAGAATGGTCCCACTAACATTGCTCCGGCGGCTGCTGCTCTCGTCTTTCCTCTTTGCTCTGAGCGAATGATTTAAAATGGCTCGCACCCTGCACAAGGCTCGTTTTTTAAATAAGTTAGGCAGCAAATTTGCTCGTGTATCCAACCCTGGTTTTGTCCTGAGTGGTGCGGACCTGGAACAGCCCATAAACAGCAATTTGCTCGTCTTTTAAGCTTTATTGTTCAGGCAATGGGTTTTACTTGGATGGTTGAAGACCAACCCTCCCTTCGCACAAAACGTTTTACCGGCATAATAACTGCAACCCGTTCTTTCTGCTTTGCATGTATTTGCAACTAAGATAAATGGACCAAATGCTACCAGATGAAATGAGCACGTTTCTGCTTGACTTACCCCCCATTCCAACAGGTCCCATCTCCCGGCGGTTGCTGCATGTCCTCTCCACCCGCTGCGCACTGCTAACGGTTTGAGTCCTCTTCCAGAAAAAGCAAGTCCTTCATGGACTCACTGGGGCTTGTTCTCAGCCTGTCTCTGGAAGGAGCACGTTGATGGGGCAGAGTTGTTACGGGAGGGTGGTCCCCAGTTCTACGCTGGTTTATTCTGGGGGGCTTGTGAAGAAGCAGAGCTGGGACCTGCTTCCTTGTGATGGTAGAGATGTCTGTAAGTTTTAGGCTGTTCAAAGAGAACGGCCTGTTTATGGCAAAGCAAATATTATGGGCCTGGGCTTACTTAAGGTAATTTTGTTGAGGGTTACCACAGTTGAAACAGGCTATCTGGAAGAAAAAAGTGAAGAATTTTGAGGCATTTTCAGGCTCTTTAGCACCAGATGCATGCACTTTGGGGAAAGAGGTTTTCCTGTTGCCAGCCTTTCATTTTCCTCTATCTCCTCTAACCCGTGGCTCAAAGTCACTCAGTTCATCCCTCTGTTTTGCCACCCCGCAGTGCTGTGGCTTGTCCCTCTGGTTTGGCAGGTGCCCGGGGAAGCGCCCGGGAACAGCTGCTGCTCCCAGCGCCGGCCAGGCTGACAGCTGCGAGAAAGTCGGGGGGTGCCACAGGCTCGGGGCGACACATACACGCCTGTGTCTGCATGCGAAAGAAACCCGTCTTCCTCCCTCGCAGCTATTTTCTGTTGGTGCTATAACCAGCAGAGAGCTATTCGGAGAAAGGCTTTTTAAGTCTGAAATGTACTAAGGAAGGCTCTCAGGCTATTAGGAAGCTAGTGCCCTTGTTAAAGTTACTGCACTCCTTTCTCTTAGCAGGCTAACCAGCTGCCGTTGGCACTGCAATAATGGCCGGTAAGGACTCGCTCCGGAGCCGGGATTTTTGCCCCTTCATCTTCTCGAATCGCATTTTGCTGCAGAAGTGGTGTCAGTGGGACTGCTGGGGGACGTTAGCGATGCAGCCGAGCTGGAAGGCACTGACTCCTCTGAGAAGAGGGGACACGAGCGGGGCAGCGGAGCAGGTATCTCCCTATATTTTCTGGGATGCAGCAGCCCACCGGCACGCCGGCGGCAGCACCTGCCTTCCCCGTGGCTTTGAGGCACCTGGCGAAGAGGAAGGGCACAGGTCAGCCACCGTGAGTTTACCGGAGTGTTTTCCAGGCAGTGATTGGGAATGGCCAGTCCTGTTGGCTCTGAAGGTGAGCGGCACGGCCGGAGAGCAGAGATCATCGTGCCCTGAGCCATCCCTCGCACGCCCATCCTTGCAGGGAGCAGCCCCGGCACCCTGTCCTGCCCAAGCATCTCTGTCCCTTGCTGGATCGATGTGTTTTTACATCTGCCTTCCTCACTTTGCTCCTTTGCTTTGGTGTCAGACTCACCCCTTTGTGAAAATTAATTAAACAGACTTTACAGATGCAAAATATTCTAAACCAGAAAAGAACCTGAGTCGTAAAAATTGCTAATTGTGGGTAAAGGGAATTAATTCTTGTACATCCCTGGGGAAAGCAATGACTGGTGTGATAAGAAGACAAATGAATTTTTGGAAAAGTTTGCTTACCTTCCTTATCTAGATTGTGCTATTTTAAGTGTGGAAGGAATGACTTTATTTTAGGGAAGCACCCGCAGCCCGTGATGGTTTTTGCTGGCTCTCCGAGGACACGCCGGTTTGCACACTGCAGTGGCATGTGGTTCACAGCAGCACTTGAATATTATCGCTGGACGTCACACGCCGGTGTTGCTCTGCATATCCTATTTCCTGAAGAGTCGGAGGATATACTTTGTTCAGAAGCTCAAGGTTTCTGATTTAAAAGGACTTTAGACCCCAGATGGGGGTTTGGCCCTTTATCATTGATGAACAGCTGTGAAGCACAGAGGTTTTTCTTGCAAAAATCCCAGTTCATGGGACATCAGCCAGGGCTATTCCTTGACTCAGCGAAGCTGTGGTGGGAAAATCAGGAGGCAGCATTTTTAATGCCACCTCTGAACATTTCCCCTCAAAAATATTGCCTGGAGAAAGGCCTTTGGGGGGGATGTGCCATTTTTGCAAGAGCCCCCAAAACCTGCCCCAAACGGCTGCACCACTCAGCCCTCTATCGGGGCCACCAAGCCTCCCACGGCCCTGCGTCACCTTCTGCGGTGGCCAGGCACCGTCTGCAGGCAGGTCTGGAGACCAGGGCCATGGAGGGGTAAGCAGTTATCTAACCAGCGGGGTATTTTTTCTTTTCCTTGAATGAAATCAGCGCCAGCTCAGAAGGAAGCTGCGGTTCGGGCTCTGAAGCGGGCTGCAGCCCTCACTCTGCAGCAGTCGCCGTCCGCAGAGCTGGAAGCAGTAGTTTAATCTCACTGCACCACGATTTCCCCGTTTCCTGTGTATTTTGGAGTCTATTAATGAACCCAAGTATTCTCACATGGGAAAGGCAGCCCTTGAGTTTCCTTCACATGCCAAAGGGGTTAAGCATGTGATGATGGTGAATCTTGCAGAGAACGGTTTCTGTGCTTTATTGTAAACTTCCTGGCTGCCCCGCTGCAAAGCAAGGGGCTACGTTGTTTTGAAAGAAGCCGAACTTTCGGGACAGCTATTACATTGCAGAAGTATTGCATCTCGCCCCCAAAGAGCAGCTCCGCTTCTCCCGGCTTTGCGGTAACGTAAGGGCCGGGATTTCAGGTGTCAGCGCCAGGGAAGTCCATTGCATTTGTCTTACGGCAGTTCACAGGACGTGGGAGGTCACAGAGGAGAAGTCGGCCTCATTGTGGCGGTCTTCATCAATCAGTAGCACAAGTGAGGGGCCGGTACATGAAAGTGGGACTCCATTTGAAACCATTTTCTTGTTCCCTGAAGGCAACGGCTCTTGTTATCTGAGGTCAGAGTGGAAATTTCTTTGGGTGGAGGAGGCTGGGAAGGGAGCTGCTGACATCCAGCTTGGTGAGGCTGACAATTCCCGTAGGGGGTCTCCTCTTAGGTCAATATAATGGCTATCTCAAAGGCTTTTAAGTTTTAGTTGATCTGGAAGATCACAAATTTGTCCAAACCTTTCACAAACTCACAAGTTTTTATAAAAAACATGTTACCCAACTGGAGGATTTTGCCTGTCATTCCCCCTTGTGCATCAGTCCAGCTGCATAGTGCCCACTGTGAAGACCCCAGCCCTTTGGTCTATAGGGGGTTTGATAAGTCTCTCTGCATCCGTAGCGATAGAGAGGTGCTATTTCTCAAACCGCTCCAAGGCCAAGGCCTACCAATAATTGCTAGTTCAGGGCCTTCGTTCAGCGTCAAAGAATACTTCTCCAGCACGACGATGCTAGGACTAAACTATCCAGCTATAACGGATCAGCCGCTTCCACGGGGAGGATCGCAGAGCACTTGGTGAGCTATGCACCACACCTACAGCTGCACTGGGCCGCTTTGGGACAGAGAGCCGCCGAGGCGCAGACGGTCAGCAAACACGCGGGGCAGGAGAGGAAATGCCAGTGATTCCTGGGCAGACGTCCACTCCTGCCAAGCATGCCATCGGGCCTTTAATATCCCCACAGAGCAGATATTTTTAAAGTCTTTGCTAGACCTTAGGGAAAAAAAAATCAGATTTTTAAAGTCTTTCTAGGCAAATGTACTGAACAGAAGACAAGCGTGCTCGTTTAAGTCAGGCTCTGCCCCACCAGGGTGCTGGCGCGATGTGTTACCGGGTCAGCGTGGTCCCAAACGAGCCGAACATTTCAGACAAGAGCGGTCACGGTGTTTTCAACTTCATCTATTTTTATCAAAACACATGGGTTGCTTTGAGCACCGACGCGTTTGGCACCCAGGCCTATCCACCCCATAATCGCTCCCGGCCGCACGCACCCCCCCCGTGCCCTGACTGCAGCGAAGAGAGCAGGGGAAGACCCGCGGCGAAAGGAGGATCTCTCCGCTCAGAAAGTGGACATTTTGACAGACTCCCATCTCACATGAGAAATGTTTTGATTTCGTTTCCTCTGCAAGAACATAAACAGATTTTGAAACCTCAGAAGTTGCCATGAAACAAAGCCATTGTTCCCCGGCCAGCTCTAATTGCGGCTCGCGACCAGCCCTTGCCTATTGAAGTCAGAAATTACACAGGGGAGGATTCTGGCTCGGCACAGATTTGTAGGGAGAAATGCGATTTGTCACTATTGTTTTAAGAAAAGTTAACTCTTAGATTTAAGGTTTCTTTTTTGTGTTTTCTGTCCCTCCTTACCAGCAGCAAACACCAGCACAGTGTCATACCCGCAGTGCCGGAGCGGGAAGGGCCGACGTGAACGTGGCACGCGACGCAAGCGCGGCGATGCCCTCTTTTCTCTGGCTTTCACCCCCCCGGGGTGTGGGGATCTGAGGGCAGACCTGGGGGAGCACTTCCCCCGTGCCCCAGCACGGCACGGCCGCCCCGAGGGCTGAGCAGAGCCTGGAGCAACCATGTCCCTTTCCTCACGCGGGCTGGGTTCTTCCTTCACCCACGTTCCTGTCCTCTAAATCCACAGGCTGAAGCTTTCAGAGTTGTTTGGTTGTTGGTGATTTTAACGCCAGCAGAAAAAAAACTAAAACCAAAACCAAAACCCAGCGAAGAGATGAGGCATACAACTCCTGCAGACATCTTTGAAAATATCAACCTCGTCAGCTTTGAAAATATCAACCTTGTATTTCTGGGCAGCTCATGAGCTCAGAATTCCTGATAAACTGGACAGAATTAGGGAATAGCAAGAAATATGATGAGCAGAGGGGCTCGGTCACGGCAGGACGAGGCAGCGAGGGTTGCATGACTGCATTTGAAGAGTAAAATGTCCAAAGGGCAAGGGGGCGGTTGGATGGAGGTGGCTGCTGTTGAGCGAGGCAAAAGGCAACGTGGCAGCGCACCAGGAAACCTTTCCTCACCCTGAACTTCAACCCGTTGTGAAACCTTCCCTCTGGGGGAAGTTCTGGAAACCCCCAAGTTTGTGCCAATGATACACGGGCTGGCCAGAGCCCGCGGGCGGCCCCGGAAGGATGTGCCCCGTGGAGAAATAAAGCTCTGGGGAACTGGTGTACCCAGGCTCTTCTGATTTATCTCATCACATCAAAGCAACCCGCCCCGCAGGGCTCGGCACAGGCAGTGGCACGACAGGCAGCCGGGTTTTGCAGAGCAGGGGCAGGAAAAGACAATTTTGCAAGTGGTGGCTCGAGTTACAGCAGGAGGGCGCAGACCCATTGCACGTACACGCACTAAACCTACAGGCCAGCATTTTTCTTCAGGATCAGGGTTTCATCTAAGAAAAATCCTAATTTCACTGTCTGACACAAAATAAGTTGATGGCACTGCCAAGGATTTATAAACATAGGACTTCTTTCGAAGTCTTTCAGTGCTGCACTTGACCTGAATTCAGGCTGTTAGGCCTTCCATCCCCTCCCATCACAATTTTATTTTATCATCCTCGCCGATTTTTCTGCAATGACTAATTGTGAAGACGGTAAACCTGCTGCTGAAAAACGGCATCAGAAATATATGGTTACCAGGAGTAATAGGTGCCAAAGGCACAAATCTTACAGCTGTGTGAGGGGAAATGGCAAGAGTCAGCTGAATAATACGGAATTATTCGCACCCATCTTTGTCTTAGTGCTTCTGTAACAGAAAAGCAATCCTTTATTATTTTTTTTTAAAGTGTCTAAGGAATAACATCATAAACCAAAAAAACTTCCAAGTTACTGTTAAATTTCCTTTGCGGTGTCTGTAGCAATCCCTCAAAAGGGTTAGCTCTGAGTATTTCTTAATTTTGCAAGGATAACACAGGAAGCGATTGCAACTGTGTTGGGTAAGTACACAGCTTGTTTTTTCAATGACTTCTTTGCGTGTGTGATTTCCATTTATACTTCTACATTTTGGTGCACCAGAACAAATATTTCTGGTAGGAGCAAAGGAAGCACTGAGTTTTTTTCCTCAGAATTGACACTTTGAATAATTTCAGCCAACTTTCAAGTTGGCTTAAAAATGAGGGTCGTCGTTTGGGAAGAAAATTGCCTGGATTATTGCACGTTCTCCCAATATAATGTTTCAAATTTAAAATCTCAATAACGTTTCGAAGTTCAAAGGTGTTTCTCCACGGCCTGTGCTCTGCAGCGCTCGTCCACTCCGCTGATCGGGAAGGACAAGTGTTATGTGAGGTATCGGACCCATCATGACTCATCTCACATATCTGAAATAATCTGAGAAATCGTTGCAGACCTTTTTTTATTGCAAGAAAGCATGGAATTCTTCTCTGACAGAGGATAAATAAAGCTATCATGTTTTGCCCTCAGAAAATCTTCAAACCGGGAAAGAAGAGATCACATTCCTCTGATCATTTCTTCGTTATGTCATTATTTGTTATGATAATCCCATCGCCAGATCCTTTGGTATCTGAAAGCCTTTGCAATTGTCATCTTTAAAGTCATGAACAGGGGCCCGCTCCTCCTGAAACTCTCGGTGTTCGCCCTGCGGGCTCTTAGGCTTCGCTTTTGCACGTTGGTGGAGATTTGGGGAGTTTCCAGCCCAGCGAGCAGCAGGACTTGTTCATCTCAGGGCAGATGCTTCCAAAAGGCAGTGGGAGCTGGGCACACATGTTTCCAATTATCATATAAGAAGGAAAAAAAAAAAATATTACATTTTTAGAGGTTTCCAGATTTAGGCCTAAGTGTTTATAAAACTGGTTTCAGCTTTTAAGAATGTATTTCCTGGCTTTGAAGCTAAGAGGAGCCCCTTGATTTCATGGGACTTTGGATGGGATCCCTGACTGTTTCTGGAGCTCCAGTGCCGGAGAGGTTCAGAGCAGGGGCTGGTACCCACGGCTCCATCCCCGTTGTGCCGGGGATGGGAGGGCTGGCCCTGGCACTGCTCTGCCACCCCCTCCAATTGCAACACCTTTATAAGGGTTGTTTGGGTTTTTTTTTAATGTCATCCCATAGGAAAAAAAATTATTGTACTATTTTCCAGTCTCTGAGGAGGCTTTGGCCAGGAGGCACATTGGTGTTCAGCGGCGTTAGAGGTAAAACCTCCAGAGTATCCTCAAAATCACGGTGTGGGGAGGTAGGGAGAGAGGAAAGAAGGGTGCTGCCTTGGGACACCAATGCTGGGTGGCTCCCTGGTGTGACCTCCTCCGTGTTTTGTCCAGACCCATTATAAATAACATTAAAAAGCACCACCCCAGTCCATCCAAATAGAGTGCCTGGTGGTATTAACGTCTTAAATATAGATCCTGTCCTTTTCACCCTCTTTGGTTTTTTTGCTTCTTACATGAGTGGTGAGAACCAGTGTTATATTTTATTTTCCTTCATTTCATCATTTGATCTACCTCCACGGAAAGCTGCAGTTATTCCATAAAACCAGTCACTGAGGTAAATAATAGCAATCTTACCCCATAAACCTGCTGAAATCGTTAAAATACATCAAAAGATTAGAGCAATCATTATTAATATAAATTACAAGAAAACAGAACATTAGCCGAATCTGTTATAAAAAAAGGAAATTTTTTTTCTGAGTTGGTTTTAATTTCAAATAAATAACAGAAAGAATTTTTCCTGGAACATGAAGGACAGTTTTATAACATCAGCCTATCAGAAATAATGCCCCGTCGGCTCTGTTCTCTGCCACGGAGGCTGAAGTGTTCAGACTCTGAAGCGCTGTTTTTTTCTTCAGAAATAGGGGGAAAGAACTGATAATGAACATTTCATAAAAGCACAGAGACCTTTATCAAAGGAAAAGATGCATAATGCATTTTCAGCGTTGTTATTGTTATTATAGTACTTGTCTTTACACAATTATTATTTGATGTTTAGGTTTGCTCGAGAGGAACATCTGAAAAAGATCTGCTAAGTCAAATCCAATGCTTTTAAAAGACACTTAATGAATTTTTCTTGCTGTGTTTATATTGAGAGGTTATTTATTTGTAGATCATCTGTTGTTTTTCGTGCAAAGTGTTTGGGTTTTTAATTCTATTAGTAAAATTACTTGTGCAATGGGTATATGCTTTCCCATAGGGCGGTTCTGCAGGAGCTTCCAGCGTGTTGATTTAGTGCTTATGAAATAAGCCTGTCCGGCCTCCCTGGAGACCAGTTTTTTTCTTGATCGGTGGAGACACAGGCCCAGCTCTGGCCGGACATGCCCGACGAGTCCGCACACCCCAGCACCCAAGGACCCGGGCAGCCTCAGCCCTGCTGGGCTGCCGCACGGTGAGAGGTTCGGAGATGCCTTATGGGAACCTCGGGTTTGACCTCTCCCATCCATGGGGTTCTTTGGGATCAACCCGCTGTGCTTAGGGAGAGCCTCACCTCCCGGAGCACCCATCATCTGGGCTCTGTGGAGCCAGATCCTGCTTTTTCACAGTAATATTAAAATTCAGCTTATGTAGGAGCCAAATATTTCACGGAAGTTCTCCATTCCCTAGTTTCCTGAGGAATTCCTGCAAAATGCCCTGAGAAATCACACATGAGACAGGACAACCACTCTGGGTCAATACTCAAACACTTCGTCTCAATATCATGGCAAATTTTCATTCCCATTTCACCCCTCCCACATCACGAGGCGAGAGCCCGGAGGTCGATGCAGCAGTTTAGGTTAATCGGCAGAACATTAAAGCATGTCACATTAGTATTAAAAATAAATGGTACAGAGCAGACATCCGAAAACCAGGTGGAGGGAAGGATTATTCCCCTCCCTCCCCTCCCCCCCCAGCGTCTCTTTTAACTCTGCAAAGGCTGCCAGAGCCAGAGCAGTGGGTAACACAAAAAACGTCACTTTAAATTGAGGAGTTTATCACTTCAGCTCTCTTTTCCCTCCCTTCCCTGGCCCGTCAGCACAACCCCAATCCCTCATTAGCGACGAGGCAGGAGACGAGGCAGCGCTTGGGCAATCTGACAGTTCAGGCCCTGGTTTTTACAGATTGCCTTTAGCAGCTGAACTTGTCAGACATTTTGGGTAGAAAGAGCAGAAGTGAGTAATGGAGGCATCTGATTATAGCCATAAAATTCACCCAACCCCAAAAGGACACAGTGCTGCTCCAGAAACCCCAAGCAGATATTTTAAGGCATTCGCAGGCTCCGGGGCTGACGAGGCTGTTGCCAGCAGTAATAAACTCCCGCGATCCGATCTCGGCGTACGCCCAGCCCCAGCCGCCTGTTTTATTTGGGCGAGGTGCGGAGGGCAGAAATTCCCTTCGTTTATTTTCACTTCCAATGACAGGGTCTGCACGGAAACCCAAGGATTCAGGGCTGTTGTGAAATCTTAATTTTATCGCCGTTCCCTCAGGGGGCCGGCATGAGTGCAGTTTTCTGTACTCCTCGGGGTTTCGTTGGGGGACAGCAGTGTTTTGACATCCCCGAGTTGTCATTGCATAGTTATATTAGATAAAGCACTTAAAACTCTGCCTTTTCCAACCAGAATAAGCAGAGGTGGCCAGGAAATATAGGGACGGCTTGCAAGCACTGCAGCCTCTGCTCCTCCGCCCCATGCAAGCCAGCTTGGTCTCCTCCTTAAGGTGCAGGGCTCTGAAAGCAGAGACGTTTCTCATTCCTGGCCTGTTTTACCTGAATTTTACCTTTTACCTGAATTTTGACAGCACAGGATGGCACCCACAAGACATTTGCCTTTTGCTGTGTTTCTGCAACAGGCAAATGGGGTTGGCTTCAGGCTGGGCTTGAAGCAGTGGGAGACCAGATTTCTCCTCCCACTCTCAAACCCCTAAAACTGGGCGTTTATGTCCTGGAAGTGCCTGACCCCAGGCACTCATGGTACTTGCACGGACACGTGGAGGAATATCATAGGGCCAGACGGGAGCGCGCTGGGCTGGCACCAAACTCTGCTCTCGGTTTCTGCACTGGTTTAGTTGGTGAGCGGCCGCGTCGCCAGCTGGAGGTCAGACCGACCACGTAAAATGGAGACAGTGGAGCTCATCTGCTTTGTAAATGGAGAAAAACACACGGAGCTGTAAGACGAGGCTGCCCCAAGCCAGAAACCTCATCCCCGGCGGCCCGACTTGGTCAGCCCTCGATGACCCCGAGGCAGCTAAGCCTCCATTTAATCACGAAACATCGGATTCCACGTCCTTTCTCGGCCATCGCCAGCTCCGTCACCACCCCAGCCAAGGTCAAACTAGCACGAGGAGTTCAGTGCTGGGACTGCGTAAAGAATTTCTCCTTGCTGAGCTGGCTGAGAGGCTGGGGGCGCTGGAAAGAGGGAGAACCAGGGCTGACATGGGGCAGCGAAAAACTAATGGGTTTAGTGCTCCTTAGTTATTTTTTTCCAGTTACTTGGAATACCTTCTTTCAAGGGTTTTTTTTTCCTTTCTGCTCTATTGTGATTACCTCTGATTGCTTCAAACTACTCACATTCAAAAAGAAAAACATGTTTATCTCTTTCCAATATTTTTCACAGGTGTTTTCATTCAAATCCATCCAACAAACCCAACCTGAATTACCCGATCTGGTGAGGCAGTTTTTAGACAAAATCAAAGGCAGGGAGACGTTCTTGGTTTTCCCGCTGCTTGCCCATGCCCACTGTGCACCTCGTGCCACCGTTCCCTGAAAATAATAGAAAACAGCCCCAAACAATTAGCAGCTTCTCTAGCTGGGCTCCTCCTGCCTGTTTATCGGAGGATGCCCGATGATATTAGCAACAGCAGAGCAGTGCTAGTTTGTCTCCCGTGGTTTATACGTGAGTATAAAAAGGGCAGAGCACGACCAGCTGCTGCTGAAAGCAGTGGCCCCTGCGGCACGTTTAACACGGCCACGCTGCCAGCGCCCACCGCCGACACCCTTGCTGCCTTCGATCAAAGGGAAGCATGAGGAGCCGTTTCACTTGATCTGAAGAAAGCTTTTGACACACTTAACTGGAGTGTATTAATTAACAAACTTCAACACCAAGGCTCCTCTGATGCAGCTCTCACGGGGTTTCAAAGCTGCCGTGCAGGAGGAGGGAGGGGACGGCGATTGCCGTGTGCCGGGAGGTTCATGTCTCTAGGTCCTTCGCCATTGCAGGGACAGAGCATGCAGACCCAGGACCAGCAGCTGGGGTGGTGGTCCAGGGTGCCGGGAGGGGACGGACCCGCAGCGGGTTGGGGCTGGGCATCTCCCACCCACCCAGCCGAGCTTGCCCTGGCATTAACCGGCAGCCCAAATAACCAGCCGTGGGGTCCCTCACTATGATTTGGCTCTGTGAAGTTTTAAGGAGATAGGAAAATTCAGGTTAGAGCAACCCATCTGCAAAACGCCTGCCCGGCTGCGGGGGCTGCCCGGCTCCGGCTGCCCTGCTCCCCAGTTTGGCTGTGTCCACGCCTGGACCCCTCCTGCCGCCGTGGTCCTGTGCTCCCGCAGGAACACGAACCGAGGGAAAATGGAGCGGTGGATGGCAGCAACGTCACCACGGCCCCGCTGCACGGCGAGAGCTGCCCACGGAAATCGGGTCAGCTTCTGCTGGTGTAAATCAGCACTCCTTTGGTGAAGCCAGTGGAGTTAAAAGAGTGCAAGAAAGACCAAAATTAGGTCAATCAGATGCACAGCTCCTTTTATGCAGCAACGTAACCCTCTTCCTCCTTCCTACTACTGCTCCGCACAGTCAAGTAGGTCAGAAGTATCTCCTGTCAGGCAGCTGGATGCACCAAGGTAGCTCTGAAATATTCTCCAAATCAGCAGGATATCAGGAAAAGGCATCCCTGTCCCCTCTAAGCACCGGTCTGAGGGGGAAGCAGGCTCTCAGGTGGGGGCTGATGAAGGGCGGGGACTAAAGCACCCCACAAAAAGCTCAGTCTGGGCTTAACTAGAGGTAAACCTCATTTCTAAATATCCCATTAGTTGCACTTGCCTTCTGTGCAGGCTTTTGCCATGGGCTGTGCTTGCAAGGGACATTGCAGACACGGCAAGGAGCCGCTCCAGTGGCCCCCAGCAAGCCCTCGGCCACCTGCACTGGATCCTGGTCCCCGCACCGCAGCCTCCCAGTGCTGCTGGTATTGGGGTGCATTTCCCTTCCCCACATCAGTGCTAGGCCGGTTGGCACAGGCTCGCTCGCAGTGAGCGGGGCAGCGGCTCCTCTATTCCTCTGCAGACCCCTCTTATACCCAGACTTACATGTTTTGGATGCTTTGAACCGGTGAGACCAAAACAACCACTTAACACCCACTGGAAAAGAAGTATAATTGAAACAAACTGGAAATAAGATTATTAGCGAAGCAATCCAGCTTCCTATTTTCATTCACCAGGAGTGGTGCCAAAAGGTAATTCTGAAGCTGGAGAAACTCTGCAGAGAACCATGGTGGAGTCAGCGGAGCAGCACGGGAAGCACTAACGTGGGTGAGAAATGGTCTTGAATCACTGAACATGTTGTTCGAGCTATAATGATTTCGTGATTCTGACTGAGAACTTTCTGCCTGAATCATAAAATAAATAAGGATCCTGTAGCACCACGGTTTCGTACCAGCAGCCAAGAAGATGAAATAATGAGACTCTGAAATCCAGAGCTGCTCCCAAGTTTGGCAACTCCCCTTTGTGGTGAGGAATGAAAGCCCTGTGCCAAGTCAGTCACAAATTATAAACAATCCCAAAATAGCGATTTCTTATCCCCCCCAGCCCTTTTCAATCTTCTTACTCTTCCCGTGTTGGCCTTATCTCGTATCTGTGCGGCATCTCTAGCTGTCTTCAGACCATCTGCAAGGGGCGACTAGCATGCGTTAGCACCAGTTCTCCCACTGGGTGCCTATGGAGCCGGGATGTGACAGGCTGGGTAGTGAGGGGCCTGAATTGCTTATCGCATCGAGGTGTTATTGTAGTCACAACACCTACGTGAGACAGCTATAGTAGCAGCCAGAATTTGGTCCAACAGAAATAAAAATGAATAATACTAATTCCTGCAATTATTTACCACTCTCAGGCAAATTAGTCATCCCTTTGCCATACCTGAGACAGTAGATGCCACAAAATACCTTCAGTGCCATCTAGCTACTAAGTTACATGAAAAGAGAAATTTGCAGCTAGCGCTAATTGCCAGAAGGCCCATCAGCGGCGCGATGTCCTGATGCACCAGCTGAGGCTCTGCCCTCGGGGGTCTAACCAGGGCGGTAATGAAAGCCACAAAGATAATTTGCAACCGTAGCAAACTCTGCTTTAAATTGATGTTTATCTGCAAAGTGAACCCCTCAGAACAAAGAAGAAATAAACAAGTATACACATCCCAAACCCGCTTTCCTTCCGCTTGTAGAGGCACTTCAGTATTGCCAGTCCCTCTGAGCGAACCCAGGGAGGAAAAACAGCGCTTCTCGGCTTTAGCTTTTGTTTCATGATGACGTAAAGAGGCTTTGGAACAATATCTCCTTTGCTGTCTAATTGTCTTGGGTTTCATGCCACGTCCATCATGGAGGTACGGAGCGCTCTGGCCCCTCATCGTCCATTGTCTCCAGGGCTGCTGGGCTTTTATAGACAACACAATAGTCTTCGAAATTACCAGGTGGATACCGAGTGAGACAGCAAGTACCTTTCCCTGGATAACCGTGTGGACTGACAACACAGTGGTGGAACTGAGACTCAGGGTGACCAAGTGGCCACGTGAAACCTGCAGAAATGGAAATGTGAACGGAGGGAGCCGAGCCGGGCTGCCTGTGTCAGGCTCTCGGCACAGACGCTGCGGCCGTCAGTGGCGGAGAAATCACAGAATCCCAGGCTGGTGGGGGCTGGCAGGGCCCTCGGGAGCTCACCCCGTCCCACCCCTGCTGGAGCAGGCACCCCCAGAGCAGGGGCACAGGGCCGCGTCCAGGCGGGGGGTGAATGTCTCCAGGGAAGGGACCCCACAGCCTCTCTGGGCAGCCTGTGCCCCTGCTCCGGCACCCTCATAAACAAGCTGCTGTTTTCCTTTTTTCTCCCTGGCCCAGACTGTGGACTGTTGCCACACAGTCCAGCGTGTCCTGGACCATGCAAAAAAGCTAAGAAAAGCAAAATACAATTAATTTCAAAAAGAGGTTGCTTTTATGACATACTGTACTTTGGCAAGATTTTTCCTTTTATGGTGTAATTTTTCCAGATAAATCTGTCTAGAAATGACCTTATGGTCTGGGTATGACGCTGATAGAGGATACACGCATGCTTTTGCTCCCCCAGTGTCAAACAGCGACGCTTGGCCAAGGATCAGCTCCAGGGACGGAGCAGGCGATCGCCCCTGCGCGCTCCGCAGGTGTGACCCTGCTCTGGGTGCACGCTCGCGGATCAGCCCCGCCAACGAGAGCACGAGGATAGTCCGTGGCTCGCACGGCAGCGCACAGCTGGCAGCGATGCCAAACCTGCTGACGGCAGCGGGACGCAGGTCAGAAGAGACCAGTGCCTGTCAGAGCGTGGTGAGGACTTTCATCTCCTGTTTGGAAGTCCTCGCTACGTGAGCGCTGGAGAGTTTATCCAGGCAAGACCAGATTATCTCCAGGAGCAAATAGCGTTGGCACTCGCAGGGAGCCCTGGCCGGCAGACAATCTGTCTGTAGCATCGTAGTCAGTGGAAAACTTTTTGGAGCATATTAATAATTGAAATGAGTGCCGAGGAGGATATTAATCTTCATATGGATGGACCTCAGCTGGGTGAGCTGGGTCTTAAAAGCAGCATCCGTGTGGCACCCACAAGGAGATTTTTTAGTCAATACTTAAAGCTTTGACCATGAAAGGTAGACCCTCCATGGCAAAAGCTGTCAGCTCGAGCAGAGAAGGGCTGCAGCCCTCAGGTGTCCCCTCTGAGCTGCAACCACCATACAGGCACTTAAATAAAAATGAGACCGGCGCTCGAACCTGACACCAGGTCTCAACCAGAGCTGTGCTGATTTACACCAGCCAAAAAGAGACCTGACCTGCAGGGCCAAATCTGGCCCATGGCTTTATCCAGGCAGCTGCGGTGATTTAAAAGCTCTGTCAGTGTCAGTCACCAGTGGGTCTCATTGAAAACCAGATTTATCTTGTAATCTGCACTAGGAGGCGTAAACTGCTGCTGCTGCTCCCCCGCAAAATAAATCAGCCCAACGCAGCCGAGAGCTGGTAGCTACGAGCGTCAGCCCTCGCTTTCCCCTCTGCCTGATTTATACGTCCTCATGTTAAAGTCAGCAGTGGCCCAACGGCGGCAGAGCCCTTCCCCTTTCGCTGACGTGTTTTACACCTCCGGTTAACGTCAGAGGGACTCCTCCTGGAGCGGGGTGGCATTGGGGTCAGCACGGGGACCTGCCTCTTCTGTGGGCTGCAGCCAGGGCAGTTCGAAAGCTCTTTGGGGGCAGGAATGAGCCTTTTGGTCAAGCGGGTGCTATGCCTGGCATCTCCAGGCTGCCAGTCCCCGCTGGAGTCTTCCCATGCTGTGGTGGCGCGAGGAAGCACTCCTGCGAGGAGTGCCATGGAGCAGCACTGCCGTCCTGCCCGGGGGGGACACCCCGCTTTGCTTGGCAGAGCCTGTGGGAACGCGTGAGCACATGGGGTTAACTCAACATTTAGGCTCATGGTTATTTTAGGCATCCTTCTCTGCGCTGAAACACAGGCTGACGAAACTCAGCAACAAAGGTAGTAGTGTAATAACCGCCCAAACGTAGTCACAGGGGATATATCCTCCGATTCTTCACGTCCCAACTGCGAGCTTCTTATTTCAACATCTCTCCCTTTTGGGATTTTTGCTTATCACATAAAATGAAGAATGCTCTTTGTTCTTTCAGTCCTGCCCAGCAACACGCCTCCACTGCCCCATCGCTGCCCCGGCATGCTGGCTTCGGGGGCAAAGCAAAACCCGCAGAACTCAGGCGAGTGTTGAAGCCCACCCAGCAAAGGGAGTACAGGATTTTGGGGGCGCATCAGCAAAACGGCGATTGCCACCCATCCAACAGCCACAGGCCATTACGAGGGGCGATGCAATGGAGGGAGGACGATGCTGTTGGCCTGGCCGCGCCATGGAAGCTGGTGGTGAAAGCCCGCGCCATTAAAACGAGTCTTCAAGGGTTGTGCTGGAGCCTGAGCATTCCTTGGCGTCGGTTGAAGCCGCAGGGGTTTGGCAGAGTGGCCGCAGTTATGCCCGGTCCCTCTGCAAATAGTGTTGGCAATTTCAGGGAGCAAAATAATGTCCCAGCGCTGCCAAAAGCCACAGCGATTATCAGCAGTGTAAGTAATCAAGTAAAAGCATTTTTCCACAGCCGAATGACCAGATTGTCAAGCATGGGAAGAGTAGTAGCTAGAATTGATTGCAGCGCACATGGATAATTTCTACCAGAATTACGTTATTGTATTGAAACAGTAATGCATAATGTATGGCCGTGCATCTCTGCAATAAACATTTTACATTTAATTCAGAAATCTCTGAGTCATTAGAAAAGTTCTCCCATTATGTTGCAGAGACCTTTGTGGAGTCAGCGGTAGCAGAGTCTTCAATAAAAACAACAAAAAAAGTCAATGATGAAGGGAAACAGAGGGATGCGAAACACCTGAGCTGGGAATGAGAGCGGGGGGCGAGCGCTGCGTGCCCCTGCCACGCCATCCTGCGTGGGACAGCCCAGCCACCCCACCGTTGGCACCCAAACCATGCTGCTGCACCGGGATGCTCCACGCACCGTCAGGGAAGAGAGAAAGAAGGCGGTTCCCTGGGGAAGTTCAGCCAATCTAACATTTAAATCACCTAATAGGGTTGCCTCCATCTCTGCGCTGGCTGCAGAGGAGGCCGCAGCGGGGGAAAGCTCCTGGAGAGGGTGCACGGGAGGCAGGAACGCCCCGTGCAGAAAGCGCTCGGCACTGAAGACATGTTGTGGTGCAATAAGCTCGTAGCAGCAGAGGAAAAATCAGCAGGTCTGATCCTGAAGTTCTTGCATAGGTTTAACTTCCATAGGAGTCAAATCCCTGCACTGGCTGCCCGGCACCCAGGTGAAATTGCCAGCTGGGTGGAGAGTTGCACCCATAATGCACTCAGGGTGGTTCCCATCGGAACTTGCTATGAGTTGTGGGCTGGTACAGAGACATCCACCATCCGCGCATTTTACAGGAGGGAAATTCACTCCTTTCCGCATAAAAGTCACTCTCCTCCATGTGTCAGCCCACCTCTCCTTGCCAGCACACGATAACCCTTCACACCTCCCAGAGAACTTCTTCCTTCAGTAGTTTGCCATGGCTCCAACGTGGGGATCAACACCACAAGGGAGCAGCCAAATGGATCTTATTGCCCGGGTCCTTCCTCCAAGCCCCTCGTGCTGACAGCGGCTCACGTGGTCCGCTTGCTGCTGCTCAGCGGGGTGGGTCAGCTGGACACGGCGGCGAGCTCGTCCACGCGAAAACCGCCTCCACCAGCTGGGGGCCCGGGCCTGAACAGCCCGTGCAATTATTTTGTCATCTGAAAATGGGGTGATCGCAGCGCTGCTTGCAGGTAGAGCCGCAGAGCGTGGTCCGGCAGTGCCGCAGAGCGCTCCGTGGGCCTGCGGGAAACCACAGGGCCCTGAAATCAGCAGGCATTTGCCAGAGTCAGCAAAAGCAGTCTACAAACATGAACTTTATTACTCCTTATATTCATATACTCTTTAAACTGGCCTTTTTTTTTTTCTTCCCCCAAGTTTTACACCCTTGACTTTTACTTGGCAATCTTTCCTCTCTACGGACAAGGAAGGTTTTAGAAGCTTTCGGATAATAAAAGCATTGAGAAAAAGAAAAGCGATGGGTTTTCAGGTACCGTGCAGCATTGTGCAATAGCAATTTGGAGATACAAGTGGTGTTTCTAGCTCCGATGCTGCTCTGCCCTGGGACCTCTTCCTCCACCACTTCTGCCTCCACCTGCTCGGAGGGGCTCTCGCTGCCACCCCCTCGGCAGAGGCACTTACTGTCCATCAAAGTACCTCACACAGCACAAAAGAGGCATTTTCATTACGAGCGTGAGGAACTGGAGATCGTTGTCGTTATCTAAACATTAGCAGATTTAGTATTTGTTGTTCTCAGATTCTTGTCCAACAGCCTGTGCAGCTTTTCATATAGAGACAAAGAAGTCGATCAATATTTAGCGCAGCCACGGCACGCTATTAATTCCTCCCTGAGAGGGGGCTTTTACCGAAGTTGAATTACAGGAAAAACCTGCAGAAATGATAGCGATTCCAGACTTTAGTGGATTTTACTGGGAAACAGGGTGGCCATATGGACTTCCCACCTACCGTCAGTTACTAGCAACACAGCACACTTCACTCCGGAGATGCACACTTAGCTTTGAGTTAAAAATAAATAAAGGAAAGAAAAGCATAAGGATTATTTGTGTAGAGCTGATTGGCACGCTTGCCATGAAAGGCAAAGGGCAGGGTCGATGCGGTTCAGCAATGGGCTGTGATTTTGCCCCCTCCTCCTGGAAGATGCCGCTTAGTGAGGCAAGGGAGAAAATACAATGGGGGGTAACAGCAAAGCAAAGCGCGGTTCAGGTAAGGACTGATAAAATGCAGCTTTGATGTACAAGGCCTGCAGGGAGCTCCTGTGCATGGTGCCAAAGCCTCGCGTTCAATGCCTCAGCTAGAAGATGGGGATGACGATACCTGGCTCCTCCGCGGTTGAGGTGAATGGAGGATGCCCGCACCACGCCTGCCCTGGGTGAAAAAACGCCCTCACCCCGCCGGCCGCTGGCGTGAGGGTCTGCTCAGCTCAGAGGGGAGGTCTGCAGCCTGGGCTTGAGTGTTCTGCTGCCATTAACTGTGATCCCAATCAATACAGTACGTGAGTCAGCGGGAAGCTGTTTGGCCGAGGCAGAAAAGGCAGTGTCGTGGAAACGAGTCCAGCAAAGAGGCTTCTCTCCCACCTGGGAGATCACCCAGGGGTCCCAGCGGTCCCACCGGCAGCCTGGGGCAGCTGCCGGGGACACCTGAGGCCAGAGCGGCCTGGCACATGGATTTGGTATCGTAATAAAGCCGGCGGTGCCAGGCAGGAGGAACGCCACGGAGGATGCCGGGCTCTGCGGGGCAGCGTGGCACAGGGGACCCTCGTCCCTGGGGCTGGCGGGGATGGGGGTGGTGTGAGGACACGCGTGAAGCCCCCTCAGGCACCACCTCATGTCCCTGCTTTAGTTATTCTGCGATGTGGAAGATGTTTGAGGTCATCTGATTTTTGAAATAAGTTAATCTCTCCTAAACAAACGATCAGCTTCTGACTCATTTCTAAGAAACTTGGGCTCCTGTGACCAAGCTTCCTTTTCAGTCGTCAGTGAATTTTAAATTATAAACTGAGAGGACATAATATTCAGGGAAAGATGCCTCCTGTGCATTTTGTGGGTTTGATTTAACAGCAGGAAGACGATACTGAAATATTTGAGTCCATAACAATTAATGATTATATTCTGGGGTTTATAGCCGTATCGCAGTTCCCACCACAGGTCCCCTTTCGGGTTTTTTTCACTGTTAACAAACACAAAGGCTGCATATCTTTACACCCAGTAATTGCCTCCACGTTCATGCTAACTTTACAGAGAAGCACTGTTTTTCAAGACCCACAAAAGGCCTCGACCTATAAAATTCAATTTCAAATGGTAAAAATCCCCTGGCCACTGTAGACGCTGGTGACAAACTAACGTGTTATGTTCCATAACGGTCTGTTTTGAGTACTGGCTTGACCTGTAAGTGTTCTGGATACAGCCTGACTAAAATGGGTTTTATTATTTTCCATTAGTGCCTGCCGCAAGAATATCAACCGGCAGTCCACAGGGGAAATAAAAGTATTTTTCTCCTCTAGATAGCATCTGCTGCAAATGTAAACGGACCCTTTCCCAGCCCTCTCCTTCCTTCGGTTCCCGTCCAGCCCTCTGACATGATCAAATTTCCCAAGATTAGTGCTTCCGTTGCAAGCTCCGAGGCAGGGCCAGGGCAGGAGATGCTCCCTGGCCCCGCAGGACCCGCTCATGCAGTTGGGTGATGCCTGCTCAAAGCCCCGGCCGGGCGCTGGACGAGGAGATGCACTGTCGTGCCGAACCACGGCGGCGTTTCCCAAATTTGCAGTCAGACTCACTGAGATTAGGAACTTTCTGGTTTTTTCTCTATGCTGCAGATGCTCAGGCAGACCCCCGTGTCGCGTGAGCTCGTCTCTTTGTGCAGGCACCGTGGGACAGGGCTGACGGCACCCCTTCCCCGGCCTCCTCCGCGCCCGGGCATCTCGGCCGCACGGGGTTCCACCTGCCCTCTCCCAGCGGAGACAGCCACCAGCTACAGCCCGACCTGCCCGGTGCTGCCACCCTGTCCCTCAGGCTCTGCTTCCACCTGGGTTTTTTTTCTGCCCCTCCTTCCCAGCAGCACCCACCAACCTCGTTTGCCCTCCTTTCATTTCCCAAAACTTCTTTTCTTTTTAAGGCAAATTATTCTGTTAAAAAATCCCCCAGCATTAAAACCTGTCTCACGTCGTCTTGTCTCGGTAAAACAATGACATTTTCCCCTCTTTGATGCTCAGATCTAGCTCTGCAGGAAATTTTACTACCATGACTCTTTCATCTCTCTCCTGGTTTGAAGATAAATGATCCTTGGACTCTTCTGGACCTGCATAAATCACAAAAGCAATCTACTAAGAGAGCTGCCTGTGGCACTGACTTCAGCTGGAATTGAAAAGGACAGTCAAAAATATCCATAGTGCTTACACAGGGAGTAACAGAGCCGGGGTAATCCAAGCAACATCTCCTCTCAGCAAGCAGGACCGTGGCACGGGGAAGCGGAAGATGGTGTGACCACGGCACTGGGGGGATGACAGCCCTGAGACGCCATCCTCAGAGGCGCTGAGCATCACTGGAGGGAAATCACAGAGCTGGGTGACTTCCGAGGACACGGGACTTGCTCCCAAAGACAAACAGGCCCCAGCACATCCTCCTGGGCCACTGAATTCGGTCCCCAGTGTCATTTGTGTGTGACACTATCCCTTTCCTAACTGCAGCCAGCTCTGCCTGAAACTTGGGGGGATTGTCCCCCCCCTTCAATCTCTGAACAAGATGCTGATGCCAGGACGGTGTTGCCTTTGGGGACTCGGGTCTGGGGTTTAGGAGAGGCAGCTCGCCTTGTACTGCAAACCGATTTCAGCTTTTGCTGAGGTTTTGTATCAGGATGGAGAAACACAAACGGCTGCTGCTGTGTCAGTCTCAGCACCATCTTTTCTGTCCTAAGAAACTTTTCCTGAGGGCCTGATGTGATGGAGATGACAACCAAAGTACCCAAAACTTGGCTCGGGAGTGAGGTGGCAGCCTCTGGGCAAGACCTCTCCTGCTTGGAAACTCCACGAGAAACCACGGAAGAAGGGCAGCACATGCCCCGGGGAAAAGCAGGCAGTTAATCTCACATCTCCTCACTCAGGGCTGATTTGGCCAAGCTGGAGCTGGGAGCATGCAGGGAAAAATATCCCCTGCACTGCGCCTGCTTGGGAGATGGCTACAGGGCGGGCAGCAGTGGCCAGCTCATGTGCTGCCAGAGCAAAAGCAGCTTCGGCTGCACCTCGAGTAAAGCAAATCCTCTGCTGCGTGAAGGTTTGGGTGCTAACGAGAGCATGGTCCTTGTCCCCAAGCGCAGCTGCAACCTGCCAGCGCCCTGGGACTTTGGGCTGAGGTTGCAGCTGCAGCAAACGCTGCTCCAGCAGCTGCTGATGCAGCAAGCAACTGCTTCTGGGTGACTTGTGCTTTTCCGTGGGTGGCAGTGTGGGCTGCGGAGCTATTTTTGTTTCTCCCCTTGCTTTCACCTGATAGCAACCGGATACCGCAAGCTCCATCAGCCCTGAGCAGAGCACACGGCATTGCTAATATAAAGCACTGTATGCTTGCAGGCAAGGAGGTGGGGTTTCTCACTTATTTTTTTTTCCTTAAGCAAATTTTTAAAGTCCTATTTGCCAATTAGTTGGATTGCTCATCACTCCTCGTAACTTGGGAACAACTGCCGAGATTGTTCATGCAGCATCGCTCCCCTTTAACAAAGGCGTTACCTTGAAACTGGATTTAACACAGACCCCCCCCGTGACACTCTGCTCCTTCCAGTCTGATACAACACTTCGTGATCCCATTTCCAGCCATAAGACTCCGATCTGTGGCTAAATAATTTCTGTGCCTACACATACCCAGCTATTAAAACAGCTTTTTACAATGAAGCATCACTACCCAGTACAGCGACCACCCTACCGATGAGTTAGCAAGCACCCTTGATGTGTAGCGAGCAGCACACGTGGTGGCTGGGACGTGGGGACACCTGGCATAAAGCATAATTAATGCTGCCCTCCATTCCTGCTCCAACCCGCGTGGTGTTGCACGGGTGTCCCTCACTTTCCCATCTGCTTCATTCAACTCCGACCACGTTCATTTTAGAGATAAACAGGAGCCAGTATGTGTCATGAGAGCTGTTTTTTGGAATAATTCTCCTGGTTTCCATCACAGAGCTGCAAACCGAAGCAGCATCTCATTCTGAGTTCTAAGCCCTTCTGAGACAATCAAATCAATAACTCAAAGGTCTTGACACAAGGTTAGGGATTCCCATGCTGGGGTATCTCTGCTGAAGCTTGTGAAAATCAGGCCTGATTTTCACGGCTGCTTGATTTTTTTTCCCTTCTCTCTTCTGACTCAGAAAAACTTGGAATTGAGAATTGATTGTGTGGCATTTTTCACACGTGGAACTACTGATCTGATTTTGGTTTCTTCTGTCCTTTTATTTGGGTACAGCCGAAAAACGGCCTCTCGCCACAGGAAATTTGTGGGAAATGACACAGGGACGTCAGCCTGGAACAAACCCTCGTGAGCAGGAGGAGGACAGTCAGAGAAAATGGCCTGGAAAGCAATGGATGGAAAGAGAGGAGAAGGAAGGATGAACATTTCCACTTCAGCGGGGTGTTGCTGAAGTGAGGGGAGGGAGAACACAGGCCGTGACACTTTGCTGTCTTTAAGACAGATTTCTGCAAAGGCTTTGTGTCCCTGTTGACACTGTGGCCACTGGGAGCATCAGGCTCCACATCTGACCCCTGAAGCAAAGCTCTCCCGGCCTCTTCCCATAGCCCGTGGAAGGATTTGCCTGTTGTGCTCACCTCGTGGGGGGTTTGCAAAGAGGCACAGGAAGCTTTTCAGCTCTTAAGTGATTTGCTCAAAGGCTCCACTACAAAACAGAGGGACCTACGTGAAATAATACCTATGGGATTCAAGGGAAGCTTGCTTGGGCTCCTATATATGATATATTTGTTAAACATTGCATAAAAATATGTAATTCTTTTTGCGCCAGTGCTGTGGAAACTCAGAGCTGTAAATCAATGGATCAGATAAGATCTGCCCCCTGTGAAGTGGATCGACCTTCTCTGGCAAAAGAATATGATAAATGTACTGGTCCATGCCCAGAAATGAAAGATAAATACGCAGGACACAAGCTACATGTATGAGACACAGGCAGCGCTTGTGTCTCCTCGTTTGCGTACGTCCTCGGGCAGGACATACGAGGGTCTTTGTATCTTTTGGTGGCTTCGTTTGCACAGTGTGAAATCTTCAACGTCAAAAAAAGCACATTGCAATGCAGAAGGGAGAGCTGCAGACTGGCATAACCAGTCCATAGGTACATCCCGTACTTTGACATCAATTTTCACTAAGAACAGGGGAAAAAACCCAAAAGTCAGTCTTCCATGAGCCCCCCGCGGTGGCTGGGCCGCGGCTCCGGGTCACTGAGAGCAGCCCACGAGGTGCCGCAAGAAGGGCGGCAGGGCAGGGGCGCTAGCCTAGAGACGGGGGTCACAGTTGTGCCCTTGGATCTTTGTCACAAACCAAGTGTGTTGATTTGGCAGAAATTTCCTCTTTCTTCAGGTGATTTTCAACGAGAAAAATACCGCGGGGCTCCAAGGCTCGGTGAATTGCTCAAGGGAGTGAGGGCTGGTAGAGTCCAGCAACTGGTCCAGGAGGCTTAGCCGGCAGCCAACACCAGCTTTCTTGCTCAGATGGTTCGGTCAGTGTTTTCAGAGCTGGAGGACTACAGACCCAGCCTTCATCTCACATTCAGTCCTGTGTTTGTGATTTATCTAGCAAATTCTGTGGGCTCTAGGGTGCAGTTTTATTAAAATGTCCTTTTTCCCTAACTCAAGAGAATGGTTACAAAACATGCTGAAATTTGTTTTTCACTCTTTAGGGCTTCCAGAACTTCGTGCTCATCTATCTTATGTTATTTTTCTTTCTATTTGTGGTTTTGAGGTCATGGCTCCAGAAATGTTAACTCTTCAAGTGAAGTTCAGGGCCAAAACCAAATTATTCTCGGAGGAAATACCAAAATTTCTACTGGTGCCTTACAGCTGAAAAACATGGAAATGAATACACAGTAGTTGATGTATCTCTCGGATCGAAAGGTACCTCGGCGTAGTTATGTGCTCATGGAAAATGCCGTGTGATGGTGTTGGGTGGATGGCGCAAACAAACACAAACTTTCCCACAAATATTTGCTTGTCTCAAATTAATCTGCTTGGCTCTGCTCACGGCTCTCCGGAGTTTATTTCCCACAAATATTCTAAAAAGAGCTTGCTGGCAAGAATACACGTAGGAACCGCTCAAGGTGATATCTGAAGAAACAGTTTTTGAAGGTCCGTTTTAAGAGCAGCAACCCTAAACCCCTGCTATTTTCATGCCTTTGGACTTACCGGCCCTGAGGAAAGGGCAGCATTCCCCTCGGAGGAGGCCAGGCGCGGGGATGTGGCTCTGAGTCATGAGTTGGATGCTCATTCCCCCTCTGCTCTGGAGAAGATGTTGATTAACCAGTGACAGTTGGAGAGCTGAGACGGTATTTCCATGGTCGGAGGAGAACGACCCTAGAAACGCTCTTCCCTGCTCCCTGCCTTTGCATTACACGAAGGCAGGAGAACCAGGGCTCTCCCCTCCTCCCTCTCCCGTGGATGCAGATGGTGGCTCAGTGCTGAAGTCCTGGGCGGAATCACAACCCCACGATGCAGCAAGGGTCCCGAACGTGTGGGGTGTATGGCCTGGCTGCACCCAGGTTTTGCCATCCGTGGTTTTGGCAGGAAGACAGCGGTGTGCAGCCGGCGGGGAGCTCCACTTCCCTTCCCTTGCCTTCCTTTCCTTTCCCTGACACTTAGGAGACCAAGATCCTGCCGGAGCAGGCTGCAACATAAATCCTCCAGGCAGTTTATATATTGCTGGAGAGAACCAAACAGTGTTATTTGAAGTTCACGAACTAGTCTCTGTATTCCTTGTAGCAACCACAAGGCAGCTCGAGTCAGACTCGCACCGTGAATGCAAGGCTGTGGGCATCTTCTCTCGTTGGTGCCTGAGCGATGGAGCAGATCCCCAGGGAAGCCCCGCAGCGCCTTAACTCGTATGGCAAAGCTGGGCTGCTGGGGCTGCTTCTCCCACTCACTGCAGAGCCCGACGTCTTCAAGTCTGGCTTCACTTTGATTCAGAAGAAAATGTCTGAAGCTGTCCTCAAAGTCAACAGGAAGGCCACTCTGGAGAGACCAAGGCATTTCATTTTTATTGAGACTCCTTTATTTTAGATTATTATAATATATAATAAACAATAAAACTCCAAAGCCATTCGGAGTGGAAAAAAAAATACTTCACAGTGTTTGCTGATTTCTTTTTATCTTTTTTTTCCTAACCTGGGTACCATCTGGGGGAACGTGCATGATTTTGAAAGCTTTGTGATGGAAGTAGGTATTTCACTAGCAAGGAGTTTCAAACTTAGCCTGTCAGCTCCATTAATAGTCCTTAGCACTTATTCAGGTATAATAACCAGAGTTTCTCAAAGCACATTATGAAAGTGTATCATCAGTCCTATTCTAGATCGATCTGTCCAAAGCAGAGCTGGAAAGTGTTTCATTTCACTTCTAAATCACCATTGCCAAGAGGCCTCTGTGGGTTACCCTTGTACAGCCAGGAAACGAAACAGTTTCACATGACGTACGTCAAAATCGGGCAGCGCGAACCGGCTGCAGCCCCCCGGACAGGACACAGCCCCACGCCAGCAATCAGAAGATCCTTCTTTGCCACCACCTTCCCAGGAGGCTGTATTTTCCCTCCTCCTTTAGGCCGCCAGGTGTGTTTAGGCTGGAAGTCCTCTGGGAAAAGCACGGTGGCTTCCCGCTGCCATTGCCACTAACGCTACAGGGTGGAAGCCTTCTTCGGAACAGGAGATGTGACAAGGTGGAAGCAAAACTCAGGAGCATGTTTGCAGAAACGCTGCTTGAAAGCATTTTAACAACGCTTTTGTTTTTTAGCATCTTTAAAAAAAAAAAACCAACGTAAAAATTACCCCTTGGACTTAGAGAAAAGAATGACTCTTGCAAAACACGATCCCAAGCAGCCGCGATATTAGCAACTACCCCTTCAACATTATGGCTCCGTAGGCATTGGATGAGAAAGGCAGAAGGGGATGTTTGCAAAGGAAACCAATTTTTTTCACAGGTTACTTCCTCCGGAGTGGGAGACCACAGATTGAGAAGAGCTGCCTACCCTTCCGGTAGCAATAATGCGATTACGCTATTCATAGCGAGAAAGAAAAACACCGGTTGATCTTCTTTGCATCATAATTTGTTAACCTCAGAATTAACCTGGCTGGACACAGATCTGTTAAATTTTACCATGCTTCTCCAACTAAACTACTGAAGTCTGAGACAGAAATAGCTACCCACAGCTGTTATGAATTGATATGTTCCTTGACGATGCTTGGCACTGCCTGCAGAAAAAAGAAAAGTTTCTTATTTTATTCTTTGCCACGAAGTTAACCTTTTTTTTTCTTTTCTTTTCTTTTACTATTTTTAATATTCTTTCATTGCAAACTGATGGTATTAGACTGTTCTTCTTTGCTTTGCTTGGAATGGAAGGCAGACATGCTACTTGAGTACGCTCCATAATGGTAACTTCATACCTAATATTTCTGTTTTAGAAAAAGGAAGGGTGGAGGGCGCTTGCAGGGCTGCCTAGCTCTAAGTGCATTGAGTTACACCGGAGCAGGCATTGCACCTCCAGCGCTAACAGGGAGCCACAGACCCTTAGATGTCCTCTGCCCAGCAGGCAATGACGGAAAGAAAGGGATAGACCCACTTGAGGCCGACATCCTGAAAATGCCTGCTCACATGCAGCGGCAGCCGCGGTTTTAGTGCGTGCTCAGAATGGAAATCCCCAAATCTGCAAATGGCAGAAAACCAGCAAAATCCCCAAATCTGCAAAGCCACCTCTGCAAACTCTTTTATGTATGTACCAAGCAAACGAAGATCTTTAGAAACACATTGTGAGGTCTCTTTGATCTTTCCCACACCTGCTTAAGGCTCCTGCTCCTGACGCTGGCCATCACGGCTGAAGGACATTCAGGTAGAATCGTAGAATCATTAAGGTTGGAAAAGACCTCTAGGATCATCAAGTCCAACCCCCAACCCAACACCCCCAGGTCTCCTAAACCATGTCCCCAGTTCCTACGACTATGTGGTGTTTGAACCTCCCCAGGGCTGGTGACTCCCCCACCTCTCTGGGCAGCCTGTGCCAGGGCCTGACCACCCTTTCAGTGAAGATATTTTGCCTCGTATCCAACCTAAACCTCCCCTGACGCAGCTTGAGGCCGTTCCCTCTCGTCCTGTCCCTGGTGGCTTGGGAGCAGAGACCAGCCCCCCCCTCACTCCAGCCCCTCTCAGGCAGCTGCAGAGAGCGAGAAGGGCTCCCCTCAGCCCCCTCTTCTCCAGGCTAAACCCCCCCAGCTCCCCCAGCCGCCCCCCAGCACACTTGTGCTCCAGACCCTGCCCCAGCCCCGCTGCCCTTCTCTGGACACGCTCCAGCCCCTCCAGGGCCTTCTTGTCCCGAGGGGCCCAAACCTGAGCCTGGCACTCGAGGTGGGGCCTCCCCAGGGCCGAGCACAGGGGCACCATCACTTCCCTAGTCCTGCAGGCCACGCTGAATGTCAGATCCTCCAAGTAAAGCTTTGGAGCCCTGGTTGAAAAATTGACTTAATTACCAAGAGTCAGGTTACGTCCTTGGGACATAAAGCATTGTTATAGAAAACAAAGCATGGGAAGAGGTTTAAAGTGAGAACAGTGACAGCAAAAACCACATGAACCTGCTGACTCGGTGGCAAAAACATTTCTACAGTACAGACGAAGCCGTGCAGCTGCCGGGGTCATCCGCATGGCCGCACTTCCCCGCAACCTTTTGGACAACAAAATACCCAAACCCGCCTGGTCACGGGGCCGAGCAGAAGTAGCGGCATTCCGGGGAGCCGCGTCACTGCAGGGCACCCCGGGGTGGGAAGCGCACGCAGCCCAGACCCGCGCCTCCCGCTCGCAGGGCTGTGCCCCGTGCTGTCCGCAGCCTGCCCTCGCGGGTGGGAGCCACCGGGCACGCGGCTGCTCTGCCAGCTGGCGCAAAACCAGTCCAGCCTCCCACCCGCCGAGGGGCCGGTGTGTAATGCTGCTGGGGCTTGCTTTTCTTTTCCATCATCTCCAACGCTGCCTCGATTCAGAACAAATTAAAGCATCGAGTGTCTCCGAAAGCTCCGAATAACTTGCGCTTTCTGATCTTATGCCCCCTGCTCCATGCATGACTCTTGTTTGCCTTCCCTCGCCCTGCATCTAGAGGAGAGATTACAAGTTGCACCATCAGCAGACGAGCAAGGTTTAAGCCACAAGGAAGGATCTGAGTCATCTCCCTGAGAGAATATTTTAGCCATACATCATTGTTTGTTTTCAGGCAAACCAGTACAATTATGCAACATAAATTCTTTTAAAGCATTTGGGACTTCAGTCCAATTTAAAACCCTGTAGGTTTTATGGCCAGAGTGAGTGATTACTAAGTGCGCGCATACAAACGAGGACTTGGGAAGAAGCATGTGGAGAGGATTAAAGGGCATGTGGCACCTCAGGCTCACGCTGGGCAAGCTCCGGCCAGGCTGTCACAGAGGATGGGAGATCTGAAGGGCCCACGTCAAAAGGTGGGTTGCGGTGTGTATGGCTCCGGAGCACAGTTTTGCTCTGCCAGTGCGGCAAGGCCCGACTGCGATCTCCTGCGAGTGCATTTCCACAGGCTTCAGTAGAGACTTTGCCTAGATTAACTCCTGATTTATGCTGGCTTAAACGGGGATGAAAACCTGATCTATTTAAAAACAAGACTCGGTTACAACAGGAATAGAGAGAGGCATTAAAATGTCTCCAAGCTGAATATTTTATCGCATCAGGAAAGCGTTAAGCCAGAGGTATAAGGTGGCCTGTTTGCCCTCGGGCTGGGAGAATGGCCGGGGTGGGGACGCAGCCCTGGCACCCTGAGCCCATTCCACTCCTCGCTCTACCACAGCCTTTGCCGAGATGTTTTTACCACCACCCTCTGCCTCCTTCCCCTCCCGAGGCAGGGGCCGCATGGGGATTTTGTCGCTTTGACCTCACAGGGTGACAAAGGCCCCCGTCTCACCTTCCTTTTACTTTGCTTTAATTAAAGGATGCAAAACAAATCCCCCTCCTTCGAGCACAAACTCCGCGTGATCTGTTCCTGCAGGAGCAAGATGCAAAACCCGGGCGTGTAACCTCCAAAGATGCACCCACACCCAAAGAGCTCAGCACCTGCGCTGAGCACCGGCAGGACCCGCTCCGTGCCGAGCGTAACCAGCGGTCCTGCGGCCGCCGGGACAACTGGGAGGAAGCCCAGACCCAACTCGTGCCCCGCAGCGCCCAGCTCAGCCTCGGCACTCGTCGGCGCTGCCTGCTGCGGTGAAAAACGTACGTGGTTATTAAAACATTACCAGGAGCGGGATGAAAGGAATCAGTAATTCAGCGCTCGCAAAGAAAACCAAATTGTCAACAATAGGGGTTTTTTTATCGGCATCATCATCATTATCATCACTACTATTTAAAGGCCCAGCGCTCACTGTCGTGCTTTTGTAGTAATAAAGGTAATAAAATTACTGTACAAACAAGGTCTTGGTCCTTGTGAACTGCAGACCCCAGCCAGAGAACCGGCAGCTAGAGGTGCAACAAGCAGAAAGCAAAGAAAAAGACCCCAAAGCTTGGCTTAACATGCTTTCTTTGAAATGTACTCTCATGCTCTTGGGAGGCTTGGCAAATAAATCAGAGTTTACAATGCCAGCTACCTATTTATTTATTTCTCCTTCTGCATAAAGGAGTGGAGCCTACAGTATGTTTTTTTTCTCTCTTTTTTAAGGGAATATACAGACAGATTTGCACCTCCACATTCATTTTTTACTTACACAGATGTAAACTCCACTAAAGCCGGGGGAATTATTGACAACCGAGGCAAACCAAGGCCAGACTCTGACCTATTGATTTCCCCGAGATTGCACAGGACGTACGTAGTTCATTGCAGAATACGGTCTTTGTTTTGTTTATTACTCAATATATAACAATGTGGAATAAAGAACAACGCCGAACTGCAGAAATGCCTGAGGATTTCTCTTTAATTGAAATCAGGACTGGGAACATCCTTGTAAATCAAGAGCAGTCGGCCTTTGAGAAAATTCATTGCTTTTGCAAAGTTTACTTTCAAATGGGATTTAGCTTTAACTCTTTGTCTCTCGCAGCAGCTCAGCTAAATAGTTTTTAACGATTTCTCTGGAGGGGCTACGTGCTGCTCAACAGTCTGGAAACTTCCAGGTGCCACAGATGCTGGGCGGGATTCTTATTTATACTAAAGATGAGAACAGCAGTTGAGAAAATTCAAATACACATAATTATTATTAGAGGTATTCCTGATATCGGTCTAAATCTGTATTTTTAAAAAGCTGGATGCTTCTCCAAAGCAGGATTTTGGTTCAGGCCATTAAGAACCTCCTGGTAAAATTATGACCTGGATCTGAATTTTACTTAAGTTTGATGCTGCTTGAGATTAACTTTGAAGTCAGAGCCCTGGGCCACAGAGCGCACTTAACCCCATCAGCAGTTCAGCTGCAGTTCCATCCCCCTCGGGGAGCGCTTCAGCCCCCTGTAACGGGGCGCCAGGCACGGGAGCAGAGGAAATGTCCCGATTACAGTCCCCCCACTTCCCACACCGGAGCCCCCTGCGCGTTATGAAACAGCCGAACAGCAGCGTTTCTGCTTCGCTAAAGATTTCACACTGGGACTTTCCTTCTTCAGCTGTGTTTTTCCAAACTCGCATTTGCAGGGGCTCTCATTTCAGTGCTTTTCTTGGAATGAGATGCCTCATAATTATTTATAACAAAAGGGTTCATCCTTCCAGCCTACTGTACACGGGCAGCACGCTGAACGCCAAGTCAGCGGCAGCAGGCTGCAAGAGGATCAGGCTATTAAGATTAATGCAACAAATTTGAATTCTTCCATCCCCTCCCTCCAGCAACCCGTCTGTGTGTGCGTGCGTGTGGCTGGGAAGGAAAAGAAAGGGCTCCTGTGCTCCAGGATAATAGAGAACGCTACCGAAGAGGAAAAAGGAAAACACTGTTTATCCCTAGCAGGAAGATAATTGATCTATAGTCTGCCCACAACTGGTCTCAAAGCAGCCAGTAGCTACGCAGCAGAGACTGTAGCTAACCAGAGCCCAAACCCGCCTGTCAAACAAAAGCTTTATGGGGACACCAGGGAGAACAAAAGTAGCGCGTTTCATTCCTTCATAATAAATCTCCCATCTTTATTGTGCAGAGATGTTCTGCTCCTGAGCGTGCCGTGTTTGGGAGCGGGGCTCGCCCTCGCCGCCCCCACCACAAGGCTTGGTGGGGACCCAGAGCAGCCAGCCTGAGCCCAGCTGCTTTCTCGGGCTCTGGGGTTTATTTTTGCTGTGCACAGCCAGGCCCAGCTGTTCTCTGCATCCTCAGACAGCGGCAGCTCTTGAGCTCCAGCTCGATCACTCTCTATTTTATGTACGCTAAAGGTAATAAAAAAACCATTTCTAAATTTAACTAGCATTACATAATGCAGCTATTTATTATGTAAAGCTGCCGTTTACAATGCCCGGAATATTGATCACTATAAAAAATGCAATGCAGCTAGAGTTTGGATAAATTAACGCTACTGTTTTCCTTTCTTTTTGTTTAAAGGATCAATCAAAGGTCTAATTTGTTCTCGTGTATCCACCTCTGCAAAGCACGCAAAGCACCAGGCAGCGCATTGTTTACTGTCGTTCAGGCTCACACGCAGCGCTCGGCTCCGGATCCGGCAGAGGATACATAAAGATGACAATTTCTTCATTATCCGAACCATTGGAAAAGGCAAAAAAAGCATACTAACCTGCTTTATTTCAAATCAGGCCAATTTTTTTTTTTTTTCTTGGCTATAAAGCAGCAGTGGCAACCACTTAAGAATTCCAGCATTATGACTGTATATCATCATTATCACCTAGAGTAGATTATGAATAGGTATTTTCTTACAAGAGCAGATGAAGCCTGAGAAAATGAAAGATGTTTTCCTATTCTTTAGGCCTTTTGGGGGTAGAAAGAGGGGTGGAAAGAGAGAATTAAATATTAACAGAGCGAACAGATCACTAAGCAAAAAACAATTAAATAGCACAGCATCCATTCAACAATAACAGCAAATCATGATGCAACTGCTGAGCATGGGGTGACATACTAATCACGGATTAAAGGGACTGATTTGTGTCTCATGAGTATTCATGGGCAAAACCTGATACGTGCAAACTGATCTCGGGGAAATATGTTTTGTGGGAAACATGAGGTTATACAAGTGTCTGAGCAAAATGATGATGGCTTTTCTTGACTGTGCCATAGGGAGGAAGGAAATATTTACCTTTTTATCTCCTACTTTCTTGTTTCGTGGAGTTGTTTTCCTCCTCTCTACCAAACGAGACGCAGATATTTTTCCCCATCTACCTGCCCATTCTTATATTTGCCTGAGCAAATACAGGTGATCCCCAAAACCCACTCCCATCGTTCAATGTCACCCAGAAAATCAAAGGTCAGGATGAACCATGGAGCACACCATCGTGGGCAACATTCCTCTAACGGCATCCAGCAGGCAGTGGATCTGAACATGAACCACCCCTATAAGGGGAGAATGAGGTGGTGTAAATCCAGCCCCGTACCCGATGTGCTGTCAGCAATTGCACAGGGCTCGTCACCTGGGGAAGAGGCCATGGGACAGAAAAACCTCCTCCCTAGGCGGGAGCATCTTTGCCATTAGAGTTGCCTGGCTTGGCTTCAGCACAAAGATTGCTGTTAGTCATACAGTACTATGCAGCCTTTTTTCTTCCAGTTACTTTCAGCTCAGGATGTAGGAAAATTAAAAACACTCGTGGGCCAAATTACGGTCTCCTGAAGAAATTTCCTTCATAGACCAGAGAAGACTCCAACCCGTCCTGTACTGAGAAAAGGTCAAATATACTAAATAGCGCTCTCTCCACTCCCTCAACGAGGGCGAAGAAGGTCACACCCGCCTCGTGAAAAGCCACAGAGCTCTACAGCTCTTCCAGGATCAATCCTGTCTCCTGCTCCTACTGCTCCCAGGCCTCGCACCGCGGCACGGGAAGTCCTCTGCTGGCCTCCAGCCACTGCTGAAGCCAGGAGGTAGGAGACGCGAGGAGTAGTGCTGCTGAGGGCAGCTTAACTGCCGGGGTCAAGGATCAACGTGCCTTCTCTGCTCTGCTCTTCGTTCTCCACTCACATTCCTCACTCAACGCCCACCTGCCTTTCCCCAGGCTCCTTTCAGCCCCGGGAAGGAAAATCGTCTCCAGTGGTGTCTGAACACCAGCTATTGCCGTGTCGGTAGGGAGCCACGTGCTTTGTGCAAAAGACTCTCGGGAAATGATGCTTGGCAATATTTTCCACGAAACAACAACTCTAAAACAAGGAGGAGGTCACCTGAGACTTCAGTGTCACTGAGGAGGCCATTGCTGCGTATCCTGAGGTGTCTGACTTACGTAGCTCCAGCCCTGGTAGAGCAGACTGGTTTCTTTTCCCCATTTAACAGTTTGGAAAGTCCCCAAATCCTCCATCTACATCCTCATCTCTGCCATCAATCAACAATGTCGGGGCATTAACTGTTTGTTAATACTGAGATCGCTCTTCTCCATCAGCCTCTGAGCGGTTGTCGTCCTTTCAGCACAGTGAAAAATCCGGCAACTAAGGCAGTATATTTTTATAATCTTAATGGAGCTCGTGCTTTAAAGGAGCTTAAACAGTGGGAAAGCCCCTGCGGAGAATCCAGTGTTTTCATATGCAAGTCAGGTTTTTGGTTGTGTATTAGCTGTTGTTATTTTCAGTAGCCGGTGTTTCATTTCTGTTCAGAAGCAAATGTAAGAAAGCAAGCGAGCAATTTATAATGAAATAATCAATGCTGGTGGTGAATTCGCTCGTGCCTGTGCACTTAGCCTCGCCTATGATCAGAAATTTCTCTTGGGGGCAGCATTTCTTACAGAGATGGATGGATTTATTTTCTGTCTTCAAAATGTTTACTAGCACATCTAGATCTCCTGCTCCAGCCGTACTGCTGGTGGAGGACCAAGAGCTCCCCCCACTATTGCCCGTGGGGGAGAGTGGAGGCATCGTGAGGTGGAACAGCAACCCAAAGACAACCCAAAGGCAGGCCACTGTCCCTTTCCCTCCCCCTGAGCCCCACCCTCCCTTAGCAGCCCTGGTGGAGCATTCACGAGGAACTTGCAGCCCACCCAACCCACTGTCTACGGGGCCCCAGATCCCCTCTTTCCCCCCAGGGTGGGCTTCACGGGAGCACCAAAGCTCAGGCCGCCTGCATTGACCATGCACCAGGGGATAACTGATGCTGGCGACTATCCGAAGCTGTGTCCCCACAGCAAGATGAAGCACATGGAGCTGGCTTTAGGCTGCCAAGAACCCTAAGCCACCTAACACCTGCCCACATTGCTTGCTTTAGTGCAGTAGGGACGCCCTCCGACTCAGGGGAGCAGTGCTTAAAACCTGCTTAGGAAAAGCAAGAAAAATGCCACAGCCACAAGCTCCGGTGGCCACGAGGAGCTGCCGCGGTGGGCAGGGGTGTCTCCAGTGGCGAGACCTGCGTGCACCTCAGCCACCCCAGGGAGATGAGTGAGAGCCCAAGCCTCAGCGTGGGCAGCACTCTGCCTCCTGCCCCAAGCCTTGAAGGGGCTTGTTCTAACGGTGTGGGATACAGAGAGGTCCGCTAGTCAGTGGGCTGGGGACCACGCCAAGCTGGCAGAGAAAACGCAGCCAAGTCATGCTCTCCATAGGTCAGACGCAGGAGGCTGCCCCACAGACATGCCAAGAGGTTACAGAGCTATAAATGTTTAATTGCTTTCCCCACATCAGTCCCAGTAGGTGAAGCAAGCCCTGCAAGGTGAATGGGAGAAGCAGATGCAGTGTTTGCTTTAATGCTCAGGACTACAGGATCTCAAACCTGCTGGTTTCTCAGGAGCACGCATCCAACCTCGGTGAAAAATGTAGCTGAGGATAGCTAATTAACTGCTTGGCCACTGGCAGTCCATGAGGATTCAACTCCCCTGTGAACAAAACATGTGAAAAATATGGCTGAGGTTCAACATCTTGGAAAGAAAGAGTCGGTGAGCAAAGGGCTGAAGAAACTGAACTGTATGTCGCGAGAGAGATGAGAGCCAGAGCAGAAGGGTGTTCCTGCAGGGACTGTTCCCAGGAACCTGGATGATTACACAGCACAAAATAAACCAAGGAGCTTTACATCAACGGAACTTCACAAAACTTGCCAGGCGGGATGTCAGGAGTTCAGCATTTATCAACAAAGCCGGGGGGAGAGTGGGACTTATAGCTAGCCTAATCATGGGACCTCAAAAATAGACGCTTCTGAAAGCAGGCAGAGATAAACCCGGGCCATTTCTGGAAACTCTCCTCCTCTTCTTCCCTTTCATTAGCTCCAGACCGTCTGGAATCTGAGGTGACTGATTTTTCATCTTGCTTACACGACTGTAAATCAGAAGCGAATTTAGCAAAGGGAAGAAGGTGATGTGGGTGTAGCAGGCTGGAATGCCTGAGAACCATCTTTATTGTTGTTATTATTAAGCTATAACAGCATGTGGGACTATAAATCAGCCCACCCTGCCGGTAATGAGCGTAGGAAGCGCTACACCTTCCAAACCAGCCTGAGACTGGTCAGATTTTGTGGCAACCCACAGGAGTGAGTGCCTGAGTTCCTCCTCCGTTAGGAAGAGCTGTGGCTCTTCCCTTCCCATCAATGGTGTGGCTGGGCTGCTAAAACCCCTCTGCTTTCTTCCCTGATGTCCAGATCTCTGTCCCTGCCTGTCTTTTGCAGTGCTTCTCTGCACAAGCAGCCTATTCTGCAGACTCTTGGGCTTGCTAAATACAGCAGCTTTTCACAGGGGGAGCAAATAGGGAGCAGAAGACTTTCCTGCAGAAATAAAGCATAACAAAATGTAGTCCCCCTGCATTTATGCTGGATGTGGCTGGTTACCTTTACTCCCTGCCCATGGGTTTGGGAGGATGGGAATCTTACTGCAGAGATGTGCACTTCTGCTTGGTGCTGTGAAAGACACTTCTGGCCTTACATTCCTCTCCCCATCCATCCATCCATCCATCCATCCATCCATCCATCCATCCATCCAAGAGCAATTTCTTCCCTTTTGTTTTCTTGTGGGGAATCTCCCCATCCTTGCTGAGCACGGTGCTCCTTGCTCATGCCAACAGCATTAGGGATCTCACCTGGGCTGCCCCAGTGTCAAAATCATGAGGCTGAAGTGGCTGATAAAAGTCCTGGCAGTGGTAATCAAGCCAGTAGTAGGTTTATAGACGTCTTTGCATGGGACAACGACCAGCAGGTGAGACAAGATGCCAGGCACAGAGGGGTGCCTTGTCCTCAGCTTTGTGGGGCCACTGCCACCCTGGGCCAGAAAACCATCCTTGACTTCTTACAGGATGCTTTTGGGAGGGCCTCGGAAGCATGGATCAGACCTGACATGTCTGGGTGTGAGAAGGAGGCCATCTTGCAGCCTCCACGTGTGTTGTAAGCAGATTGGCGTGGCTCCGTGGCCAGTGGAGAGGCCACTTTCCACCTGCCTTCGCATCCTCCACTTCAAATGCCAGGGCACTGTTTTCCAACTGCAATACTCTTGTCTGGTCGTGGGGGAAGGGAGAACAGGTCCTTATCTTTGGTATCATACAAAAAAGCTACAGAAAACATCTTGAAGGGTGTCTAGCCCTCCCCCTCTCAGTCTACATGAGTAAACATCCTTGCTTAGGTGTGCCTTTTACCATATTAATAGCTACTTCCCTTTCCGTAATCACTGGGTTATTGCTAAATAAATTGCTGCAGCGCTAATAGCCAGTGACCCACAAATTCAATACAACACCGAAAGTCACGGAGTTATCTCACACAAAGAACTTACTTTTGATGAATTGGTACCATTCCCTGGAACATTTTTACAGTAATTTTAAGAGTCATAACATCTTACCACATGCTGCTTCAACTTTTTGACATGCAGCTAAAAATAGCCAGCGCTGCAAAGCCTGGGAGAACAGCTTCAAGTTCAGATCTGAGCTGAAAATCCCCAGCGTTTCAGGATGTTCGCATGAGTGTTTTGATTTCAACACAGCATAAAGACAAGGTTAAACCGAGAAGTTTGGATATGAGTCCAGAGCAGGAAGGGAACAGGTACAAAAAACCTGGGTGCCTGCCTTCATCCTCTTTCTATTTAAAGAACTGCAGTATCAAAAGCCTGGCAACTGATTTGAACGCAGAGGCCAACTCAAAATGATAAGCGATTATAGGCAGAAGCTGCTCAGGCTGCGGTGGCTGTGCTGCTTGCTGCCCGCCACCACGTCACTACGCAGGTGTAGTTCCCCGTCTCGGGTCTTGCTCACCCACTGTGCCACGTATAATACGGCTCGCTTGTCTCACCGGGGTGACAGGAGGGCATACAAGTCGCTTCGGTTTTGCCGAGCGCTTCGAGGCCATTGGATGAAAGGTGCCATTATTACTGTTATTGATTGCGGTGATTTGCTGGCTCTCTCCGAATTCACCACCCTACTGGGAAGGCAGGCACCTGGGGAGGTTTGGAGCTCGGGGGGAAAACAAGCGCTGAGCAGATGCCTACCAGGAGGCCTGGTGGTGTGAACTCTGCGTCCTGTGGCCCCACAAAAGGGGAAGCCGGGCCTTACAGCCCTCTGGCACGGCCTTCCCTGCACTGCCCTGACTGCTGGGGTAAGGGAGGGCGTTTTGTATGTCTGCTTCCTGAGAAAACGTGAAAGCTCGGACCATTTTCGTTCGCATTTCCACCGCTCCCCTCCGACACGTCTGCTCTTCTTTTGATTTGGCCCAGCTCATCTCACGCAGCGGGTTGTTCCAGCCCTCCAGGACACAGGGTGACTGTATTCGAAGCAGTGAGGAGGTGGCTCTGCCTTGTTTACGTTTCGGAGCATGAAGGCTGGATTGCAATCCTGTGGGCTGTCGCGGTTATCAGGCATGGCACGGCTCTGCTGGCAGCTCCCCCACCTCGAGCCGTAGCGAGTGATGCGCTGCGTTAGGTAATCTGCAGTGTGGGAAGGGTGAACACCCTGCCATTTACTGGTTATTTATACACCCAGATTGGCTTTCTCTGCCTGCCTATTTCCTTTTTTTCTTAAAGGAGCTTGTGAAAATTCAAAAGGTCTTTTCTGAAACTGTTCCCTCTCCCCTCGCCTGGATGCGGCCAAGGGCATTTTCTTCTGTAGCCCCCACCGTTGCCACCAAAACCTCCAAGACACATTGCCACGCTGAAGCCGCAGCACCCTCACCACCGGGACGCGACGTGAACGTGGACCATGGCCACGGAGGTGCCCGGCAGTCCAGCCAGGGGAGAGGAGCATGGCGTTTAGGCTTTTCGCAAGGGTTTAAGAGTTAAGGCTGGAAAATCAAGGCTTTAAGGCATGTTTTGAGACTGCACGTGCTGTGGCACCCAGGTGGATAGGTGCGATGTTATTCGTTGGGCTTGGATCGGACCAGCATGCCTGCTGCTCCGCCTTCCTCGCCATCCGCTGTTAGATCCGGCCTGTGCAGGCGCTGCGGGTCCCAGCTGTTAAATCCAGGGCAAACTCGCACAGGATGGTTTGGGGTAATTCAATCCCAGCTTGTGTTGTGTTTGCTGGGCTGTGGACAGAAAAGACAACCATTACATAGTCCTCTTCTTCTACCCATCTGTCCACCCCTCCTTTTGGAACAGGGGTTTCTGTATCATTTCCCTTAGGGAATAGTATCACGCAAACACCGCAGGAGAAATATCGGCAGAGTGAAGTTTAACACCACCCCGGCCCCGCTGTTAGACATGGGTTCGGTAACCAGGCTGCTCTTTTCTGCCACAGAAGGCTCCTAGGCAAAGCCCAACAAAATGTAGAGAAAAATACTCTGCACTCGCACAAAGACTTCTGTGCCAGGAGCTCTCAGCAACATACCCACAACAAGGAAGCGGGCCTCGCAACGCTCCTTTGGGGCGGATTAGCACAATCGCACGCTTTTTGGATGGCTGTGTTAGAGCCAGCTAAGGTCAAAATCATTAATTCCAGTACGTTCTGCTGCGCGATAACTGGATCAGCTCATCGGGGCACCTAATCTGTGGGGCGCGGGGCCCTGCAACGTCAGCATGAAGCTGCGGATGCTCAGGCATTCCCTTAAGCTATTTCCCAGATGCTGAAAAACACTGGGATTCTGCAGGGACTCACTCGGCAGAAAGAGATTAACAGGCTGAGTCGAGAAGCTGGAGAACCTGATAAATTCCCAATTTCTATTTGCTTTCCCCTGAGGACTTATTCAGCATGCAAAATGCCCTCCTGTGAGACTTTTCCGCCAACCGTGGCCCCGCTGGAGGAGGACCTTGGTGCTGCCAGCGGCTCCTGTGGGCCCGTGTCATGAGAGGGCATCACTGAGACCCGCAGAGCCCAACCTCGCCGTGGGTTAGACCACAACTATTATGGGACAATAACCAGGGGAATTTCATGGATTTCACTGTTAACGCTGTATTGAGCCTACAGGCACCACCCTGCACGTACCTGCCTGCAAAGAGCAGCAGCAATCAAGATGGTACAGGCATCGGGGTTGGGACGGCAGCCGTACGGGCAGCGGAGATTGCGGCTGCACCTCCCGATTCTCCTCGTCACCGCGTGGCCGGTGCCCTTCTGCAGGGCCTGCAGCCTAGGAGTAATTAAAATCTAAAAAAATAAAAAAATAGAGGAACAAAATAAATGCATAAATAAACACGGAACCTCGCAATGCAAATTAAGGCCATATTGCAGGAGAAATTCAATCCCAAGAATGCAAACAGCCAAATAAACAAACAAGCAAGCAACAAAAGAAAACCAATTATTTTTTGAGGGAGTCACAAATGAGTAAACAAAACACTGAATGCCTCCGGCCTCCAGCACCCGTGCGCTGGCACTGTCACAGCTCCCTGGGAGCAAGGCCTGGCCTTCCTTTCGGAGTCCCTCCTGCCTCACCGCAGTGCCCCTCTACCCCATGGCTTGGTTATCTCAGATTAAAACGATTTAAATGTGACACACGGCTGCGTCTGATGGGCCCGGCACCATATTTTTTCTTCAGTTAAAGCCATATATTAGACAGACTCCCAGAAGGACAAGGATTTCTTTTTCCATTTTCCTTGTGGCATCCACTTCAGAAGAAATTAATTTCTGCCCCCCTTCTTGATTGGCCGTGTAGTCTTACAAGATTTCCCCTCCTCGTTTGAAAACCAGGGTAGACAGTTGGTCTATTGTGAGAAACCACAGGGAGTTTTTTAAGCTGTCGCATCGCAGTTACCAGCTTTAGCTTCACCAGGATGAAAATAGACAATAGCGAAAGGAAGGGGGTTCTGGAGGTCTCCAGCTCGCAGTTTCCAATTAGGAAGTGACTTCGGCTCATTCCACCGCTGCAGCCAATCTTCGTTAGTAGCACAAATTGCTCTAATCCTCGCTCAGGCTCCGATTCAAGGAAACTTCCCTGTTCGGCAAAGCGCTTCAGCACGTGCCCCGTCCTGCTGAAGTCCACGAGGTCGATGCCAACGCTCCGCGCGGATCGCAAGCTTCTCGGAACCGGAGACTCCCAGCCTGCAGGACGGAGAGGGTGGAAGGAGTCCCGTTCCCTCCATGCGGCCCCAGTGCTCCCTCGCACCACCTCCGTGTCCGCAAGACCCGACTCGAGCGCTCGTCTCCTTGTACTTTAGTCCAAGCTTAGCTTAAGCACAGGCCGTCCTGCTGCTTTCGGCGCCGCCTTGCCCGAAAGGGCAACACGGCCTGCCTCTGACTGCGCGTTGTAATGAACTGCCAGGGATAAATCTACTATTCACCCCACTCCTTGGCTAATTTTATTGATTTTAGCCAGGGATTATTCAAGTTTTCTGGCCGAGTACTACCCCACATCAGTCCGGGCGGCAGGATTGGTCCCTCATTGATTGGCCTTCCTCATTTATTGCTTTTGTTTCCCTTTTCACAGATTAATTACAAACATCTCGCTCTGCGAACTCCCACTGTACGGTGGTTGTGTGATCTCAGCGCCATGAATTATAGATGCCTGACACATCACACCAAGCTATTATGATTTTTTTTTCCACAAGCAAGCTATGAATTATGAAGATCTATTAAATTTATAATATTCTCTATCTTTGGTAAAGGAACGGGAAGGCACAGCCTGATGATGCCTTTATATCGCCCTCCTCTACCCCTCCGGCCTCGGGCAGAGCGGACAAGTCGCAATACGAACACTGTGCGTTTCGGAAAAATGTCGTGGAGATATGGGCCCCGCAGCCCTCCCCGTCAGTCGGGGGAGCGTCTCTCAGGGGTTTGTTCGGATTCCTGGGGGATGCCGCGGGCCCAGGAGCCCTGCGCGAGGGGCTGGGGGTGACATGGCGCCCCGAAACGGCACCACCACCCGGTCCCGCAGCCCCCCGCTCCTTCCCTTGGCCGCTTTGAGGGAAGGCCGGTGGCAGGGACGGGTGTTAAATGGCGACGCGGAGGCAGGCTTTGACAGAGGGGTGTGAGCACTGGAGGCCGCACGACAGGAGGCGATGGATGCCCAGGGACGAGCAGCGGCCACAGCCGGCCCCCTCTGTCATGTCCCCCGGGGTCTCCCCAGGGCACGATCCCTGCAGCCATTTCCCCTCAATGCCCCCTCCTCAATGGTCTCCCCTCAGTGGCCTTCTCACAACTGCTTCCTCTCAAGGGCTCTCCCCTCAGCCGTGTCCCCCCAACACTCTCCTCAGCTATGCCACCTGCAATGCTCCCCTCAGCCATGTCCCCCCAAGTGCTCCCCTCGGCCATGTCCCCCCAACACTCTCCTCAGCTATGCCACCCGCAGTGCTCCCCTGGGCCATGTCCCCATCAACAGTCTTCCCTGGGCCATGTCCCCCCAACACTCCCCTCGGCCATGTCCCCCACAATGCTCCCTTCAGCCATGTCCCCCCAACACTACCCTTGGCCATGTCCCCCACAATGCTCCCCTCAGCCATGTCCCCCCAACACTCCCCTTGGCCATGTCCCCCCAGTGCTCCCCTGGGCCATGTCCCCCTCAATGCTCCCCACGGCCATGACCCCCAATGCTCCCCACGGCCATGTCCCCTCAATGCTCCCCTCGGCCATGCCCCCCTCAATGGTCTCCCCTGGGCCATGACCCCCAATGCTCCCCTCGGCTATGTCACACCTATGCTGCCCCCCACTCCCCCCCCCCCCCCCGTCTCTCCCCTTCGCGCACCCCGGTTCGCGTGGGGGAGGGGCGCCGCCCCGCCGTGCCCCGCCCCGCCTCGCGGCTCCAGCCCTCCCGCGCACGGCCCGCCCCGCCCCGCCCCGCCCCGCCCCGCCGGAGCCCCGCGCCCTGCCCGCGCGCCGCTGGTGATGTCAGCGTGTTATTGACTCTCCCCGTCTGAATGACGGAGCAGCGGGGAGGGGGCGGGGAGGCCGCGCGCGCGGCGCCCGGCCAGGCGGAAATGGGCGCGCGGGCCGGCACGGGGGAGGGGCGGGAGGGAGGGGGAAGGGCCGGCGCTGGCGGGAGGTGCCGCGAAATGGCGGCGGGGCCGCCCCAGCGCTGCCGGCGCGGCCCGGCGGGGGTGGCGTCCGCCTTCCCGCCCTCGGGGAGCGGCAGCGGCCCGCCGAGCCGTGAGGGGCCGCGTCCCACACGGGCCGCGCGGCCCGGCCCCGCTCGGCTGTCGCCGCTTTGCGAAGGCAGCGGGGCTTTTGGCTGCCGTCACGCAGCCCTCGGCGGGCTCTGAACGCCCGCACGTCGCCTCAGACCTCCGGGCTGTGTCTCGGTCGTGCTGGGTTTGTTTCTGGGTTGCGTCTCCACAGCACGGCCGCTTCCACGCTCCGGCCCCGCTCCCGCCCAGGCTGCCGGTGCCTGCCCGGCAGCCCGGTTGCTGCAATATCCTTTTTCTCTCGCCCTGACACGTCCGAGCTTGCTCCGCTCCATCCCAGAACGCGGCTGCAAAGATCGCCTTCCCCGGCCTGTCCCGTTGGCCGCCTCCACCAGTTCACCTGCTTTATCCCCGCACACCTACGTGTCTTCTTCTCCCGTTCCCGGCCGATGGTGCGGTGCCTGCGCTGTCTCTCATTCGGGATCAAACAGAATCTATCACCCGCTTCTTCAGCGTTCAAACAAGCCATTTTAAGCTTTCTCATGTGTTTCCGACTTGGCTTTGCCGCGAGGACTACAATTTCTTGCAGCGGGGAGGCAGCCGGGTGCCGCGTGCCCTACCCCGCTGCGTTGCCCCATCGCGCTTTCCCGCCTGCCTCTTCCCACGCGTTGCCTCTAGACTCATCGTTGGGTTGGAAGCTCCTTGGGTAGTGTTTTTCCACGGGAGAGAGGCATGGAAAGGGTGTGCTGGGTGCGGGGCACATTTCCCTGCTCAACTTGGATCAAAGCAAAGGATTAAGCAAGAATTAGTGTCTGCCTGTAGCGCTTGGTCGCTACCATGGGTGTTTTTTCCTGCCCAGCAAGCCACGGTTTGTGGCAGGAGCTTTTGTCAGGCACGGGTGGATCTCGGTGTCTGGAGCAGAGGCTTTTCCCCAACCCAGACCCAGGGGGTATAAAGTTCTCGGTCCATTCGAACCACTCGGAGCTTCCCCGTGGGCTCCGTGTGAGGCAGGGCTGGCCGCAGGGTGGGAATCGCCTGCGCTGGGAGCAATTTGCCCTGTTGGCGGGGTGTGACAGGCAGCAGCGCGGGTCGACGAGGGACGTGGCGAGCAGATGATGGCACTTAATTTTTAGGCTAGCTCGATGCTATCATTGTGAACAGCAGGCACCCGTTCTGAGCGTTCGGCCAACATTTATGGGATCAAATATCTGCTAATAGCAGGGAGGTTTAAATTGTGGGATACGGAAACACTCCAGAAGCAAATGCCCCAGTATTCACTTCAGTGCCCATGCAGAGTGATTAAAGCCCAGACTGCCATTTACCACCTGAAAGCTGGCTCTCGCGGGGTAACGCACAGGGAGAAATATCTGCAGCATTAGCCAAATCCTCTTGTCTGTGTGCGATGGGAAGGTAGGGGCTTTACCGGAGCATCCCATGTGCGATGCCTCTGGCTGCTGCCGGAGCCAACGAGGTGCACACAGCAAATGCCTTCTGGATACAGTCATTCACAGGCACAGCAGAAGGAAAGGAAGACTTTTATAAACAATTATCTATGCAAGCTGCAAGAGTAGCATTTGCACTAGCTCTCCAGGGCCCTGATAATACTCCCTGAGACATGCCGAGATGGATAGGATTTATAAACAGTGGATGGGTATTTCCTACGTTGCAGCTCTCTCGGCAGCATTATTCCATGAAGCTCGCTCTAGAAGACATATATGTTCATGAAAACATTTTATAGCCCTGTTGTGCTGGGATTAATATCTGACAAGAAAGTCCAGACCACGTGTACTTTGTTCTTCCTGGCACATTTCTGAGTCCACAAACAGCAAAGGGCCCACAGGAGCATATGACTGTTAAGTTGGCTGGGCATGAGCCAGCAGTGCCCAGGTGGCCAAGGAGGCCACCAGCCCCCGGGCTTGTGTCAGCACTGGTGCGGCCAGCAGGAGCCGGGCAGGGATGGGGCCCCTGTGCTCGGCCCTGGGGAGGCCCCACCTCGAATGCTGGGCTCAGGTTTGGGCCCCTCGGGACAAGAAGGCCCTGGAGGGGCTGGAGCGTGTCCAGAGAAGGGCAGCGGGGCTGGGGCAGGGTCTGGAGCACAAGTGTGCTGGGGGGCGGCTGAGGGGGCTGGGGGGGTTTAGCCTGGAGAAGGGGAGGCTGAGGGGAGCCCTTCTCGCTCTCTGCAGCTGCCTGAGAGGAGCTGGAGTGAGGGGGGGGCTGGTCTCTGCTCCCAGGTCACCAGTGACAGGACGACAGGGAACGGCCTCAAGCTGCGTCAGGGGAGGTTTAGGTTGGACATTAGGAAGAATCTCTTCACCAAAAAGGTTGTTGAGCTTTGGCACAGGCTGCCCAGGGAGGTGGGGGAGTCCCCATCCCTGGGGGTATTTAAAAGACATGTAGACGTGGTGCTTAGGGACATGGTTCAGCGGTGGCTTTGGCAGTGCTGGGTTAACGGTTGGACTCAATGATCTTAAAGGTCTTTTTTAACCTAAATGGTTCTATGATTGTAACTAACTAATATTCTTGCAACTTGATGCGACTTTGGCATTTCATACACAGTTTTCACAACGACTTACAGGTGATGCATTTCTTCAGCAGCAGGCAGCAGTTACTACGTTTCCAAAGACAGTGTCTCAATCTATAGATGTACGGATATAAATAATACTTCTTGCTATATAAAAGCTATTAGTCAGTGTCACATGCAACGTTACACAGAAAGTCACCGGTTGAACCCAGTGAATGTTTTTCAGTCACCCAAAATGTGTTGCGGGTTGCCCAGCCGTGGGGTTGTACCTAATAAGGCATCGCACCCCCTTGCAGCGATGGCGTTGTGTAAAACCCTACGTACACCCACCCCGTCCTCAGCCCTGAGGCTCCCCGCACTGTCCACTCTCTCTCCTCCTTATTTTGGACTGTGATCTTAAGGAATATCTGTAGACGCTGCTTAGTAGTGATCATAGAGCACCTTCAAGTAGCAGAGAAGGGGGTGAGTTGACCAGAACATTTTTGGAAGTGGCCGTCAGCTGGATGAAACTACCACGGGCAGAGAAGGGTTCTCCATTTTGGTGCCTTCAAATGGGGCTGTATGTGCCGTTCTGAAAGGAACTGACCACCCGGTGCAACACAGTGTAGGGAACCTACTGGACAACACGACGCTGTAACTGGTGGGAATTGAAGGAGGTGTCACATTCAGGAGGTCAGATGGGAAACCCACCTGCCCTTGCGGCCCCAGGCTCCGCGGAGGGAGGTGGGAGCGAGATAGCAGCCCCAGCTGCAACGACTGACACTGAACCAGTCCACCTCATTTTTGAAACAACTACTGTTATTGTACTCATGGCAGCCTGTTTTGTTGCAAGTGCCAGGATCTATTTCATGAATAACGTATATGAAGACTGTAGAGCCAGAAGCTTCCTCAACAGAGACAAACTGGATCATCTTTAGCAGGCTAGTAGGACCCATTCGGACTTACACCACCCTGAGAACAAGCAGGGCCATCTGCAGAGATCCGATTCCCCTTCCATAAGAAGGGGAATATTGCTGCCTTGCGATATTATCCACACGCAGAACTTCTCCACGTGGAGTGAGCTGCAGGATGGGTCTAGTGCGGCAGAGCCGTCTCCCTTTGATATGACGATGAAATCTTCTTACGGGCCTTGAGCAACCCCATCAACATCTGCTCTCAGCTCCGCGGCCGTATGGCCAGTGTCCCTGTGCATTGCACAGTCAGTGGTGTGCACAGAGCCTTTCCCTCTGCCTACGGGCAGTATATATGTACTCTAGGTAGTATATGTAGAGATACTATAGTATCTTTAGGCCATGCCCTGTTTTAAGGGTACTTGAGGCAACCAAGGACGCCCTGCAGCCCTCTTCCTGGGCAGAAGCACTGTCAGATCAGCGCCTTTGCAGGGAAGCTCTTAAAAGGGGAACCAAACATGTTGTGCCGAACATGTTTTGTTTTACATTAGGCTTATGATTTTAGGTCTAATGTTTGGTTTGGAAGCTCAAAGCTGTGCTCGAGCCCACAGCTGCCAGCTCTAAAGCAGGCAGTGGTGTAATAGTCATTTAATTCCTCTGTACTGTAATCTGATGGTGGGATGTGCTCCCAAGCTGCTTTTAGGTCTGGCTGGGGAACGAAATCAATCACAGAATGCACATTACAAGAAAAGTGCTGTTGGTGTCAATTACCTAAGCTCTGCAAACGTAACTCTTCTAATTTCCTGTTAAATCAGTAATGTTACCAATCTCAGTCTATTATTTTAATTAGGACTGTGACTGCAGTTGCTAGGAGCCGAGCGAGCGCAGACAAATGCGAATGTGTAATTAGTCCCACAAACGAGTGGCAAGTTGAATGTGTCAACATCATGGATAGTTACAACATGGGGTGCAGCAGGAGGCCAAGTGATTTGGGCCAGATTCTGATCTCACTGGCCTCGGCGCCAGCCCAGGCGACTCCGCCGAGGTCAGAATTACCCCAGACGTGGGCTGGGGTTAGGGAATCTGGATCTGGCCCCTGGTCATCACAGTTTCTTGGAGCTTCACCCTGGGTTATTTTTAAAATGTCTGATGTCCCATCTTGTTTGATTAATTTTTTTGCTTTTTGCTGTAAAGCCTCCTCAGAGCCAATTATCCTGCAGCGAACGCTGCAGTCAGGTTAGCTGAACGTGGGTGTTCCCAGCGCCAGTCGGCACCGGATTCCAGCCCTCCCCGGGGACCGGAGCTCCTGGGGAGGGTATGGAAGTGCTTGGCTCCCTCCTCTCCCTTCCTAGCTGTGAAAGAAACCCCTCAGCTTCTGTCACATCTGACTGCCTCATGCATCCCAAGAACATCCTGCGCAAAGGAGGCAGGCGTACCGACAGCAGAGCAGCATTAGCTACCAACCTCGCCGAAAAAAAAATAAGCCAAGGACAGAATCCCTCGCTAAATATAGAGCTGAACTGGGAGAGAAAGCAGCGTGGCAACGCAGCTCCATCAAAATGAAGAATGAAAATCTTAAGCCACTGCTGGTTGATGACCCCAGGCTGCTCTCAGCGAGCACCGTATGCCCGAAGGTCCAGCCTGCCTCCGGAACATAGCGCAGCGTGGCACAGGAGGGAGAGCGCTGCTTTTATTAGCACTTGGCTATCGGTCAGCGGTCCACGCTCCACAAATAAACGAATGGGCTGGGTGCGTGTCATCCCAGTTCACGTGTGACAGAAATAACGCTGGACTGGAACCAGAGTTAACACAGCTGAGATTTGGGATGCAGCTCATTTTGAGGGAGGGAGGATGGCAGAGCCTAGTTAGGCTACACCTGCCGTTGGAGGCAAACCTGATTTACAGCTCAATCCATCTTCTACACTCTAATTTCCCTGCTTTAGTAGGTCACTCTCCCACTCCACTTCACAAGGTACTTCTTTTGGAACAGACAGGCTAGGAGAAAGTCAAGGGTTTAATGGATATTAGATGGACTGATTCAGTCACCTTTCCAAGGCAATAATAATGCAGAAACAGCGTGATAAGAGCGGGGAGTACCTTGAGGTTTTGGTGTGAAGGTTATTCATAGCGGGCCTGAGGACCATGTAGTGATAGTGTGGCAACGTGACCATTGCGACGCTGTAGGTCCCGGTACGCCTCATTGGGGACTGGCTATGGCTTCACACTCTTACTCGTGGGTTGGTTGGGTTGGGTTGGGTTTTTTCCTCTTCTCTTGTGACTTTTAAGCCGAGGTCAGGCACCGTTACTGGATGCATTAATCTCTGAGCTCGGTTCCTCAGTGACGGAGCCTCTGCCATTGCCTTGCAACAGCCGCTGTGATTTTGCAGAGGCCTTACCCGAGCCGTTGTTTTCTTCCCACTTACTTTCCTTTAGTCCTACAGGAAATCATTTTAACCAAAACCACACTGCATATGCGATATATATAATAATATCTGTTGTTACTGTCACCGACGGGTTTGCAGACCTCACCCCGAGCACGCGTGTCCTTGTGACGGAAAAGCCCGCGGTCCGCCGCCTGAGGAGGGAGCGGAGGAAGGAGCCCAGGGGCTGGGCAGAGCTCCCCGCTGCCTACGCACACCACGAGACGCCTGTTTTGTGCAGAAGGCCCTTGTCTGTAGAGAATGGCCTGAACGCAGCGCGGAGGCCGCGGGAGCTGCAGCTGACGGCGTGCTGCGGCGCGGCGCGCATGCTCCAGCGATCCTTCCCCCCGGCTTTCCGCAGGAGGGGAGGTGTAAAGCAGCTGTACCGTCACACTCTGGGCTGGCCGGGCAGGTTCCCTGAACCGCACGCAGCCCTCTGAGGTGAACAACGGTTACCCCGTGATTAAAGTCTGCGTGATGTCATGTATGCATAAAGACATCCATAGCCGTAAGATTGTGCAACTAGCTTGTAATGTGCATGTTAATAAGGCTATTAAGGTTTACAAATATTCTGCTCTTCCTTACAGTTTATAATTTAATTAATTGCCAGTTAATTGTCTTATTTTTCCCCTGTGATTGATGTCACTGAGTGGGATTAGGCAGCATCAGATGACAGAGGAAGGAGGAATGAATGCAGCGTCCTATGATGGTGTGAGTGGAGATGTTTTTATGGACAAATCCGTTCCGACATGGATGAATACCTCACTGAGATATCACAGAGTATCAGCTCAATACATATTGTAATGGGATCATTAGCGGAGGTACCAGCTGTGTGAGGTTTGTATTCACAAGCCACGAGTAAGTAACGGGGAAATATTGGCTCCTTGGAAATGTTTGCCAAGCGTAAATCTTTCCCTTTTTACATAGCTGGTGCTCTGTTTACATAAAATGGGAAAATATTCTCTAAGTCTCTAAGGGGGACTGCTCCAGCTACCCCTGAGGTCAGGCAGGGCCGGGGAGCCTTTGGCTCCTGCGGTGGAGGAAGGGAACCTGAACATAGCCCTGTTTGGCAATATTATTCCATGAGGAAAACTTAGAGAGGAGGGTCTTCCATCAGTGCGCGTGAGCCGGGCAGTAGCTCCATCCCTAAAACAAGAGGCGTCTTCATTTCTAAGCAGGGAAGGTGGGATGCCTGAGCGGACGCTGGATCTTCTTCTCTCCCAGGAGCAGAATTTTGCATCTGTTGCCGGGCTTGTTCGCACCCTGCCCACCCCCAAATGCACGTTTGATTGACTGGTCTGTGCTTCAAAGGCTTCCAGACGTGCCGGGAGCATCGCTCCTTCAGGTGCCGTTACCCGTGTGGCCTGGCGCAACTCGTAACACGTCAGCCGAGCGGGTCGCTGAGCCCGCTCTGCAGGGCATAAACCTGGCGATGCCGCAGAAGCTACTTCAGAGATTTTGCTTTCCCTGAGTCATTCTGGGTGACCAAAGGCAACTGGCTCTGGATGGAAAAGGCATGCCTTTAACTCCCAGAGCCTGCAGTGGTGCCAAGCAAGGAGGTCCAGGGTAAATGAAAACCCAGTCTTAGTGTGACTTTTGACCGGACTTTGCATTTCTGCAGGATAAACCTGGAGCAATTCCAGGGGCTTTGGTGCGAGCGGGATCAGACTGTGCAGCTGGGCTGGACAGCAAATGACCTGTACATTCCCGTCTGGGCGGGTGCGCGGTGTATTTGAACCCCTGCATAAATCGGCACGAACTAGCTAGGCTATTTCTGAGGCTGTAATCAGAACAAAGAGTCAGCCAAACCGCATCTGTCTCTTTTAATTCATGCCTTCCATTTTGGGGACTTAGCCTTCAGGAACAGCTATCGGTGATTACATAAAAGAGATTAGCTAACATTTCTGCATAAATCAAGGCCAGCGCAAGATGTTTCCTACGTGCGTTGCGAAACCCGGGGCTCGTGAGGACAAGTTCCTCCTCAGGGAGCGAGGCTCCCCTCGCCCAGTGCCGCAGGAGCGCGGTGGGGCCGAGGACGAAACCTTCCTGCTTCTCCAAATGGCCTTTCAGTAGCAAAGAAAAAAACCTCTCGAAGAAAACATGTGCACGGTGGGGAATGGTCTGCGCCGGGTTTGTCCGGGGTAATTTTTTTTTTCTTCACGAGAGCGGATTTTCTAGCCAAGATACATGGTGGAAACAATGAAAGAAAGGAAGGGGCAGAAAAAGCCTTGTTGTAAACCAGATTTCCATGTGTGAATGCAAATCAGTCTCGCTGTTAAAGGAAAAGCCAAACCAGAATGTGTTACATTTACTCTTCTAGCGCAGTTGCTAACAAAATATCTTGATGTGACCGCTGTTGGATGACTCAACAAATCTTTTTCTTTGTTTCCTTTTTCATTTTGAGGCAATGTCATCATTTTTGCTCTGTTTGTTGCTCTGTTAACATGAAGGGTGAGGTTGTCCCAGGGTCAGCGAGTTGGAATTTCCCTTCCAGTGTTGTCTTACTGCTCCTCTCCTGTTTTTTTCTGTCCTGTTTTTTTTTTTTTTTGCTGCAGGTCAGAGCAGATCTATAACGAGGTGGAGTGTGAAGGCTCTCCCATTCGATCTGCCCTGGGTTGTGCCAGTCCCTGCACGTGGCTCGGCGTTGTCCTTCCACCCCATCACCAATATGTCTGCAGCCCAGCTTCCCCAAGGAGTTTTTGAGCCAAAAATACCAGAAGCAGTCTCGAGTTTTTGATTCCTTCATTTTTGAGGAACTGAGCTCGAGACACTGCAGCTGAGTTTCAGCGCTGCTGAGCACTCGCCGCTTCTTGAAATCAGGCCTAGAGTAGCTCTTAATGGCGTTTTATCGCTTCGAGTAGCATTGTGCTTCAAACCAGAGCGAGACCTGGGGGACGCCGAAGAAAGGGAGATTTACACTCCTCTCTTTCCAGGTGGGAAACTGAAATAAAGTGCACTTTAAGGTCTGCTGTTTAAATGCACACTGGCTCCTCATGAAGAAGGCATTTAGTAATTTTTAAGAAAAAAGCACAAGGGCGCCCATTTCCTATTGAAATGTGCAGGAAATACATGCCCGGGAATAGGCCTGAACGCGAAGCTGGTTGCCTTTCCTCATCCTTTGATCTCTACTGTCTCTCAAAATCTGGCCTCCCAGTGATATGCCCGAGGATATCACGAAATCAAGTGCTGGGTCTCCATCTCCGCCGCTTGTGCACCTCTGCGCTGCGATTCACAACGCAGATACGTTCCTCCTCAGGTCTAGTCTTGGCTAACAGCAATGATCAAGGCTCCCCCCAGAAATAAGGACACTGGGCAGGCATTCACGGGGTGGAGGGGAAGGAGGGGTCCCTGAGAAGCCTCCGAATGACACGGCGGCGAGCGATCGCCCTGCACGGACGCCCTCCCCATTGCCTCCCATCCAGGTTGCAGCTGTGTCTGGCCTTCGATTCTCCCCAGATGCGTGATGAATTTAAAGATCTCTCCCAGTCCTTGACCTGCACTGAAGGCTGCAGAGCTCGTCATTTCTGAAATAACACCCATAGAGAATCTGAGACCTTTCCATGCTAGAGATACCGCAGGGAGGAGAGTGCCTGCAGACACCAACCGCCTCTGTAGCGAAGGGGAATCTGAAGTTTCCCCTCTGCTTTTTCGTGCATAACAGCATCTGGATGCCTCATTTCCATCTTCACAGCTCCCGTAATTTACATAATGAACATTTGCAAAGCCTGAGATCTGGGTTCACTTTGTATCGCATTTACTGTAGGTGACCTTCAATGCATCGTCGGAAAAGTTTCCCAGGCAATTTTCCCAATGTGAAACATAAGACTGTCAGGAAAGGAGAAAAGGGAATAAAATCAGATTTCTGAGATATCCATCATTCAAATTTATATTTTCTCTTCTACAGCAGAGCAAAAATATTTGGGTTTAAAAAAAAAAGGGAGTTTTGGCTTTAACAACTTGCTTCTTTAAAGCAAGTGTTGGTGTAAGGTCCCCCAGTAAAGTAACTTTAATAGGGTTTGCCTTCCTAGATCTGCAGAAAGGATATTTCCATAATGCATTTGAAGAAATCTTAAGTAGAGGGGAAAAAAAGCAATCAGAGAGTCAGTTGTATTTGCATTCCTCCGTAAGAAATGGCTGTAAAATGGGCGTATCCATTTTGGTCCCCTGATCAGGTAACGAACCCGACAAAGTCTGGTGGCAGGTAATTGGCAATCTAGGCAGAGATTCACGACCCAGGAGGAACCCTGACCTGGAGGGACAGGAACGGGACATGAGGGTGAGAACAAGCAGCTGACGCTACTCCTGCCTCGGCTGGAGGTGCCAGGTGCAGCTCTGATCGCTCCTGATAGGGCTGCAGCAACCGCAAGGAGATAAACCAGGAACTGGGCTGCTTTTGCTTCTGACCCCCGTCCTCAACGACCTGTCCTTTGCAGCCCCCTTGCGAGAGCCAGCGTTGCTCCTCTGACAGCGTCCTCGGAAAATCATCGCTAATACCGGAGTTCGTATTATCCTGACGCGGGGCAGCAGGAGGGAACCTTCTGCAGGTGTTGGCTGGGTTCTGGATAAGCTCAACCTGGGGACAATCTCTCCTCTGGGCAGTGCCTGTGAGTTTACTTTTATTCTCTTTTCTCTTGCTGCTCGGGCTATCAAGGTGGTCGTTGCTCGCTGAAGCAACGGACGAGGCTTTGAAAGAAGAGCTGTGTTTTGTAACCGGCTCAGGACTTCTGTTGTTATAGAAAATGAATTGAAAGCTGAAATACAGAGGCTTGTTCTGGTGATGAAGAAAGGCTCTTATGTCAGCTGTCGTAAGACTCTTCAGATAAAAATGCATCTTAAACCCGTCACGATAGGATGCTGGGAATGCCTGAGGTGGATAAATCCGACGCCATTCCCATTGCTGTAGGCCGAGCGTGTACGAAGCATTGCTCTAAGCAAGAAGCTTGAGAGGGAACGAAAGCTTTTTAGAGTCCTTTTGTTCTTTTAAAATAGTGCCCCGTGCACCCTCCTTTCAGGGCAGATCTGCGTATTTGCACGGTCAGGTAATTACGTGACTGGTATTAGCTTCTGTCTTCCCAACTCTTGTGTGTTGCGAGAGGGTTATCCACGTGTCCTGTGTGTATCGTTGATGCCGCCATTGTAGGGGCAACGTACGGGTGAAAACTACAACCTGGGTGAACCCTGTTTTGTCCAGATTTGTCAAGAAATTCTCAAGAAATTCTCAAGAAGCCAGCTTGTTTCCTTTAGCGTGGTCTGGCTCCGGGGCTCTGGCCATTAGCTGGGTCTACAGATAAATGTATAGTTTAAGTGCTCAGAATATAGGCTGCATGTTGCAACCTTTCCACCTTAGGACCAAAAAGGAAAGGGAGAGGGGGTTGGAGGGAGAAGAGGAGCATCCCTGTCCTCGGGGCCCCACCAGGGACCTCCTGCCCTCGGTGGCTGCTGCGTCTGGCGCAGCGAGCGGGGTCGGACGAGAAGCGGGTGTCTGCTGGGTGAGGGATGGCGTTATCCTGAGCCAAACGGGGGCTCTCTGCAGCTCCCCCGGCCGCCATCCATCGCGGTTCGGGGCTGCCGGACCTTCCGCTTGGGTTGGGAGGGTCTATGCTTTTAGTCCTCAAACCTCCCCGGATGGTGGGCGCTGGAGAAGCGCCGCGCTGAAGCCGTGAACAAATGGTTAACGTCGCTGCGTGGCAGCCGGAGAAGCTGTTCCTCGGGCCCAGGAATGCTTCCTCCTTTCATCCTGCCTCTTTTTCTTCTTTTTCTTCTTTTTTTTCTTTTTTTCTTTTTTTTTTTTTACGGTACCATATAGTGTTTAATAATTCAATATATACATAATCCAAAATAAACACACTAATTAACCTTTGTTTTGAGAAATTTAATTAGTTAATGCTTAGTCTCTGTTCGGATTCCAAACAGTTTGGAGCGGGAAAGGTGCCATGGGGAAAGCATGGCAAAATATGTTTAATGCTGAGCACCTTCAAATATTTAAGCAGTAACGTGGGCTGGACCAATTAAAAAAAAAAAAAGTTATTATACAAGCACGTACATGCTAAAATACCTTCCTGCACTGTTCCCAAACGCCAGCCTTGCTGCGGAACGGTAAGATACACCCGCACGTAAAGCCACCGTATGGAGGAGGGGGCGCGGTGGCTGAGGAGCGGTTGTGGTGCTTGCCAGGAGCCCCCAGAGCGTCCTGCTGGGGCTCGGGGGACAGCAGGGGTCAGGGGGGCACCGAGACTGCCCGCCCTGGACGGGTGACGCTGGAGGGCAAATCCCGCTCTATGTCCCAAATAAATGATGAGTTTTCTGAAAGGCCTGAATCTGTGCTCTGACTCACTGCTACTAGTCATCTACAGCCCAAACGCCTTCAAAATATATTACTGTAGGATAATAATTTTACCCAAATACTCAGGCTTTAATATTCTTCCCCAGCTGAACTGTAAATAAAATTATTTCCTAAGAGCACTTATTTGAGCTTGATTATTAAATACATTGCCAAAATCTGGTCGGTTAATATACTGCCTGCTACTTGAGCTGAAGTATCTAAAAGACAAAGAACGAAGTAAACGAAAAGGAAATCAACATTTTGCTAAATTGCATGTTTTTAAAAATCCTATAATTGAGGCTGCTACTTCATTTCCATTTGTAAAACAGATTGAGTTCCCCTTCCATCTACTAATGGGTCTGGTTTATCTCTGATACTAATTGCAGCGTTTGCGCGGTTCGAGCGGGCTGCTGGTGACGGGACCTTGGGTACGCAAAGCCGAACCGCTCCTGCTGAGCTCCGGGGTGTCGTTGCGGAGCGATACTTGGCACCCAGCTCCGCTGAACCTCAAGCCCTTGGACTTTTTTCCTATGGCTCCAAAGTCTGGGTCAATCAACCAAGATAAACTTGTTCATTCGCTGTCAGGATTATGTGCCTCGGGTCTGGCTTGCGAAGCAGTGGGGAGGTTCAGGTGATAATAAAGCAACAGCAGCCAGTCTGGGTGTTTAATTAAACTCGTCTGCGCTCTTTTTGACCTAGTGACTGGGCTGGAAATGTCACCAGAACAAAGGTTGCTCAGGAGGTTTGCACGTGGGCCTTTCCGCTGTGCAGGGCTTTGGGAAGTTCTGCAGCGTCTCGTCTTTTTTCACGTTATCATCGGGAAGAGAATTGTGCTCTGAAGGTCTGCGGGGGAAAGAAAACAAGGGGGATTTTAGATTAATGAGCCTTTTCTTGGAACCTGCTCTAGCAAATCTGTGCACAGCCCTGAATTTAGCAATTCTGGGCCTGGGTCTGGTGAGAACATGCTGCTTTCAACCCACCCAGAGCTCAGCTCCTCGTTAGCAGCCACTCAAGAGCTCGAGTAGACGCTTTTATTTTGCATTTTATTGCTGGGGTGGGGAGGAAAAGCAGCTTTTCAGAGGATTGTACCCAGGAATGGAGACCCCTCCCTCTCCCCAGCCCCACGGTCTCTGCAGCCGGGACCCTCGTCCGGGTACCCGCATGCAGAGGCCTGTGATAAAAGCCTCCGCGGCGCGCTTCAGCCTCTAACACCGCTTCGGTATCGCGGAAGCAAACTGAGGCTTCGTCCTTTGCCTTCCGTTGTTTCATTTTACATTTACAGAGAATTTATTTTATTTATTTATTTTTTTTAAGGCACTCTTGAAAGCAATCCCTGGGGTTCCCAGGGAGCTCGGTGTGGCAGAGGGAGCCCCGGTTACAGAGCGGCCTTTGTGGAGCAGGTCCGTGGGCTCTCCGCCACCGGCGCCGCGGGGGAGCCTTGTAATAACGACACCGGCATCGACCAGATGTCTTCTGGAGGATTTGGTTTCAGGACGCAGGGCTGCTAGTTCAGGAGGACGTGTTGGGGGGGTTTCTGCTCTAATATACATGATTTGTTTAAAAAGTTTGCAGGTGTTAGAATTTTTATTGAAGTCGGGGAGCTGAGAAATTATATCCAGTCGGTGAGGTAATGCTTGCTCCGCTCAGACTGGGAGTGGGGACAACACACAATCTGCATTAAATAAAGGGCAGCTGTGTTGCCAGCACAACTTTATCCACATGAAAACGAACCTGAGCCACACCAAGTCAGGCCTCCCTTCCTGCAAACGCCCGTAGAGAACAAGAAAATCCGCCGATTGCTCGGTGCTTTCCTCCAAAAGCTGGCGGGGACTTGCAAGGCAGACCCTCCCCGCGGTGGTGGGAGCCCCCCCCCCGTCCTGCTGGCATCGCCCCTGGGCTGCACCCTGACAGCTGGGGGGCGGGCGGGGGGGGCCGGGGGTGCTGCTGGGGCGGCGGAGCCATCCCTGCAGCTTGGCGCGGGCTTCGGCGGAGCGGGAGCAGCTGCCTCCTCTGTCATCGCCCGGGTAATGCCTGTGACGTGTGGTCCCGGAGGGACCCAGGTAGGGACGGGTCCTCGCTTCTGCTCCAGCTGCAGGCTTTCGCTCTGCTAAGCCAGAGAAAAAGGAGAGCACACACCAGCAGTTGTTCCCATGGAGCTGTTCAAGGGTTTTGGGTTTTTTTTTTTTCCCCTCTTTCTTTGGGCTCAGCTTTGGTACTTGCTGAAGCCCCAACAGAGATTTGAGATTTTTTGAAAAATTTTCATTATTTTTTTTAACATAGACAGGTTGTGATGTCAGGATATGAGGTTGAAAGGGCAGCTCTGAGTCAACTCTCGGGTGAATTCTGAGAATTTCCTTTCCACACGGATGAGATCCAGGCATTTATCTCAGTTCAATAAACCCCACTTATTTCTGACTTCAAATAGACTTTGAATCCTTTGTGCCTATGGAGCAGGGCCGGTCATTCGGGTCCTCCGCAGCTCTCGGAGAGGCCGGGACACGCAGAGTCAGCAGGGGAAATATTTTTGGGGTGGCAGCTGAACTGGGCTTTTTTTATATTTTATAAATATATGTATATATATATAAAAGCAGGCCCACCCACTTTTGCCATCTGTATGTCTTGCTGGCAGGCGAAGCTTGCCGTGCGGCGGCTGGGATGTGCGGGTGCAGGCTCTGGCCTCAGCACAGTCTCTCTGGGAATGTTGCATCTTACCCCCGTCACGGAGGTTACACAAATAGGGCTAAAATTAGAGCAAATGATACTTCACAGGTGGAAATTTGTCCCCTGGGGCTCGCGGGGTTTCTACCAGCTGGGACTAAGGAAGGTGCAGCAACGGTGTGGGGCTCCGGTGCCTGCAGGGGTGGCTAGGGGGGTCCCTCTGCCAGAGCCCTCCGTGCCCCGCCGTGCTGCCCCCAACATCCTTCGCATCCCTGAGCCTGGGCTGAGCGAGTCCCGCTGGGTCTTTCAGCTGCCTGAAGTAAATTTTCTCTTATTTCCCTCCAGGCTGTCTTTTCCCCTATTGCTGAATTTCGCGCGGCGTAATGATTTCGAGGACACCATTTTCAATTGCCTTTTACGGAGCTAAAGTTAATACTAAGTTTATGCCGCAGCGTAGCAGAGCTTTAAGCACCCACCAACAGCGTGCGTATTTCAAAATAATGTAAGGGCTCCTAAACCCAAATACTGCTTAAACCCACCACCACACTCCACCGTAAATATCAGCGATGCCTGCCTGAGCTGCGGCGCCAGCGGTAACGGCTCTGCCGGCAGCGTTTATGTGCTCGTTGACATCCCACCGCGATGACCCTTTCATTACGACCAGGAGCAAAAGCCTGTGCAGATGCTGGGGCTGTGGTCGGGTGCTGCTGTGGGGCAGGGAGAGGTGCTGGTCCCCGCCTGTGGGAGGGGAAGGGTCTGGTGGCACCACTGTTGGTGATCTTTGGAAGAAGGTGTCTCGGGGATCTCTGAAAGTGTTGAAATTCAAGTCCTGTTTATGAGAAGGACGTGGCCGCAGCGTGCCTTGCTGCAGGGCGGGGGGTGTCTCCGCGGGGACGGGGCGCTGCTGGTTTTGGGATGCAGAAGGAGCAAGCGCGTGGCTCTGCATGGCACGGCTAGCGGCCAGGACGGAGCTGGAGACCTCCCGATAGTGCTGGCCGAGCTGACTTCAGTAGTTTGCATATCGGGTCTGGCCAGAGCAACCCTCCCTCCTGATCCCCGTGGAGGCCGGCCAGAGGTTGCCCGTGAAGGACAGGCTCGGCCCCTCGGGTTGCCCTGCGTGGGCGCAGCGCTCCGGAGGGATGCTTTGGGAAGCCGCGCTTGTGGCCTTGGGCTGAAGCAGCGATGTGAACGGCTGGGCTCCGGCGGGGCTGGACCGCAGGGTGTCTCGTCCCAGCCTGGACTGCTCCGTGATTGCACGTGAAACCGTGGATCTGTTGGGCTTGGCACGGAAACTCCCCGCGGCTCCAAATGAAGCGAGGCTTTGACTTGAGCTCTCCCGAGGTCAGTGCTGGAGGAGAAGCCGCCCTGCCCGAGCCGTGGCGAGGGCCTTCTCTCCTCTGTGCCGGGGTCACTGGTGTGAAAGGGTTTCCGCCGCTCCTCTTGGGAGAGTTCCCTCTCCGTCAGACCTCGCAGCAAGGAGCTTCTGCTAGGAAAGACTCACCGCTTGCATTTTTCTCTTTCCCTTCCCAGCCCTGCCTGCGCAGGGAAGCCCCTCTGCTCTCGCTTCCACTGCTTCTCTCTCGTGACAGCTCTAGCTAAAGGTCAGATCCAGGCAAGAAAATGTGGGTCTGCTTTCCTTGGTCCCCGAGCCTTGTGGGCAGATGTTCGAGGTGAAGGATTTTAGCTGAGTTACGAATTCAGCGCGTGCCTTCTGTTTATGCCTTACAAGGGAGGCGGCCACATTTGGGTTTTTTAAAGAAATACATATAGTTGGGAGGAACGGAGGGCCTGTCCGAAGAACAGGTTACAAGTGATTGCCAAGACTATGGATTTACCGAGCGCGTTCGCTGCCTTGGGCCGGTGATCTTGACTCTGTTTAGAGAGGAGCAGAGGGATTATAAGAACCCGTGTGTGCAAAAGTACACAAGCCATTAATTATGGCGACCGCTTTGCGATACGGTCTAGCAAGAGCTAATGGAGCACGAGAAACCCGTGGAAAATGTTAGCGAGAGCTGTCAGGATGTTTGTCTTACAAGCTGCTCTGGATGATCTCATCCCTCCCAACGTTTCGGAGGGCGAGGGGTGTGCCGGGTCAGCTGGAGGCGGCGGGCAGACGCCCCAGCCATGCCAGGAGGGCGAAGGGATGGAGGCGCAGGGTCTGCACGAGCTGACGGGCAGAGAGGAGGTCGCAGGGAGCCGGGGCACTTGTTGCTGTGCTCCGCTGCTGGGGACGAAAGACACAGATGGAAAGTGTATGACTTGAGGGCGTTTGGAAAGCATAAAATTGCATCTTTTCTTTCTGCTCCTCTGAAACAGCCTAAAAGAAATGTCATTTGGCGTTGAGGAACCAGGCGAGCGGGGGCCTGCGAGCAGCGCCCGGCGAGGGGCCGCAGTGGGCGCGGGGGATGCAGCCGGGCTGGGGAGGCGCCGCAGCGATGCGTGCGGGGCAAGAACACCTTCTCGGGGCAATTCCTTCTTCCCCCACACCTTCCCTGTGCCGTGGCTCGCAGAGGTGCTGCCCGGGGGACCGAGCGATGACAAACAGGCCAAAAATGATGGCTTGGCGATGTTGGAGCCGGAGGTCAGCTCGCTGTCCTGATTTATAAGAGATCTCGCTCGCTGCGTCCCAGGGCTGCCTTGGCTTTTCATTCATGCTGGCGATGACGAAGAGCCGTGCTTAAACAGCATTACCGTGCTGGCACGGGCTGCTTTTAGGAGCAGGAAACCGCTCCCTTTATCCTCGCTTGATCTTTCGAGTGAAATATGTGCCGTGCTGCTGTCGGCAGTAAGAGCCTCCTAAGGAAAAGAAGAAAGGTTAGCAAGCAGAAGCAGATGTTTACCTTTAACTTCTCGCTTTGTGTGGACTAGGGAGACCGGAGGAGGGAGGCGTGAAGGGAGAGAGGTCTGCAACGCAGAAGAAAGTGCTCCCTGAAGGGCTGAGAAAGTTAATGGTGGATCAAATCTGCCTTTCTCTTGATTTTGCTGTGGCTTTTATTTGGTCTGGCATTTTTTTATTATTATTATTTAAATAATGAAACTATTTAAGTGCACTGTTCTATTAAGAGAAAGATAATTGCTTTTTCTTCCTTCTGCTTGAGCTTCTCAACATGATTAAGGTACAGAAAACAAACGCCTGGACAAGCAGATGATCTCATAGGCACCGACCAGCCCAAGTCACTCTGCCCCAGTTTAAAAACATGGCACTTCTCCAGGATCTATTTGTTTATCTTAATACGGCGATTTGTTTTTCTATATTGCTCTCCATAATTATCACCATGCTGCGAATTCACCGGCTCTCGGCTCAATGTAATATAAATCTAGAATTAGTCTATTGAAGTCAATGTCAGATACATTTGCTTTAACAACTAAACTAGGTCTTAGTCTCATTTATCCTACTGTAGCTCCAAACTAACTCCACCAAAGTAAATCCAGCTTCTCTCTCACGGGCATTTTCCGAAAAGCCCTTGCCGCGGTCCTTGGCTACACCTTCCACCCTCGTGCTGAACGTCACGCTGCTGCAAGACAACTCTTGTGGCATCTTGCTCTGCCTTCAGACTGAGCCTGGCTTTAAAGCCTTGCTTTAAACCCGTGCTGAAAGCTGCCTGCGTTTGACCCAGCTGGAGAAGAAAGGGCGGCTGGGTCGGAGCCATCGCCTCCCTCTGCGCCGCTGGCGATGCACGTTGGCGCTCCTTCGCCGCTTTAGTTCAGCCTCGCTCCTAAACTCTGGGTAGACCTGGGTTCAGGCTGCTCTTAAATGTGGTGCTCGAACCTTTTGTTTTCATCTGCACTGCCAAGTCTGGAAATGGCTTTTACGGGCCCGTGAGATCCCTTGGTTTCGTTGTCTCCCCGCGTATCTTGTGCCTGGTTAGTGCTGAATCAGGGTTTATTCTTAGAGTCCAATAATTATCCTTCCCAAGCTTGTTCTCAGTAGCTTAGCAGGGAGAATTCACAGAAAAATACTGAAAGGCAAAAAAGCAGGCCTGGTTTAAAAACAAACACACACACAAAAATCAGTGTTATTACTGTTAGTAGGGTTGACATCTGCTAGTCAAAGCTGTTGAATCGGAAATTTCAATTCTAAATTGTTGTGTTTCGGGATTAAGCGTGGGGCGAGCGCAAGGGTCGCTGCTTCTCACCGCCGGGCTCAGTCCTGGCTCTCCCCTCCCGGTGAGCTGGCTGGCGTCTGGCTGTTTTCATCCTCGGATGAGAACTGAGGCCGCGCAGCAGAGCCGACCCCCGCCAGCCCTCCCGCACCGCGCGTATGGATAAACCGGCTCCGCTGGGCCGACGGTGTAACTGGACGGGGCCGTCGCAGCCCTGGAAACTTCCCCCCAAAATTCATTGCCCCCCCCCCCCCCAAAAAGAAAAAAAATGTTAAGGTTTACATTCAGGGGACTCTATTTCTTCGTTACAGAAAAATTATAGCCTCAGTGTGTACGTCTGCAGACGGCGGCTCGTAAATGACGTGCGTGTCCCCCTGCCCAAGCTCGGGAAGGAGCATCCGAGGCATCGATGGCCGGTCCCCGTCCCCTGGCGTGAGCCGCCTCCCCATTTGGGGGGTGGTGGTGCCACCCCCGGACCCGTCGGGCGCACTGGGTCCCTGCTCGGGAGGGATGCTGCAGCCCGCGCTGTGCGCCGTGGGCTCCCGGGTGTTCCCCAGAGGGGATGGGTTCCCCACGCGCGTGGCTATTTTTTGGGTGGCTTTTTCGCAGGTTTTGGTCGGAGATGGCCACGGTGATGAGGCGCAGCCACGAAAAGCAGCAAAACGCGCGGGGCAGGACGGATCTCCAGCCGCACAGGCTGGGAAGCTGACGGCAAGCCCAGGGGGGTCGTATCCTTTCAAATCTGAGCAGCGTGCCCTGCGATTTCAGCCGTTTCCTAGTGCATTGGGTGTTGAGTTTGGGGGTGCAGTGCTTGCCTGGGCGGGTGGTGGAGAGGGGCTCAAAAGCGTGCAGCTAAGCTTGGGAAAAAGCCCTAGGAACACTGGGAAACCTTCAAGAGGAGGGTAAGAGGACTGTGAATATTGAAGACGATGCTGAGGGCCAGGGAAGCAGCGGGCCAGCAGCCAGACTGAGGTTGAGGAAAGCTCTGCCAGCTGGACAGGGGCCACGGCAGCTGGAAAGCATCGCCGCCCCCCGGGCAAGCGCTGCGGGCGCGGGGAGCCGGAGGGCGGACGCGAGTCGTGGCTTATCCGCGCGTGCAAAGCCAGCGGCGTCGGGCGGAGGACTCGGCCTCCGCTCGGATTTGCTCTTACGTGGATATACGGGTAGAAATTATCAGGGAAAACGCAGGTCGCTGGGCTGCGCTCGACGGTGCTGAGCCGCCGAGGGCGGGGGGACCACGGCCGGCCCCTGCTCTTCCCCTGGAAGGAGCTAAGTGCTCTCCTGTGGGCTCCCGTAGCCATTTCTAATAAGGAAAATATATAACTTTTCAATCTTTTCTGATTTTCTGGTAATCTGGAGGAATTCTGATATAGATTAGGGATTTTTTTCCCCCTTCCTCAGGTGGAAACACGCCTCGTGCTTCCCAGTGTTTTCCCCCAACTTTTTCTCCAGCCGCTGCACAATAAGTGCAGCTCGCAGCTCTGTGCTGATCCTCGATAAGGCAGCTGGAGAGAAGCTATTTTCTGATTTTCAGATACCGTAGTTTATCTCTAATGCTAGTTTTCACTGGCAGTTTAAGAACTTCTTAGAAAACTCTTCAACTTCCCCCTTAGTACCAAGATGGTAAGAGGCAGATAAAATTTATCGTATACTAATAACCAGCAAAAAAGTTTACAGGTTGTCTTAGATGATAACGGGGGGCTATTATTTGTGGTTTTTGAGGTGACACGTGGCTCACCCCTACCCTGAGAAGAAAGGGAAATGATTAGCCACCCTTTCTACTGGACTTAAAAAAAAATTTTACCCAAAGAATGTAGACTTTTTACTATAAACTGTTGAGACTTGAAGATTTTGGGGCAAAAAGCTTTCAGTTCAGAGCTTAAAGTTCTGATTGAGAAATGTCCCCAAGGGGAGTTTCTTGCCGGGGGGTTTTGCTGGCCGGGCCATACGTCCCGCGTCGCCCCGCGATGCCCTTTCAAATGGTGCCTCATCGGGGATGAGGCTGGGCTTGGGAGCTCTCCCCGTCAGGGGAAAGGGAAGCTTTTTTGGTTAGGAAAAAAAATAAATTACTATTTTCCATAGGACAGCAGGCCTGTCTCTAAAGATTTCTGCTACAAAACCACAATTTTTCCGTAAAACATTGTTCCTGCTGGCTACGCGCCTCGCTTCAGAGCAGAGAGAGCTTCTGGTCCTTCCCTAAGCGTGCCCCAAACCAGCGATATCTGACCAGCTCCTGCTCCCCATTAAAATTCAAAACACAGCCTTTCTCGCCATTCCTTTTCTCAGATGACATTTAAACCTGTCAGTGGTTACAACTGGTGTCGTGTAATCTTCGTAACCAATGTGAAAATTGCTCTCTCGCTTCATGATGGCTTCTAAAATGAGAAAAAGGATGGCTGAGGATGGACATAAATACGCCGAAATGCCTGTGTGCTGCTTTCCTCGTCGCTGGTCCGACAGTGTCTCCACCGCTCCTCCCCTCGGAAAGCAAAATAAACCCGGGCAGCGGCGAGTAATAACGTGCAGCACGCAGGGGTGAGAAATACATTTCCCAGCGGTCAAACGGGACGGGCCCCGCGCCGGCCCCGGCCCCGCGCCGCGTTCGGTGTCACACCCGTGTGGGACGTGGCTGCCGAGAAGTCGGAGCTCGTCCCTGGGACCAGCTGGAAGGGGGTCCCTAAAGGGGTCCTCAAAGATCCCCTGAAGGGACTCCTTCACCCTCGGGCTCCACCCTGGCGTTTCGGTGCCAGGCTGGTCGCATCCCGAGGGGCTCGGGCTGGGCTGGAAGGGGCCTCTGGGGATCATCCCATCCAACGCCCTGCTTGAGCAGGCACCCCCAGAGCAGGTGGACACCTGGAGCGTGCCATAGAGAGCGACAGCCGAGCTGCCGACGCACACGGCCCGTGCCGGTAGGTCACCGTATGGTCAGTATATGGCCACGCACCGGCGCTGCTTTGAGCTTTAAATACACATGCGAACCATCTTGATTGCTTTCGTCTGGGATGGCCACTGGTAAAGAGCGACCTATGGTTGCTTTATGCAGCACAAAGGGTGCTAGACTGTCCTATCGAGCTGTTTCCATTTCTCCCTGATTAATGCATTCGAGTCTACAGTCATTTGTTTTTATAAACTTCACAAACAAAAACTTAATGTTGATGTTTTGGTACCAAGCTCAAATATGGGAACAATTTTATTCTCAACGCCAGCATTTCTGACGCGAGAACTGAAACGCGTCCAGAAACGCTGTGTTTTCACTGAATATTCTTCGGTCCCAAGATATAGCATTTTTAAAGCGTTACAGAAGCAAAAACAATCCCAGTGCCTTGAAAGCTTTTTATACTGACTCCGCTTCATGGAAATACTGACTCGGGGCCAAATGGCTGATTATGTCGTATGATGTAAGAAGGAGTTAGAAAGCTTAGCAGGGAATTAGAATAATGCAGTTTGTGTGTGTCTGTGTGCAGCAAAGGGGGGGACACAGTATTTATTAGAAAGCTTTAAATCTTTCGCAGCTCTATGTTAGTCGCTTGCAAACCTACGGCGGGCCCTGTTGAAAGCGAAGGGGATTTGGTGTCTGACAAGCTCTTAACTGCTGAACTGAGCTCCTGGTCGAGATCTTTTCAGTTCATTGAAAAGCTGCAAAATCCCCCTTGCTGGGGTGTGGAGGAAGCAAACGCCGCTGCCGCTGCGTAGACGAAGAAAAGGACTTTGCTGCGTTATTCTTCTGGAAGGGGAATGAGGGATGTGGCGGTGTCGGGGGGGCTAAATTGTGGCCTGGCTTCTGCCCTCGCAGCGAGCTAAAGGTGGAGGTTTGGGGGCTGGACGCTGGCGTGGTGCGGGCGCTGGCAAAGGGAGGGTGCAACGCAAGGGGAGCCCCAGCCCTGGCCCTTCCCTGCGCCGGCCCTCGCTGCTGGGAAACATTGCACCGGGGGAGACTTCATGGTTTGCTTTACCTTGTTGTCCTCCCAGGGAGAAAAGCCTTTCATTGCAAGCATGAACTCTGAGATGAGTAAAAATCAAAGGTGACCCAAGTGCCTGGAGGCATCAAAACAGCCACTGAATTGTTCAGCTTGTTTAATGAAACGGAGCGGCACAAAGACACAGTTCACGTATAGATTTATATATATATACAACAACGCTGGCACTCAAACAATTTATGGAGCTCGCTGCAAATTGTAAGATGGGGAAGCCTGGCTGCTGTCGGCTGTTTGAGAGAGATTTGGGATGGAAAGTCCTATCAGAAAACCTGCCCTGGCCGTAGCGTTGTGATGGCAGAACGCGAAGGAGCTGGGGACGCGCCGACTCGTGGCTGCTGTTGAAGGCCGAGGGTAAGCTGCTGCTTAAACCTCGAAGTGCCGCTTGCTGGCATCATCTCGCCCTCGAGTCGTGCCTCCCTGTAGAGCCGGAGGGTAACCCGCTGTCCCTGCCCCGCCTGCGGGACGGACAGAGCTACGAGGCAGATCTGCTGCCGTTCGCTCCCGCTTTCCGAGCATACGTGTTGTCTAGGAGGGCGTGCCCACGCACGTGCCGCGGCGGAGCATGCCGTCCCTTCCGTGGCGGCTGGCCCCCGTTCCCAGCCGAGCGGCTGCGAGCGAGCAGCCGGCGGCCCCTGCCGCCCCTCCTGCCCGCAAGGCGGCAGCGCTCGGCCCCGTGGCCGTGCTTTCGGCCAGCCAGTTACTGGCGTGAGGGGTGGATGAGGCTGTGCCACCGCGCCGCGTCCCACCTCGAGTCAGCCACGGGACGAGACGAGATGCGAGCGCCGAAGTCTATTTGATGCCTGTATCTGAAACGCCGGGTTTGAATGATGGCGCAGGTCACTAGGTCCTTAATTTCCTCTTTAATGGATTTTCTAATGCATTTGATGAATAAATAGGTGCTCAATCGTGAATAGAAATACCATTTGCGATCTTGGACTTGAAACGGGGCCTTAATGTTGCCATTATTTATGTTTACAGAAGTCCTGCGGACCTCACGGGAGGTGGAATACGCACAGATGCTGAAACGACCGGGGCTGGAAGCGGGCAGCGGTGTCAGCCCGGGCCGCTGCCAAAGGAACAACTCGAGTGCCCGCAGGGTTTTCAGAACATGAATGATCCCATTGACTCCCGATTGCCCGCGGACGCGTCCCGGGCTGAATGGGTCTTGTGTTCGCACGGAAAGACGGTCCAGAAGGAACCGAGAACGTTTCCAAGCCGGCATCGCTAAATGTTGCTTTGTATGTGCGGAGTGGCTCCCCCAGCCCTGAGCTGGGTTGCCGGCGACGGTGCTGGCGGGCGAGCCTGGGGCTGAGCCCGGGGAGGAGGAGGAGGAGGAGGAGGAGGAGGAGGAGGTGTGAGCGGGGTCCGGCCCGTGCCCTGACCCGCTCGGCCCCTCGACGGGCATGGCGCTCACTGCGTGGGTTCGGCCGTCCCTACCTAGCTCGGAGCCGTCTGCCGAGACGGTGCAGCCGTTTGAGCCTCTCGGTTTTACACGTACCCCGTTGGCGCAGAGTAACGCGATTATACATTCGCATCGATTTGTGTAAAGCTGGCAGCGTCCTCGGCGAATATTGTTGTCCCTTCCGTTTTTAAATGGCATTACTGTTAACAGCAATGTATCGTCGTTACCAGCAAGGCTTTAGAGGATGCACGAGCAAAGCGTGATATTACCTAAACCTCTGCGGGTACTGTGTGATAATTAATCAGGCGTGGGCTGGTTACGTTTTCACCTTGCTCGGTAGAGAATAGCGCAATGCCACGGAGCAGGATTTTGGTTAAAACCCTCCGGTGGGGCGATCCCCGCCAGGCCAGGCCGGCTCTCTCCCCGTATGTACACGAGAGCGCCCTGGGCCAGAAGCCTCGTGCGTGTCTTTTCCTTTCAGCCGAAGCATCAGGTAGCGCCGGGTTGGTGCCAGAGGTGAGATCCAGCCCAGAGGAACCAAGGGTCCCGTCCAGGGCTGCAGACCCCCAGGCTTTGCCGGCCCAGATGTCATTTGATTTTCTGGGGTCTCATCCTGCAGCTGCTTCGGCCGCGGTGCTCCCTCCGGCTGCGGTGCTCCCTCCGGCCGTGCCTTTATGTGTTAACGGGACAGAGCCGGCAGCGGGAAGGGGTAGCAGAAGTCGGCATCTGTCTTGCTGTCCAGCAAGCCACATAACAAATATCGATGCCAAGTGTAATCCTGCTTCAGTTAAAACTGTTGCTTTAGTTTGTCATCATTCATTGTTCGGAGTACAGCTGCTTAATGACAGGATGTGGGAAATGAAGTTTGGGGTGGTTTGGTTTTTTCTGATGTTCTCGTAGGCTTTTTAAAATAAAAATTCCTGAGCAACGGAGGGAGAGAAAGCGCTCACACAAACGCCCGGGTTCGAATGCCGAGGCGCAGGCTGGCCGGAGCGAGCCTCCCCTCAACGAGGCTCCGGAGACGGAGGTTTTGCCCTTAGCTTTAAAAATAACCGGCTGCGTAAGGCCGGGCAGCATCCGCGCCTGGGCTTTGTTTGCTTACGTTACGCATCTGGTGCAGCTGCCTCTGCCCAGTGCCTTGCAGTTGGTAGGAAGAAATGAAAAGTAAAAGACAAATGCCAGGTATCTGCGTGGGGCCGCTCCTTTGCAAAATGCCCCGTGTCCAGTGAAGTTAGCAAATGTTAGATTTCGATCCTAAATGCAGGGGAACGGGGGGAGAATTATCCGTACGGACTCTGAGCAAGCGGATGAAATATGAGGCTGGAAGAGACGATCCCAGCCCTGCCGAAAGCCGGGGTGCCTGGGGTTCCCTTTTCGTTTTCAGCTCCATTTTAATAATGACCTTAACCTTTATACAGGCCACGCTGGGGCTCTGCCCCTTCTGCACGTAACTGCTTCTAGTTGATGGCGCAGAACTACCGGCGGGCGCCTGGTCCGGGCTCTCGGTGGGAACCCTCTTGCCTGGGTGCGCTGCGCATCACGTAAGCAAACGGGGAGGCCGAAGGGTTCGGTGGGAGACGCGTTTCATCCAGGCTTCAAACTCATTTCTGGCAGGCGCGGCCCTTGGAGAACCACCGAAGGCTGGGATGTGGCCAGCTAGTCTGCATAATTGCTAGCCCATCCCCTGCTTCAGTGCGCCTCTAGGAAGATTCTCTCTCCTCCTCTATGTCTATTTATTAAGCCCGGTCCTGAACTATGTGAAATCAGGGTGGAATTTTGCCTGAGGTTCCCCTCCGCCGGCTCAGGGCTCCTCAGCAGCATAAGCCAAATTAAAGGAGGTGCTGGGGTTGGGATGAACCCGCTCCGGCTTATCGGCGAGGGAGGAGGAGAGGAGTCGGGGTGCCACGCTCGCTGCCCGCAGCGCTGCCGGCAGGACGGGGAGCTGCCGAGCTCCCCGCGCTGGGCTTCCCGCATGGCTGGGATTTCCCATGTTTTACGATCTCGGAGAAATGTCGCGCTTTTTTCTAGGATTATTTGATATATTCTTACAGTAATCTATTACCAGCACATCACCGCCATGCTCATCACCGCTCTCTTCGTCCAGAAGTTGCTCCTTTTTTTTTTTTTATTGTATCCTTTGAAAATTTCTATTTCCAACAAGCCTACTGTTATCTCTTTTTTGCTATTTTAAGTTCTGTGGCACAAAAAGGCTGACTCACAAAAAGCCGTGTCATAGGAAATACTGCCTCAGCTGAGGAAATAATTCTCAGTTCATTCTTCCACCATGTGCTTTGGGTTTTGTTATTTTCTTTTTTTTTTTTTTTTCCCTCTTCTTTTTGTGTGCGTGTCTTTTGGTCTCATGTTCTGGCACACATCTAGCACCAGGAAAGACTGAGAGCTATTTCTAATGCACTGGTCCACCCCGGCCAATGTCTCTCTGTACATACCCCGAAGTGTTTTATGTACCTGCTGGAAATGTGACACGGGGTGCTCGCACAGCTCGTAAAATTTGGTCTCCTGTTGGAAACGTTTTGTGGAAATAACGCTGCCTAATCTACTGCAGCCGTTCACAGTTAACGCTGTCGCGGCGCGCATCGGAGGGGGTGAAGATTACAGCCGGCTCGGGGAAGTTTGATACGTTACCTGAAGTCCTCAAGAATAAAAATGAAAGAAATGGATGTTCAACAAAATGTAGATAATTGGCTGAAAAGGGGGAAGTACGGGAGGCTCCAGCAAAGTCATCCTTCTGGCTGGACCTGCGCTGCGTTCGGCTCCTGAGCAGCGCCCGCAAACCCCCTTTCGCAGCTCAGGGACGGTATAAAACAAACCCAGGGTGTGCTTTAATCCAGTGTTAAGCAGCTCAGTGACGCGCAGTGAAAGATGAGGCTGGAGACCCAGGATGAAATCCTAGCCTAGCGGGGCCGGGGGGAGGCAAAAGCCCAACAACTGCAAGACCTTCAAGGGCTTTGATCGCTGGAGCAAGTTGTCTAAAACCATACTGCGGGGCGTGCTTTGGCACTGTGCTTCGTTCATTTTACGTTTAATATGCCAGAAAACAACACTTAGCGTCGTGTAGTTGTGGCTATAGCGTATCTATCTGCAGGAAAGCAGCTGAGAGCACAACAAGAAGAAAAACCAGGGGCTTTTGAATGTACTTATTGATATTTTTTTTCTTTCCTAAACCTTTTTGATGCTGTCGTTAGCAAAACCTCATTAGAATCAACGTTAGGATCAACAATCGCTGCCTTCGGGGCGTAAAGTGTAGCCCTCACATAAACAATATTAGCGTCTTTAAAATACTTGATAAACACTAATTCACCCTCCCAATTTTCTTGTGAGATAATTACGTGTTAACAGTAATATCGTCATCGTTAGTCCTCTCCTTTCGGAGGTGGGAGCTCCCGCCCTGATAACAAACAGCCTCCCGAAGGCCACGCGAGGCGTCTCAGGGCGCTGGCGAGGGAGCAAAGAGCCGCGGCGCCGTCCCCCGCTCTCCCGAAGAACCAGAACGACGTAGATAGAACGAAGGAAAAGCCTGGCTTTAAGTACAGGCGAGGAAAGGGAATCCTCGTCGGGTTGGCTGGATTCCTGGGCTGCCAGGAAATATCAAAATAGTATGTGACAGAGATAAAGGTAAATACGCAATAAATATTATACCTTTTGTACCTTTATTTACTCTGCAGTAATTATACCGACTAACGCAGATTACATTATGAATCACGATGACACTTAAAACACTGAATTTTTTGCAACCACATCCTGGCCCTGTGAGATAATCCGTTTTGATCTCCGACGAGAGCCAGATACGTCTTGCTTGAAACTTCAGAGGCACGCGATAGCAGCTGCTACACGCCCTTTTTCGTAACCTTGTTAAAATAAAACAAGTCTGGATTCGCTCGGCCATTGAAGGATGTAACATCTGAGTTACAACCCTGCTGCGAAGGGAGCTTTGCCATAACCGTGGAGCGAACAGGGCCCTCTTCGGTATTTCTGTTTGAGAAGTAACTTTTTTTTTTTTCCTCTTTAAGAAATGTGGGTATTTACATATCCAACTGCAAAGGAAAAAAAAAAAAAAACAACAAAGCTAAAACAATCTGTACAGAGCGATTAAAGCAAAAAAAATAGATTTGTTCCCATGTCTCTAACTCAGCTCGCCGTGTCTTAACTAATTCCCGCAGGAGCTCGGCGGCAGCCTGGTCTTGCATTGCTGGGCGTGCGCGCGGAGAGGTTGTTTCCTAACAGCCCGCCCGCGGTCACGGCATCCGCCGGCAGCGCATCGCCTCTCAAGGAAACCCCCCCGGTTCACTCTGAAACTCCAGCGCTGCACCTGCGACAGCTAAACCCGCCGGGGTCCGTCCGCGACCAGCTACGTGGTGCTCGCCGCGGCCGGGGCCGTGGCAGCGTCTTCGCGCCTTCCTCTCTTCCCCACAACTGTGTGAAACATCTGCAAATCCTCCCGGGGCCGGGTTCTGGGTAGGAAGGGGAGGATGAAGAAGAGGAGGTTGCCCTGGGCCTGAGGGGATGAAGAAGAGGAGATCACCCCGGGGCTGGAGGAGAGGATGAAGAAGGGGAGGCTGGCCTCAGGCCAGAGGGGAGGAGGAAGGGGAGGGTCAAGAAGAGGAGGCCAGTATGGGGCCTGAGGGGAGGAGAAAGAAGAGGAGGATGAAGAAAAGGAGGCCAGTCTGGGGCCTGAGGGGAGGAGGAAGAAGAGGAGGATGAAGAAGAGGAGGCCAGGCTGGGGCCTGAGGGGAGGAGGAGGAAGAGGAGGATGAAGAAGAGGAGGCCAGGCTGGGGCCATAGGGGAGGATGAAGAAGGGGAGGCCGAAGAAGAGGCCAGGCTGGGGCTTGAAGGGATGAAGATGGGGAGGCTGCCTCTGGGGCTGGAGGGGAGGATGAAGAAGAAGGGGAGGCTGGCCCGCTTTCATTTTGCCCTTCCTCTTGTGCCAGGAACTGCCTTGGGAGCCCAAGGGGGTGGCGGCATCCTCTGCCCACCACGGCAGCCCTCCGCGGCCAGGGAGCCCCTGGGACAGCAGCAACAAAACCTGTTGGTTTTCCTCTCAAAAAAATAAATAAAAGAGGGAAAATGTGCCCTGGCAGGAGCTGCCGTTCCCCTGTGGGAAGACACGGTGCAGGAGCCCGCGGTTGAAGGGGGCTGAAGCATCTGGCACCTCTCCCCCTCTGTTTCTCTCACTTTTCCTTTAAAAATCCGTTCCTCTGGCACGGATTTGGAAGCTCTCCTTGGTGTGGCACGTTCACACGCACACTTGCCTTCCTCTTAGAGCCTTTAGGGTACGCTGGGCCTCTAGGGAGGAGGTCCACAGCAACGAGACAAGGCCAATGCCTCGCTTCGGCAGGTATCTCAACCCCGCAGCAGCAGCAGCACTTTGTCACCTGTGGGCTAGGTTTATTTTTGGGGGGCTGAAACTTCTGAAAGAGCCACTTCATGGCTTCAGATCAGACAGTTCATCAACTGTCTGTGAATGAGGGACTATTCACCTGGTCACGCTGTTCCTCCACTCCCGCTGTTTGTTCTGGGAAGCAGAAGCTTCCGAGATCGATCTGGGTAAGCCTATCAATGAGACGATTGTTTTGGGATCGAATCCTCTCTGCTTTATGGAGTTCTACAACGTATCTGGGCACGTACACTTTAAAGCAACTGATAAAAAGAAAAAAGTAGCGCTACAGGCATGTTCATCGCCAACATGTTAGATGTGTTTTACCACCGATCAATGACTGATCGATTTGTATGCCGAGGTAGGGGCAGACGCTCCCTACTCAGAAACAAGTCCCTTTCCCAGCACGTCCTCTCCTGCAAACGGTCGTTGGCAGGAGCTGCAAAAAGAATAAAGCCTGTCCCTTCAAACTGGCAAACTTCCATTTCCTTTCTCGATACAAAGACAAATAATTTAAAGCTTTTTTTTTTTTTTTTAAGTTGACATCTTCCTCACATTAGTTGACATTTTTCCTCACAAAGGGAAAAATAAGCCTTAGAGTAGGAAAGCCACTTGCCTTTGCTGTTCAGTGCTCCCGATTCGGAGCTCGCAGACGCAGGGAAGGCACGGGGAAGTTGCTAGGGTGTGGGTGTACCTCTCTCTTTCCTCGTTTTTTCTGGCGTGGCAGCATTATTAGGACTAAAGTGCCTTCACGGTTTACGTTAATCCACTTTGGGATGCAAACCAAAAAAAGCACCTTTGTGGGGAACCGGGGGATCTGTGTGAGGTGCCCGACCCCAGCACCGGTCCCTCCTCTGCCCCGGCAAGCCCGGAGCCAGGGCGCTCCCCCGGCGGGAGCCTGCCCGTCCTTCTATTGAAGTCAAGAGGGTTTAAGGCCCGCTTATTTAAATATCAAGTTTAACTGGGGCTTGCCTGCATATCAAAGGCAGTATGGTAATTTTTACGAGGGAAAGGGTTTGCCCTGCGTTGGCCAGACTTGTCCCTGCTCTCCCTGTTGCACAACGTGGTGCTGAGTCACTGCTGTTTCTCACCCAGCAAGCGCTTGCATTTCCCTGCTGCTGTGTTTGCGGAGGACGGGGTCCCGCAACGCACGCCGTTAACTGGGGGAGCCTTCGCATAAAGGAGAGCTAAAACTGAACAAAGAACCCTCCTGGTTCGCTGGTATTTATTGCCACGTGTGGCAAGTTTCGTTCCGGCACCTAGATTGCGCGGGGGACTGGGCTTGAACTTGCTTGTCTGAAGTCAGTCATCTAATTCCGACTGATGTACCGACACCTCCCTGGGCCTTCAGTCTCGCCCCAGTCTGCAAGAGATTTATGGATAGATATTGTACAGATTTAACACGATACCGTGGCTTTTATTATTTGCTGGAAAATGTTAATAAAAAAAACATTACAGATGCATTTTAATCCCTGAAGATTTTTGAGTAGAACGCATGAATTATTAATTGTTGTTATTGTTCCTATTGCAGCGCATACCTATCTCTGTGTGGACGCTGTGAGGATTAATTAATTCTTGTAAAGATGTAAAAGGCCATACAGGTGTCAGGGGTTGCGACTAAAGCGCTTTGAAAATGGAAACCGCTCTGTGAGTGCCAGGTATTATTATTTACGGAGTCTGGGCAGTGTGCTTGGTGCTGTGCAAACACCGGTCCAGTTATTGCAAATATTTGCTTATACGCGCTTGGTAGGGTGAGCTCTCGCTGTTACAAGTCATTTCAACTATTTTAAGGATGCGTCTTACAAATACGGCCATGAGAAGACTTTCTGGTAGATGGGGGGCCGGAGCCACGGGACGTGAGCAGCCGTGTTCCTGAAGCACTTTGAAGACACGCTTTCATCCAAACACGTGAATGAACCAAGACCTCAGGTCCGGTCCAGTTCTACATCCAGAAAGTTAGGGTTTTGCCCCCGGCTTTCTCGCTACTAGAAGACTTTGGGAAAGGAAACGTAACAATGGTTATTGTTTAAAAGTGCCTCTACCGGCTCAAGGCAAAGCCAACTCCCTAAGCCCGGCTCGCTCGCTGAACAACCCGCCATAAACCACAACCTGCTCAACTGCCCCGTGTTACCCAACATCCGTTCTTGGAAACCTCCGACAGCCAGAACCTCCTTCCTGAATGCTCTGGAAGCGGTCCCGGTAACTCTGAGCCCAGCTGCGTCTCTGGGCGACAGAACTACAAAGCCTAAAGCTCCTCACGGAAGGGAAGGCCTTTGTGCAGCCCTGTGAGGCGTTCGCCTTCGTCAAGAAAGGGAAACCAGGATGAAACGGACGGGGTGAAATTATTAAAGCGTAAATCTGCCAGAATGCACTTTGTAGGTTCTGCAGAGCAGAACGTACACTCGGGTAATCACCCAGCCGAGTACATCACCGCGTTAAAAATGAGAGCCTGGCACCCCAGAGCGGCGACTGAACGTTTGGAGAACACTAGACCACGGACACCTTCAGCCAGATGACTTCAGTTCAGCACGCTGCTGCTGCTACCGCTGAGTGGATGGATGGGACGACAGTGTTCGTAGCTCCTGTGGGCCAAACATCGCACACTTGAGGGTTTTTTTTCCCTCCTCCGTTTCTCACACGATCTTTCTGAACGTGACACCTCCCGCCCCTCCTTCATGGGCTTCTCGCAGCTCCTCCCATACCCTTCTGGTGTCCCCCAGACCCCTGCAAGGGGTCCCTTATCTTCTTTCCTCCTGCCTTAGGCTTCGTGCACACTCCCGGTCACCCCTCCTCCACCCACTGTTCCTGCTTATCTTCTTTTACCTGGGAAATAAATCATTTGGAGTATCAAGAGGTTAAACTTCGGAAGCATGGACAGATCTAAGATTAGGACGTAGGAAGGTGTTAACGAGTCCCTTGCCACCTTTTTCCCCCCCTTTTAAATGTCCCGCCTTTCAGCAAAGTGGTCAAATTTTGGAACTGGACTGGATATGGTCTTCAAAAACCATTCCTTCTTTACATACCTAAAGCAAACAGCCCACGCACCATTACTGAGAAGCAAAGGTTGCCCACTTAGGCCATCAAAATCGTTACAGAAATAAATGTTTGAACATCCAAGTGGTTTGCAGTCACAAATACACTCCCCGGCTCTCTACGGGGACTTTGCTTTCCTCGTATAACTCAGGTCTGTTCAAGCAAATGGACTGAAGGCCCAGGGCTTTCTCAGAATTAAATGAAATGAAAAAACCCAAACTGTTTTCTCCAAGTATTTTAATTATTCGTAAAAGAAGGAAAAGCACATGGGCCTCACCCTGAAAAAAATGAGTGCTGTGAGGTGATCCTACACCCAGAGGCCCACCCGCCCGCTTTCCTCGAGGCTTTGCGGAGCCCCATCTGCTCCTGAGATGAAGCTCAGGGAGGTGAAATCTGCCTATGGTATGTCCCAGTCCTTAGCCCGAAAGTAAAATCCACCTTTAACCCCAGAAGTGCCGCCTTCGGACTAGGGTAATTCTTCAGCAACGCTCAGCTCTGTTCACAAAAAAGAAAAATACGAGAGTTACATTTGTGGCCCATCTCTCTACTTTCCCGTTTTGCCAGCCGCAGTAAAAGCAAGCTCCGCGGAGGCGCGGTGATGCGGAGGTGCCGCCCGGGCAGCACCAGGCTTGCGGCCGCGGAGGGCCTTCGGCACCAGCAGGAATGACCCCCGATGTCGCCGTCAGATCCGCGCGTGGTTTGTGCTCGTCGGGACTCTGCGCAAGTGCCGATGGCCGGACCCGAGAGCGCTGCAGTAACGCCCAAGAGGGCGAAACGCTATTGCAAAAACATGTTAAGATGGAAAGGACTGCCTAGCGATGGATGTGGTTTCGACTAACAAAGCTGGCTTTAAAAAAAAATATACAAACCCGCGATATAAGCGGTAAGTAGCATTTTGATTGTAAATAATGCACGGCACCCAGGCAGGGCGCAATATTGTTGCCGTGGAGGATTATTTTTGTTAAATAAAATTATGGGGCGGACACAGTAACGGAACCAGGTATAAGAGCGAAGCTGTGCCGAACCCCGCATGGGCCTGGATCCCCAACGCCGCTGGGCCCCGCTGCATGCTACAGAAAAAGAAGAAAACCACCGTGTTAAATTCTGCAACAATTAATGTTTTTCCTAAAAAAAAAACCAACACCACAGCAAAAAACAAACAAACAAACAAAAACCACCCCACAAAAACCAAACTTCCAGGACCGTTTCATGCCACACGCCGCACCCGATGGCCCTTTCCCTGGTCCTCCGCACCCTGGTTCCCTCAGGGTGCCAGCACCCTGGGCCAGCCTCCCCATCTTCATCCTCCTCTTCCTCATCCTCCCCTATGGCCCCAGGGCGGCCTCCCCTTCCTCATCCTCCCCTATGGCCCCAGGGCGGCCTCCCCTTCTTCATCCTCCCCTATGGCCCCAGCCTGGCCTCCTCTTCTTCGGCCTCCCCTTCTTCATCCTCCCCTCAGGCCCCGGCCTGGCCTCCTCTTCTTCACCCTCCCCTCACGCCCCGGGGCAGCCTCCCGTTCTTCGGCCTCCCCTCCGGCCCCTCAGCGGCCTCCCCGCCGCCGCCTCCCCTCACAGGCAGGCCGCCGCCGCCTCCTCCTCCGCCGCTGCCGCCGCCGCGCCCGCCCGGCGAGAAGGCGGGGGCGTGCGGGGCGAGGGGGACGCGAGGAGCCGGGTGGGGGGCGGGGGGGAGGGGGCACCCCCCGGGCCGCCGACCCCGGCTTTGCTGCACCGGTCGGCCGCGGCGGGCCGGCCCCGCTCCTCCTCGCCTGGCCTCGCCTCCCGGCTCCTTCCCCTCTCCCTTCCCTCCCTTCCCGCGGCGGCGCTCGGCGGCGCCCATTTCCGTGCGGCTGGCCACCCGCTCCCGCGCCGAGTGTCTGCGGGCCGCTGGCTGCTCCGAGCCGCTTGGCTCCTTCCCTTAGTAACAGCTTTTACATTCTGCCTCAATTCCTCCTCAATCTAAATCACACACACACTGATATTACTTTTTTTTTTTTTTTTTTTTTTTTTTACCCCTCCTTCCTCGGGACTTAATCTCTCAACCCCCCCCCTCCCCACCCTCCCCCTCCCCCTGGCTCGGGATATAATTGAATATCACAGCACTACGCGCTGGTTATTTTTTTTTTCTTCCTCCTCCTGTGTGTGTGTGTGGTGTATTTTTTTTTTTTTCCTTCCCCCCGGTTTTTTTTTTTCCCCTCTCCTTGCTGTGGACACCTGAAAAAAAAAAAAAAAATATATATATTACCGACACATATACGTGTGTACACACACACACGCGCGCGCACAGGCAGATGTGTGTGTATATATATATGGCTGTATAAAAAAAACCCAACAACCCCCAAAAACAACAGCCCCCCCCCCCCCAACACCGGGAGGAGAGGCAAACAAGGGTGAATTCCGTGTGCTCCGTTCCCGGGGAAGGGGGAGCCGCCGCTCCGCCGCCGCCGCCCGCAAGGTAAGGACCGGGGGCGGGAAGGGGCCGGGGGGGGACCCGGGGGGGGACCCCCGGGGGTGTGAGGGGGGTGTTTGGGGGTGTGTGTGTGTGGGGGGGCCCTGTTTGTCTCTGTGGCGGTTGGAGGCGGGCGGGGGATGGGCGGCCACCCCCTCCTTTTTTTTTTATTAATTATCGGGTGTGGGGGGTGTGGGGGGGCTCCCGTGGGTCTGCCTTGGGGGTGTGTGTGTGGGTTTTTTTTCTGTTTTTAAGCAAACAGCACCCCCTTTCCCCTCCCCCCTCCGCGCCGCTGGCCTCCCCTCCCCCCACCCGGCTTAAATTTTTTAATTTTTTTTTCTTTAAAAAAGGGTTTATTTGGGGGGGGGGGGCGGCAGCGGGTGGCACACGGGAGCCATGGCGAGCGGCCTATTTTTAGCCCGATTTGTGTGGAAAATCGCCCTCCCCTCCCCCTCCCCGCGTATTTACTTATGGGGGGGGGAGGGGAAGGCGCGGGGGGGGGGGCAGGGCCGGGGGCGAACTCCGGCGAGCGGGGGAGGGGCGGCCGCCCCCCTTTTCCGGGGGTGGGGGTGGGGGGGACACCCAGGACGAAGCACCCAAGTTATCGATCACTTTTCCTGCAAAAAGTCCCGGGTGGAACGTGAAATACCCCGCGGTGGCAGGGAGCGGGCCCGCTTCGGGGAGGGGGGTGTGTGGATAAAATAAGCTCTTTTATTTTATTTTTTTGCTTGTTTTTGGTTTTTATTTTGCATTTTACAACGGTTCTCCCATCCTGGTCCGAACACCCCCCCGTGCAAATTGTGCATTGCATCTTCTAGACAGGCTTGCACGGTTGATGCAACGTATACGTTTCCTCCATATAGGTCTTGCAATAGGACGACATGTGGCTTGTTATTATTGTTGTACACCCCATCTTTCCCCGAAAGGGTTAAATTTACCGTGTTGTTCCAGGTGAATTTAATCTTTCATCACCCAATTTCCTTTTTAGGCAGCTTGAGAGAATAAAAGTCTCCCCTTGCTCGTCTTTTGCTTTATCCCCTGAAGAGCAAACTTTGTATGTGCTTTATGGCAGAGGCTTGTTGCTGCAGATGACACGTGAGTCTGGAGGAAAGTTTGGTTTGCAGGTCGCCGTGTAGGAAAGTGAAGTTTGCTGGTGAAGTTTTTACTACTCTCCAGTGTGCTCGACTTCCTCGTTTTTCCTGTCTGTGTAAATCAAATTCCTCCTGATTTATTGGGGGTGGGGTGGGGGAATCACAAAACGTATCACTTCTTTATTATTCAAGCGGAGAGGCACGATCAGGAGAACAAAGTCTTTGTGGCGTGAGGCGGGGGGGGGGGAAATGTTCTGGGCTTGTCTTGATTCTCTTTCCTGTCGTGTGGTGCTAAAACAAATGTCTGAGGACGCTGAGCCCGATGAGCGAGGTCCTTCGGCGCTGCGGGCTCTGGCCTTTGGGCGCTCACCGGGGCTCTGGTTTGTGCCCCTCTGAGAGAGAGGGCACCATTTGCAAACACGACGTTTGGGTTTTGAGCCGTGCCCCAGCTTTCGGGCGCGCTGGGAGGTTTTAGGCCCTTGTCTTGCTCCTGAAGGCTCTTACGCTTGAGGCTCGTCCTTGAATTTGGGGCCTTCCCTTGGACTAACGCAGGTTAACCCTTGAGGACCGATCCTGCCAACTCTCTTGAATTTAAGTGAGTGGGTACGTGCTCGTGGATGAGCGTGTGAAGACTTTTTTCCTCTTAACTACAGAAAAAGAAGGGCCGCGCTGTTGTGGTGGTGGTGCTTAGGGTGCAGGTGTAAATGATCGTAGCAAACTTTCTGTGGTTTCTTGTAGTGATTTTTTTTTTTTCTCTTTGCTTTTGCCTAAGATCTAATGGAACACAAGGTAGCGCGTTACTTACCTAAGATCACCCGAGCTGTCGCTGCCATAAGTTTTTCTCAGCGGAAGGTGGGTTTGCCTCCGTGAGACCAGGGTTCATGTGGTACCGTGCCTTGGGAGCTCGGTGGCATGGCTCCCAAACTGTTATTGAGAACACCTGGAAAATGCTCAGCTCTCACCCCACGAGGAAAGGGGAAGGAAATGTAATTTAAATGTATGAAAGCTGTTGGGGCTTGGCTTTTTGGGCTTTTTCTTTTTTTTTAAGGCTGTGCAGGAGTCTATGATTTTTTTGTTCGTGTAAACGTGTGCAGCCATAATGCGTGTGCATAGCATAAAGCATGCAATAATTACAGGAGATGCTGTTGCTTAAGGTTTTTTTTGCCCCCTTCAAACAGGTAGTTATGACTCTTTTTTTTCCTGTGAGGTTTTTTTTTTTATATGGATACTTCTTGCAGTGTTACTCTATATATGGTAATTATTGATGTTTGTGTAACGCTTTGAAGTTGCAAGGCATGGCATGAGCACTAAGTACCCAACAGCAGCACTTCATAGTCGTTTTCGCATCATAAAAGAGTTTGATGCTAAAAAGCGCCACGGCCTGAAGCATAAAGAGGCTCTGGATGGATTAGGGGAAATGGTCAAAATTGTTTATAATGTCATTTTCAGGTAATATTTTTTAGTTAGGAAAAACAGATCTGAATAACCTGAAGCAAACGGAGTTATTTTACCTAACTTGATTTTGGTTCTGGAATTTAATTTACCCTGGGCTTCACATTTGAGTCAGAATGTGTTTGCTGTTATAAATTTTGTAGTGGCAGTAAAGACCCACATCCTACAAGGATGTAATCGTGCAGAAGTCAGGAAGTCCTGTAAAGAAACACACACAACTTTGCGAACATCAGTGGTCTAGTTCGCTTGAATAAGCTCCGCAGATGTCTGTGAAGTTGCTTGCAGAAGCGAAGCGTGTTTTGCGTTAGTGGTGGGGCAATAGGACATGAATCTTTCACGATGCTTTTTTGGTATGGCAGCGCTGCTGAGTGTTTTGGGGAAGGATGAGGCAGTGGCAGGCGTGACACCTTTCTCTTGCTAATCCTGTTTCTCTGCTCGTCTAGAGCCCCAAGAGACAGCTGCCCTTCCCCCCGAGTTTTTGCATGCTTTGCCTGTCTCTTCTGTCCCGCCTTGGACCCGCAGCCATTTGGGATCGTGGTGCCTGCGGGAGTTTTGACACCTTGCTGCAGAGGATGCTACTGGCGAGTGGAGAAGAGCCAGACCCAAACCTGCCGCTGGCTCTTCCCCCTTCTGAACTGGATAGGGAGGCCGTAAAGTGGTCCAGTCTCCGCTTCGGAGAGGAGAGGACAGGGTGTGTTGCGTCTATAGTGCAGTATCGTGATACCGAGATGGGTCATACTGAAGTACAAACTTTTTTTTTTTTTTAATCCAATTGGTGGTGTTTACATTGAGACCTGTGGTACTGTTAGGTGCACTGACCATCCTTAGTGGGTGTGTTTGCGCATGCGTATGCGCAGGGAGTATAGGGTGTGATAATGACTGTACATTTGAAGCCCTAAACATCAGCTCATGCAAGTAGCTGCAGGTTGGGAGAGAAGTGAAAGTGCATATGCGCGCTCTGTAATTATGCCTGTTCGGCTCCTACAAAAAGCAACTGCTGCGAGAATATACCCATTGCATGCTTGTTTTTAAATATAAATTTAAGTGTTTGCATTAGGTGAAGAAGTGTCAGAAGTTTTCCATTAGGAGCGATGACTGACAGCTCTTTCCAGTGTTTTGGAGTTGCGTTGCAGTGTTCCTGTAATACCTCCGAGTTAGCAGGCGATGACGAGAGAGTTCCTATGTTCCTGCTATTGATATAGCTACCCTTCTCCCAAACACGTTCAGCGCTTGAAGCGCTGCAGTATGGGGTTAGACGGTCTTAATTTCTCTAAAGTAGCTTAATGGCAAGAGTGACCTGACTAGAAAAAGGTTCATCCAGTGATCCCAAGCAGACTCGATAGAGACGGCTTTATTCACCTCGTGGTTGGTTTCCTCCAAGATAAAGTACGACAGTGAAACGAGGAATAGGAAATACCTTTTCAGGTGGAATTGTAGGGGAATATGTTGGCTTTCTTTTAATTTTGCAAAATTGAATTAGCTAACTTGAGGTAAAAAGTAGCGAAGACGAGGCAGCATAGTTGTCACTTTGTGAGGTTGAGTGAAAAAGTACAGAAGTCTGGTCTAGAAATCACTCTGCCAGTTTGTGTGAAAACTGAACAACTTCTCCTCGTTCGGGTTCTGCCTTGTGGTATCTAATCCAAGACGAGAGGGCCCTTTTCTTCCTTCTCGTAACGAAAACAAAGCTGAAATTGTTTATACAAAGCACCCTGGAGTCTTAATGGCCGCATTTGAGCTGGAAGATGAGTTTTCCTTCAGTTCTGGAGGATCTATAGAACCGTAACCCGGCTTACCCTCCGAAACATTAGTTTTTAATGCTTCACCACGTGTATTTTTGCGACATCCTTTAGACTGTCCTTTTTCTACCACTAAGGAGAGTTAAAGAAATTTTTCCTTGATAAGAAATAAGCGGTCATTCCAAGCCGGAGGATGTGTAACCGCAGGGGAAAATGCAGGCACTGGTCGGGTGTGTAGGATCTAGCAGGCTTGGCTAGCCAAGGCGTGAAACTGCAGGTGTTGCAGCTTACCCCTGCTCCCGCTTTCTCGGATGGGCTGATGGCTAGAAAGACTTCTGAGAATATTTTCTTACCTGTAGAAATAACAGTAAAAAGGGTTGGTGAATTGGTGCAGCTTTCTGAAAAACCTACTGAAAGAACCACTGAAGTGACGTGGAGGAGTTTTGAGGATTTTCTCAGCCAGTGTAAGCGGCGGCTTTCAGAGAGTCCCCTCTCAGTTTTTGGCTCTAAGTGTACGTGGCATAATTCAGTGTGACGTAGAGATACCAAGGCCCTTCTAAATAAGTTACCTTAAATACCAGGAGCGACATACCTCAGTATGCCATCAGACTAATCGGTCCTTGCTTCAGGATGAGTAACGCGAGCAGGCCAGGTGTCAACCTGAGCTGGTTCAGTGCCCGCGTGCGGCCCTTCGCGGTGCCCCGCACAGCTCCGAGAGCTGCACGGCGTGGTGGGAGCAGGGTTTGTGCTGTAGTTCGGCTTGGTGCAAGCGTGGCTCTTCCTAAGAGTATAAACTGGCATCTGCACCTGTAAAGTAAGGTATTAATAGTCATATTTTCGAAGATGCTGAGTCCCTGCAGTTGCGTGTGCAGTTCGCAGCCTCTGTGTGAGCTTAGCGTTTCTAAAAATCAAGTCTTGCAAGTGGTTTGCTGGCTTTTGCAAACTCCCGTGAGGGTGTAGTTCCTGTTTCTTTCCGGGAGCAGCATTAGTAAAAGGCTATGTGGTGTACTCTGACTTGCATTTATTGTTGTAATTCTTAAGTCTCCATGTTGCAAAGGAGCAATCTTGTTTATTAGTAATGTCTAGCAGTAAAAAAATCAGAGTCATCCAGAGGAAAAACAGTTTTGTTTTTTTTTTTTTTTTCCTTTTATGACCTGAGATTCAGTTCAATCTCCGTTCAACGTGTATCGCAGAGACGCTCTCTGCAGCCATGTGCCATATGCAAACACACTGAGTGTTATTTCAGATCGCTGGAGGTGCGTTACGAGGAGCTTAGCTGGTGTGGTGTGAGTAGTAGGCCTGCCTTCCCCCCCGGCGGGGCGATGGTTCTGCCAACCCGGCAGGGCAGGCAAGCAGCTGTCTCTGCAGCTAACACTAGTGCTGCTCTTAACCCGTTGCGGGGTTTGGGGAATGATTCGGTCGCTTCCCCGGCTGCGTGCAGAGCTCCCACCGAACCCTCCCTGACGTCAGGTCGACGGTGGGTTTTTATGAATTAGGACTGTGAGAGTGGCTCTGGAAACTTTCCTGTTCTGTCGGCAGCTACGTGCCTGCTGGCAGCGACTCCAGAGCGTGCAGGGAAGAGCTCTGTACGGCCTATTCGCCGGAGCGTTTTTCCAGCATGATGAGTTAGGGTCAAATATTTACTATTCATGAAAACGTCATGCTAAATACTGTGCCCCATGCCAAAACCGCAGAAATTGTTAAGGTTTAGAGCCCTAAATATAACCTATCGTAAAAGTTGCATCCATTTGACATGAGCAGTGTTAAAAGTTCGAGCTCTTCACGTGGGTGACCTATTGCCGGCAAACCCCGAGCTGGGAATTCCTCTGATTGCAAGCACATGCGAGGTGAACTTCAGTCCCCTGATGGTTCCCTGAAAGTACCAGGCAAAGATGAGGCAGTTTGGTTTCCTGGAAGGAGTTGTCCAGGCTGGCCGAGGAGAGGAGTAACAGGTTTTGTAGCTCTTTGGTGTTTTTTTGGACAGGCTGATTAATGCTCGGGTGTCAGCCTGACTTCTGAAAATACATTTTTGCCTTGCAAAAATAGCAAAAAAAAGATCTACTTATTTTTCATTTATCATTGGTATTGGTCTAACTTACAGCCCTGTTTGGAACAAATGAGAAGTTTTGCCATTAGTTTCAGCAGTTGGGAGAGTGTTAAGTGTGGCTGGAAGTTTTACCTTAAAATACCAATTGATCTTAACTGAGATGAGGCTGTCTGACACTCCCCCATCCCCAGCTTCCAGGTCCTTTGAGCTCCTGGAAATGATGAGAACTTTTCCTCTTTTAGGTTAAGTCTAAATTTGTGGGGAAAAAAATAGTTTTGATATTGCATAGACCTATGGGGGAAATAACAAGAGATCTGGGTCAAAAAAGTAGGACGTGTAAGATTTAGAAGCTGTTGAAGTGTGTTTATTTGTCCTATATTAGGTTAAAGGAAGTATTGGTGCTTTCAGTTTGGCCATATGTCCTTCAGTCTGCGGTGTTCTGTAAAGGGAAGACAACTGTTAAACAATGAATCACAGCTAATTTTTGTATGGATGTCAACATTCTTCTCTAGTGCAGAAATTTGTGCTTGGGTATTAACACAAACATGCATTCCTAAATACAGACTCCTAGCGATAAATTTTAATTAGGAAGCGCTTTGTAAAATTTTGGATTTTTGCCACGATGATACTTGTGAGTCTGTAACATCCTTGCTTTGGGGTTACCTGCATTCAGATTTCATACTTTTTAATGTGCTTTTAAAGCAAAGTTAGCGCAGGTGTGGATGGAGGGAAATGAGGAACGGTGTTGTTGAACCATCTACTGATGTTGACGCCAAATATATTGTGCTCGGAACATATCTCGCATGGCGATGGATGAGCAGTTTCTTACAGCTAATGCAGCTGATCCGGGGTTTAGGGAAGCGGGGTCCGTACTCCCTGTAGAACGCGGATGTCTTGCTGATGCAGACGTGGTACCTGAGTTTTCGCTTTATTTCAAATGCGCAACTAAATTTCACAATCTGGTGTGCCTTGTTTAGACTGTAAATTTCTAGCGCTCTGCTAGACGAAAAAAGGCAGGAATATGAAACTTCAGTATGTTGAATTGCGATAAAACTTAAGCAAAAATACAATGAAATGGCCTACTAAGCAGTTCTGCAGAGCTTCATCTGATAGCAGGAACGGATATCTAAATGTAGCTGATTAATAGAAACCAACCTTTTTTTTTTTTTTTTTTTTTGTCAGCTTTCACCATGATAGTAAATATTTGTCACAATTGTTTGAGTTGTAAGAAAAACGTTTTTGTATTTCTGTGACTCTCTTCCAGGGCAGATTCTGAATGGCTGTTGATTACATTAGGAATATCAATGTGTTTATCTTACTCTTGGCAAAGTCCGTGTTAGTTGGTTCCTCTGTTGTCTACACGCGCAAGGTTATTTTGATATGGATTATTTATTTCTATTTCATCAAGGCCCTTTGTAAGATCCTTACAGCACATGTAGTACACGCTAAATACGTTAGAAATGAAGTTCTAAGAGTCTGAGCCATTAAAAACAGCCAAGAAGCCTCCTTGACCGTTCGGTTATCCTGTTGAGGTGCCTGGGCACCACAGCCCTCCCCGGTATATTACCTTCTGGTAAAACACATGGGCATTACTTATGTCTTGAAAATGAAGCCTCTGCCCCCTGTGTGGTTCTGTGGGCTGGCGGTAGAAGCACCAAACTGAACGTTCCTGTCGGTCTCCTCTCGTCGTCCCTGTCCCTGGGCTCAGCACGGCCGTGGTCCTGTGTTGGAGAGACGCTGTTTGCTTCTATCTATGTCCTGGGGCACCGCACTGGACTTGAAGACCCTGTGCGTATTGACCGACATGCTAAGAAGAACTTAAAGCAATTATATGGAGGGTAAAGGGATGGAAACTTTCAGGAGTAGCTGGGGAAAGCAGTGTTGATGTGTTGTGACTCGCTCGTTGGCGCTGTGGATGACTTCATACGGGAGACTCAGCGGGCATGTGAAACGCAGAGTCGGACTATGGCTAAGAGTACGTCCATTATGTGGGCTGAGATTCTCCGTTGTTCTAAGTCGCCGAGACTGCCAGCAGCAAGGCTTGCGTATGTTGGACATCACCGAGGAGCTCCAGAAAGCTGCCTTGACGGTGCTAGAATATGTAAAAATCTTACTTGCATGCTTTATGTGCCTCCCACCTTCCCAGCTGTGGTTTGTAACTAGCCGCTCGTGGAACCGAGGTTTTTTTTCTTCAAGGTTAAAAGAAAGAAATGCACTGTTTTTCTAAAAAAACACTTGTTCGGAGATCAGATGAGTCAGATTTCATTTGCATTAACGTTACTCTAAATGGTGAAAGTTTAGAACTGCAATGTGCCTATTGCTGCCTACTTTTATTTGTTAGTCTGGTGCTGTTGGGCCTACTGCTGTTCTGTGTGATTAAAATAACCCCCCGAGCCCCCCTCTGTGTAATTAAACACGAGTGGTGCAAGATTATACTGCTTTTTTTCTTTCCAAACTTAACCCCTTCCAACGGTCAGTACGGTCGTGCCCTCTCTGTGCTTGGCTCTGCTTCCTTGTCCGCGCTGGAGCATGAATGTGGCGAGTTAATGCAGTAAACCGGGGTGTTTTGTCTCAGTCCTGACAGTTTGAATAATTTTAATATTATTCCTTCCTAAGGCTTTATTTTAATTTTTTTCTAATCTTGCCCCCCACCTGTTTTTTCCCCTAGACTTCTGTCTTTTTATCATTTTGGACTTCGTTTTGCGTTCTCCCTACCTGTTCCTTTGTCAGTTCTTTAAACCAAATCAACGCCTTTTTTGTTTCTGTTCTCCATGTTTTCTCCGCTTTCTTCCCCTTTCTCCTAACTTTATTGAGTTTGCTTGTAGGACTTGATCCTGTGTAGCCTTCTTGAACACTTAGGTTCGAGGGGGTTGGCGGTTTCGGGGTTAGATGGGTTGGGATGGTGCAGCCCCGGTCCGTAGCGGAGCCAAACCTGCCGGACTGCTGAGGAAGTCTCATTTTGCAGGCTGTGCCACTGGCAGCAGGGCACTGAGCAGAGGTGAGTGAGGAGGGCAGGAAACGGAGCGGACAAATTTTGGCAGTGTTTGTATTTGATAAAAATAATCTTGGCTCTCAGCATAAAACATCGATTGAACTCTTGACGAAGTCAGAGGCAGGCTTGGGTGGGGGGGGGGTCGGTGCGTTCAGTGCAAATGCAAAAAGCTGAGGGAGTTGGAGTGAAAACCTCAGTGCGCCGTGAGGTTAGCTTTGGGCTTTTCAAAATATGGGATTTTATGCAATGAATTTTTATTGACCTTTTGCCTCAAAATTAGGAAAACCAAAAGCAGTCGCGGTGAAGTCAGTGGCAGCCTTATCTTACTGTTTTTATTGTGGGTAGTGTTGACAAGTCACATGCCCCATTGTTCTGGGTGAACAAACACCACTTTGAGACCGCGAGCTGGTACGTGCGCGCAGGCGCCTTTGTCCGGTCCCGCACAGCCGAGCGTGCGGAATTGCGACTTCAGAGTTGAAAGATCGTCTTTAAAGAGTTCACATCTAGAAACCGCGTTAATATATGAAATGCTCTGTTGCTCTGTATTTAAACGCCATTTTTATTTGGTGTCTTCTTGTTCAGAACCTGAGAAAATAAATGGAAGAGAATAATTTAATCGTAAGCTCTCGTACCTTGCTGCCCAGTGAAACCTACGGATAGCAGGCTTGTATTTTGTCTCTGAAGTAGGTGTGCTTGGGACGGAGAGAATGGAAGATGTGCCTTTTGAGAAAGTAAAAGGTTTTTGCTTGAGATATAAGCCCTTTACCGCAAAACTGCCAACACTCGAGATGATAATAGTGACCCTCGCCTCTCCTGAAGCCACGGTTTCATGGATCACCTCTAAATTACTCTTGCTGTTTATAAATTCCTGTAATCAGGGTATGTGTAGTGTAACCAAGACGGATGCAGTAGAGGCGGGCTGCAGGAGCAAACTTGGCACGCGGAGGCTGTGGATGTAGTCATCCAGCCGTATCTGGGGGAGAACCCCATTGAAACCGCTCCGAGTCCTGCCTAAGGAGGAACAGAAAGACGACCCTTCCCTGCCTCCAGTGATGTTATTATGTTGTTGTTTTTAGTACATCTTAATAATGCTAGTAGCATGCGATGTAGCTCACTGTCTGGTTCCGTATTCCTAATTCGTCAAACAAGTTTTTTTCCTTTTTGTCAGCTCATAGTCTTGCTTTTTCCCTTTCAGAAACCGGTGCTTGCAGTGTGTTTTACACCAACACAAAAGCATTCACCAAAACGGTCCTGAATTGTCAGAGCTCCATAGTGGGTGTAATTGGGATGCTTTAGTATGAAATGGCACTAAAGCTGGTAGGAATTGTCACAGCTCTCTTGACTGCGTGTCGACAACGGCGGCTGTGTGTCTGTCCGCCCTCTGGTACTAGAAGACTTCCCCAGTTTTGGTGGCTTACAGGATATCTGTAAAACGCGGCTTTAATTTCGATACAGAATGAACGGGAGGCTTTTGGTGTCCTGTACAGTAATGGAATACATCCTGTGGGTTCAAGGTTTTCAGACCTTTTTTTAAGCATAGCTGCAGTTTCTCTATACAGTCCCTTCGTGGCGACTGCTTGAAGAGAGGGAATTATGGAATAACTTTTTGGTTATAAATTCTCTCTCTGAATGTTCATGGGCTTGTCTGGATCTGCGGTGGATCCCCGGAGACACACCTCCGCTCCCCACACCCGCAATTGTGCTTTTCTGGGTTGACCCAATATACCTGTATGTAACAGATAACTATTTATTTTTAGCTGACATCACTGAAGATTTTTCTGCCCGCATAACGATTAGGACAGAAAGCTGGTGTCAGGATTATCTGCTATTTCTGCCACTGTGTGACCTTAGCAAATGGATTAACAAATTTACCCATGCACCAGTGATTTGATACTTACCAGGAGGGCTTTTTTTTCAGACCAGTTCAGTGCCCTGGGATCTCCTGGTGAAAGGCCGCATAGCAGCATTAAGTGGCTTTTGTTTTAATTTTCAGCCTCTGCTTGCTTGGAGTTTTTTGTTTAGGCAAGCGCTCCTTTTGTGTTCGTAGGTTTTGTGCTTGCCTTCTGGTTTTGCCTTTATGTTGGACAAAACACGGCCCTTCGATCAGAAACATTTGCTGATAGTGCCCATGCATGATGGAGAATCGCGTTGGAATCGGGCGACGTGGTTCATAGTTAGGCATGTTTGTGTCCTTAGTTTTGTGAAAATGCAACCTTACGTGAGGTTGTAAGTGCTTTTTCCAGACGCCAGCAGCTCTTTGGGGTGGGGAAAAGGCTGAACTTTTTTGATGGAGCCACTCCAGGGACGGGTTTCAGAGTGGCGGCGATGGGGGTGGTGGGACCCCTAAGCTGGCCCTGCTCTCGGCGCATCGGGGACACGGAACAAAAGCTGCAGGTGGAGCTCTGTGAACTTCTCTGTCTGGAAAGAAATCCTCTGCCATGGTTTATTGACTCTGCCATGTCAATACAGTGGTTTATTGGTCCTACAAACATCATCTCTGGAAGGACTGTGTCAAAACCTGCCGCTGTTTTGGGAGGGTGTTAAAATCCAGGTGGTTTTGCTGAACCAGTTTATAGCATGACTCCACAAACGCCTGTGTTGTTACTACGAAGGTGGCGGTAAACTACAGCTTATCCACAGGAACAAACCTATCTATAATAGGTGAGGGTGGGCTGTGAACTTCTTATACCAGCTTTGCTATCGGACAGAACCTTTGCAGGCTGCGGCGGGCCAGGTAATAGCTAAGCCAGGCTGACACCGACCTTTCTGTATGTAGTGATTGCTTTACTCATACTGTCTTGGCTGCTTGGATTTGTCCGTATATGGCGTAAACTTAAGTGGTGACATGATCTTTGTCATGCGCTTGCAATTTCATTTGGGCAAGTCTTCCTTAATAACTTCCTAAATGATTCTTGTTTATATAAATTTATAGCCGAGCATGTTTACAACCATGTATGAAAATCCTTTTTTATGCCCTTTACTAAGAACCGGTGGTGTTTTCCTCGTCAGAGCTGCATGCCCTGGGCAGATAGAGCATTGCAGGTCTTGTCATGAGAAGTGCTTATGCAAGGTGTGCGGTGCTAAAGGTAGGACGTTGCTTTGTGGGGCGAGTTTTCCCCAGCAGTATGGGTGTCTCCTAAAGCACGGCGCAGTCCTGGCGAGCACGGTTGGCTTGTGATACTGATGAGCACACGTGTTCTGTTACATTGCCTTGGCTTCGTGTGTTGTTTGGCTATTTTTCATCTGCTGGAAAATGAAATTTTAGGGAGCATTTTAATTTTGGAAACACTCTACAGTTTGGGAGTAGCACTTAAAGTTGTATCCATTTGGGTTTTGCTGTCCTAAATGGTGTTTTTATATTGTGACTTTTCTTATTTTCACCATACTCTACACTGAGAAGTATCCTCTGGTTAATTCAAAAAGAAAATCCTGCTAGCACTTCAAGAAATCCCTTAAACTTTACAAGAATGTATTTACACTCGCTAGGTAGCATGGCTGGAAGTTAAAAGCATGGATTTACAGGGCGTTTGAATTTTTTTTCTTCAGTCATTCCAAAAAAAGTGTCTGATTCCTGTTTAGTATAATACATATCCATGTATCAGCAGATTTAGCCATTGGTGTAGTCAAGCCCTAATTGTTAAAAAAAAAAATAATCACTTTCTAGTGTGATCGTTGGGTATTTTTAGAAGAGCTGAGTGAAGCCCTTTCTTAGTTGAACCATTTTCTTGTATTCTGAGGCAGTCTACATGTTCTTAGTAAGAAATATATTATCGCTCCATTGAAGTCAATTCAGGTTCTCTGGAAGTGATCCAACCTTCAGGAAAGAAAAATATTAGTGTGCGTGTTGAGGAAAAGGGTTTCCCTTTATTTCGGAATTTGCTTGTCATGTTTTAGCAAGTAAGCCATTTTCAGATGCATTAAGGCTCTGCGAAACTAATTTTCGGGGCTGACAGTTTTCTAGTCTTGGGTTAAGCAAAAAGATTTAAATTTAATGTTTCCAATTCTTTTTTTTTTTGTTTTAAATAGCTAGGGATATGTACATTTGTTTAGTTATAATTTGAGTGCCATGCATGTTGCAGGAGAACAGAAAAATGAGCTGTTTAAAATGATGATGACGATGGGGTAGCGTTTTTTAGCCAGTCATTTGTTTAAATGTTTGAAATGCTTTGTTGCCAGTTTAAATGTTGAAATTTGTGGAAGTAGCCTTTGCTTGGAAGTCTTAAAATATTTGCAAAGTCTTGTTTATTCGGTTTATGAAGTTTTGTGCTGTTTGAAGGCTGGTTTTCATTTTAGCTATGAGTTTTGGCAAAACACGCTCTAACATATGTAGTCAGCCATAAACAAGCTAGAGACCAGTAATGTGTTAGTCCTGCGGCTGTATCAAAGCGTATAAGGTTAAAATTAAAACTGTCTGAATGTCTGTCTGTGCATGTGCGTCTTGGACCTGTGCTCCACTGGGACCTTCGAGGCGCTCGTGTGAAAACTCTGTGCCTTCTGTCATTAAAGCAGTGACTGTCTGAAGTTATTACGACATCAAACTCCCACTCGAGGCGGGGGGTTTGGAGGTTTCTAGGCTCGGTTTATGGCTGAAGACCAGCGCTGCGCGTACAAACCCGGCCGAGTTGGCTGCCCGATCCCCATAGCGAGCGGAGGGTCAGTGGTTTTGTTTTTGCGCTCTTCTAATGTGCTTCACTTGCGAGGGCAGGGACTTGGCAGAAGGCTGTCGTATGCTCTTCGAAGCTACGCAAACCGGATCATTTGGCAGTTGCTTTCCCCAGCCTGCAGGCAGGCTACAGAAGGGTGGAGGTGCAGTGAAGAGCAGCCCCAAGATGAAGGGCTCTTCTTCCAAGGCTGCTGAGGGACATGCGCCGAGACGCCCCGGGGAGCGGGCGCTGGGTCTGTGGGTGCTGCTGCCGCTGCTTGAGCTGCCCCAAAGGAAGCTTCACGGCGAGGACGGTCCGGACGGCCTCCGGCCGGGGTTAAGGGGGGAAGAGGCTGGAGCCTTGGAGCCTTGCCCCAAACAGAGGGGTGAACTAGGGTGTGCTTGAGCAGAGCCCTGCTCCGGGAGACCGCCACGCTCCTGCATCCGGCTGAGACCTGCCCCGCATTTACTCCTCTCCTCTGATTTAGCTACCAAAAACCGATGGTATTTTTCTTGCACCTGTCCAGAGCGCTCCTTTCAGTGTTGGTTCTGAAACAAATGGAGCTCGATAGCAATGATGGGGAGCAAAGGCGGCAGTTTAGAAATTATTAGGTTTTTTTTTAGTATTGACACATATTTCAGATTATTTTCCTAAATACTTTGTTTAGAGTTTTAACATCTTAATGACTGAAAACTTCAGCTGGTTTTGCTTGGAACTAATTCTTCCTCAGGCAGCAGTCAGACCTGGGATGTATTCCTCTGAAGTTTGTGAAGGAAAAGCTCTCCGGTAGCATTTCTGAGTTGTTGAGATTAGCTCTGAATTTCCAGATAATGTAATTTTCTTTTTTAAAAGAGCTCCCCCCCCCCCCACTCCCCAGCAAGCCCGAAAGCGTTCTTTGTGTGAATGTACTATACCATCTCTAATTATATGATCGCGTACCATTCCACAAATAGTGCAATACAATAGCATAGAATTATTTCTAGGATCTTGTAAAGGTCTATTCAGTAGACTACCTTAAACCCTGATCCTGCAAGTTGTTTTGTGTAAATCGACTCCTTTGCCTCCCAGAAGCGGTGTTTACTGTAGCTCCGCATTAAAGCCCGGGTTCAGAGCTCCTTATGGAACCAGGGCTCGGGATGTCAGTTTTGAAAGTTGCCATTTAACTGCTCTTATACAGCATATGCATATTAAGTAGGGTAGCAGAATAACAGTGAAATTGCTCACCTAGGTCTGCAGATGAATTACCATAATTAACTGCTTCTTCCCATGAATTGCACCTAACGAGGGCTGTGCTGTTGGCTGAAAATAAATTGCATAATGCATTACCGTTGACTAAATTATTTACATACCTTTGAGAGGAGATGGTATAAAAAGTCTGCGAAATAAGTGCTGGACCATTATGAAAACGAAATGGGGGGGCAGGGGGAAGAATCGCAGGCAGAACGTGGTGTAGCCTGCCTTCTCCCGGGTCACAGAAGAGGATCCTATTTACAACAGCGCGTGTGACTTCATGGTTACATATTTATCGCGTTGCATTGCGTAATGTACACGCGGAGAAAGCAGGGTGAGGTCTGTGCCTGCGGCCTCGGGCCTGCTCAGAAGAAGAGTGTATCCCTGTGGTTATAAGTTGCTAAAAATGACACACTATTTTTTTTCCCCCGTGTAACTGTGGTCCCAAAATACACTAAGTCAGAAGCAAAATGTGGGTTAACAAAATAAATTATAAACCAAACTGGATGATTTTTGAAATGCTTGCTGTTCTGTGCTTACCTGCGAAGCAGCCCTTGTGCGGCTGCTGCGGTGTGAGGCAGTTCAGCATTTCTAGGCTGTATTCATGGCCTGTTTTTCTTAACACCTTATTTAGCTGAGAAATATTTAAAAAGCGCAATCTTTGGATCTAATATCCTATTTTCATCATGTGGAATCTTGTAAGGCCCTGTTTATTGATGCTTATTGTGAAAGATAGTTCCACTCTATAGAGATTACTTACACTGATTTACCAGACGAGCCATACAATAAATATACGTGTGAGCCACTCCACGCACGAGCATCGGCAGCACCGAAATAACTGCGAGTGACTGAGGATGGGCTTGGCTAGAGGTGGCGATTCGTGTTAGAATTTGCCAAAATAAGGCTTGCCACAGCCTGCGTTTTCCAGTCCAGAGTTGTAGACCTTGATTCCTACTCCTTTCAGGTTTGCTTTTGTCCGGGGCTGATTTGGGCCCAACCTTGGCAACCATTGCCAACACTCGAAAACGCACTTTGTTCCCTGGTGTTTTCAGTGGGGAGCGTCGGGGTGTCCTGGGGGCAGGGCTGTCTGTCCCTCTGCCCCCGTAGCAGGGCTTGCCTCGGGGGAGGTGGTGGCCGGGATGGGGCAAAGGAAGCTCCAAGTGGGGTCACGGCCCTCGCCGGAGCGCGGTTGTTTGTGGGATGGCTTCGCCTTCTGATCCCGATGGAAATGTGGTTGCAGTGAGGAAAAGCTTTGTGAAAACAACTCGGCTTGGGAAATTGGATCGCGTTTGGGTGTTTTTTGTAAGTAGGCTGAAACATTTCGTGATAAGGCTTTTATCAAATAGGCTCCCTTTTCTTGCCAAATTGGCTGGAGCAAGTCAGCTGTTGTGATAACGGCAACAGTGAGGAAAACTAGTAAGTTGGGTTTTTTACCTCTTAAAAAGTTTCCTTGAAAAGCTTTATTTCCTGCATAAGAACACGTGCTCGAAGCTTGGCAAAGACGGGACCTTCGTGTCAGCGGAGGGGATATTTTTGTTTTTCTTCTGGTTTGGGATTTTTTTTTTTTGCGTAGGGTGGGGCTATTCTGTAAAACCTAAGTCTGACATCGGCAACCGTAATTTTTACATTTCAAACACAATGGACTGCTCAGGCTAGTGAGCCGCTAGGGGTTGTGTGCGATATTAAAAAGCTATAAATGACCAAATAGCACTAATTGGTACACGGGGAGAAGTGGAAAGCACAATAAGCTTTTAAATAAAATATGTTAATGTTCATTTAACAGTTGTGACGTACACTGCAAATTATGACAAAACATGTTTTAATGAAGATGAAAGGATTAGAGATTCTTAAACATTGGCTGGTATAATAAAGAACTCGAACTTAATATGTTGCTTACCTGGATGGACACTTTCCATTTATTTTCTCCAAAATTTCAGAATGCCTTCAAACCCTCTGTTGGCCAAATATATTTAATTATATTTCATATATACTTTGTAGTGATGAGTGATTAACAGTACTGCAAATATGTCCTATGCCAAAAAATACCAGAGAGGAAAAGAGGAATTGCTTTTTGGCTTTTTGGGGGTGTTTTTTTGTTTTGGTTTCGGTTTTTTTTTGTTCTGCTTTGGGTTTTGGTTGTGTGTTTTATTATATTTTATTTCTTTTTTTTTTTTTTTTTTCTGCTGTATTTACATTTTTTGGAGAACAGTCCAGATTTAATTTACGGAAGCTAATTGGAGATTTCCATAGAGAAGTTGAGGAGTTGCAGTGAACAGAAAGGGAATCCGATTATGGTTAGTCCAGTCCTTCAGACGTACGGTGAATCCCGAAGGTACTGCGAAGGATAGGGCCTTTTCTGCTGTCCTTCTCCTGTTGTTGTTTGTCACTGAACTTCTGAGCTGTTATTTAGCCGAGAGGGATGATCAGAAAGGACAGCAAAGACCTTGGAAACACTCTGCCAGAATCTGAAATCTGAACTGGGGTGTTGCGAATGCATATTTCCTTTTTGAGGACTGGGAGAGGAGGCTGGGGCCGAAAGAGTATAGAGGAAGGGGAGGAGTTGCATTAATTCTGTTTTTTTTTCTCTTCCCTTTCAAAGTCTATCTCGGAGCATATTAATCTCTGAATGCTCTGAGTGCCGATTATGTGACTGCATGAAGTTCAGTGCCCTGCTCTAACATGGTAGGAGCTTCACAGCTTCCTAGTTCTGTTAATCAGCTATTTTATGATCACGAGCGCGTTACAGAATGCTGCCACCTGACGTGGCACTGCTTATTGCCGGGGGGACAGTCGTCTGCCAGCGTCCTGGTCACACCGCGGGGCTCGGTTGTGCTTGATCGTGTGCAGTTACGACCTCAGTAAAAAAAATGAGGCAGTAGGTGAATGGATAGAGAGGTGAAAGTGTGCGTGGAAGTACTGACGTCGTATTGTCCGGGAGGAGGAATGCTTGGTTCAGTGACCTGTGGCGTAACTGTCTTCAAATTTGTTTGCCTTTTTGGTTGGTTAGATGGAGGGTTTTTTTTTTTTTGTATGTCACAGAAAAGTTATAAGAGGAAGGTTTCAAAGGGAAAAACAAACAAATTTTGTGGGAAGTCTGGGGTGGTGAGAACCTATTCTGAAGCATGAGTAGAGGGGACAAGGTTTTACATTTAGGGTATAATTATGTGTATGGAACAACTGTAAATTTGCAGGTGAGAAAATACTCTGCTTTGCATCATAGGCTCAGTCCCAGTTGAGCAAGGATGGAATTTGTCTTGGCTAACATCTGTTCCTTTCTGGAATAAGTGGCTTTAGCAGAAGGCATTAAATTTGAATATGATTTCTGTTTGCCTCAATCTATTGCTTTTTTTTTTTTTGTATATTCAAAGCATTTAATTTTATTAGATTCAAAAATACAGGCTACCTGTATTATGCAAGGCAAGCTGCTGGCTCCTTACATAAGTAATCATATGATAAATACAATTAGATTGTACTTAGCAATACTGAAATCACTTCCATAGGAAGTTGGCCGGCTGCCTGGACATCTGACATCATCGAGGAGCCACACACTCCGTCTTGGACAAATGTCTTTGGCACAGTCCTGTGAAAGTCACTGTGGTTGGGATCTCGGTGGAAAGAAGCTCTGAAGTCTGAGCGTTTACACCTGACGCCTTCCCAGGCATCTCCCTCCCCTTAGACACCTTCCCGCCTACGTCTGAGCGGCCCCCCCGTCCCCAGGCGCACGGAGAGCAACGCCAGTCCTCAGCCATGACGCGTCCCTTCGCGCCTAGCGAGAAGTTTCCATCCAGCCTTCCAGGCTCTTGTTTTGTGCTGTAATAATCTGGGGTAGGGACTCGGTTGTGGCCAATGTAATTCTTGGTAAAGAGAGACAAGGAATGATGTCTCATTAAAAAATGCAGTGTGGCAATACAAAAATCATGTTTATTACCACTTGTAGAGTTGTATAAATATAGATGCTAGACATCTGCTGAGTATTGCATCAGTAGAAATGCTCAAGTTAATAAATTTACTCATGTGAATAAATCCTGGAGCTTGGAAGGAAGGTAGTGGGATGATGGGTTAGAAGCAAGGCAAATGACGCGAGCTTGGAAACCAAATAATGGGAGAGTTTTTTTTCTAATATATTTTCACAAGAAGGTAGTCGGACAGCAGTATTCAAAGTTTTTAGGATTTTGTCTCTTAGGCTTGTTGAAAGGGCACGACGGAATGAAGGTGGTTACTGAAACCCTTGCCTCAGGCCATTAATTGCGCCTTTCCCGTAGGTGGTGCGCGTATGTTGGACTGGTGGTCGCGAGAGCCGCATCTGCAGAGCGAGGGTTGTCCGAACAGTGCGGAGCTCCCTGTGCTGTTGGGTCAAATCGTTCCCAAATTGTAGGAGGTTTTTATGGCTCCTTCTTACACGCCTGCAGGATTTGGTCTTGAAAGAGCGTTAATGCTGATGATACAGCAGGGTTTGGGGTGTTTCGGTGGGGTTTTGTCTGATTGTTGTGGGTTTCTATGTTTGTTTTTTAAACAGTCAATGCATCTCAATAAAATTCTCAAAAAACCCAAACCGCTCTTTTTGTGTGGCGCAGTTTTAAGCAAATGAGGAACCGAGTCTAAATTTAAATCTGAAATTAAAAGAGTGATTTATTACCTGTCTGTGCTGTCAAGCTGTTAAACATGAGCAAATAAAATCCCAGTATATTGAAGAATGTTATGAATCTAATTTCAGTGTAAAATATGGACAGAAATCTCTCCCATCCAAACTGGTCACTGGTGGCCTAAACACGGTGGTAGTGATCCCTGTGTGACTGAGCACATGTTCTTGCAGGAGCAATGGTTTTACCAGTTGAAGCAAGAGGGAAAATGGAAGGTGCAAGTGCCACATAGTGTAGTTCTAGGAATGGATGCGAATATTTCTCTTCTTAATATCCAGTTGGTTGAAATTAAGAGAAAATTAGAAATGATACCAGGTTTACGTCAGGCTGGTTGACAGAGTTCTTATTCTTACCACTGCTTTGTTTTGTGTTGGTTTTTTTTTTTAACCCGAAGATATACCTAACTCTTTCTTTCACGGCTTCCTTCACGTGTCTTGTCCTCAGCTTATACTGCTAGATGTTTGTCTGCTACATTTGTCTTTTGAAATTTGCAGGTTATTCTGTTGACTGCCACCTATCTCTCATCTCATGAATTTGTATTCGGAATTTTTTTGCTTGTTTAGCAAAATCCATAAAGTAATGCTGTGCTGTTGTCCATTCAAACTCCTCCCTGCTGCCTGAGCAAAACTGGTTTTGATGGTAGTAATGGTAACTCAACCCCTGTCCCCTCCCCCTCTTGCATTGGCTTTCCTCCATAAAAACCCATTCCTCCTCCATTCCCAGTTTAACCACCGGCTCCCCCAACCTGTTCAGCTTTATCCAAGCCTAACGCCAAACCAGATGCTCTGTGGAGCATCCACCAGTTTCTACCTTCTGACCCTACTGTTGGTATGATTATTTTTAAGGTTATTGTTAGAAATTTTGTAATAGCAATCGATTGTGAACGACTCGAGCGGGAGGAGCAGGGCAAGAATTTTTTGGATCCTTGAATCATTCTAGTTTGAACTTTCCCCTCCAAAAAAAGAAAGGTACATTTTTACAATGTGTATTTTGAGGTGGAAAAACTGTAGCATTTTGATCGCTCTCCAAACACACCGGAAAACTGGGTGGCTTCCTGGCCGGGGGCTGGGTGCGTGCTTTGATGTGCTGTGGACACAGATCCTGATTTGTGTGTGCAAATGAAAGAGTTGCATTCTGTTCAGTTTGAATGGTGGGAATTATTCTGGTATTTAGTGCACCAGTATGATTACTGGAGTGGGGGTGGCATGGGAAGACTGAGGGACTTCATTATTTATGGGGTAATTTTTATTTTGTGGTTCATTATATTGACTTATAATTAATTTCACTGCAAGGTTCCAATAAAATTGCTTTGTGTGAAATACTATTTATTTTACCTTTTTAATAAAATGTCCCAACTCCTGTGATAGGCATGCAAATAATTGAAATAAATGATATGCAAATAATTATTTGAATAGTGTGGAAGTAGAAGCGTGGTGTAATTAAAATGCCCGGACTCTCATCAGCATCCCTAAGCGGGGTCCCCGTAATGGTGTTTTTCAGCTCCATTTGCCCTCTTTCACTCTTTTCAGCGTGAAGTTAAGCGACAACTTGGGTTGAGGAACTGGAATTACCCTTTGCATTAGAAACATGACCCGGACGGTCTTTCTAGCAATGCCACCGTGAGGGTTTTAGAAATACCTAGAAAGAGCATACTGTTCTCGTTGCTGCCTAGATTTAAGGCCCCAGATGGTTTAAACCTGTAACTCTGCTGGGGTCAGAAAGCTGATGGACTCCTGTTCGGTGTTGGGCAGGGCTGCGGCTCCGACCCCCCGTGCTCAGCGAAGAAGGATCCAAAATCAGAGCATCGAGGTGGGGTTTGAGTTACGCAGCAAACTCTCACTTGGGTTTAGATACACAGAGGAGTAAGGAAGGCTCTTTAGGACCCTGGTCATAAGCCAGACATTAAACTAGAGCCAGATCTGTGCCTTGGGTATCTCCAGGTCCAGTTTCCTCGCATCATTATGTTTTCTGAAGCTCAAAATAATGCCTTGTCCTCAACTGATATTAATCATCTTGCACGTATTGAAGCGTAGATCTGACTGTGACCCAGAACAATTGATCTTTTAAAAACTGACTTCACTTCCTATGAAAATAAGTGGCTTCCAGAGGAGAAAGGACTTCTGTTTTCATTTATCGCTCGTGGTGATGAGACGTACTTCATAGCTTGAGAAGTCCCATCTCGTATTGACTTCCTTTGTGTCCGAGTTCATGCTGACAATGTGATTGGCTTCGATCCCAGCCTTTACTGGGAGAAAGCCTTGTAATGGTTTGGGTGGCTTGTGGACAGATCTGATAAGAGGCGGTTTCTTAGGTTTCACGAGCAGGTCAGGCTGGAATCGACAGAAATGCAAACTGGCGTATGTTTTAAGCATGGAGAGGATAGGTATCGTTGAAGGGAAGACAGCTCATGGGAAGAATTGAATTGGCTTTGGGAGCAGCCCTGGAGTGAGAAACTATTGAAGTAAAGGCTGGGAAGATTGATCTTTTGGGGGTTATTGCTGGAGGATATGTGAAACATTTTACTTTCATTAAACTAAACTGTATTTGAGTGTTTTCTTACTGGTACCTTATCTCTACACCACAATTGAAGGAAATTACTTTTTGTCCCTTTGGATTGCAGTGGGGTGTGTCTGTTTAATAGCCAGTTCCAGGTTTTTTTTTAGTTGAGAATGAATGGTCCAGGGTGGTTACTTAAGTAACATGCCGTGCACAGGTTTCAAAGTGGGAAGGGAGAGAGGCAAGTTCTCAGCACGTGTTTGCTCACAGTGGACTGGGTTGAGAAGAACATTTAATGGTTTCAATGAAAACTGTTGAGAGCTGGGGGAATATTTGCTTAAATTAACTCACCACGTTAATTTCTAGATGACATTGGGTAGCGTGGGCATGCAGAATACACTGTAGTTTCACTGTTAGGTGTGGCCTAGTGGATTTTTAGAGAGTGACCTCCCCCATCTGAGAGGCGGTGTGTAAGATCGGCTGCCCATTTGTCAGAGTTTTAGACAATCTGTAAGACAAAGTTGCTCTTGTAGAGGAGTCTATTTCTGGAGTATGTTCTGGAGACAGTATGTTGGGGTGGCAACTTTTGTTTGCTATTTTGGAGGCTTTCTCGTTGTCCTCATCCTTGCTGAGCTGGACAAAATAGTTAAATTTTAAGGCAAAAACCATAATCCTCTTTGGGAGCTAATGCGTTGTGTTACTCAACGGCAGCCTCCAATCAGTTAAACAGTAGTACTGGTGGTCACAGTACCACGCTTCAATTTATCCGCAATTAAAATAAGTGTGTGTTTGTGGGAGAGAATTTCTGGTGCTTTTTGCTTGATACATATATTCATCGCAGTGTATTTTTCATTTATAACGTCTAGTTTCAGACCTAGGCGTGTTACAGTTGCGATCCTTCAGAGGATGAGTGGTCAGAGTTATGCTTCTGTGCAAAGGCAAGTGGCTTGTGGTGGTCTTCCCCGAAAAAGTGGGGAACAAGCTGCCTGGAAGTGGGTGCAGATTCGGAGCCTGCAGCGTGACCTTGTGTTATCCTGGCAGTTTGGGCTCCTGTTTGTTAAAGTGTTCCTTTATTTCTTTAATTTCATTTGGGAAATAAGGGGTTTTTTTATCATGCTAGTGAAAGCAAAATCTCAGGAGGCCGTGCTGAATGGTTGCAGTTATTTGCACAAAATTCAGAATGAAATTTACCTTCCTTTCTCAACAAGGAAGAACGCAAGAATTCAGTACTGATTGAGACCAGATTTCTCCTCCTATATCGTCGTCTTGTTAGTTCTAATTCACGGTGATGGCTTGGGGAATGTGTGTGTGTGTGTCAGTTTAACAAATTAAGAAAAGTTTAATGAATTAAGAAAAAGAGTAGTGGGTGGAGAAGTGTGGTAGCCAGGAGAGACTCTGAATCTTTGAGTTGTTCAGTCCAGCACACGAAGTGCTGTGTTGGCGTGGAGGGGATTGAATTAATTTTCCTGGCTTGTGACTTCTGGTTCTGGGCTGTCTTGTGCAGAGCACGTGGTTGAGTATGAGGCAGGACGTGTTCTTGATCAGCGATGACCTTCTGTTCCGTTTTTATTGAGCTGTCTGTTCCTGGAAATGATAAGCTTTGAGTGGCTGTAGGAGATTTTGATATTCTCTAGTTATCCTGAGCAACAACTGTAGACAGCTGTAGAGTTTCAGAGGGTAGGTGTTTAAGAACCCCAAATCTCTACACTGCAGTTCAAACTTCCTACAGCAGTTGCCCTTAGTACATGGCCAAATGGAAAACAATCCCATCTGCATTCTCTGTCCCATTTTTAGTCTGATGTGAAGACTAGATGACTTACCTAAACTACTTAAAAACCCAAACAAAACCAGACTTAGGCCAGGGCTCACGTTTACGCTAATGGGTGAGTCGGCAGTGTGCTTTTGACTCTTTATTTCCAGGAAATCAGGGACGTGATGTGACTGGTATGCTGCCTTTGAAAGAGAGGTAGTGTCTGATCAAACCTGGCATGTGCCAAGTCAGAGCTGCTCCTTCTGGGTTTTTTTTTTTGTGCAAATTCTATCTGGCAACATAATTTTGTACCAGCTCCTCTCTTTGTCTTGTGTGATGGTTCGCGTTCTGCTGAAAGAGCCCTTGACCTGGTTCAGTTGGGATCCTTGGTGTGGCTGCAGAGAGAATGGGAAAAGGCTCATGTTTGTGGCAAAAACCCCCTTGCGATACAAGGAATAGGATTTGTCATTGTAAGAATTTCAAATTACTGCAGTGCAAAGTGTGAAGAGAAATCATCTCTGGTAGCCAGTACTGGAATAAGACATCGTATTTCTCTAGTCTCCTTCTCAAGCCGTTCAGCCTTCAGATATAAAAGGAAAAAGCATGTTGAAGTTTGTCCTTGTAGTCCTTCTACATCAGACCAATCTACTGCTGTGGATTTGATGTATTATTCATGAGGGTGCTGGGTGAGATGTATTTTACAGCCACAACCGTGGGTCAGGTAAGCTAGATACAGTTCCTCTGTGTTCTTGGCATGGTGGTGGTCCGTGGTCCCAGGCTCTAAGACTCCAGGCTCCTGCAGATTTATCTGGTATCCTCTGAAACTTCACAAGAGCTGAAACAACTTCCATTAAACTTGAGGACAAGCGAGAGGGAGTTTGCTTAATATAGAAACAAAGTCCACGATGTTTTCTGGATGTGACCTTCTGACATAGGATTGCACAGTTAGGGTAATTTTAAAGAAATGGAAGTTATTTTGTGTGAGTGGCGGACTCTTACATCTCTGTGATTTGCCTGTAGGGTCCCCTGTTGGCAAGTCATAATCTGTCCTTCAGCCTTGCGCTTAACGGGCGAGTGTTCGCCGCAAGTCCTCCTCCTAAGTACCACGGGTGCTCGTTTGCTCCTGGATGGCCTGTGGCACTTACAGGTATGCCTTTGGAGTGAGGAAATGAGTAGTCATTAAACCAGAGGAAACTGGAAAATAGCTTGCTTCAGGCAGCTTATTGCAGGGTTGTTTTTAATGTTGTTTTTTTTTTCCTGAATAGCAGAACAAAGCCACAACAGTAGAAAAGTTTTAAAGGCCTTTTCCTTACTGCTGTTACTTGTTTATGTTCTGTTCCCCTCCCCTCCTCCCGTGTTATATTATGCAGTTTTGGGGCTGTTACCTTACTGTAGATACTGCTTTAGTGAAGATGAAAATAGTAACCTGAGTAATACTGTGTGCCAGGGACGGCACTGACACCTTCACTCGATCAGCATGCGAAGCTCTCGCTCTCCTCTTTAGCAGCGGGAGAAGCGATGCGCTGACCTCTCCTCCCTGGCACTACACCCAAGCTGGGCTCTCTCCCGCGCCCGGGGCATCCCGTCGCTCTCCGCAGGCCCTCGGCGGGACGCGGCGGTGTAACCGCCGGCGGCTGCTGGGCTGTGCTCGCTGGCCGGTTGTGCGCCTGGGAAGCAAGGTGCGTTCATTTAAGGAGCAGGCAGAGCCAGCCACCGTGCGTTTGGGGAGCAGCCCTTGGCTTCGCCGGAGCTCGAGCCGCTGATTCCCACGTGGCGATGCTTGGTGAGGCGCAGCCGGTTGCAGGGTGGAACCCAGCTGCACGGGGCCGCAAGGCTCGGCCCGTGGGGGAGGAGAAAGTGGCACCAGCTCAGGAAAAAAAGCGGGGAGGTATCAGGCTTTCGGGGTGGCAAGATTGGAGGACAAGGATGCGGCAGCAAAGGCCTGGGAGGAAGAATGGCTGGAAGGTGTCAAGGCAGTAGGCAGAGGTGGCAGAGGGTGAGTGGCTGGCAGAGGAGAAGCTTATTTCAAAATGACTGGGACCATTTGGTTTATGTTAACACGTTCTACTTCACAGTCTGGGAGGGAGTGCAAATAAACTAGGTCATCTCATGCAAGCCTTCTTAAGAGAAACGTGAAAAAATGGCTAAGTGTAGTAAGAGAAACTATGGGAAACATCAAAGATAAAATTGTTTGAATGATTTTATAATTTTTGAAGTGATTATTTTTATTGGATGTGCAATGTTAACTTAGTGAGGCGGCATGGATTTTATTTTCCCTGATGCTATAGTTAATGATTATCAAATATCTTGCTTCTCTTGGAGGCTGAAAAATAACAGCGGTCGAGTGTGGCTAAGGCTTTGGAAATATCTGTGACTCAGTAGGCAGTGGTTCTTTAAACAGGTGTGAGGCATCTCTGAAAAGGGTATAGAAAATTATTTAACCATAGAGCAGTGAAACTGTAAAACCTTTCAGTGTGTTTTACCAAAGTTCTTGCAGGTTCATACTTAATGGAAAGAAAACCAATACTGGAGAATCTCACTGATTTGTGTCTTAGTCAACTTAAACTCTGTACCGAAAATGGATTTCCTGACTTAAAGTTGAAAATATTCATTTATTAGGACGTAGCTGCTGTGCTGTCTGGATCATGGGGAAGTTGCTCATCTGGTGAATTAATGGATGCATGTGTGTTGGACTTCCTCACACAGCCAGTCCCTCTTGCTGCCTAGAGCAGGAACGTGATCACTGTTCCCCTGCTCTTGCAGAATGAGAAATTGGACCAGGAGGCAGATGAGGCTCTAACAGGAGCTGCATTAGAGCTGCTACCGAAGCGCACGGGAACCAGGTCTGCGGCTTCCCTGCGGGTTTCTGGTTCGTCACAGCTACCTCATCATCCTCAGTGAAGTTCAACCCTTGAGAGAAAACCTAATTCTTTTTTCACGGCAGTAAGATAAGGTGTGGAGACTGAATAACCGTAGAAGCTGAGGGAGGATTTGCCAGTCTTCGCTCTCCCTTGCTGCCACGGGTGACTCGGAGCATCTCTCTTTTCCTGGCAGCAGAAATTAGTAGTGCTGACACCCTTCTTTGTACACAGCACTCAGCATCTTCCGTCCTTGAGGTAGCACAATTCGAGAAGCCTGTCTTGCTAACGAGGAAACAAGCTTATTTCTTTTTAAGTCTTCCTTAGAAACTTAGTGAGGTGTCCGCTCATGTTCAGAGGCGAGGTCACCTCTGCAGTCGGCATCAGCAGTGGAAGAGTTGCGTTACACAGGCGAGTAGTCGCCAGTTTGGGCGGCAGGAGCCCAGCGACGGCTGAGAGGGGTGATGGGAGAGCTTTGCGAAATGGGGAGCATTACAGTGGAGGCAATCAGGGAGCGACTGTTGTTACTCTAACGCAAGGACTAAAGGCATCAAATAAAACTAGAAAGTGATGTCCAAAATGAAGACGGTTAGGTATCTTTCCCTAGAATACTCCTGCAGAATTCTCTGCCTCAGAACAAGGTACTGCTAAAAGTTTGTGTGAATTCAGAAAGCCGTTACAGATATTCATGGAAGAAAAATTCACCTAGAGCTACTGAACACACAGTTTTTGTAGCTGACATGGAAAAGGAGACTTTTGAAAAGGGATTCAAAGGAGACTTGTGAATTTGGGAGCACCTCTCATAATGAGCACTGTGTGAGAGAGCGTGCTGATGCTCATTAGAAAATACATCAAGTGCATCATTAGCCTTTTGGAGGGAGCTGAAGTTAGCTCTTTGGTACCAAAGTGGTGATAAGCAAAGTGCAACGGCCCTTCTTGGCTATTAAAAGAGAAGCCTGGTAAGTGTCTTATGTTTGAGGTATTAAAAGTGAAGCTGGTGAAGGAGTAAAAAGAGCTGTGGCAAGACAAAAGATAATGATCTTTTCAGAAGGATCCTAAGTGGATCTGAGGGGGCCAAGCTTGCTTTTGCTGGGACCAGCAGAAGCTCAGGCATGAGATAATGAAAAGTCTGGATAAGAACTTCAGTCGTATGGAATAGGCCATGTTTTAGAAGCGCTATGCAGAAAGAATTGCAAAATTTTGATACAACCTAGTTAAATCTATAGTCTATATGAAGATCGAGGCATTTAGACCAGTAAAAAAGGGTGGGTTTTTAAATGGGTGGCACTGATGTTTTGCCTCTTGCATGTGTTAGGTACTTGAGCATTTTGAAGACATGCAATCACATTCTCTCTAAGCCTCCAAAAATACTTCCAAAATAAGGATACCTCTGTTTTTTCCTGCCATTTGCTTGAAGTACGAGTTGCCTTAGAATGTACGCTGAGACTTCAAGAAGTAAAATGGTCTCGCTTTTAGTCGTGATTATTTAAGGAGTAGCTGTTCTGATTGCACAGGCTTAGTTAAGAGGGTTTCTATTGAAGAGCAATGGAAATTGAATGATGGTGTATGTCAGCCTCTCAGCTAACGTTCCAATTATATGCTTTAATTAACCTTTTTTCTTCCAAAGTGATCATTATATGAGAGTATGTTGTGATCTGCCAAGTACTGCTCAGGTACACGTCACAGGTTCTTTTCTGAAACCTTCATTTGTGAATGTGTATGATGTTTTGTCCTTTTTTTTATGTTAGGAGATTGAGTTTTACTGTGGGAAGAAGCTTTACGCTAAGCAGATATTTAGGTAAAGAGAAAAGAGCGGAATTTTGCAGGTATTTCAAAATTCTAGGAACGTTGTAAACATCACACTGCCAAATTAAATCTGCTTTAACCTCAGGTCGTGCTTTAAACCTTAGTTTTTAAAGGAATTCCTTTTAACAACTCTGAACTTGATTTTTATCTTCGTAAATGCGAGGAGCCTTGTGCTCGTACAATTAAAACACGTCGCTTAGTTGAGCGTGCTTGCGTGACGGATGTTGTAGCAGACCTTGGAACGTGAGCAAGACGGGATGGGTTGAAGGTAGAGCGGCTGTTCAAGCTTGGGAAGACATTCACGCTGAGGTTTCTTGCCTCTTTTTCCTCCCTCCAGATGCTCACGGTTTAACCTCTAACTTTCTCTTTGTGCAGCTGCTGTTCTGTTTCCCGGCAGAAGATAACCCGGGGAGGGCGGGCGTTGGCTGCAGTGTGAGTGCACGTGCTTAGCTCGCCTTGCGTCTAGGGGAAACGAAGCGGGGCTCTGTCCCGAGTGCACCTTGTTTTTCATGCTCCAAAATGTGCTTCTATAGAAAACATTTGAAAGTGTGTGTGTGCATATATACATATATAAAATAATGTGTTTATACGAACATGCTTCTTGGATAGATTTGCTTTGGTTTGGGTTAGAAGTAGGCAATTATGTGTTCACAAATAGCCTATTACATATGCCCAGTACACAATTTTTCCAGTAAATTTGTAGCGGTTTGCCTCCCTTCCAAGCATGCGGGAGCATGCGCCGTCTCTCCAACGCATTCGGATTTTTGCATGCGGAAATAAATTAATTTGGTTTTGCGTGTTAAGTACTGTATTCATGGAAGTTCAAATAGTCACTTATATTTGTGGGACTTTGCAGTTGCTTGATTTTTAACATGCTTGATAAGGAATCAGCGTTAAATACAAATTGAAGGAACTCCTTTGGCAAACGAGCATAAATGCTCATCGCAGTCACCATGTGGCACTTTTTCATGTGCATAGTATTTACTTTTGCAGCATGCAGTGTAGAACGTGCCCCTTAAGGTGCCAATTGTGGCTTAACTATAGACACAGGAATCACATTTTTCAGTTATTTTGCTGAAGGCTCTGCACTGGCTCTCTCTGAGGACAGAGCGCTCATTTTGGCAACAAAAAATCCGCAAGTAGCAGTACCTACTGGACACGGAGGTGCTGGCGTCACGCCTTTCCACCAGGACTCCTTCATTTTAGGAAACAACTGCTGAAATAATGTCATTAAGGTTTTGAAGTCAAATACTCCAAAGGCAGTGAACAGAGAGGATAAACCATCATAAGGCCAAGGCGGCCGGCGAGTACAAAGTGCCGGTGGCTGGGGCTCGGCTTGCTGCCTGCCAAGCCCCGCAGGCTCCGCTCAGCAGAGCCGCTCTCTGGCCCTCGGTCCCGGCCCGGGGCGATGCCAGGGCTCTTCCCTCCCCGGAGCACCACTCTGCGCTTGGCCGTGCTGATCGCCGTGGGTTCCTGGTCGCTCCGCGTGGCAGCGCTGCCCTCGAGCGAGGCCGCTGGTTCCCCCCAAACCGGTATCGTCTGCGAGCTTGACGGGAGCGCACTGCCTGCCCTTCTCGAAGCGATGACAGCGGTGCTGAATGGGCACGTCCCAGTAGAGATGGATACGGTATCCCACGTGTTACTGGCCTCCGGCTCAGTAACGGAAGAACGCATTAACCACTGCCCACGGAGAGCAACCATCCCACCAGGTTTCTACCCGTCTGGTGTGGTCTCTCATCCAGATGGCAACGTCCCACACTGGATATGTGAATATTGTGGCAGGCGGTGTCAAGCCGGGCTAAAGTTGGGGTAATAGCCTCTACTGCTTCCCCTTTTTTCTTTTTGAAGATGGCACAAGATCTGCCTTTCTGCAGCCATTGAGGACCCCCTCAATCTCACGGAATCACAGAATCATTAAAGTTGGAAAAGACCTCTAGGATCAGCAAGTCCAACCGCCAACCCAACACCCCCAGGCCTCCTAAACCATGCCCTGAAATGCCATGTCTACATGTCTTAAATATCTCCAGGGATGGTGTGTGTTTTTGAACACAAACGTGTTCTCTGTGAGCTTTCTAACGTGATAGTGGCCTTGCTATGGCCTTGGCACCCTGCGCCCTTGGACACAGCCCATCTGGTCCCATGGGTCGGCTTGCATTGAATAATCCCTGCTAGGAGCCGCAGCCGTACCTCCACCTGCTGTCACTAGGTCGTCCACCTCCTCCAGCCACGGGCCCGCTTGTTCCCTGATCAGCCTTTTACTATTATTTGCAGCCTTAAATGTCAAACTGTTTGCTAAGGCTTTTCACGAAATGTTGATCTGAAAAGTTATGGATTATCAGTGGAATGTAATGCAATATGTGTGTTACACCCTGATTATACATGCGTTAAGTGTTCTCCTAAAAAGCCTGAACTGAATTTTGCAAATTTTTATTTAATGGTAGAGTTACATTTTGGGATGTATTAGGCCACCCACTAAATACGAGGGCGTTCTAGACTGCTCCCAAAGATCTACAGGTTGCTTTGGGAAAACTCGGTTCTCCTTGTCATCAACCTGATGATGTTCACAGGGAATTTTCCTACAAAAATGACAGCATCTCTCCTTTGACTTCTCCATCTTACCTGAAAATTTAATTTTAAAACCATAAAATCTAATATTTGAAATAACTTCTTGTTAGAGATAAGTATAAATATTTTTCGGTTTTATTTAATATTTAAAGCAAGTGCCTGAACGTTTCTGTGTATGAATGTGTGCATTTGTACACCATACAGGAAAACACTCGGCATATATGTGTGCTTCATTCATTTTACTGTTATGAAAAAAAACCTCGTACATCTAGCCAGGACAGAATTTTACTGTAAACCTAATGCAGCGTGCTCATTTGTATGGGTTGCTGCAACTGGAATTCTTCAAACGCCTAATGTGGTGGTCATGATAATGTGTTTACAGAGTGTAAAACTTCAGCTTGAATTATGATTGCTAAAATAATTGATCGTCAGTGTTTGTGCTTTGCATAAGAAGAAGAGTTCAAGAAAGCTGAATGTTAAACAAAGACCATGTTGGATGAACAGCGTTTCTCTTTCCTCGCAACTCGTCAATGAAACAAAAACTAGGATAAGAGCATGTATTCCTATTGCCAATTACTGTCCAAGGATGATAATGATACAATCTTTATGACCTGCTAGAACTGTACGCTTAAAATAAATTTCCCATTATGGTCCTCTCGGTGTTAAAACAGAGCCTTTCGACCAACAGATACGTTGTGCTAAAAATAAAATTAGAAAGGTCTCTCAGACGGAGTTTCTGGTTATTAAATAACGCGTGCTCTCTCCATCCCTACCCAGTGGGCAGTTCTGGTTTTTCCAAAGGCTTTGGGAGTTCCTGCTTGAACTCAAGGAGTTGGTAGATGCGGGGGGTGAACGAACAAAATTAAAGTCCCCTCCTTAGAACTTCTCACTGGTTTTGATTGTTGTGCAAACGAGTAGAAACGTATAGAATTTCTGTTTGGTTTAAAACAACATTTACACTGCATCTCAGATATCTCCAGTAGAGCGTTTGGACATCAAACACGATCCTCCTTCCATGGGAATTCTAAGTTCTGTAAGTAAAATTATTACAGAAACTGCTTGGTTTTGGAGATACCTGTTTAATTTGTGGAAGCTAGTAGTGTATTCAACCTGTTTGATCAACCCGTATTCTGGGAATCCTTGAGAGAGGCAGCCGAAGTACGCTGTGGTGTGCACGGGCGAGGGAGAGGGCTGGAACGAGCAGCGCTCTGGTCGGAGCGGAAAAGCACGGCGAAACTCGTGCTTTGTGTTGACACGGTGCGTCTTCTCCTCTGAATAAAGAAATGATGCAGACTTGGGGCTGGAGCCACCAGCAGTGCGGTCGGTGGGAATCTTTTCAGTGATGCATTAGTCCCACAGAGGTGTTTACACCCCGGTGCCTCTGTTTTCCTGGAGCGCTGTGGTTGCGGGGTGTGAGAGCGATGCGGCTGCGCCGAGCCGGCAGGTCGCAGGGGTTTGGGTGCAGGCGGCAAAGACGGGGAATGCATCCGGCATGGCGTAGGCAGGATGAATACAGGACACCCCCTCCCCGATTCTCGATTTTTTTTTTATTTTTTTTTTTTTTTTTTTTTTTCCCTTTGGCAGTCCCTACCATCTCTAGTGTATCTCTGTTTGTGTGCCAAAATGATCAAATCAGTAATGATCACTTTCTTGGATGGTTTTTATAGCTTTTCTTGTTTCTTTTCCGTAAGGAGTCCTTCAGGGCTTGTAAAGATCTCATTTCTATTCTTGTGATAGCAGGTGCCTTTGATAATCTCCTTTTCTCCGGTCTTGATTATTCTTTTTCTTTGTTGTTTGTTTCATCCTTTTGGCAATTACATCCTCAATTTTGGATTATCTTAAATTTCTATTGCTGAAATCAAAACACAGTCAGTAACTCTTTCTGCATTTGCTGCTTTATTTTGGTGGGGGCAGCCCGCCCTTTTGGCGTACTAATTGTCCGCATATGGGAATTTATGTAGTCTCTAAACTGCAAGATATTTTTTTTTTTCAGTAAATTATCCGTGTTTGTTTGTAGTCGATCATTTTTTTGTTTAATAGCATTTTCTATTATACAGCATGGCAGTGTCCTAGGCGAAGAGGACTTTCTCCTGATGCTCTAAGGAGTTGTTTTCTTATCTTCCCCGAACGGTGTCCCGTTTTTAGAGGCAGTCCGGTAAGCGTCCTTGTGGCGTGGACCTGTGTCAGGGTTTGGCAGATTCCTTCTGCCTTGTTTGGAAATTTCTCGGGCGCTGAACTGAAGAGAAGTGAACCCGACAGCAAGTTGATGGGGCCAGAGTGGCAACTGGATGCCAGTCCCATCCTGCTGGATCTTTATGCACGTTCTACTGAGGGGCTCCAGTGTCTGAGCTCGGGGGCTTCACAGAAGGAATGGCTTGGCAGAACGCGAATCCCCAGTGGCTCCAAACCAGGGACGATCCGAAATGAGACTTTGGTGCTACGATGTAAAGATTTTAAAAGTTACTATAAGTAAAATCCTTGCAGAACGAGCACAAGGGTTGTATCGGCTGATCAAAGGGTGCTGCCCTCTCCCTTTGGCATCCCCAGCCAGTGACACGCAAGGCAAAGTGAATTTCCAGAAAGCTCTTAAAAAATTAAAAGGGTGTGGTGGGGGGAGGGAAGCCCAAAGAGAAATCCTTAGAGATCACATTTCTTTAATAACGGTTTTTACTGGAAATGAGAAAAACCAGAATGCCCACTAGAAAACCGATGCCCTGGCACGCATTCTGTTCTCCACATTCCCTATTTGAAGATATGGGAGGTTTAGAAATGCTCGATTTATAACCTATTTTGTTTCTTGCATGAAGATCTGTTTGATTTATCTCAGTGTTTGCTAGCTTACAGTTTACAATATTTTTTTAAAAAAACAATTTATTGATTTCTGCCCTTTAGTGTCTTATGGGGCTGTATTTGATCTTCCAGGGTCCTTCATGGGTTTGAAGTCTGTAAGACAGTGAAACCTAAATTCAGAAGGGGGTTTCTGAGATTTTTTTTTTTTAATATAATGTACGTATTTTATATTATTTTTGATTCCTTATTTGCTACTGTACAAATGGGAACAACTTTATTGTTCTTCTGACGTTGTTTGTGGTTAAAATCAGTCCTCTGGGTCTAGTCATTGCTGTTTCTTACTGATATTCCAGCAGGGATACGGAGGAGGAACTCTAAAGACACTTCTGGAGGAGAGGTGCAAGTTAATTCTCAATGGGTTGAGATTTTATGATATCCAAAAAGAATTTTTGGGGACCGCTCGCCTGCAGAAGCGAGAGCAAGTGTGGCACTGCTCCTATGAATTGTAGAAGTGAGGTGCAAACAGGTTCGTTTGGAATGCATGCCGAATGCAAAAATAAGGGCAGGTGGGATTAAGACAGGCGACTTCATGTGCCGGTTGCCCTCTTACCCTTTCCTTCTTTCTCACTGTAATTACTTGAAGATTGCTATAGTCTGGATACAATTTTGTTTTATTTAAATATTGGATGTTTGCTGGGTTAGAATTAAACGCTAAAAACGTAAAAACCCAACACAAAACCTGAAGAAGGTAGGACTGCTTTTCCTAATTACTGGTAATGCCGAAATACTGAGCTCTGGATTTCTAATTTTGTCATCCCTGGTGCGTCGATATCGATCGCTGGAAATCAGGCTGCAAAATTGGCTATTGCAAAATAGACCAGGCTTATGAATTGTGGATATTTGACAATCTGATCCGTGTTAAGATACATTTAGACAGCGGTCCTTTCTCAGGGCGGGAGAAGCAGCCATTCCAGCACCTGAGAAGCTGGGACCGCGGTTTGCAGGTGCTGTACACTGTTCAGTGCCTGCTCTTTTTCTTCAAGTGCTGACTCGATTTCCCCACGCGTAAAGACGAATGCGCAGAGGCTGTTACAAATCTCTCTCTTCCGTTTCAACGTAACTCCCAGCGGGAGCCCTGCCATTCCATAATCCGTAGGCCTGTGGCGCGCAGCCCTGCCGCCGCCTGGCAGGAGGGCGGTGACGGACCCTCGCCTTTGGGCTCTGGGCGCCCAGAGCTTGGCTGCCCCTGCGTCAAGGAGCTGAAACCCGCGTTTGTCAGCAGCGCCCAGTGCGAGCGGTTTGCAGGGGTCCGGGCCGACCTCAGAAGCAGCCTCGCTACCCACGCGATTTCTGAGAGTTGAGCTGTGTGCAGCGCGGGGCGTCCATCGCCTCCCGTCACCCCCCGTGCTGCCCTGTTCGCTTCACCGGGGCGGGTCTGTCTTGCGTCTCTACAGAATTTGTCTTTATTGTTAAACTACAGGTATATTTGCTTAGCACGTTGGGGGTTTATTCGCAGTTGGGACCCCAGTGCCACCACAGTATAAACAATTGTAGTAGACGCTATCGCTATATAAATGATACTTTTTGTTCAGCAGCGTAGAAGTTAGGGTTTTCCAGAGTACTGACATCTGAGAGCTCCTGATCTGCCACATGGCTGTTAGAAAGGAGTAGTTAAACTTCCCTAGTCGTTTGTTCGGTGCTCGCTGGTTTGCCTCTGAAGGAGCGCCAGGCACCTCAGGAGGTGGGGATGTCCTGCTGGGGTTTCCTTGGGTCTCTCTTCAACGTCCAGAAATGGAGACTACCTCTTGCCGCATGCCCTTGCTACCCTATTTAAAATCTTTTTCTTTTGAAAGTATTGGATTGCTCTTTGAATATCAAGGCTTATCACAGACGTTGCTTTAAGGAGGTCTTTCAAGCCTTAATTTACACCTTTGAGTACTTAATACCAAGAGAAACGGCTGCTAGGCCCAGGGTGGATCAAAGTCAAAAACTTAACACGCAGAAGCCCTTTTTTCAAGTAATTGATTGTAATTTTGGTTTGGATTTAGAGAAATCAAACTGTCGAGAAAAATAACTGTGCTGCAATCTATTAAAACGTTTGATTTGCTGCTAGTGTTGAGCTGTTGGAGTAAAACTGGTGTTTCTTTTGCTAATCGGGCAGATTTACTGATTTGCTGTGCTTTTGTTAAAGCATGTAACTTAGCCTTCGTTTATGCAGATTATTTAAGTTTTCATGACTTTACGAAGCTGCAAGGTGGTGAATAGCATGTTTCTTATTTACTGTGTCAAACTGTGTTGAGATGGAAGCGGGTATCTAATGCACAGAATCGTCACTTGTTTTTACTGTTGCAGTGTGCGGGATAAAGAGGGACTATTTATGAATACTTTTGCATTTAAAACTAGGAAACATACTATTTTTTAGGCCATGAAATGATCTGATTTTGTTCTTTAGGATTTCAGAATTAGAGGGGGGTTTCCCTCTTAGAATCAGCTAATAAACTTCTCAGCCTTGACTGTACGAAGTACGTTCAAAGTACTGAAACTAGGTGAATACTAACTAATTGGGGTATTAAAAATATTTTCTATGCCCCTGTAAAAGCTTACCGCTTACCACTTCTGTTAAAAGTTCTTTGTGAACACTATGTCTGTGATTTCCAACAGCTCCATCAGTGGTTTAGCTTTCTTTAAAACTTAATGTTTTTCTTGAACATTTCATTTGTCTGAAAGTATTATAGTGGCTTAAATCAGAATTTGGCATGGGTTGCCAAAATTTGAAATCGAACTTGAAATTAAAATTTGAACTCAATCTTAACAGGTGGTATCTCTCCAGAACCCGCCCCCAGCCCGGGTGGTGCTGGTCCTGCTGCCCCAGGCTCAGCTCAAGCAGCCCCGCGGTGCGGCCTTGCGCTAGCGCGGGGGCCAGCGGTGCCGGCGTAAGGCATTGTGGGGAGCGCGGCGTTAGCGCTTTCCCGAGCGCGCCGCCCTTGTGTGCTTGGGCTTGGGTCAGTCTGAAATAGCAGTTTTAACTGCAGAAGCTGTACATAGTTTGCTACTGGGTCGTACTTTCACCGTCATGACTTCTCAAAGACATGAGAGAAAGGGTCTTGAATTATTTTCGCCTGTTTGCCTCTAGCAATCCATAAGTTACTCTACGGAAAGGGGAAACAGTGATGCGTGGTTTCCCTTAAATTGGGTTTTGAAGGTTTTCCTGTGCCTGAAGGATCTCCCGTGCCACCCGATGCAGCCTTCCCCTCAAGGAGCTCTGATATGAAACGTGGCGTGTATCACGGCACGTGCCCCCTTGCTCTCCAACTCGGCCAGCTGGTTTAGGGCGTCAGTGAGATTTCTGGATTTCTCTTTTTCTCTCAGAGCTGGTTTAATACCAACCAATGTCTTTTAATCTCAACCTTAAAATTATATGATCCAAGACAAACTGTGTCATTGCAAAAGCTTTGTTTTCTTAAGGGAATAATAGCGCACGTACCAAAGATGCTGCAGCGGGGTTCTGTTGTTGTCAAAACGCAGCGAAGGATTTCAATCAGAGTAATAAAAAATATTTTTTATCTTAATTTTTTTTTTAATAGAAAGTTTTGGCAAAGGTGAAAAAATACTCTTAAAAAAGAATAAACAAAAATACTTTTGTGGTGTTCCCACTTCTTCCCTGCTCCCCTGATGCCTCGATCCCCAGCAAGGCAGCGGCATGGGGCAGGAGATGCACCCCGGCTGTGGGGAGCCAGCCTGCGCCGGAGCTGGAGCTCGATGGTTGAAATAATAAGCAGCAGGATTTAAAAGTCATTGTGGGGTATCTGTAGGGTTTGTATTGTAATCCTTCTTAATTCTGAACACTATGAATATTGATATCATAAAAGTGTCTATGCGCTTTATCTTTACCAGAATATTTAAGTTCACCATGCCTCAGTTCTGGCTTTTTGGGTCTCTCTGGCCATGAATAACTCAGCTGCTTATCTCGGGCAGTGCCCACCGTTTTCCTTTGCAAGAGAGCGTTGGAAACGCTCCCGTGCACGTCCAGGCTGCGAGTAGCCACAGCAAAGCCTGTCTGAACCTTGGTAATCCCGTTCATCTGATGGGGCAATGGCAAGGGCAGTGCTGCAGGTGTCTGTTGGGAGGCTTAGGAAATCTCTTTCCTCTAAACTTGATTTGTGTCATTGTTTATTCATAGTTAGCAGTGAAAAATGGTTAATTTGAAAAAAGGAAAAGAAACCCGCGGGAGGGTTTGGGTGGAGTGCCTCAGATGTGACTGCTGAAATGACCTCACCGGGTCAAGTCTTCTGGTAACCAAGGATGAGCAGACTATTTGGATCCTCAGTAGTCTATTCCTGGTATGTTAATCAAAAGAAAAGCTTTAATATTTTGCAGATACGTCTCTCTTTCTACAACGCGTCACACGAGAGGTTTTTATGCGGAGTCTCACGTGTGAAATCAAATTGCCCTGTTGGCAATTCTGTCACGTACTAACAAAAGCAAAAAGCTGAATCCCTAAGTTGCAACTGCAAGCCAAGAAGCAAACCTCCCTCTGCTTACATTTCCCTTCATGTACGTGCATACACCGAGCTCCGTGGCGCCGTGCTGCTAGAATTCACGCCTGTTTCCTTATCGTACCGTTTATGGCCGTACAGTGTGTGCTGGGACGGTGGGACCTTATGCGGGGCTGGGAGCCTCCGTAGATCACTTCCATCCATGCATTACTAACACTTTCCGCTGTTGTTGCTTCTCTGGCATGAAATATTTGCGCTTCGCTGTGGCTGCGTGCCTTCACCCGCGCTCATCTCCGAGGCCACGGGTGGTCTGCGGCTGGCCCGTGGAGCCAGGGGCTTCAAAATTTGGTGAGAGTCTTTGGAATGTGTCGTTTTGAGGACTGGCAATAGTCCAAATCGCTGAAGAATTTTGTAGCGAAGTCTTTACACACTGAAGTAATGAAAACTAACTCTTGATATGCAGGCTAAACTGAATGAATGTAGTTGCATTTTTATTTTTACTACTTTACAGGAGGACGTTGTCACTAGTTTTACCTTTTTGTTCTTAATGAGTTCTGAATCATGCCGTTAAATTATTTAGTTAAAAACGGCACAAGGAAATTATCTTAACTTGACAAAAGAACAAATTGTGCTAATTGCTCTTAAATTTAGCTTGTTTAGCCTACAAATATTGCTAGCAAAATAGCATCTTTTCATTTTTGTGGGAAGCTGGGAGAGTCAGTGTGCCCGTGGGGCGCACACAGCCTGCTGCACGTACGGTCCAAGGGCGTCAAATGAGTCTTCTCTGAAAGGGTGTCAAAATCAGTCTAGTAGCAGTATTCCTGTGGGAATGTGGCAAGTGGATTTATTTCTGGATAAAGTTGGTATAAAAAAAACCTGCTATGCGGTAAATGGGTCAGAAGCGCTAGCATTTGAGACAGTTTTGCGATTCCATGATTTTGCTTGTTCCTTAGGCAGTGATAAGAATGATAAGACACAAGAAAAAAATCTGATAAACGATTGCAGCTGTACAGTGTCATACAACAACAAAAAAATATATATATTGAACCTTGTTTTTATCTGATCTGGTAAACAGTCTCTTCTGAAGCACAGCAGCTTGTAAGCCTAGGTTGTTATTGCTTGTGGGCTGATGGAAGATACATCGTTATTGGGCCGTCGAGAGCTATGCGTTTATTACGTAGTGCTACGAAAGTTCTGCCTATCTGTTAGTGCTAAATACATCATATTGTTCCATTTTAAAATCCTGCCGGTGACTTTGAAAAGCACAGCAGAAAAGCATGCTTAAATGAGGAAAAAAAAAAAAAGGGGGGCAAAGAATAACCCTTGACTAGGTGTGACTAAAATAATATCTAGAGTGTTCTGCCTGGAGATGAACCAGACCCCAATATCTGACATGTCTGACACGGAGGGGAAATACTTTTGCTGGGTGGAGTATTTTTGACAAACATGTTTGTTTGATATTCCGCACCCGAGCGTTTGTCAGTTGTTTCCTTGGTTAACAAGTGTGTGTAGCATGGCCACAAAAGAAAGCAGCAAAACGTACGGGCCTCCAATATGTTCTTCATCAATAAAAAGAACGAAATATCTGTATATTCAAACTGAAAATAAGAGCCACAGGTTTGGGTGGTGGTTTTTAAAAATTTTTTAAATTTAGACATCCATCACTTTTTTTAAAATGGAAACTAGGCTAGACTGTGGATGCTTTAGCAAATCTGTATCCAAGCAGCAAAAAAACTGCAAGGAGGAAGTCAGTTGGGTGATGGTAGCTATCTTGCATATATTAAAACTAAGGTGTGGGTAAATTTTCTCTCTTTCACAAGTTGGAAGGTTAAAGGTTGTTTTTTTTCCCCAAAGACCGAGACTAGAGAACTTGAGCCTTTGTTACTTTCTCCGATCAGTCTAGCAGATCATGCTGATAAATATAAGTTGACTTTTTAAAAACAAAAAGCCCCAAACCCCGCCTTTTCCTGAAGTCCTGAGAGCAGTCGCGGAGAATTCTGCAGGCAGCCGCAGAGGCAGAATTCAGTACGTAAAATTCCCAAATGGTGCAACCCTGTCTTCAGCCTATTCTGGTTTGAGCAGCGAGATTCGCAGGGTGCGCAGCTCAGCCAATTTCAAATTCCTGGTGTGAAGCAATCAAGATAAGAATCAAGAAGTAAAGGAAGAGAAAAGCCCTGTTAGATCAAATGCTATACACTAGATAGATGTCTCCTTAGGCAGAATTACTCCTTCCAGAGTCCTTACTACTCTTGCTTAAAATAACATAGCATAGGCTGTTTCTCATAACTATTCTTCAGCTGCATGATTTTGTTTTGGGGAAGTTTTTCCTGGTTATTTAAAATGTGTTTCCAGCTACACCATCTTCAGTAGATTTAGCTAAAGGCTAGCTCTCTTCTTGCCCTTGACTTTTGCTCCTGTTGCATTGCCACGTCTGTTCTGGTCGGAGGCGTTGTTTACCTGTACCCAAGACCTGGGACGTTAACAGCTTTCCAAGTTATCAGGTAGACTTTCACTGAGATTAAAAAGGCATTTAATGTAGAGGGTAGTAAGTGGTTCCATTTTTGTACTGATTTTTGAAAATGATAAATAACATGCTTGACAAAACTCATTTTTTCTGGGATGCTTTTTGAAGACGGTGAATTTAGTGTCAGCTCTTCAGAAAAGGTTAAGAAAGCTTAAATGCAAGTCATCCTTGATAGCACTGACACATCTTCTACAGTTTGTAGTAGGACATACCTGTTACACAAAACAAGATGCCATTAACCCTGTTTACAGGGAGTTCTGCTGAAGAACAGAAGAGAAAATGAGTGGAAAGGTGAGACACTGAGAAGAGTATTAGTCAGATTACTGTGACGATAAGATTTAGAAGTTAATATCTTCCTGAATTAAAAACTAATATGTAAGAAACTGAATTCTTTTGTAGGTGCCAGCTTTTGCTGATGAGCGCGTATTGGCTGATGCTCTTCCAAAAATAGTCTTGAAATTTAACGGCATTATTTTACCACTTCCATGTCAGATGCTCAATTCCCCATTTCACATTCCTAGATGAACGCTTTTGTAGATGAACACCTCCAATAACAATGTGTTAAGTGGGTTTTTTTGTGTGTGTTTTGTTTTTTGGGGGGGTGGGGGTGGGATGGTGGGGGTGGTTTACTACTGTCCATAGAAGTAGATCTGTATTACTGACCGGCCTATCAAGATGGTAACGCTAGACAGATCAGAAAGGGCAGGAGGGTTGGAAACGCTGCGGGAGACTTCAGTTATTCCCATGCAAAGCGTGCGGTTGTCGTATCAAAATGCGATACAGGGACCAGGTGGCTGTTCTGTGCAGCGACTGCTTAAGGCCCCGAGGGAATGGCAGGGAGATGTGCCAGGGGAGGGTCAGGCTGGGCATTAGGAGAAGGTCCTTCCCCCAGAGGGTGGTGGAGCCCTGGCACAGGCTCCCCAGGGAGGCATCACGGCACCAGCCTGGCGATGTTCCAGAAGCACTTGGCCAAGGCCCTCAGAGCCACGGTGTGAATTTGGGGTTGTCCTGTGCGGGGACAGGAGCTGGACTTGTGGGTCCCTCCCAGCTCAGGGCATTCTGTGATTCTATGATCCTGTGGCATGGGAGCGGGGGATACTGAGGTCTGTGGGGTCACGAGAGCTGTGGAGAGCGGTCAGAGGTTCCGTTTCTTTTACAGGAATGTCAATTAGGAGGCAGCTATATAAAACTGGAAAGAAAGACGCAAGCTATTCTTTTTTCCGAGCAGGGAGCTGACCTGCAAAAGCGCTTACCAGAAGAGGTAGATGCTAAATGTTTATGGGACTGAAAATGTTAATGGAAGGTAATTCTTTTGAGGCTACTAAACACATAGAAACCAAACAAATTGTGCTCTGAAAAGTCCTCCAAGTTGAAAGTAGCTGGAGGTTAGGAGGTTATGTAGGGGACTAGGTCATGTCGGTGCTGTTTTCAGTCTTCCTTTGGATCGCTGCTGGAGAGAGGGTAACGGGCCGGGGAGCCCTTTGGCCTGATCCGGTGTGGGCACTCCTCAGGGCTCATTCCGGTCTCTTGCAGTTTTGTGTGGATAAAATCTTCTATCTTGCATGGAGGAAAATACGAGGTGCTGAGGAACTAACATTAGCAAGTTTTTTTTTTTACTTTTTAAACTGTTTGCAAAGAGGCACAATAGATTATCTGATGATGCTTCCACTTGTTTGTAGGATAAACACCTGCTATGTGTTGCTCTGTACATGTAATACATTAGTTTAAAGGGCTATAAATTGAGCTATATGGCTGCAATGACCGTAGGAAATTCAACAGAAGAGATTTCCAATGAAACAAAACCACCGACTTCACTCATTTTGGCAACAAATTAAGTTTGCTCAGGTTTTTTTGCACCTGTTTGCAGTAAGGAAAAACATTTTCCTACAGTAGGAAAGCCCAACATAATTGAAATGGTAACTAACAAAATGAACAGCATTTTTAGGAAAAGTGGGGGTTTTTGTTTTGGGGTTTCTTTGGTGTTTTTTTTTAATTTCAGAATTTTATTTTCAGAATAGACCATGTAGGAAGTACATAGCTTAATAGTTTGACTGTATACATGTAGATAAGCCTCACTTTACTACTCCTGACAGACTTGAATAAGGGCACTGTTAGGTTGTTATCAGTTAATCATAGCCCAGTGACGGTCTTTATGTGGGACCTCTCTCCTGAGGCTCCATTTCCTGATGCTCATCAAATCCTTTGAATATGCTGTCATTGATGAATCCAACATATTTGTTTTCCTTGATCCTTCTTATGTCCTGTTAAAAAAACAGAAAGTCAAGAACAAGTGGCATGATTAGATTAGTCTAATGCTGCTGTTGATTAATGACTTTAATCCATTTATTTAACAAATGCTCATCTCCTTGGCCGTACTGCTAAAGTAGGTGTTTTGCTGTGTTTATCTGCACCGCTTGGAACAGGCTTCGGTGTCTCTTACGCCGTGTATAAGCCTAATACCGATGCAACTATTTCCTCAGCCAGGCAGTGTGACAGACAGAGTTTCTCGGCTCTGGCATCCGAACGGTTTGAAAAGACAACAGAACAGTGTGTATATATTTCATACAGTTAGTGGCTATGTTATTTCTGCGATGACTCACGTTACCTAGCACATCGTTCCGTGTTTGCTGTGAGCTTTTTGTGCTGGGATCCCCATCGTCGCCCAAGGCACAGGCATCCCTTGGAAGCAGAGGTGTGTTTTGAGGACAGAGCTATAGGGCAGTGCTGTTCCCGTGTTTCTTCCCTTTCAGGGCTGTGTTCCCTTCGTCCCTTGAGCCAGTTCTGTCCTCTTCTGACCCTGCCGCGAGATGCTTCAGCAGCTGAGTGGTAGAAAACTATCAATTTCAAATTTCTTAGGGGAAATGAAGTGGTGAGAGCACCCAACTAGGAGCGGGTAGACTGGGGGGTTCCGAGGCCTCCCCGTGCAGTAGCGGGTAGGACTTGAGGGCAAGACTAAACCAAAGCCTTGAAGTGAGCTATGCCCTGAGCTCTTACGGGCAAGAGACAGCTGGTTTGGGAACGAGTGTGCCGTCCCTCTGCCCTCGGAGCTTTTAGCCCCCGCTGCAGGGATGGCTTAGCTGCTCGCGAAGCAGGAAAGCTTGCCGTGGTAATGAGAGGCACAGTCTTTCCTGTACCCTCGTCTGCAATTTGTCACAGTTCAGTAGCTGCTGTGTTAGAATAAGTTGTCCTTTTAGCAGGGTTGGCTGGATAACCAGCGCATGGACGAGGACAGCCCTCTCCGGGTACGGTTTAACTCCTTGTGAGTCGGAGCCCTTGTATAACGCCCCCAAATTACCCCATTGGAGAAATGATGGGAGGATGGGAAGGGCAGAGGCAGAGGGGTTTGTAGGAAAGATGATGATGTCTGCTGATGGTAGGCTGTGGAGATTTGAAAAAGGGAAAAAACTCTTGTGTGTTGCTTGGTCTTGGGCAGCTTGAACTGCTGTGCTTAATCACAGGGCTTACCTGTATAGAAAGAGCTTAATCTCTAGGTTATTTGTGTGAAAATACGACCAAGACACAGAATTTTTATAGAACGAGTATATTATGCACCAAATGTCACTCAGTTTTGAAACATTCCCGGGGAAATGAGTATTTTTTGGAAAAAATAAATAAATATTCCATGATACATTTAATGGATGATTTCAGGGCAGTCAGTGATACCTTATTTTGGCAGCGTGAGAGGCTTACTTTTTTCTCTGGCTTTGTACAAAATAGTAATAATAATTTTGGGAAGAATCTGCAATGCATTATAAACACTTTATTTTAGGAGAGCTGCATCCCAGGTACATCTGGAGTATACGAGCCCAAGCTCCACCACAAACTTTACTTTTGACCTCTGGTATGACTTTAAATTCTCAGGAAAATATGTTCATACCTATGGATTTTTTAAGTGCTTTTGAGTATTAAAAGTAACTTGTAATTTTGAGGGCTATATTAAAAGAATCCGTGGATCCCAGTTTGTGAGGCTGTGCAATTGCTTTTACACACCCAATATCACAAGTAAGGCGGATTTTTAGAGCGTTTTGGTATACACCTGGTTTTAAACCCGATACTTTGCTGTGAGGGCAAATGTCCTGGAAGGCGCTCCAGCAGAAGGCAGACGGAAGGCAGGCAGCCTTCCTAACACGTTCTCAGATAGGAAGAGAGCCACAACTTCGACAACACAGGGTGTATGCGATGTTCAGGGTCAGCGGCCGCAGCAGGACTTCTTGAGCCTGTTGACGTCAAACTACAAACGCCGTGTCCTGCAGCGGAACCCAAGTCCCACCGCATCGCCTGAACGTCCTCTGCAGCTCGGTAGCTTGGCTCGACAAAAATATAGGTGGAGCTTTTACTTATGAAAGAACGCGACGTTTGACTTCTGTTTGCCCAAAAAAGTAAGGACGATAGCGGTACCGGTGTTGAGGGAAACACAGGCAGGGCTTGAATGGTGGCTACGTTCGTTAGGGTTGAAAATAACTCAATATTGTCATGTCCTCTTGTTATTTTTGGAGGTTTCCTTACTTAAACGTTTTAAGCCCAGTTCCAAATGCGTTGTGTACTTAAAACACGTATCCCGCCTCCCAAAGTACGGCACGTTTGTGACAGGATTTTAATGAATGCAATACATTAAGCTCTCTAAGAAACGTGTACAGTTGTGCTTTTGCCCCACTGTAATGATTTCCGATGCTTGCCATAATCTAGTTTGGCTCTTCTGCAAGGCCACTGTTCATCCCAAAGCAGAGGAATATCTTGTCGTGAATATCTAAAAACACAGGCAAAGCAGGCACTGGTGCAGAAGCAGGGAAAGGGAAAAAGGTGCTTTCCCAGGGAAGCTGGGAAGTTTGAGCTTTGTTCTAGATCCCCAAACTGGAGACCAATCTACAAGTCCCGCTAACCTTGCAACTCTCAGTTCCCTGCAAACACGTCGTCCTCTTGGCAAAAGCAGGTGCCTGCCTCCCTCCGGCTGCGTTGGCCGGCTCGGCACGGTGCCGGCAAGGGTGGTCACTGCGCAGCACGGCTCACTGCCTTTGGCAAGCTGGAGCGGGCTGAATTAGCATCCCGGGAAATATGGCTCTTGAGGAAAGGGAATGGGAAAAATAGATTTTTTTTTTTTTTTTTAAGCGGTGTGTTTTGTTTGTGTCTTGGTTCAGTTTTTTAGGTGCGTATTTGAAATCTGTAGTAAACTTACGGAGGATAACGAAGCAAGCCCTAAACGCTACACATCACATTTCTTTTTTGCGATTTCCGATTTGAGGTGTCTCTGCTGAGAGCGCCCGGTTTGACCAGCTGTTATTCTCAGGCTTTTCCCTGATTAATCTTGCAGCGATGAATTTAAATCTCAGTTCTAGAGTAAAACCACAAAAAATGATTTATCATTATGCTGCTACTATTGTCAATATGTCACTAGTCATCATGTCCACTATTTTCAGAATACAAACACACAACAGAAATGAGAAACTGCCTTGAAGTTACGGAGGTGGGCCCCCATCCTAGGTGCAGCAGCCTGTGAAGGTGGGATTTTGTGACTGCTCTAGACACCATAGTCCCTTCAAGTAACACTCAGCGCTGTGAGCAATAACTATTTCTACTCTTTCCCACTCTAGACTGGATTTAAATTTATTTTCTAGGATCTTCTAACTTGCAGTTTATGCAGACTTGGGTTACTTACTAATTTCATTCGCCTGCCTTGCAAGCGAAATCGCGCGGCGGCAGGGCTCGCCCGGCCTCGTCCCCAGTGGTACCAGCTGATTGGTGTTGCCAGGATTGCTGTGGAGTGTTACGTGTTCTTAATAGAGCTGGCTAAGATGGTTTCCCCTCCATCAATTCAACTTCCTTTCCTTTCAGTGGGCTATAAGCTATCTTCTGTGATTGCCTCAATTTTTGCTGTTTATAGAAATGGGTGTTTAAACTCGTATATAGCTGCTACAATATTCTCTTGCTCTGGTCTGACTCTTCCTATGTTTCTCATTGCACAGGGAATCCACTTTTGAAGAGTGGTTCCTATGTCCAGATGATTTCTTTCCCCAAAAGAGCGTTGTCTGCTTACCCAGTTCTTATTCTTTATCCCTCCAGATACCCTGTTTTGGTTTAATAGTTGGTTCTCAGACATCCATAGACATACAGGTGCTTGGTATAGGAAAGAGTATTTCTGAAGCGTGGAGAGTTGCGCAACTTTTATGCGATATGAATATATATGTTAAGCATTTCTTCTTTGAAACATCCAGAAAATGAGCTTGCGTCAGGTTCTCCCATATTTCTAACATAATAAAGGCCTAAAGGTAGAACAAAGATCAGGAAATAAAGATTTCTCAGTTGACAGAGAAAAGTTATTTCAGACAGATTTTAGGAACAGAGGTGAGTATGTCCCTGGGCAGGTCTCGGATACTTGGAGTGCTCCCTGTTGTAGAACACCCTCGGTGATCCCCCCTCCATCCGAGCACCCCGCAGCGCTGTGCCGCGGCCGTGCTCCTCCCGTGCGGCGCTGGCACACTTTGTGTGTGTTATTTTGTCACGAGGAACCCTATCGCTACCAACTAGTTGCAGGTAATGACGGTTTTTAATGCAGTCTTGTGTGTGGTCCTGATTTTTTATTTTTTTTTTTAATCCCACTCATACGTATTTGTTTCTCTGGAATTTTTTGAGTTGGTATTTATCCCAGTTCAGCCCCTCTGTTAGATCTGAAAAGCTGATGTTATTGTAGAAGTGCTGAATTGTTTTAAAAAAAAAAAATTGCCATACATCACTGTGGAACTGTGATTAAAAGAAATAACTTTGATTTTCTCTGTTTATGTTCCAAGCACAGCAGTGGTAGGATCACCGCTAGTTTTGCATATGCCTATTAACCAAATGAAAAGAAGGATTCAATGGAGTGATTAGTTTTCAATTTAGGCTTTTAAAACTATTGTCTGATGCTTTTTGCAGCCTAGTTACTGAGGGGAATATCCAGGATTTAGATATTTTTAATTCTGTTTTGATTGGGACACTCTTTCCAGATACTGAATCCAGATAAAAGCAGGATACTCAAGGAGAATTTAGAAAAAAAGATGCTGCATCCTTAGAAGGCTTTTGTAATTCACGAAGCACAACATCTAGTGACTTAAATTCGTTGATAAATCTCGAATAGCACCAAAATCTCAGAAAGTAGTGTAAACAGTGCGATCCTAAGAGGATTAGAAGAAAAAGATGAGCGCCCAAGTTCACGTGGAGAGCAGAAGCAATTCAGAGCTCACGCGGAAAACGTTGTTTTAGCCGTAGCACGAACCCAGTGTAATTCCTTGTGTGATGGATGGGTAGGAGAAAATAACGTGAGTGGGGGCGTTTCAAGAATCACAGAATCCCAGGCTGGAAGGGACCTCAGGGATCATCTAGTCCAACCTTTCTAGGCAGAGCCCAGCCTAGACAAGATGGCCCAGCACCCTGCCCAGACGACTCTTGAAGGTGCCCAACGTGGCTGAGCCAACCCCTTTGGGGAGATTATTCCAGTGGTGACTGTCCTCAGTGTGAAAAATGTCCCTCTCGTGTCCAGTCGGAATCTCCCCAAGGGCAACTTGTGTCCATCCCCCCTTGTCCTCTCCATGGGACTCCGTGTAAAAAGGGAGTCTCCATCTCCTTTGTAGCTACCCCTTAAGTGCTGGTACGTGGGGATGAGATCCCCTCTGAGCCTCCTTTTCTCCAGGCTGAACAAACCCAGCTCTCCCAGCCTGCCCTCGTATGGCAGCTTCCCAGTCCTTTGAGCATCTTGGTGGCCCTTCTCTGGACCCCTTCCAGCCTGTCCACATCTTTTTTGTACAGCGGGGACCAGAACTGGACACAGAGAGTACAGAGAGTGTCTCAAGAGTTCACGGCTTCGGGCGTTGCTGCCGCGCTGCGCACCGCAGCGGGTGATCTTTCCGAGGAGGAGACGATGGGTGTCGTGGGGGTACACGGGCATCTTTGTGCAGCCAAAGCTGGTGAGCAGCGGCTGAGAGCAGGGCGGTACACACGCAGCAAAGTCTTATTTATATTTAAGTCCGGGGGAGCAGTATTCAGTCGATGCTGAAGGCGTTGGTCATCGGTCGACCCTCCAGCCCCTCCAAGCTGAAGGATCCAAACACACAAGCATTTGTTTACCAGGTGTGCTTTACCACCTTCAGGGGCATCTGGTGCGTTATTTTTAGGTGTCGCATAGTGTAGCTGTTACTACACCTGGTCACCTGTTTGTATCACCGTAACATGTCGATATGTACAGGGGAGAGGTAGTCTAAAATCAAGAAATTACAGCCGTCGCCTGAATTGTTTCAAGTTATATGCCGAAATGGCAAAATCCAACAGGATAAATTTGGAAAGGAAAAAGCTGCTGATGAAGCGTCTGTACTCGGTACTTGATTCTGAAGAAGGACATTGCAGAGTCTTCTAAATGTTTACGTCTCATTTCAAGCGCTCTTATTTAAAACTGGAGCCTACAACCGATTAACATGAGTGAGGAAGGAAGCAGAGTCAGTAAACCCTTTCGTTTTTTCATTCTCTGCTCTCTGGAGTCTTTGCTTCCAACCTCTTTCCGTGTCACTGCCCTGTTTAGATAGAAAGGGAAGGACAAGAAGCCTCCTCCATGGATCGGACAGAGAAGTTTCCCTCTCTGGCTTCGACAATAAGTACAGCACTCAGAAGATTGCACAAGGGCAAAGGGGTGTTGGAAGGAGGCGGTTTGGGCAGCGTATACTGAAGGCGGCCTTTTTCATTGAAGAAAATGGTTCATGTTTTTGTAATCATCCTTTTATTTATGTTTGTCTTGTTCTTTCCCAAATGGAATAACCCAAACCAAGCATCGTGCTCGGAACAGGACAGCAGAGCCCTCCTCTGCCTTTCTCTGCCCACAGCTTTTGTAACGATTTAGTCCGCTCTCAAAAGAGTGCAAATATTGGGTGGTTGGTGCCTTGTTCTGTCGTTAAGGCAGGCTCTCGTTATAAGCAAGTAATGTTTGCTGGTGGACTCCCAGCGAGGTGGGAAAGCTTTCTCTTCTCTGCTGGTCTGCAACTCTGGCTGTGGAAAAAACAGACCTTCTGAGGAGCTCTGCGTAGGAGACCGCGCTGCTTGAGGAGTGGAGTTTTCCCCAGCCTATTTACATAATTCCTGCAGCACCAGTACAACTAAGCAAGGGAACAAGAGTCTGTTTGTAAATTCTTTCAATTCCCAGCATTCCTGCATTCTTCAGCATCCTCTGCAGCTCCCCGCGCTTGCTGCGGTGAAGGTTTCGCGCTGTGAGGGTTACGTTTCCGTCTGCCGCGGTAGTGCGGCGCGATCTCTAAGAACAAAATAAACCCGACTGCTGCAGCTCGTTTTTCGGCTGGGTCCAAAACCACCTTTATAACAGGGCATTTCCTACTGGCTGAGCTTGAAAATTGCACGTGAGAACTCTGCGTTGATCGTGAGCCCTGAAAACCTTAGTTATTCTTTATACTCGTAGTAACAGTTTTTCAGCGCAGTTTACAGATGCTTCGTAAATAGTTTAATCTAAAAATAGCCAGATAATACTTTTTTTTTTAGTCACCCGTGTCCATCTGTCCCCGTTCCTGCTCTTTGAGTGGGCGATTAGATGATTTCCCAATGAGAAAAGTAGTCTGGCAAGTATTTGTGTGGAGAGCAAGAACTTAGAAATATTAGCGTAAATAAAAGTTGTTTGTCATTAATGAATAGAAGTGGGTGTTACAGTGGACGGGGTTAACACATATGTGGACACCAAAACATGTTTGCTGATGCTTCACTGTTTATTGTTAGATGCATGAAATTATTTGTAAAGAAAATAACTAAAATGTAGGAGAGCGTGGATTTTTTCTTGGGTTATGTTTGTGTTTGGTTTTTGAAGATGTGAAGGATTTCTCTTGAATATTGCACTGGGAAGATTTCCATTATGTACATGTTGTTAAATATTGCCAGCAACTAGTATGAGCTGGGGTTTTTTTTTTTAATTACTGAGGTCACTCCAGGTGTTGGTAACTATCTGGGTGCACGGGCACATCTGTGTACGTAAACAGGGTTGTTTAGTGCAATATGTGTTAGGAAAACAGATTTTTTTTTTTCCTTTTTTTTTTTTTTACTGCTTTTCAGTGGATTTAACCATTTTGGAAGTCAAATGGCTGGAACATTGATTTCTGTCTGGGGCTTTTCAGAGCGTTTAGAATTCGGTAGCTGAGGTTTATCTCCAGAAGAAGTTTGGCATGGGCAGAAGACACTGCAAGCTGCCCTCTTTGCCTCGGTAACTTCCCGAAGCCTTTTCTGGAGAGCTAAGGGCAAACCCAGACACCGGGATTTCTGTACAGAGGTAGATTGGCTTGCGTAGGCTCCCGCTGAAGGGGTGCGACCGTCTCGAGGTCTGACGGTGCCGGTATTCATTCAACAGGCTTGTTTGTTCAAAGGCCCGTGTTTCAGGCTCCCCGCAGGAGCAGTTCGTGTGATGTGGGTAGCGACGGGATATATGCAAAACCCCAGCTCTGCGTGTGCTGCTCGGGGCTGTATACAAATCCCCTCGAGCCGAGCAGGCTGCAAGAGCCGCAAAGGCCCGTACTTAATAAAGTTTTATTGTGTTAACGCCACCCCTGTTTTCAAAATAATAATATTTCCGATTTTGTCTCTTTTTTCCCTTCTCAGCATCACCCTTCTGTGGCAAGAGGCACCTGAAAGGAAAACTTCTGCATATCAATGCACTGCCAATGGTAAGTACCTTTTTAACTGACTAAAGGCGGCATGGTTCCTTCCTGCAGACCGACCGTAAGCCGTCTTGTATGGCAAATAGTATTTTTAGAACAACTATTTCTTAGTACACAAGTGGATTATTTTAATATATTTTTAAGAAACATCCAGACCATTATTCTGTTTGATAAAAATATTAAAATTGTATCTGGATTTTCTCCCGTGGAAAGTAGGGCAGCGTTTTAGCTTTGAAGCGAGAAGTGCGACTTGACAATAACACAGCTCATCCTGTCGGTAACTGGTTTTGCTTCCTCTTTTGGCCAAAAGCCTGTTTGGGGCGAGCTGTAGCGGAGCCGAGTGCTCTCTTGCCCCTCCTTGGGTGCTCTCTGCAGTTCGTTTCAGTACTAACAGCTTCTCCTATATTAAAAAAAAACAACCCAAAAAGAAAATCTATGCAGTGTCAGGTGTGTTTTGCTTCAGCACATCTGACAACGTAAGACTAGTGAAGTTAAAATCTTAGCTCCTGCAGGAAGGGGCTTGGTTGATGCGATCTTCTTCTTCCACCTCTGGAATATTGCTTGATGTTACAGACTACTGGAAGTTCGTATTTGCAGACCGTCTGTATGGTAGTTGTGCAGATGGAAGGCAAAGGTTAGGTCTGAAGAGAAGGACTGGAACTTAACTGCTCCAGCTTTGATCAAGTGAGCGGTTTTGGTGTCTTGTGTTGTCGCAGTTGAGGTGTACTGCGGGAGTGGTAATTGCAGCCTGAGCCTTGAGAAATAAACGCGTGAAGCGGCAGCCTGCGTTTTGTATTTCAGGCATCTCTAGGTCATTGTGCTCTGTACAGAAGTTACAGGGATAGTCTTTCTACCCACTAGCGTTGAAAACTCAGTTTGGGATCTGAGAGCTGAGCTGGGTTCCTTTGGTTTGCGTGTGGGCATGGACGTAAAGAATATGTAATTAAATTATAGCCTCGCTTACACCTTTGCAACTCCCGTCGTTGTGAGCAAAATGGCACTCCAAGAGAGTTTGCTTGGATGGAACTGCTTCACTTTGAAGCGCCGTAAGTAATTCTGTTGACTTTCGAAGATATTGAGGACTGAAACGTAACGCAGAATGTATTTGGCACTAAGTAAAGCAAATCTAATCCTGAAATCAGATGATCTGCACCAAGTGTGTGCGTCATATAATAGCCTGATGGTTAGGCTCAGAGTTGATACGTGTAAAGTTTATATTGATTTGGGATGAATTTCAGCTGGTGGGAACAGATTTGTTGAGTGAGAAGGCATGGTTTTTCACCTGGTCGCTTAGCCTGGTATTGTAACTTCCCAAAACTGAAGCTAGCAGCGCTCTCAGCCTTCTCCGTTATTGCTGAATTTTCATTGTTGTTGTTTTGAGCTTTCTCCAACAAAAAGCTACTCTGATTTCTATTTTGTATTAGTTGAGCGTGTTTTTCGTTACGATTTAAAATACAGGTCTGTATTACTGCTTCTCTTAAAAACATGACTCATGCCATATTAACCTTGTCCTTATACTTCATAAAATTTTAAAATACCGAGAGCCTGTACTTGAAATGTTACTGCATTTTGTCCTAATTTTCCCCCTACAAATTACATTAGAAATTCAGAATTGCAGAGTCTCAAGGGCATGCTACTTGTTACAGTGATCATAAAACAAACTCAACTGTTACTCGTAGTGAAGTGAAATATTCCCCACTCTTTTCTTTAAGGGCTGCTTTTGTGCTATAAGTTGTTGTTTTTTATTATTCTAGAGATTTCTCAACAATTACTCATCTCTTAATTAACTTTGAAACAGTTTGAATGTAGATTTAAGAGACAAGCTACACACATACTTCACCATCCCAAAAGTAATCATAACTTAATCTGGTTTATAGTAAAAAAGACTTTCATAGGTTTTTATTACGTTGCTTTTCCCTCTGACGTTTGTAAGGCAAAGCATGGGCCAGAGGCTGACCTGAAAGAAGCAGTTTGTATTCTTCCCCCAACCGGGACGCGGTTTGACTCAGCTACCCATGTTCAATACATATATTTGAATCAGAAATTAATTTCTCATTCCCTTGAGAAATGATACTAGCAATTCTGATCAGTCTTGTCATCACGATTGTCAGTTCCATTTCTCAGTACTTAAAAAAAAAAGTAAAACACAAGTTACACATCCTCTTTTGTTCTTTCTTTGCTTTTCTATTTTAAAGGTAATTAAAAGATGCTTTTTTTTTGCATCACACCTGTGTTAACTGATAACTAAACAGAGTAAAGTATCAATTACTCCTTAAAAACACATTGTAATTGTGGCATTTAAAAAAAAAAAATAAAAATGTTTATACTGTGAGGTAGCCTGCCGACAGAGATCATGGCTGTGTTCAGGTGGTGTAAGTTCTCCTTCCCATTCTTCCAGTCAACTGTAATGTTCCTCAGGGTCTCAAAGGAAAGATGCAAAGACTTAACAAAAAAGGCCTGTTAAGTGAAGGAAAACTGGTGTATAATGCTACTTTTTCTAGGATTTCAAAGATTCATTTAGGGGCTGGTAACGGGGTACTTAATTGATGGTCGCAAGGATTAATGAATGTGTTGGAAATAAAAAGCGAAAGTCCTGGACCTTTGGCTTAAGTGAAAGATCAGGCCAGGTTTTCCACAAAGGCTTTAGCAAATTAATTTTCTTGTTATGCGATGGAGCAGGTAGCTTACCTGAGAGAGATTTTCCATTGGACCTCGTAAGGCTTCTCTTGCAAGTTTTAGAAGCAAACGAGTTTGCTTTTCTGTCTTCTGCAAGTCATTGAAGCCGGCCTGCATGTGTGTGTGTGTGTGTGCATAAACATGTGTAGCTCTACAAGGGTGTGCCGGTGTGTGCATGGATCCATATACGTCTGCATGTATATCTACGTATATAAAAAGGAGTGTGCAAAACCCAGGAGCTTGCGGAAAGCTGGGAAGTATCCGTTTGTGACTGTCGTACAACAGCTTGCTGTGATGGGGTTAATTTTGCAGAAAGTAACCAAAAAGGGCTGTGGAGGAATTGAGCAAGATGGGCAACAGGGTGGCCTTGTGAGAGGCACCCTGAAAACCGCTGTGCCGGGGTTCTTGGCTCCATCTCTTACTGCATGGTTTGATGAAGATCAACAGGCTGAGCAGTTGGAAAGGACTCCTGCAGAAGAGAATAGAGGTTGTTATCATTTATTACAAGCTGACACAGGCAAAGTCTGAGGATGGCCAGCGAGCACAAAGTTACTTGGGCTCCAGTGAAGCTGGGTCGTCAACAGCTAAGCCACGTCCTCGTAGTCTCTTGAGGGAAGTACGAAGTAGGTGTGTTAAACCCATTCTTTTCAATGCCATCTACTTCTGGGTGAATATATCACACCGTGTTTTGAAGGTGTAACACACCCATTATGTGTGACGCCAACTGGTCTTAAATATAAGAGACTTGTAGCTCTGCAGGAGCCAAGTCTCTCGGGCCAAGAGATTCCATGGGTGCAGCACTTCGCCGTGATTATCTACCCAGCAGATTTAGCCCAGGATTTAGCGGCAGGAGTGGTTGGAGGAGCTGGGGAGGATGAAGTCGTCACTCCAAAGGAAAAGGCCTTCAGTGAAGGGATTGGAAGCTGTCTGCAAAAGCTTCCTCAAGACTGCAGCAAGGCTTTTTCTTCGAACCCCTTTGTGGTGGCTTCTGTAGCATCGTCCTGTGCCCTTATCACTGCCTGGAAGACAGCTGAAGGAATAAGTGAATATAACTACTAGCCTGTGGTTCCACAACAGCTAAACCCATCTAAATGCTGATCTACCTGCCAGGTTAATCTTCTGCTAGTCCATTATGTTAAAATGGTTCCACGCAGAGGAAGACGAGCAGGGGAGAGGGCAGGAGCCTGCACCCAGAGCTGGAGGACTTGGGTTTGGGTGGACGCCCTGCCTCCGCCCGTGCCTGCCGAGGACGGCGTGAGGTCCATGCCGCCTGCGCCAGGGTTTGCACTGGATTTGCAAAATCGATATTGTTGCAATGGGAGCCAAACGCCATCTCACAGCTATAAGTATGTACGAAAGAACTTCTGCGGGTGGGCCGACCTTTGAAAGACGGCAAACTCAAGAGTTTATGAAACTTGGAAGTATTTAAGATGTTGGCCAAAATGAATAGTTGCTTCAAAATAACAAATACATATGCACGTGTGTGCATGGATCTTCAAGTGTAGGAATAGTTCTTTTGAGATACAAATAAGGAGTACTCGCGTGCATAAAGCTGACCGAGCTTGAAAGCACTTTCAGTGGTAGGGCCTAGAAGTGCTCATCTAATTTATCGTTGAAGATGTTGGTTGTACAGTTTATGGAGTACAGCTTGAAAAGGAAAAAAAAAAAAAATTCTACTCGTTTCTGCAATAGTCTAAGTGACAACATGAAATTTTTTTACTGTTCTGCACCTTCTGAAACCAGTGGATGCTATTATGAGTGAAGGAAGGTGAAGTGCAATGTATTTGTCTGATAATTGGTTACGGCTGAACAACTATATTTCAGAGTGTTCATCCATAAGTTGTATTTATTAGATCAGCATGGATTAGCTGATCTAGTGGCATATGAGTTGAAGAGGAAGCGCTAATAAAGTGATACAGAAGCAAAATTGTGTGGTGTGGTAGGATTCATACTGCGGTGAGCATTAGAAAATGTACATGCTATTGCTTTCCGATCCATTTTTGGAAGGGCTTTAAATTTTCTGTTTCTTTACAGAAAGCAAGTTAAACACAAAAGTAAGATCCCTTTCTGATTCAGTGGGAAAACACCTCTTGCCTTCTTTTTCTGCCGCTAGTTAAGTTCACTACTGAATGAATCAACTGAAAGGGAAATGACTGTCCTTAAAAATTTTAAGAAGTGGTGGCTCTATTTTGAAGAAGCATTTGTCAGAGAACTTTCTCTGCTGATTCTCTAAGCGTTTTACAGTTCAGAAATAAGCTTTGACTAAGAATTCTCGGCAGAATCATAAATATGTAATTATGGAAGCAGCCGGGATATTTAGCCCCTGGCAGGTGCCCAGTGCAGTCACAAGAGCGAGGGGAACCGGGCCAGTATCGCAAACTAGGGGAGCGTCCTCTAAGCCAGGCCACTGCTGTTCCTTGCCTATTGCCATTCCTAGGTTTTAAATCTCAAATGTACCTGACAAGAGGCTGTTTCTGCTGCAAGCGGTTGTCTTATGTTACAGCTTTTTTCACTCTGTGGGTTTTTTTTTCTTTCTTGCTGTCTTCTTCCCCCTTCACCTCCCCCCCCCCCCCGCCTTGGGTTTTTTTTGTTGTTACTACTTTATACTGGGTTTCGTTCAGTAGTTAATAGCAGCAGTAGTAGTGCAGCGAGCATTAGATTACATCTTACTTGATCAGCATGCCATCTGCTTTACAGGAGAGGGAGATTTCGTGTTTCTGCTGTGGGTTCACTGCCATATGCCCGTGGTGCGGTCGCATAACCTGAAATGACCCTTTTCCTGCTATGTTATATGGAAGTATTAGAATTAGTGTGTTGAGCGTTCTTGACAGTGGCTGAGTTTGGTCATGTTAAAAAAAAAACAAAACTAAACTGGCTGTTAGGTGCACATGAAGTGGCATGTAGAGAAAACAAAAGGACAGGGTCTTTTGTGTCTGAGTACATGAGTGTTACCTTCCGGAGAAGAGCAGGGCTTATTTCACAGAAGACTGTGTTAATGTCACTTGTATCATCAGGTCTTGATCCTGGTTTCCTTGTTGTCAACAGAAAGTTGATAGTACTTCCAGTCAACAAAAGTAAAAGCTGCACTTAGTTTCAGTGGTGTTGATGCTGGGAGATAATGAATATTGCTGCAGAACAACAGGAAGTCTGTAGGCTGGGGGAATGGGAGCGAATATACCGACTTTCATTTACTGGGGAGAAACTGAGACCTGCTGGCCACCAGAGCCCAGGGCACCTGCGTCTGCGTGGCCATCAGCACGCAGGCCAGATGTAGAAGCCTGTAGTTAGCATGCCAAGTCTCTAGTTCACCGTAGGAATAGAAATAAGGATCGTAGTCACTGTCTTGGTGCACTCATATTTGTAAATGAAGGTCAAGTGTGGTCTTCTTACTGTGATTTAATTAACATATATAAAAAACTACTAAAGACAAGGGATGCGAACCCTTCCGGGGTTGATGCTGAGCATAGGGATGTAGATTCGACATCCATGAATTTAATATTTGCATAAACGGAGGGTATTGACGTCAAATGTGAGCCATAGTTGGAATACTTGTCCTCATTGATGATCATGCAATTTTCCCCTTTCATTTAATTTCTTTTGGCTGTAGATGGACCATATTTTATTAAGGTCTACATCTGTTTTAAAAATGTGTTCAGGTGCTTGACATCAGTTTCAAAACAAACAAACAAACAAAAAAAAACCCACAACAAAAAACCACCCAGTAGCATAAATTAAGTTCAATCCTGTCATAACAATGTGAAAAGGAGAGGACTTTAATAAATTAATAAACTGGCAAATGAGCTCTTACAAAATCTTTTCGATCTTTTATAAGCTTGTTTATTAGCATAGCTGCCGCTCTTTGTGAAAACAGCCATGCACTTCTGGTGAAGAGAATACAGTGAGTCAAGTAACATGCATGTATGATGGACTATGAAGAAGTGATTTTCCGTGCGTGCTTCTTAATAGGAACCTAGAACAAAGCCAGCATTAGTTAAAATGAATAGAGGGCAGATCAACTGTCAGGGCGGATTCTTTTTTTCATGAATAAAAGAAACAAATTTAAAACCATCAGGTACATAACACACAAATTAAGGGGGAAAATAGATGGTCAAAGGTTAAAGAGGGAATGAAAACACAAGTTTTATGGTCACAAGATCAAATGAGGCATTAGTTAATTTTCCTTTTTTTGGTGCAGCTCACTAGGAGTTCAAGTAATTCAATTGAGTGATTGAACTGGAACAGAAGAGGGTGCCAGAAAAACTGATGACTAATAACATAAACAGGAAAAAAAATCAAATGAACTTAAGACTCGATGTCAGCAGTTCACATTAAAATGCATTTGAAAAGGCTGGAATTCCATCGTACTTGCATGGAACCTGATTTACACAGAAAAAAATTATAACAGCTATTCTTGCAACAGTTGATAAATTATTCTACTAATGAGCTGCCAGAACGGATTTAACCAAGAAGTGGCTGAGGCGCACAAGGTATTTTCTGGAGAGTGACCATCTGGGAAGTGGGAAGGAGCCTGAGGAGTAGGTAAGGCTGGCTGAGCCGAGGAAGCACTGTGATCCTCGGTGACTCTTAATTACCTACATTGCAAGTGGTGCTGCTCTCGAGGCGGGATCGTTGCTGCCTTTTCTCCTACAGATTTCATGCTTTTTACGTTGAGCAAGTAACTGCTTCGCGTATGAGTTTGTGCTGTGAATGCAGCTTAGAACAGATTGTTGGCATACCTTTCCACTAGCCTAATTTCCCAATTTCTTTTATATTTCACTTTTTCTCACAGGAAAAAAAAATCCTTTTGTGCAGAATCCTTCAATTTCGGTTATTGCTAAGATATTTTCTAAGCTGTTGCAGTTTACTAGATTCCTGGTTCAGCGCAGTCAGCGGGCAGAGTCTTTTGTGTCCTGGTTTTTGGCTCAAGCTGAAAGCCCTTGTGAATTGGCTCTTGTGGCACAAAGTTGCTTTCATTGACCCGTCCAGTTTTGTTCCCCTGTTCTCTTTGCCGAGGCTGGCTGAAGTTTCCCAGCCCATCCACCTCCTCGTAGCCTACGGAAACAAGCAGTGCCTCTTTTTTTGGTTTTTATTCACGCGTGCTGTGGTTGTCTTTATGGTGGTCCATGTATTTCAGTTGAATTTCTGCTAAAACAAACTAAATCAGCTACTGATTTTTGTCTTGCAGTATGACTGTGCCGTGGCAGTTGCAGGGATTACACCGTTGAGGTTGACAGTACCCCTCGGACTGTTACTGCTGCCCATTTTTATCGGTTTGCTTTTCAGTCAGCCGCAGTTGGGTGGGGATTGTAGCATATCTGAAAAAGAATGAACGTTTTATCACGTAACGTAACTGCGACCCTCTGAAATACCTTAGTCCTAATGTCCCAGCTTCTGGAGGTCACGGGAGCTCTGGCCTTCCGTTGGGAGGGGACTGAGGAAGGGTTGCCACTCTGTATTTTGTGTGTGTGTACAAACATATATATGTATTTATAATCACAATAGACTAGACTTAAGCACATGGGCTTCCTGGACATCTATAGTAGGATCTGTGTTGTCTTTCATAAAGTTGTTAGTTTTTGGCTTTAGACAAGAGAACATGCTAGAGCTAATCTGCCTAGACTGTGCTATGATGCTTGCTTCAGCAGTATATTGGAAATTATTCATTAAAATACTAATGAAATGCTGTAGAAGAATTGTGAGGTGAATAAGGAACGGGCTAAAGGGAGGTCACATCATTTGTGCTTACAGGGGATGAGCTGTGCTTAAAGGAAGTTAGTTGTCTTAAGAACTGGTCTTGGGCTGACTTTAATGTAGTCACTAATGAACTTGGCACCAAAAGTAGGAGCATGCAATGAAATTTGCCAGTGATGGGAAGTTGGGAGGTGCTGTCAGTATAGGCGAGGAACAGAATATCCTCAGGAAGAGCTGGATGATCTTCAGGACTTGAGTGGAAAAAGTGGACTGAAGTTTCATGGCACGTGATGCATGGTTGTGCACTTCTGGAGAGACGTGAATTTTCCCCTAACCTGGGTGCTCATCTCTTGAAAATGACAGAGGAATGGAAAGACTTGGGTATATTAGCCGGTAAAATCAAAGGATATCTTATCACTAGTCCCCTGCAGCTCTTAAAATGGTACTCCCAAGGTCTGTGAGGTGAGTAGGTTCTTAATGGTAGAAATAAGAGCGTGTTAATGCTGCTCGTGTGCAAGGCAGCACTGCTAAATGCCCGTGTGTAGCACTGAACTGCTCTGGTAGACCATGGTCAGGGAAGGTGAGTGTGAAGTGGAGCAGCTACAGAAGAGGACTATGGACATGGTGAAGGAAGAGCTGAGTCCATATCGCAAGAGGACACTGCGAGGTTGGTTGGCTTATCCCAGGAAAGCGAAGTCTGAGAGGCGATACAATGGCTTTCTCCAAATCCATGAGGGGTTGATGAAGGCTTGAGTGAGTACAACTATTTTCTATGTTAGATTGGGGACAGCACTGGGACAAGAAGAAACGCATGTATCTTGGCAAGGAGTATTTCAGGCTGTAAATTAGAAAACAGATCTTATCCATGAGGGGTGTAATGAGTTTGGGATAACCCTCCCATATTATAATGGGAGGCAAAACAGCCTTGCTAGTTTTGAGATGGACAGTTGTTAATACAAACTGGGCTCAAGGCAGGAGCCCCATGGTCTTCCTAACAAGCACAGTTTGTTTGTGGGATAACAGGTTTTGTCTTTGAAAGACAAGAACGTTTAATTTTGTGTAGCCTGGAGAGAACATCGGCGATCTTTCAGCCACGTTCTGTTTTGCCAGATTAGCAGCTTTGACACATAGAGAAGTAAATCACATCCTTCTGTTAGGGACGTGGGACAAAAACTGCCGTCTGGGAGGAAACAATAAAATGAATATGAACATTAACATTCAGCAAATTCAGAAGCACAAAATAGGTCCTGGACTCCTTTTTTTTTTTTTTTTTTTTTTTTTTTTTTTTTGTCTGATTTGGAGAACAGTTTACGTTAATCTGTTACGTAAATGTCTTTAAATTTATGCCTGTGTTACGTACGTAAATTCTGAAGCCTTCCAAAGAACTCATGGCATCTACGCATAGCAAACCTATGGAAGAAAACATTTGTTTTGGGTTCCTAAGCTTCTGTTGTTACCCCAAGATAGATCTGGGACTTTTTGCACGATGCTCGAGTGGAGAAGCATCAGCAAAGGCAAAGCTTGAGCAGGGTGTTACTAGAAGTGCCAAGTTACAGCTGCAGTGGGTGACATCTACTTAAAAAGATCTCAGCTATGCAGCAGTCATCGGTTAGGAACCCCAGTGCTCGCTTTTGAAGAAAAAGCATTGCAGCTTAAGCAAAGTTAATTGTTCCACATATTTTTGTGACTTGTAACTCATCCAGTGGAAAATCCGCCGTGGTTTGTAGGCACAGTGCTCTGGGTAGGGAAAGGAGCTTGGAGATCCCAGGAGGAGATCTGGGTCAGAGGAAAAAAAAAAAATGCACTTGCTTCCTTGTTCTCTTGCCCTGACAGCATGTCATTTGTGTTTTGAACAGCGCTACCTCCCTGGGAATCTTCCATTGGAAAATGAAGGCATGTCAGAGTAGTTATATATAAATCTATATATAGATTTATATATACAAAAATAGATTTATAGATATACAGATATCTGTGAAAATAGATTTATAAAAATATAAATCTAGCCCTGCCTCACATCTCTCCGCTGGCTACACCCATGACAATTGCCTAGAGGTCAACTAAAAGGGCTTGTTTGGGAGCAGAAGCCGGTGAAACCCGAGTGCCCGGTGAGGGGTGTTCGCAGCCCGTCCTTGGATGGCTCGTGGGAGCCGGGTACCGCTCAGGACGATTTGGAAGACGACGCTGTGGCTCACTTGCACCAGCAATTCGTTGCACCCTGCGTCAGGGTTGAGGAACGCCGTCGCTGCCTGCGTGGCCTTAGTGTGTTGGAGCAATTTTGTGGCTACCTCGAATTTAAATTCAGTGTGCTGTGCAGCGCCTCTGCTATCGTATGTTGAAATCCTGTGATAAGAGTGCTATAATTAGGATGCTTAGTTGAAGGATTGAGTGGGGGAAACACTTATATTCCTTAAGTATAGTGGATTTGTCAGAAGGTAAAGCGTTCCCTGACCTGCTGACTGTTCCTAGAAGAATTTCATGATAGAGTGTTGGGCTAAAGGAAAAGAGCAATGCTGTTGAAAATCGGGAATATGCTGAAGGGGGGAGGGAGACAATTGTTTCTGTAGTAATAGGTGAATGCCAAAAAATCCTCCCAAACAGCATTTTGAAGAGGGGCTTTTGCTTCCTTTCTCCTGTACTGAGTCGCAATGAGAGAAGCGACTGTAGGATCGGTAAAGCTTGGACTTCACTGTGGGAAACGCCTCTATTTATCACTTCTGACCAAATCTAGGTGAGCTATATGGATTTTTCAGTAACACCTAGAAAAATAATTTGTTTTGGGACTCTTAAATCTACTCAACGTTTGCTGAATGAAGAAGCACTCCTTAGACAGGCGGAAGCATGTGTAACGTTTTGCCTCACGCTACGATAATGGCTGCAAATTTCTAGAGCTTCAGCTGTTTAATAAGGCATTCCCTAACTCAGCCCAGCAGCCGGAGCCAAGAGCAGAAGTGCCTGTTCCCATGATGCTTTTTTTCCCTTTCCTTTCTTAGCCTGTTCCCTCAAAACACTTTCCTGCTCGCCGGGCTCGGATCTAGCTCAGTGCCCGTCTGTCTTCTGTGCTCACCGGGGCTAAGCAAGGACCGTGTGTGTAGGAGGCTGTTTGCTACGTGGTTAGAAAATAAGAGATAACTGCATTCGCTCACTACTAGCTGTACGTAGGTTGTTTTTTTTTCCAAACAGAATAGACTCACAATATAGCTCTTTATCTAGTTGTTTTGCACATAACCCAAGGGCTAGGATTTCATCCTCGTTCAGTACTGCAAATATTTCATTTCACTGACCAGAGGAGTTACTGAATTTAAATGAAGATGGCAATATTCAACATTGTACTTACCCTAACTCGGAAACAACCTGCACTTTTAGGAATGACTAGAAAAGCTGTTACATCTCAGCACCTTCATTATCTTTGAAGACTCTTCAGTGTTTTTGCGTCCCACAGAAGAGGAATTTCTTTTTTTTTTTTTTTATTTTTTACTGGGATGTGCTAGGAGGACAGAATCAGCAGCAGCAGTGATGCAGACTATCTGGAGAGCCTTGGTCAGTCAGACAGAGCAGCAGATGGTCTAAGGAAAATACATTAAAACAAAGCAATAAAAGCTCTGCACAGGAGATTTTTTTGTTGTTGCTGTTGACATTTTACTTTTATGTTGTTTATGGACCTTGTCTGGTTAGATTACAATCTCTGCACACAGGAACGAAGTCTTATATGTTTATGCAACATTAGCACAATGGGGCCCCTATCTTAAGAAAGGGACTTTTGGATGCTTCTCTTAGTCAAATAAATAGTGACAATAATAATATTTATATCGTCTGGTTTTAATTGTGGTGAAGGTTCCTTGAGCAAAAAGAGAGATGCCTGAAATAGAACAGAAAAATTTTAAGTGAAATGAGTAAAATCCTCATGACCTGTGGCATGTGATGTTTTCTAATTGTCTTTTGTAGCTCTTTTTGTACAGCTCCGTTTTATCCGAAGCTGTATAACCACATCAGAGTTTTCACAAGGGCTTGTATCAATGCACACTGCGATTTATACTCGGATAGTAAAGACGACGACTACCGGAGGTTTTTTGGGTTTATATAATCCTGGCCTTGCAGCCTCGTAATTCACTTGCTGTCTGTTTTGCAGCACAGATAAGTGATATAAACCCTGCACATAGACTCGTGTGGCTTTTCCTTCTCCGCAAGTCACCGCGGCACACCTGCGTGGGTTGCCACCCACCCCCCGGCGTGCATCCCCGCTCGCCTTCCTCCAAGGCACCGAGTGTAGTAGCCTTGTTTCTTCCTCAGGTTTCGGCGTTACGAACAGAATCGAGGGGCAGGGTGAATCGGGGTGAGCGTGCTTACGTATGGCTACGCTGTGGAAAACGCGGCTCGTTTGCGTCTAGAAATTGGGTCAGGTTTTAATTGCGTTGTCGGGGTAGTTAGTGCTTGAATAGTTTGCTTCTCAATGTAAAAGGGAACCAAAATCGTCTGCTATTATCTTTTTCTAGCACTTACAGAATGTGTATATAAATGTAAAGCACAATAGGTCTAGAAAGCCCTACAAACCTTTAACTATTCGCAAGTGCTCTCCGTTTTCTTATTGACAAAGTGAGCTTTTTTTTTTAATGATATATGTTTTTAGCATATCAACAGTGAGCCTGTTTCTCATCAAAGTGTTGCTATTCTGAATAGACAGACAAGCTTGCTTCACCTACGGCAGAAAATAACATTTTTGATATGCTTTGAACAACATTTGTAAGGGTCTAGCGGATTTAGGAGCCGAAGTTAAAGGCCATCATCACTTGACAGCGCTGCCTCATTCTTCTGCCTCTGACTGCCCTCCATAGCCTGGGTCAGGCTTTTGCCCTCGTCTGTACCCACTGAGGCTGTGTAAGTGAATAACCATGTCTGCTTCTCTTGCCGTACTGCACGGGCTCATCGGGTTTGGCGCTCTCAACTGCAATTCAGGTGAAGGATGTGACGGCAAAGGATTTATTGTTTCTGTGGTAATATAATAGAATATTCAGTTCATATATTAATCGAATTAATTCGGTTAGAGTCAGCGGAAAGGCAGCTTCCCTGGCATCTTCGAGGGGGAACGCTGCTACCAGGAGACGCACCCCGATGGACGGAGCAGTCTGGTTTGCCTGGAGGAACGCAGCCCTCAGCAGCGGCAGGGAGCCTGGGGATGCACAGTCACCGTCTGAAGACCCGGGACTTAGAAACGGGTGTTCGTCTATCAGCAAGAGGGCTTCAGTGTCCGTTATTGGCTTGTTCTTCTGTGGTCTGAAGAAGTTCTTGTTGTGGATTTTTTTGAGCGGTCTGTATGAGCCAGGATTTCCCAGAAAACCACTTGCCTTCATAATATACCCAAACCTCTAAATTCTATCCCTACTTCTATTAATCAAACTGTAAAAATCCCGTCAACTGTCCTTCCCTCTGTAATGCCGGCTTTGCCTAGGCTAAGTGGAACTAAAAGATAATTTTGAAATGAAAATAGTCTTTTCCTTCTGCTGATAGCGTTTGCATGTTTGGAGATAAGCTGTTGTGGTAAACCGATTTGGAAAAGGAGAAAAATTAAAAGATACGAACTAGGTCTTGCCTTGGTGCTGGTTCACTATAAAGCAGGCGGTGTGAGATCGATGGCAGTATTTCAGCTACCGAAGCAAATTTGCTTATCGATAGCTGGGCGCCAGTTTTTATTCATAGCTATAAGCCATTGCTTGAATGAAATCAGCTGATAGCAGAGACTTTCACTTAGCTGGTCAAGCCCACCCTAATCCTGAAAATTTTTAAATGATCTCCTTAAGGTTTAAGTATTTTCAGCATATATAAAGGAAAAGCCCAGCAAGGGATGAATGGGACCATGTTCATCTCTTCTTTCTTATCTCCTTTTAACGTACCTCGCAGCTTTCCTACTTACATGTGTGACAGTTATTAGAAAAAATAAAATGTACAAGGGATATAAAAATATCCCCTGCGATGAACGTGGCTTTGGATCCCAGCTGGCTTCGTATTTTGTTTCTTCTTGCAGCTCTTGTTTCCTTTCCTCAATTTGGACTCCTCTAGTTTTCAATAGTTATCGTGTTAAAGTGGATTTTAAGATAAAAGGAAAATTTCGGAAATGGAAAAACATAGACAATCCTGTTCCCGGACAGCAAATGATGATCTTAATAATTCAGGATTCTCTTCATTCCCCGTGGATTTAAAGGTGAATCGGCAACGTGCAAAATTAGTTGCAGCTACAATTGATTTCTTTGTACAAATACTTTGGTATGCATAAATACATGAGAAATTAAACAGCTGGCACAGGGCCCCTGGTTTTGTGCAAATCTTAAGGCTAGGAGGATGATTTTTTAAAAATTTATTTATTACAAGAATAAAAGAGCTAGTTGTAGAAGGAAGTTCTGTAAAAGGCGTTATTAGAAGTGTGTTTCCTGCAAGCTGATGGAAAGCGATGTGGTTCCACACCAAGAGGAGAGATGAGCAGCAATAGTTGCTGTGTTTCTCTTCAAGTCTATCTTTCAGACTTTCCTGAGTATTCCAGATTAATCTGATGTAAAACTGTAAAATAGACGTCCACCGAAACGTGCGCACAGGTCACCTCTTGTAGAGGAGATGGTGTTCCTTAGTCTGAAGTTTGTTTAGAGATCGGTTTCTGTGTAATTCTTTCTCTATTTCTGTTTCCTCTCCGTGGCAGACATACCCGAAACAATGAGTCCCGCTTCTCTCAGCAGAAGGCTCGAGGCAATTTAGCGTCTATTGCCAGGGTTTCTCCTGCCAGCTCTCCATCTTCAGCGAACCTCTGCAGGATGCTCGTTTTTCCACTTTTTCTGCCGATAGTATCAGGCATCTGGAGAGAGAAAGGGAGGAGAACTGTTTTCAAGGCAAATCACAAAACACAGACCAGAAGAAAATGCAGTGGAATAGGCTGTGTTATTTAAAAATGTGACTTTTGACCTCCTCTGAAATCCCCAGCGTGGTCTAGTTTTGCCAGAGAAGTCCTGAATTACATCACTTACAAAAGCTGCAGAGTGGCCAGAGGAGGCCACGGAGCTGGGGAAGGGTTTAGAGGGGAAACCGTACGAGGAGCGGCTCAAGTCCCTGGGTCTGTTCAGCTGGAGCAGAGGAGGCCGAGGGCAGCCCCATGGCGCTCTGCAGCTCCCTCCCGAGGGGAGGAGGAGGGGCAGGGCTGGTCTCTGCTCTCTGGTGACCAACGCCAGGCCCCGAGGGAATGGCAGGGAGATGTGCCAGGGGAGGGTTAGGCTGGGCATTAGGAGAAGGTCCTTCCCCCCGAGGGTGGCGGAGCCCTGGCACAGGCTCCCCAGAGGCATCATGGCACCAGCCTGGCGATGTTCCAGAAGCACTTGGCCAAGGCCCTCAGAGACACGGTGTGAATTTGGGGTGTGCTTTGCAGGGACAGGAGCTGGGCTCAGTGGTCCTTGTGGGTCCCTCCCAGCTCAGGGCATTCTGTGATTTGAAGAGGCGTCCCATGCTGATCGTGCTCTACTTGGTTTTGCCGTGATAGAAGAGAAGCCAGAGAGGCCACAGAGGGACCTCTGCCCTTCACTAGGTGGCCACGTATAAAGTGCATCTTCCATCTCATGAGCCGGCAGTCACCGGGGGACTTGGTCCGGACACAGAGTGGTTTTGTGCAGGGTGTCTTTCGCAAGTTCGTACACCTTCCCCCGCTGATGCATAAGATATATTGTTAGAGAGGTTGTTCCCCTTCATTGGCGGCTCTTCCACGTGAGTACAGTCTGAAGATGGAGTCGTATGTTGTGTTCTGTTTCCCGGTGCGTCGCTTGTCGTACTAGCGATCAGAGCTAGGCTCTGGATGGGAAATAACAAAAGCAGATCCAAGAATTTCTTATCACCATCTCCCAGCATCGCTGCTGCACAGGACCTTTTAAGATACGGCTGTGCCACTGTCCGACCCGGCTTCAGACCGATGAATCACTTAACGCTACTCTTTTCCTTTCTCTCTGCATAGAATTCTATGTGGAAAACTGTTTGCACCAGCTCGTGTGATATAATAAAGACAATTAAAATCTAATAAGACTTTTGTAGCTATAGTTGCCTATAATGAAAGCTAGGTGTTAATTTGGGAAGGCGCATAATAGGGGTATTGGAATTTAACAGTGGCTGACATGTCTCTCAAAACTCAAAGTAGGTTGTACTATAAATATAACCTCTTGTTTTGCAATTGACATTTTGCTAGTGGGTGGCTAATTGCTAATTTGAAGGGAAATAGACCAGAGATCTAATATTAATAACTAATTAATAGTTATATGGCTATTTTAAGTCTATTTTTCTGCTTATTTATAGGCATATATTATTCATCTATGCTGTGTGTCTTTCTTTGCATATATGTTTTAATTCTGAAACGTTTGCTTTAGTAGCATTCACGCTTACGTGCCATTGCAGTCAAAAGCTTGAAAGCAAAGTTGGTCGTATTTCTCAAAACCGCTTTCTGAGAACAGTGACTTCAAAATAATGGCACTTAAAGCTGTTATGAGAAAAGCCACCCTCTTGAGCTTGAACCCAGGCCTAAGAGGAAAGCCAGTGATGCATTGCCTACGTATCACCTTCGGCAGCATGAGTACTGCCTGCTTTCCTGGGCATGCAGTGAAACAGGGCAGTTTTTAGGCCTTCGTTGGAAGTGGGTAGCTCATAGGCAAGCTGAAGAGGCATAAAATAAGAAGGGGCACCTCACAAGAAGCTCGATCCTTTGGTATCGGAGTAAAACATGCATTCAAGAGCACGTCACTTTGCGCAGCGCACGTGTCACCCTACCGAAAAGTTGGTACGTGCTGGTTTTCTCTGCTGGGAAAAATTTCTGCATAGGTTTGCATCTCTCCTGCCTATTCTCCTTGCCTCTGCCTTCTCTCTCCCACTTACGCTCATCTGTAAATTAATAAGCGTGTGATACTTGTCCTTTTAATGAATTCTTGCGTGAGTTTATAATAAGGCAGGCAGATTATGTGAGAGATGCATTATACCTTGCATGCGTTTGATACTTCTAGATCTGTTTTGTCACGTATCCAAACGCTTTTAAATGCATTCCACTAAACTTGATGGAGCAGTGCTGCGATATCCCGGGCGGCGACTCCTGGCTGCGGAATTTGCATGCGTCTTCTTTGCATCTCGTCCCTTTTGTGTGAGTAACTTTGCTGTCAGCGCTCAGCTCACGGGGAACAAAAATTGTTTCCCCGCTATCTATAGAGTTCACGTTATTCATTTAGCTAGCTGTCCTAGGAGGTTTAAGCTGTGTCCTAGAAAGCGTTTGCTAGTGCTGGATTAAAACCCTGCTGGCTGTTATCTGTGAAACTCACCTGTTGGGAGAAGCATCAGCGGTGCCTTTGACCACACGCTGCACCTTCTGCATTAAGGTCTTCTCAGCATTTGTTGCAAGAGCGAGGAAGAACTCAAATTAGTGCCAAACGTCTAGCAACGAGCAGCTGTACTTTCCTGCCTTTTTAATACCCTGTGCTTTGGAGGGTAGGCTGCTGCAGCTGTTGGGTTGTTGGAGGGCACGGTTAGCGATGATCGAGGAAGCATAGCGCGGGGATTTGAGCTTTCATGGACCTCCTGGCAACTGCCCGTGGCCTTCCAAAGGTAATGAGCTCTTTGTATTTAATCTTTGCTGCTGGTCTCCCCAAAGCCGTGCCTCTGCCTGTGTTTTAGCATAGTTCATAGCATTATAGCTGTGAAAGAAACAGTTAAGGATAGACAGGCTCTGCAGCAAGCTTCTTGCTTCCATTTTCTTGCAGATATCCAAAGATGTTAATTTTAAGGTGTTTTGTTCTGGTTCCCGCCCCCCCGGCTCTTACATACTTTACCGTGCACAGTACAGCTGCGGGCAGAGAACCGACCCAGAACAACTTGTGTTACTGACACAGTGAGCTTAGCTGGAGAGATCGGTGTTTCGGGCATCCCTGGGGACCCAGGCCATTTCAAGGAGTGCTTACGGCTCACTCATTCTCCATTGATAAAGCGCAGCTGGTGGTGTTTGTCCGATCCACAGTGGTCTGAGGCAGAACTGGCCCTGCTGAAGCACCCGCCTGCTCCAGCGGTGGGAGTTGTGTATGAAGGCAGAAAACAAGGCCCACATTTAAACTCTGCAGGACCCTTGAAGCACGATTTCTCTCGTTTCACAGTCGGTTTGAGGCGTGTTGGGAGTGCCTGTCAGTGGCTTGTTCTGCAGTTTTTGTCCCTGTATATTTTTCTGACTCTTTTTGCATGGCAGTACTTGTTTTTATTTTCAGCTCCATGTCACTCGGGGAATATTCCATCTAGGCATGCGCTTATTGCACGCAGTCCTGTATGTAACGTAGTCACTGTAATCATGAGAATCCCCCACAAGGTGCACGCTTAATCTGCCAAGATTTAGAGACAAATTTTAAGATTCTGTAGTAGTTTAAAAAAAAACAAACAAACAAACCTAATATTTTAAAAATTTCCAAAAATTCTCGTGCATTTCAAGTGGCAACTTCCATGTCTTCTCCTCTGCTAAGAAGCATAGCTGCATCTGGGCAACCCCACTTGTCCTTGTAATATTTACTTGCTAAGCTTTTCTATCAAAAATAGTAAACCGTATTTGTCAAAGTACTAATATAGCAGGCCGCAACACTCGAAGCATCTTAAAAATTACCTGTATGCCAGCGCTGGTACTGCGGTGAAAGCGTCTGTGAAATTCCGTGCTCTGGGAATATTAAGCAATGAGTCCTGTATAAAGTTCTCATGTTTTGAACTGCTGCCGATCTACCAACAAGTTCAGGGAACTTCAAATGCCCCGTGAAGGATTGCAGGCGGGGCAATAGGCAGTTGCATGTGCTGGAAGTCGGAAAGTTAAGCTCATGAGTAATTGTCACACCCACGTAAGTTTTGGGGTACAGGACTTTGTAATGGCTGGGCTTCTTGTTTGCTTTGGATGTATAGGCTTGGAATATAGGCTTCCATCTGAATGGATTTTGGACCTTTTTTTCCCTCGAGTTTGTCTCATGTTCCATAAGTATCTCAACCCATGCTTCTTCAGTGTTTGCAGGTCTCGAGATGATGTTTTTCTACGCAAACACGTAACTTCCTGAATAGCACCAAAAATTAGTGTCTTTTTGCAAACCATTTTTTAAATCTCATATTATTAAAGGCCCATTGAGCCTGAAAATTAAGTAATGTAACTTTCCGCAAACATGCGTATTTTTCAGTGTAATTGGAAGATGTTTTGGATTACTGTCTTTAGGCCTATACAGCCAAGAAGCCAATTATAGGCATGGTTAGGAAGCGATCGTGAGCATTAGTCAGATTATAACAAGATTCCAATAATGTAAAATTGCTGCACAACAAATTAGTTTGTATAGATTTTTGACAGTTGTTGCCTTTAATAACCTAAACTATTAAGCAATACACAGCTGCAATGCTTCCAAAATTGGAGAAAAATAGACTCTTATTTCCTTGTCAAAATCTTTCCTACAGGGCAGGACCGCAGGCGTTGGTAAGCCCGGTCTGAGCTTCTCAGTTGACTTTGTGAGTCCGTCTGTCCCGAGATGATTTTTGTCTCCATAAGTAGACGATACACAGATTACAGGAGCTACTTTAAAGACTTTGTCAGGCACCTCCTTTTTTCTGTCAGTCCTGACAGATGCGTTCACAATCTTTTGGTCTGCCATTTAGCAAACTACAGTTTGGGTTTTTTTAATGTAATTTATGAATAAATGGCGACTAGATTAATGCTGCCTGTTTGTTTTCACCACAAACCTGAGCCAAGAATTTAACGTGAGTCCCCTGAGAGAGTGCAAGAGCTATCTGTGTTGTAACTCCGTATACCTATTGAATTGCAACTCTGAAATCCGAGAACTTGTCTTTCCCTCTAGTGAAGTGTTACTCCAGTGCTATAAAATAAAGTAAAATCTACCTAAATTCTAGAAATCAGGCTATTCAGTCAGTAGCTTTATTATGTTTTCAATTCTGCAGGTTTGAGAACAGCCGTGGCTGCCAAATGGTGTTTGTATCTACGTTGGCCAGTTCTCTATTTTATTGATACGGACTTTAATGAGAAATGATACAACCTGGTTTTGGTCCAGTTTAGGACCAAGTCCCACTATTTTTACATGCATACCCCAGCAAATTAAAGCCCAGTTTGAAGTGTGTGCACCATCCCAATGAAGCGCCACTTGATATTTATTGGAAGGGAATGTCACGGTCACTGCCCGGCGGTTCGGCTCTTGCCTTCTCACAGCGAGGACAGACCTTCCTGAGCGTCCTCGGCGGCTGTCGCTCGCGGAGCTTCGGCTCTCGCGCTTCTCCCCTGGGAGAACGGGGTGGCCCTGGCTGAATGGGGGCAAACGGAGAGAGGAGGGCTGCTCGTCGTCTGTGTTTGTGGCGCGGGTGAAGCGCTGGCCGTGAGCTCAGAGGCGGGCAGCCTTCCGCTCTGGGAGCGGTGACTCTGAGGATGGTTGATGCCATAAAATAAACTGCTAGAGATTGCAGAATGGCAAGGAAAAAAAAAAAATTTCTCAATTTTATAATGATAAAATTGAGGTTTTTCAGGAATGAGAAGGTCGACCAGCTTTACAGCGTGTTTCAGTGGCTTGCATTTTGAATGCTGCTTTTTCAAGGCAAGAGATGCAAGCTCCAGAGATCGCTTTAATGAGTGTGCGAAGGAGTGCCCGTAGCATTTGCAACACCAGGCATGAAACAATACAAGTGGAGGCAACCTTTAAAAAATGAAATGCTTCTGCCCTCCAGTTTGGTAAAATCATTCCTGTGTTTGATTTAAAAAAAAAAACAACAAAACTGAGAATATACATATAAAACTTCAAGGCTTTAAGCCAAGTAGTTTGAATTATGATAGGCCAACGAATTGGATATCTCTCAAATAGAGAATTTCAGTGTCTTGTTTCCAAAATAGTCTGACCAAGTAACTTTACAGAAACATATCAAGTAGCGTCCTGTGACAGGCGCTATGTAAGCAATCTCTTAGAAAACAGTAATATGCATCGGCTCCTTGGAGATATGCTGCAAAATATTAAAGGAAAAAACAAAGGGGGAAAATAAGGAAGGAAAAAAGCCTGTCTTCCATGCATGAAGAATAATGGGACAATAGGACACGCAAGTCATTTTGCTTCAGTTAATTCTTGCATTTTTTCTTAATGTTTGAAAGGCGTATCTCATCTGAAGAATGCACAGCACAATAAAGCTCAAACCCCTGTCTGCTCAGTATATGCACCAGTCAAAGCTCCTATAGATGTACATCCTGCTTCTTCCTTCGCGCGCCCTCAGCAGCTGGTCAAATATAAGGCTATTTGTGCACCATCAAGTACATTACTCTGAAAAGATCCTCTGCACTGGTAACGTATGACTTCTTAAATCGTTAGAAGGATGAATTATGGAAATGACAGTGGATAAGGAAGAGGAGATGCGCATTCGCTTGGGACATTGCCTCGAGGTAGTCAAAGCAGAACATCAATGCTGTACAGATAGAGATCTTAAACTTCAGAGTTTCATTTTCAGAACCTGGAATAACTGTTTTGCTAACAAGTAGTGTTTAATAGGACAGTTGCACTTGAAGATGCAGCACCGCTGAAGCTTTGCTTGTCTGCAGCGTTGTAGTCATCTAGAGCTTGCTGCAACACGTTAGTTGTCTGGGCTACAAGCTATGGGGATAAAAGTTTCCTGGGTTATGACCCAAAGACTCAGAAACTTCTGTAATGCTCCAACTTCCCTGCCTACGCTTTTCAGTATCTGAGTAGCCTTGCTCAGAGCCCCTTTCGACGGGATTAGGGCTGTGAGAGGTCTTGGAGCCTTACTCTTGAGTGCTTCAGTTTTCTCCTGAAATTACTGGGTCTGCTGTTATCAAGGAAATGCCACTTTCATCGTGTTTACTTTGCGATCATAAATACTATCGGTGAATGGCGATCTTAAACTTTGCATGTGCTAAACCGTTTATTGTCAGTTTAACTTGCAATGCTGTGTTTGGTTGTGCTGTGTGCAAGCTTCTGAACTGCAACAAAATATTGAGCAGTCAGTGCAATGCTCGAAAATTAAGCATTTGCTTACGGTTCGTAGAGCGATTCTGAGGCCAATGTGAATTTTTCAACCCGAGGCTTCTGTTTCCTCTAAGCTACCTCTCCTGTTCAGTTGTGCTTTTCTCTCAGGTGTGGCAAAAAGGGATCTGTGGTGCTGTTTGCAGAGTCAAAATGGAACAGCAAATCTTGGTTTTTTAATAGATGAAGCAACCCTTATTTTGTTAACGCATTACTTAGATTTCAGCCTCTCTGCTGGTGACATTTGTCGGTTGGATGGTCTTTGAAATAGAGGGATTAGAAGGAGTAAGTGGTAGCGAGCAGATCAAATATCTCAGTGGTAACATTTGGGTTTATGCAAATGGAGGGAGAAGCAGACCAGAAATTATGCTGCGCTCATAGGACAGGCTAAAAATAAGGCCTTATTCATGCATTGAGCTCTTGGAAGATCCAAATGCGTGCGTTGCTTTCAGTTCAAGAGAGAGACTTAAATTTTTATGTAATGTCAGTTTATACCGAATTCTTTTTCCGTCCACACGCATTTCGTCGCCTTAGTAGCAGCCTTTGCTATAGTCATGCTCATCATACAGAAAGAAAACACCATCAAATACTACTAACAGGTGGCCTAGTGGGGAAGAAAGACAGCAGTAAACAATATTTCCTAAACGTAGATCACTTCTCTCTCCCTGATGGGCCACATTCAGTTTATAAAATGCACATCGGTGCTTTTTATGAGCACATAATTTACTTTTTTGTCTTTTTTTCCCCTAACTATATGTGATTTAATATCAAAACAAGAAAAACCCTGGGCGGTCATTCAAAAAAAGAAATGTTACTTGTTTGTTGAAAAATCCATTTTTTATTTATTTTATTATTTTTTTAAAAAATTGCATTGACTTAAGAAGTCCCAATCTAATAGTAGTAAGGATTTCAGTTACAAGTCATGGAAGAGGAGAATCTCTACTGGAAATTGCTGCCCAAACGCTCGGGAGGGTTACAACCAAAGCTGTAATTTCAAGAGATTAAGTCAGTCTAGTTTGGATAGCTGTATTCCTTTAATTTAGAGAAAGGCAAGCCGCGCTTTTCCCTGTATTTCTTTCAGTTAGCAAAATGAAAAAAGCTTGTGGAAAAAAACACCCAGCCGTGAAATGGGTAAATAGGACTCGGTGCTGATGAAGGAGCACGCCCTAGTGGCAGGTAATCCAGCGTGGCCTCCTCGGGCGAGTTCGTCAGCTGCTGCAAGAGAGCGACATTTGCACGGAACCTTCTTAAATTTACCATTCCTGTTGCCGCCCTGTGCCAAAACCAGTGCAGTGTGCTTACGTGTGGCATCGTCACTTGGACCGGTGGTAGCGGGATAAAATTCCTGCTCTGTAGTTAATTTTGAAACGGGGCAGTGATGTCTGGTTTTGTATATGGTTTTTAAATGCATAGATATTTTAAGCCACAGAAAGGAAGATTTCCTGCTCACAATGTACAAATGCTTACAGAGTGTGAGCATTTTAGTGACAGATACAGTCGCTAAGCTTGCCGGTTAGCGCCCTGTAAAGCCTTGGGTTCTCAAAATCATCCACATTTTTGCAGTGTTTTTCTGTTCTTGTCCTTTCCCTGAGGCTGGTAAATCTCTTTAGCCCTTCCCCTCCTGCTCAACTCTTATTTTCCCTTTAACGAGACAGTAGGTTTGCAGTTTGATTCTTTTCAGATTCTCTGAAATACATGGAGATAGGCGTCTTGTAAGAAAGAAAAATAGAAGACTAAGCATGTAACTACGAAGCAATCCACAGCATGACCGCGGAATGAAAGCCTGAAGGGTGGGTATAGTAAGGGAAATTCTACCCTGTGATTATAGGTGAGCACCCTGTGATGTGCTTCATTTCATCACGCCGCTTGGTAGGAATGCAATTAAATGTGGAGTTCTTTTCCTACGTGCTACAAATTCCGTTCACATCACTAACTTAGATTAAAAGAAGAAAGTGAACATATTCTCTCCATATAATGTGTGAGTATTCACAGCACACGCAATAAATTGATTTATTTGAAACAGGATAAAAGTGTTTCCAGGACAAATATAATTTAGGGGATTCTCCGACGGTCGCATTATGTGATGCAGGTGCCTGCAGAAGTAGCTGGCTGTTCAGGTCCATCTGAAAAATTACTACGTTGCTTCGTCATTCTTCAAAGACCTATAAGTCGGGCCATGCATTTAATTCTTGCCGGGCGCCTCTCAGCCCTCTCCCATCCCGTGGCAAAATAGTTACCCGTAAACAGGTTTCCTTTTGTTGGAGGGAGGCTGATGCGATGATGAATTTCTAGTGGTTCTGTGTATGTTGTGTTTTTGTGTATCTGGAAGGGAATTCCTCTGGCAGGAGTATGCGGTGGTACGCTGCTCTCCTGCGGGGCCCCCTCGCTCCTCCTCCTCTTTAGCATAATTTTGGGGGTAATATCAGTTATTGCCTTGAAACAGCGTTCACTCTAAAGGAATGAAAACTACTTAATGCGAGCGTAATATGCACAAAGATCAAAGCGTTGAAGCTTATTGCTCCCGCGTGTTTGTTCAGCCAGCAGGATCAGCATCCCCTTTTAATGACCTTTTGCACTATCGTTCGTCTTGGAGTTAAAAATTTTATCAGTGTGTTAAACTTTGCTTTTGATTTTTCCCCCCCCCAATTAAATTTTAGCAATACAGCTGATATCTACAGTTAGGTTCGCAGAAATGACCAAGGCAGTACATAGTAGCCTATCAGGGAATTAAAATTACATTAATACAGCGTCAGGGCCTCTTCACTTATCGTGCGAGCTGCTCTCAGTAGGTGGTGTTAGAGAAGGATGAGGCTGCTGTTCAAGTCCAGGGTAGGGGCACACGCATGTTTCTCTTAGAAATGTAGGAGCAAATAAACTGACTTTTATTATGAGGAAGCTGATGATCTCCAAGCGGTGCTTTGTAGCATTTGCTTCTCACACCTCTAGGTCGTTGTATTTATACCTTCTCATTCTGAAAAGGAGAACAGTTAATATGTAAATATTAATTAAATATTAATTAAACAAATGCTGCGGTTTCCCTGTCGGTGGAGGAGTGTGGTGCCATCCAGTGCCCGTGGCGTTCTCCCTTGTCTTGCCCAGGGCTCTTCCCATGGTTTTGGAGACTACGGGGCTCTGCAGGGAGGAGAAGTTCATTTGAGTCTCCTGGGAATTTAAGCATGGAAAATGATCGCTGACCAGAATATCCTGTACTTCCTCAATCAAAACAAGGAAAAAAAAATTTTTTTGAGTCTTATCCATCTTAGACTGAATAGCAGAGGGTTTCTTAGAGGTCAATGATTATTTTAAAGATGATGGAAAGTCTCCAATGCTGTGTGCTGTTTAAGGCACGTGTTACCTGCCTTGGTTTTAGTCCTCATTTTAAGGAGGTGTTTGGGAAGCGTCGCTGGTATTTGTAATGTATTTTGTGAGCCTTTGTGGCTGGGGTTTAGTGTTTAGAAAATAGTTTGCTGTCTTCCCAATCCTCGTCCATTTGGGGCAGGGTTCTCTCCCTTACTGTTAAGTAGGTCCGTCTTCAAACAGCATATTCTTGAAATGTGGGTTCTTTTCTTGTGGTGCCCAGACAGCGTTCTGGCGCTCCTACCTTCAAACCTTTCTCCTTAATCCCTTAGTTTACTGAAGATCACTCTCTAATGACTTAATCTGTAATGAATATTGGTGGTAGGAATCGCTATGTTGTACAAATACATGACCAGTAGTTGTTTTGATCACAGGTACATAAATGTACTTAACTCCTAGGGAGTGTTTGAGTTTTGAAGTAGTTTGTGGAAATTAACTCCATGAGGGTATTTTAAGGATTCTTTCATACAACATGTTCTTTTTAATTTGTTGGTGTTAAATCCAGATCCAAAATGGTCAACTCTGAAGACACGGGGTGGTTTGATCGTGGCCTCGTGTTTCTTAGTTTTTTGTCTTGCTGTGGAATCATTGAGCGTGTACTGTAGCTCGCACGAGCTACCGCATCAATACCTGGCCATTTGTAAACTTCAGTCTGGATTCTCCTAAAGTTGCCCTTTGTCAATATGGGCAGCCAAAAAGAACAGAAATTCCTTTAAAGCTCACGCTCTGTTCTCTGGTAGGGTTTTGTTTTCAACTACAAGAGTGAGAAGAGGGTAGAGTTGAAACTGTGGCTGTGATTTTTAAAAATAAATTCCGTGTAAGTAATGAAAAGATGGTCTTTAATTTTTGTTCGTTTATTTTCTTATCTAAGCATATATTGTAATCAGTAGGAAGCTGAATGTTGTGTTAATGCTTTCGGTAAAAAGACTGGTAGAAAAATAGCTTTTATCCTTTTTTCATCCTTTAAAATAAGTATTGATAGAAACTGTCGTACTATGGTTTGTGTTACAGGTGGTGTAATACCAAGGGCTGTACTGCTGCCACATCACAATTTTGTGGGGTTTCAGAGAGTAGTTCTGGTAAGGACACTCAATGATTTATCTATTTATTTGTCATAAAAGCGGACTGATAGTTTGGTACAATTTAGCGTCAGTAGCTGTAGTCGTGTGCATCTACAGTGTTCGTTAGGTACCGGTTTCTGCAGTCCGCTGAATCTTTACATTTCGTGTTCCTTTTATTCAATGGTCTTTAACAGCTCCTTTTGGAGCTGTTATTGTCTCTTGTGTAAATTCATATTCATTTCGTTAGAGCTGTTATGATGTAACACATCAGTTCACAGCACGGAAATAATAAATAGACCTTTTGACAAAACACCTTGTAGAAACTGCATTGTCTGTTCGAAGCGTGGAGTCGCTATTGCCTTAATGTGTATTGGTTTTTTAAAAAAGGGTTGATTACAGTATGGTTTTTTTCAGCTACTAAAGTCTTGGCTTCCTCAAGGAAAATAAGAATATGTGCCTCAGAGGGCAGTATCCAGACCGTGTGCTGTGCTCTTCTTCAATTCAGTGTACAGACACGGTCTTGCAATTGTATGCTTTAAATGTCTGTAACTGCAACCCCTCTATCATTTTGTTTGATTTCGTGTACTTTCCTTAAACATATTTTCTTATCTCTCCTCCATGGCTAGAGTTACAAGGGAGACGAGATTCCCTTTATTAGAAAAAGTAAGGTACAATTCATTCTGAGCGAGCCTACCAACAGCCCCGCTTCAGCACTGTGCAAGGTCACAACTGGGTGTTTGTTGTTTCAGCAGTAGAAAACTGACAGCGCTTTAGTATCTGTAGGATTTTTAATATATGCTGTAATTTAACAAATGTCTTTGTGGGTGTAGCAAATGCCTTGTCTTTGTTTCCATATTTAATTTTTTTTATATCACAGTCCCTTAAAGTTTTTTGGCAAGCTCTATTTGTGTGCTATCTTAGGTCTATAGAGGGCACTCAAAGACAAAGGGAGTTTGTTTTAACTAACCTTATCTTGCAAGTGGACCCTCCCCAAGGTAGAGAAGGGTATTGCTGATGGTTCTTTATGGCCTTGCTCTCGCAGGGCACTATTGTACTGGCTCTGCTCCAACAAATCACTTAAGCAATGGAAGTCAGTGGGCCTGGAGTATGTTTAAATATTCTTCTGCCTTGATCTGTGTCTATGTATACTTTCATAAGCTCTGTTGTTGTTGTTGCTTTGTAAAAACAAGGTGGGCTACACAAAACTTCTAATGGGATTCTCTAGTCAACCTAAGAAACTAGTAGCAGGTCTTTCTGTGTTGGAGATATCGGGGGGTGCTTGCTTGAGAAGGCTCTGGAGGCTGATAAGGTAGGGAAGCAGAAGGATGCTATTTGAAGACACAAGTGAATTGGCGTAAAGACTGAAGCCGTTTTCCCTGCTGTCATTGCATTACGTTGGTCTATCTAAAATATTTGGGCACGGCGCTATTCGCACCGTATGGTTTCCAGCCCTATAGGTACATAATACCTTGAGCGTGCACAAATACAGTTTCTAAACCTTGGAGTGGAAGGAAATAATAGGCTTTCAGATTTGTATGAGAGAAATGGCATTGTGAAGTTTGGAGTAGCATTACTCAAGAATGCTAAATGGCAATTCTGCAGAGTAAAGACATCACAGCTTGTAAGAATATTGTAAGAAAAGAAAGATGAGGGGAGCTCTTTGGAGTCTGAGAAATACTGAAAATTTTTCAAAATGTTGTGAGCAATTTGTGCAGTACTTATTAAAGTATAATGTCATCTGGAGACGTCATGGACTTCTTCCTCTCTATCATCTCTTTATTTTCAAAGAATGCTTCTATTACTAGAAGTGGGTGAGCAGAATTTTTAATGCGTGGAACCCGTTATTCCAGTGTTTGAGGTAAACTAAAGATAACATGGCGGATTTCTGTTTTTTGAAAAGCTGTCCTATCTAATTTGTTTCAATCTGAACCAGGAGAAGTAGTTCCTGTGATTGCTTAATTCTGCAAAAGATAGAGCAGAGGTCACTTGCGGGGCGATCTGAAGACCATTTCAGTGCAGCTGCCTATGTAATAGTAGCCTGCGGTTATAAGACATGGTGTATTTCCATCTCTGCTGATGTTTGAACTTGACTAAGCAAAACTGTTTTCTCTACACGAAGCTGTGATCATGTTTCCAACTGCCCCAGCAGAGGAGGCTTTAATTCAAAATAGCACCATGTAATGGAGGGGGGATGCTTATTGGTCAGATGAGGTATCTTCAGGTTTTGAATAGTTTGGCTTAAAGAGGATTAATTAAGAAATTAGAACAGATGTCAGAAAGAAGCAGCCAGAAAGAGGAGGAAATGTCCTGGGTTTGAACTTTTAATCTTAATCGGATCCTTTGTGACTTTCAGCCCATTTGATAAGAGTTTTTTCAGTTGGCTGTCCTGCTTCTACTATACAAAGCCAACAGTTTTAAATTTTAAGGTTTATGTGTATGTCTGTATAGGCAAGCATTTGCATACAGCTTTGAAGGATGCTTCCCTCGCAAAACAAAAACTTTATGTGCAACAGGCTGCTTTGGTATAGCTTTTTTACATCCAGAAAAGCAAAAATAGTGTTCTTTTAAATCATCTTTTAATACTTTTTCGAAATTCATCACCTATCCCTCTACAGGTGTGTTCAAGTTTCTTTTACTAGCCAGGCCTTCTGTACAGCACCAAATTAGCAAGAAGAATGTTTGGTACCCTTCTGTAATCTTCTAAGATCAACAATCATTTGCTTCTACAGATGCAGGTGACTTTACAAATGTGTAGGAGGCGTCCGGGGCTGTGTTATGGCAGGCGTGTTCATCGGATCTCTGGGAATTTTTCCTTCGCAGTAGTATAAATATGCCTCTAGACTGAAACATCCAGGACTTGGCATTCATTCAAAGTCATCCTTAGTCTAGGATAATTTGAGTTAGGTAAAATATTTCATTTTCAACAGACAAGGAAAGAAGCTTGTTTTTATTTTCAGGGTGTTTTGTAAAAGAAAAGACTGTTCTTGATGATTCAGATATTGGAACGGCTCCCAGTAAAAAAACAACAAAAGGATGTATTGCAGGGTGTGGAAAACCTGGTCAAGGATGATGACTGTATTGCATGTCTTTTCTATGTATTGTAGGCATATCACCCCAGCATGTATGCTGTTCTTAATATTCTGCCAAAAGGCCCTTGATACAGCTCCATTTGAGAGAAAAAAACCAAGCAGATGCTAAAGGCAGGAAGGGGGACCAACCTAATGTCTAGACAACCTTTGGAGGCACGAGTGAGTTTTTTCATTAAATATATGTACTTGAAGGGAAAAATCAATGCTATTTCTTACCGAAATTTGGGTACAGCTAATATAGATGGAGACATTCTCTGCCAAAATACATAGCGCTGAGGCCTCACCAGTACAGTTTTGCTGATGACAACTTACGCAGTCAAACTTGGAGATGTGGTACAGAGTAGGATGTAGAGGTGTGGAGATTGAATGTCTGCATCGAAAGTGGTTATTGTAGCAGAAACTGAAAAATATATAAATTAAAGAAGGGAGATACTTGCAGGCTTGGAAAACTATCTGGCCCTTGTTGCAGAGTTACTGGCGGTGAGGTTTTTCTTGGAGCTACCTGTGTCCCGGCGAGGGTCTCATGTCTGGAGCTCCACTTCGTGAGTAGTTGAGTGTCCCACAGTGGAAGCGGGGCCATGGGCTTTGCAAATCACTTCATCGCCTCTCTCATTCTTCGGTTATTGCCTCGCCGCCTCCTAGACCACGTGTGGCAGAGGCTGCGAGAGGCCAGCGGTGGCCCAGGAATGCCTAATCTTTTATTTCAGTAAAAGTAAAGCAGTACTTTGCCCTCAGGACTGACGCCAGCAGCCTTTATAACCTGCCTCGGGACTGCCATTCCCAGAGCAGCCTCAGGCACGCGGGCCTGCCTGCCCGGCCGCCTCGGCTGGTGCAGCAGCTCCGAGACATCGGTTGGGTTGCTCTTGCTTTATTTCTCTATTACTTCTTAATAGATCGCATCTGTGTTGCAGACTGGGGTGTAGTGCAGTGAAAGAAGAAATGAGAATTCTACATTGCTCTCACATTTTTGTTATTTTAGGTTGTGAATAGAAAATAGTCCAAGAACGTTCCTCACGCTGTGGCACAGCCTAAGACAAATGAATCGTTGCGTGCTGTCTGCGGCTGTGGTCGGTCGTGTTCGTGAGCGGCCATGCCCGGTCCCTTCAGGAGGGCTAAGATCATGGGTGTTAAACTCTTACTGTAATACTTGATTTAAATCTAACAGATGAGAGCTTTGACTCCTTGAATACCAAAAATAATGTTTGTCAGACAGTGTTTGTTTCTTAAAATTATTTCATGGGTCTTGAGAGACGCATCAACTTGGCCTCAGGAATTACTCAGAAAAGGCGAGTATTTCACATCCTGTTCTTCATTAGAAGTCAATTCCAATAAGGCTTCTAAGTGATTTAGGAGCTTCTGGAGAATTTAGGTACCTAATTTCAAAGTCCACCTGAAGTTAAATCTTGAGGTGCTAACGTAAGCGTGGTTGGTTTCTGATCCACCTCAACGGTCCTTTTTCTAAACTAAATTTGTAAGCGTTAAATTAATTTTAATTAGAACATCTCTCTTTTCTGAGGAATGCTCTGATTTAATAATTTCTTCCTGCTAATTAGTCTTTAATTTAAAATAAAAAAAACAACCTAGATGAAGGTGGTTTCATACTGCCCTTTTGCACTTGATCTTGTTTGCATTGGTAACCGATTTCTGTCATTTAAGCTCAGACGCTGCAATTTGATTATTCTTGATCAAAAATGTGCTACAGTTTTAAGACAGCTTTTAAAGACTCAGAGCTGCGGTTTGCACTTTTTAATACCGCTGTTGTGTTTGGTTTTATCTGGGGATAAAAGAAACTTGTGCTGTAGGTGGTATTGGTGGAGGAAAAGATGTCTTGTTTTGCAGGTTAGCAACCTAAGAAGGCAAGGATAGTGGAGGAGTGTGGGAGCAGACAAGTCTAATTCCGATTCACAAGTTCTTTTTTTTACGTTGATAGACCAATTGCAGAAGCATGTTATCTATTATTTTTGGTTTTGCAAAAGGTGGGGTTCTTAACATTTTTTTTTAAGGTGTTGAACTCCTAATGGTTATTTCCCTGCAGATTCCCACGGCTTTATTTCAGGCTGCTTCAGTAAACAGGGCTGGATGTGAAAACGCTTGGGTAAAGGAAAGGGTTGAGTTTTTAATCTGAGGGTAAACTTTCTTAAAACTCTTCTGCATAATGCTGCAGTCAGTCATGAGCTACACGTCTTTAAATCTTTTAGGTGAACATCTACGGGCTAGAAAGAACTAGTCAGTTTACCTTGAGTTTATTCCAGGCTTTAGAATATGTTTCACGGCTGTAGAGAACTTTGAACACTAAATAAAGAAATGGTAGCACATATTATGGCCTCAAGACATGTCAGGGGAGGTTTAGATTGGATATCAGGGAAAATTTCTTCACTGGCAGGGTGGTCAGGCCCTGGCACAGGCTGCCCAGAGAGGTGGGGGAGTCACCATCCCTGGCGGGGTTCAAACACCGTGTAGACACGGCACTTGGGGACATGGTTTAGGAGACCTGGGGGTGTTGGGTTGGTGGTTGGGCTTGATGATCCTAGAGGTCTTTTCCAACCTTAATGATTCTGTGATTTTCAACACCAGATTCCGCTGTCCAACTGCAGTCAGATTCTCAACATGTTTAATATCTGGGTTAATAGAGAAAAACGTGTCTAAAGCATTATGTATTTCTACTATTAACATTCATAAGTACCAATCTACCTATTTGCCATCAGTCCACAAATCACAAGTAATATCGGGCTTGTCCCAGGTAGTCAGAGGTAGTCAGGGGTTTTTACTGGGAAAAAAAAAAACAAAACACAAACCAAAAGAACAAAAAACCACACACAAAAAAACCCCCAAAACCAAAAAAACCCCCACCACCAAACCCAAACTCAGTAACAAAGCCCCACATTCTTAATATAATTAATTCACTATTTTCCTTATCTGAAGGGCACTGTTTGCTTTTTCTTCATCCCAATTTAATAAATAGATAAATCTGGCCTCCCCTTCAGTAAGTAGCAGGTTCTGATGTAGTTGCTCTTGATTAATGGCCAATAAAGCTGGAGACGATAGCTTTCCTTGTTAACAGTTTATATTTTCCTGGCTTGAAATGATAATAAATTGTAACTGAAGGATCTTCTCTGTGTCCTGTGAGGTTGGTAGGGTGGTTTTTATTCTTTTTTTTTACCCCATTATGGTCTTTTCTCACAGGGGTTTTAGATTTCGCCCTTCATTTTCCGGAAACGGTGGACTCGGAGCTGTTAGCATTCAAGAAAACATCTGCCTCAGGAAAAAATTGGCAGCTTTCACACACTCACAAAGGAATTTCAGAAAAATTATTTGTTATTCCCAAACTCGGTGCTGCCAGAGTACATAATTCCAAAACTTTTTTCTCATGGGAAAGGCATATAAGACATGGGGAAATAAGCTGGGTTTATTTGCGTTTGGAATAGATCAAACTCTCTTCACCTGCTCTGTGAACAGAACACCTCATTACTGTCTCTCTCTTTTCTTCCATAATCAAGTTGCGTCTTTATATCCCCGGCACTGCGGGAGTTACATGCTATGCCTGATAATCCAAGATCTTTTCTAAAATAACGTAGGAGTTGGGGAAGACGCTTGCACAGAGAGAGACCACCTCTTCTCCCGGGTCTTCCACTGCAGGAAGTGCTTCTCTTGCTCCATTTTTGTGGCTAATATTATTTATAGGGTGGTTCCCTCAACTGCTATGCTGAAAATAAAACCTGGCTTGATATTAGCTTTGTAGGTGCTAAAAAAGCTGAGGTGAGAGTGTTCAGGCTCATACACCAAGGGCAGGGCAAATGAGTGCAGACCCTTTGTTGGGAAAGGTCATGTTCATGTAGGCATCCGTGCCCAGACCGATGGAAGCGTGTTTGTTTTTAGTTTGTCTCTCATTGTTCACTGGGAAAGACAAACCAGGCCCCAAAGACCTGCAGAAATTCAGGATAATCACCTGAGCAATGGTAGCAATCTTAAAGCATAAAACCCTAGCGTTTCACCAAAAAGATCCAATCCGAAGCGACGAGGCAGCGGTGACCTCTAATGCATGTTTCAAAGCTTAGGCTCTAGCAAAGTGCGTTGCTGTACAGCCAAACGCTCTCAGATCTCCTAGGCAAGGGCTGCTTGGGTCCCGACAGGCTCAGCCTCGCAAGTTCCAGGGCACACCACAGAGGAAGGTTTGGGGTCTTTTTGGTTTACTTTGGGTTATGGAAAAATTACAGATAGGCGGAATGGGATGGACTTCAGCAAGGGCTGCCCAACCTTACGCCACCGTGAGCTGTAGATGCGAGCGTGGTGCAGAGGGGTGCCGTGAGAAGATGGTGGTTGGCTCTGGCAGGCGTGCCGTCGTCCCGGCTCCTGCACCCATTCAGGTGCTGCTGCCTCCAGTCTCTGCTGTGCTTTGTTACTCTGCGTAGGTATAACTTCAAATCGCCTCAATTTGTTGTTGTTATGGCACCGTTAATAAAACTTCCTAATGAAGAATGAGAGAACCCACTGCGGTAAATACACTGAAGTGAGTCGAACAAAGTCCTTTCTCCTGCCGGCACTTCAGGACGTGACTCAGGGCACAAGGCTAAACAAACAAGGACAAAAAAAAATGAATAGGGCTTAGCTGGAATAGAAATCACTGTTGTTGAAGATTAATTGCATTTCTTTCAACCACCAGAGTTTATTTGTGCAAAATGTTAGCAACTCGTGTTGTGATGGAAAAGTAGTGAAAGAAGAATCTAGAAGAAGAAGTGACTGAAGGAAGTACAGATAAAGTCAGCGCTCTTGGAAGCGGTTGGAGAGATGAATCCAGGAGTGCAGAGTACGGGTAGGCAGTGCCTGCTGGAGAGGTGAAAACCAGGGCAAATGTGTGACCACAGGCTCAGGATCGTATGTCAGATCAAGAGGTGAAAGCCCAGAAGATGGATTGCCAGCCTGGGGAAGATAGCGAGTACAGCAGATAGAGACCGTAAAAGGATGACGGGAAAGGGAAGAGGAATCCATACAGCTGCATGAAAAATTCCCCGAGCAAGGGATGTTATTGTAGGAATGCAGAGAGATCTTTCCACAGATGCGTGTAAGAACTACATATGCTGTTTTATTACCATCAGGTAGTAATATAAATATTTTAATCATAACAGCTAGAATCTGTGCCAGTCTACAGGGTCACTAATCACTGTTCCACAATGAGATTTCCAAAACAGAAAAAAAAAACCCAAACAAAAAAACCAACCAACCAAAAAAAAAAAACACCCCACAGGCAGTTGAAAACAGACTAATTACAAAAGTCTGCCCAACCTTCAGTAGTTTTTCATTGACAAATAAGTAGCATTAGTCCAAGCTTAGAATGAACCTTTTCTTTTTTTGTAAGCCATCAGTATGCAGGTCAGCAGCAGCAGCCTAGTGAAAAACTGTGTCACCGTTAGTGCACCAATATCCATCAGCTCAAGCGATGGATGTAGATGTAATCGCTGTCTCTAATAGGAATAAAGTCAGGGTAATGGAACATTGTCACGGGATCAATGTCTCCTGTTTTGAAAATAAACCCCCTCAGCTTTGCCTTTGCATTTATGTGCCAGCAGGCGACCGCATCATTCAATTCAATTGACACAGTCCCTTAGAGCCCTGAATGATCTATTGTGGGAACATCGGGAACAACGTATTGGAAAAAAATGGAATGTTCTTGATCAGGCTTACAGGCCGCGTTATTCGGTGGGTTTTCCAGCGGTGAAAATGAGAATAAATCAGCTGAGAGCAGAAACTTAGCACAGTATGGTGATCTTTAACTCCGTTTAACTGTTTAATTCCTACACGTTCTGGATCAAAAAGCTTGAACCGTAGTACTTGTGCTTATTTTCAATGGTGCGTGGTCACAAATCAAAGACTTCTTTTGGGTGTTGCCCCTCCCCTACCTTAGGCGCAGCAGAAGCTCTTGATAGGGCTCATTTGGACTGACTCAAGTGCTCTTCTTAATCAGATATTTTCTCTGAAATTTTTACACCGTTTGATTCAAGCGAGGATTAATGGGTGTGCTCCCACATTCATCCATAATTAATTTTTTGCTGAGGCTTTAATGCAGCACAGGAGATTAGCAGCCGTATCGTTGCATGCTTAAAGCTGGGTGCATGCCGAAGAGGTATATTGCATGGGATTTTAAACAACAGAGCAGATAACGCTTCTTCCAATTTTCATCTTTCTCGCGCTTGATTCCAGTAACCTACCGCTATTCCGTGTCTAGATCCAGAGAATATTAGCCAGCCATTATTTCTGTGCTTGGTAAAACCATTTAACTATTTTACAAAGCCTTCTTGAGACAGGGTCTATAGGTTTGATTGCAGAAGTCTTAATTTATTTAAATTAGGTATTCCTGAGGATTATAACTCTGTCTAAAGAGACATCCTTCTGTCGGCCTAAGAATGGAAGCTCTACACCTTGCTTGATGTTACGCTGTTCCCGTGATGGCCCCTCCAATAAGAAAATGTCCCCTTTTGGGGGACAGATGCCTCTCCCTGGAGTAATGACAAGCACTTGCCTGGCACTTCCCCCTCCATTTCAGAGTTATTTAGTGAACAGAGCCTAGAAAGTGGACTTTGCAGGTCATCTTGTGAAGTACTCCATACCGGCCATCCCTATACCACCGCTTCCCCAGGTAAACGTGCTGATTCTGGTCACCCACCAGAAGCCGTCTGTTTCTAAGCAGTTTTAGAAATGGCGCGTTTCCGGTTTTGCCGCTCTAGGCGTGTGCCCAGCTTGTGTGCGGGTGGGACAGTCTAACCTGGAAGGTCACCCCATCGAGCCATGGGTTTTTCCTTTCCGAAAAATGCCTTTGGTCTGGATGAGGTGTTTGATCAGGGAGAATTTCATAATGTTTGGTTGCGTTTCCTGGTGTGCTCTCAGAGTTATTTACTTATTGAAAGAGGGTGGTGGTTTAACTTTAACTACGACTTCGTGATCCTAGAGTTTGTTTCCAACCTTAGTGATTCCATGATTCTATGATTCTGGACAGCTTTCATTTAATCCTAGTTTGCCTGCATCAGTGGACTTGAGCCCTGTGATTAAAAGCTCTCTCCTTGGCTGCCTTCAGGGCAGCGGGATGGGATGTTTGGGCTTGGGGTCTTGTGGGGAGTCGGGGAGGGATGGCTTTCAAGAAGTAGTCAAAATTGAGGCAGGGCTTTCTGCTGGTGGTTTTACTGGCATACGGGGGGCATGTTCTGAGCTGCTAGGTTTGGCTTTTAACTTTGGAAGGAATAACATATTTGTTCCTGAAGAAAAACGTATTTGTTCCTGAAGAAAGATGTATCAGAACTACCTCCACTTCAACAGGGTTGTAAATTATCGTGCAGAAAAGTTGTGCCTGGAAAGAGATGTCTGTTTTCATCGTTCCCCAAACAGTTGAAAAGTCTTTAAAATACTAATATACAATAGCTTTTGCTGTTCTGATACAGGAAATAAGGAGAAAAATCTCCCCCAAATACAGCATTTCTACTTCTGTTGCACTCTAATAAGGAAAAAAATGAGGTTTAAGAACTTAAAGAGCATTGAATAAAGCGTCAGTACCAGAAAGATCCCTGTTTTTTTAGTCAGTCTAGGGATGTACAAAATACGGCTGTGAAGAATCATACCAGGATGCCCTATAGCTGTCCACAAAGATGTAAGTTTGACTCTGGAAGCATAGAAATTTGCAGCTTTGTAGCCATAGCCCTGGAAATATGATACTGGATATACTGTCGCTGGTCTCTCTGCTGTAACATCCGGAATCCCAGTCTCCTGGGTCACGCAGCATATGACTTTGGGGAGGAGATTCATAGTTCAGTAATTAAATACTGCTTCGCTGTAGGCAAAACCAACAAATGGTCTTCATCTGCAGCTTCTTTTGTAACAGTACTCGGGACTGTACTTGGCGTTTCTGGGGGCTGAGTACTCAGATAAGTAGACAGTAACTATTTTTAGCTAAGGTTTTGGGTGGGTTTGAGGTTTTTTGGGGGGTGGTTTGGGGTTGTTTTTGGTGTTTCCCCTTTCAGGGTTGTAATTCTTTTTCCTCAGAAAATTTCAAACTGACTTTGTCATCTTGTATGCTTCGTACTCTCAAATTGGCACAGAAAGACAGAGGCTGTTGCCATAAATTAGGTCACTAAAGCTGAAGTACAGAATACAAATATTTATTGCCTGAGCTAAGGAAAACAATTCAGATGAGGAAAGGAAAGATTATTTTTTTAGTACTTGGAAATGAAGCTGTATTCTTGAGATTAAAAGCAAAGCAGTAGAGTTAAAGGATGAACATGAGAAGCATCTTATGAGAGCTACAAAGATGCTCAGGGGATGGGAGCATCTCCCTGGTGAGGAAAGGCTGAGCGACCTGGGCTTGTTCAGCCTGGAGAAGGGAAGGCTGAGGGGGGATCTCATCAGTGCTTATAAATATCTGAAGGGCGGGTGTCAGGAGGATGGGGCCGGGCTCTTTTCAGTGGTGCCCAACGCCAGGCCAAGGGGCCACGGGCACAAGTTGGAACACGGGAAGCTCCACCTGAACATGAGGACAAACCCCTTCCCTGTGCGGGTGCCAGAGCAGGGGCACAGGCTGCCCAGAGAGGCTGTGGGGTCCCTTCCCTGGAGACATTCACCCCCCGCCTGGACGCGGCCCTGTGCCCCTGCTCTGGGTGTGCCTGCTCCAGCAGGGGGTGGGACGGGATGAGCTCCAGAGGGCCCTGCCAGCCCCCGCCAGCCTGGGATTCTGTGATCTCTTGTTTTAAATTGCTAGAAGGAAAACTGGCAAAGCTTGGTCATATGGGAAATCAGTAGGAAGGTTCATTAGGTAGAAATACAGATGATTTTTTATGCAAGTTCAATAATCTATGTCAAATATGAATCTTAAAATAAAAAAGGGCATAATTAAATAATAGCAATTTAGAGACACAGGTGAAAATGAGATAACTTTCATTTTGAACTTATTACAACAAAGCCTATGCATTTAATTAAAAAAAAAGTTTTCCTTTAAATTAGAAGGTTAGAAAGAATTCCTAATTACAGATTGTCAGATAGGAGAACTTCAATAGGGCTCATCTGTATTGTACCCAATAAGGTATTGGACCCCATCTCGTGAAGATGTGAAAGAGCAAATAGGAGTTTTTAGAGCAATTAGTTGATTCAGTTATAGAAAACTTAATGGTTTTTTTCTTCTCTTTAAAATATGAGAAAACGTTCATTTTGACTGAAATTGATGTCCAATAAATTCTTGCGCAGAAGGGCGTACACATTTGACATACAGAAACCACTCATTTATTTTGTGAGTTTTCCTTTATAAACCCTTTCTGAAGAGCTATACATAACTCTTCTTCGGATGTAGTCTTACTGAGTCCAGCAGCCATTTGGGGTAGACCCACCGTGCCATGGGGAAGAGCCTTTGGAGGACGCTTTAGCAGAACAGCCGCCACCAGCGACAGCATTTTGTGGGGCCCCAGATTAAAACCCCAGCTCTGCAAGCTACTCACCCAGCGGATCTGGTGTCTGAAGTCCTGCTGAAACCTCACAGATCCAGGAGTTTGCCTGGTCTGAGTGGTTGGATTTTCACTTTCTTCAGCACCTCGCAGTTGATAAATCAAAGCAGATTTGGTGGCGTTGGTGCCTCACTGTCTTCATCCACCTGGGTGCAGCTGGAGAAGTGGTGGAGTTCAGTGTCCCGGCACTTTCCTGGGCCACGGGGTATCGTCTGTCCCCCGAGCCACCGCGACAGCGATCCCGTAGCTGTCGAGTTCAGCCGGTTCATGCAGGACTTCATTTTTAAGAGAGGTAATGCAGATGTAAAGCAGAAATGTAATAAAACTTTCCAAAGGACTTGTACGCACCTTCAGGTTTTTTGGGGTGGAATTACAAAACTATGCATTCCTAGGTTGGGTCATATAATTTGCTTTTTTGTTTTTTTTTTTAACCATCATGGTCATCAAAAAAAGGAAGATTCTTAAGCAGCAATTAATAAAAATTGATATCACTGTCTATATGGACACATGCTGGCAAAATGTTTGTCTGGATTTCTTGTGAAAGAGGGAGAAATAAAAGGACTAGTGACAATATTTCTGTTGTAGGAGTTTTATTGTTTCTGTAGCCAGACTTCTGTTTTCCGTGGATAAATGTAGCAGTCTGTTTGTATCTGATCATTAAGCATTTTTCAGAGCTACCCAGAGCATTAGCTGTTCCCTTTAATATACCATATTTGGTATCAAACTAATGATTGGTATGTTTGGGGGAATTATTATTCCCAGCAGCCAGCCAGGTTGTTCTCTTATCCTCCCCAATTAGGATGTGTCGGAGCCCATCTAAAACTGCGGAAATGCTACTTTCTTAGGCGGCTGTTTGATGATATAATCAATCCAACTGCAGTAAATGTACTATATGTTATAAAACTGTGATTAAGAGGTACAAAGTGCTAATCTGATATATAAGCTTTCGCTGCCAATTCAGGTTTGTTTCGGCTTTTTTGTTTAAAAAAAAAATATCCAAAACAAAACTAAACCACAACCAAAAAAGCCTGTTAGGCCAGGGGCCGTATCGGGCGGCATCTGTTCTCTCGCATTTGGCACGAGCCTGGAAGAAGAGTACAAAGCTAGCATAAACATGCAGAGGAGAATAATAATTTGTCAGAAATGCAGTCGGAGTCGTGCCGTTGGGCACCCGTTAGCCTGCAGGTCTGGTGTTCGTGACAGCAGAACTTGATCTCGTTATAACGGGTTTTATCTGTGAATTTTACCCAGCGTGTGAATGGTCCCCACGGGGGTGAGGAAGCCCGGGTGACACCCCGTGTGCCGCCGTGCCTGACTTACGGTAGGCACCGTACAGAAATACTGTCACGTTTTTGCCGCGTGGAAGCTAGGTCGGAGTCGGTGTGTGGGCTCCGGGACAAGAAACCTCATTTCCTTTGAAAAAAAAAAGTTTCCAAATGGCTTTTTGTGTGATATCTCGCATGGATTTGGAGTTACAATGAGAGGGTCAGTTTGTCTAAAGCACGGACGTGCGTCTCGACTGTTCTTGACCTGTGGCACATCTAGTTCTTGAGTAGATCTTGAGGCCAGCGTCTGTATAGACGGTTGACTTCTATTTTATAGCTGATATGTTTTACAGCTGATAAATTTTGGGAGTTCAGGGACTTTCTGTAGCGACATTAAAAATTACCCGGGATATCTTGATACTACGCTGATTCTAACAGAACGGCGGTGTTACAAACCACAGGCTCATCCTGCAGGCAGGGGATCCTACAGAGAACCAGCGCCTGCGGCTCGGTGGGTTCGGGTGATGGAGGGAGAACGGGGTGACGGGTCGCCGACGCGGCAAAACAGTTCTGTTGGCACTACGGCGGTGCCGAGCATCGCGGGGACGCGTGTGGGTTGAGAGCCGAGGCAGAGGCGTGCTGAAGTGGACTTAGTTTTGAGCAGTGACTATGGGTCCTGGTGTGGTCCCAGGGGCTGGAACTCCGTGAGCAATTTGGGTATGGGTGGTAAGCCCTCGTGCACGTCCTTTTTTTAACCTGTTGGTTTTGTTGTGGGTGTTGTTTTTTTTTTGTTGGGTTTTTTGTTTAGCTTTGTGTTTGAAATTTAATCCTAGTTTTACTGGTAAGGCATCTCCATCTTGTGCATTGCGATTGCTCCAAGGTGCAAAACAAAAGTAGGGTCAAGTGGGAGAGTTTTCCTTTAAAATCGCACTTTGGAGCTAAAACAGTAGTGTGGGTGCATCATACTTTGCCATATTTCCTGTAAATCCACAGAATGTTTTGAGGAAGACTTGGATTTTTTATAAGGGCCAGAAGAAAGGATCTTGTTACGCTGACAGAATAGATTTGGGACATACAGGTGCAAATATCTTTGAGATATTTTTAATGGGCCCTTTGCAAATTAGGCTAGAAATTGAAGACTGGTAGGAATTATGTGCCATTTCTACTTACTTTTGGCTTCTTTTTCTGTGTCGTTTTGGTTATTTATTTGCTGTATCTAAAATAAAGAGTAATATTAATATCTATTAAGCGCCCCAAATAAGTAGGCAATTGCACATGGGAATTGTGGATTTGGGGGAAATAAACCAGCATTAATGAAGTAGATTTGGGGGTGGGGGTGGGGGTGTACGTGCATGGGTTCATACATAAAGTTAATTTCTTTTTTTCTATCTAGTTTTGTTCTTTTCAGCCTCTCCTCCTCTATCCGTGTTTCCATTTCCATGACACCACTTCTAAGAAATCTTGTCCGTCACCTCCCAAACAAGCCCTGGGGCTGTGCTGGGGCACTGGGGAAGATGGGGTTCGTGTGGTTCGTAGGTTAGTGGGTGTATTTTCTTCCCCATCGCTGTTTTCCTTTGGCAGACATCCGTGGCGAGCTGTAACTTCAGCACGAGCGAGGGGGTGGCTGTGCATGTTGAGCACCGAGAGCAGCACGGCCGGTGGCGTTGGGGTCTGTGGGTGCCCTCTCCATCCCACCTCTGCTCCTCTTCACCATCATCCTCCTCGCTGCCGCTCTCTCGGGTCATTCCCGCTGGTTGCTTCCCAGCTGTGGGCGAGAAGGAGGGAGGCAGCACGGTTCCTAGGGCTGGAAACAGCCGCAGCTTCCCCGTGACGTGCGATGGGCTTCACGCAGCTCCGAGCTCCATCAGGTGTCTGCAAAGCCTGCTCCCGAGGCTGGAGGTGGCCAGGCTGCAGAGCCCTTTCCTGGGGGATGTTTGGCTTTGCCCCTACCCTTGAGGGTTGGCAGCATAAGCCCGGCAGCCAGAATTAAGCCTGCTATCAATTCAAAATTTGTCAAAGGGAAATAATCATTGTATCCCTCTCCTACCTGTACTTCTGCTGTGTTTTCTCTTTAATGTGATAGTTTGCTTTTGGGATGGGAAGGAAGGTGGTTCGGTGTTACTTGTTCTCACAACTCCTGGCTTGCCTTGGCTGTGCGACAGCGGGGTGATGTCCCCGGGGCGCTGGCTGGGCGACTGGGCCTGCGGTGGGGCGTAAATCCAGAGCTGAGTTTGCAGAAAGCTTAAACAAGCACCAAAAAAAAAAAAAAAAGGATAAAGCACCATCTCGGTAAGAAAAAGAAGTGGAACCTTTTGCACCCTTTTCAGTTTCATGTCCTCCTCAGGCAAGCTGCGTATTTATCGAACGCCTTTCTGTGGTTTTCCACTTGTTCGGGTACAAAAGCCAGTGTTGCACTGCCACCTCTTGATAGCCGGGCAGGGCGGCGTGTGGCCGCGCTCCTCGCCTCGCCGCAGCAGCTTGTGGAAAACACTTTGAACCAGCCTTGAAAAATGATACTCGTTTGACTTGGGCAGGGTGAATAACAGGCAAGCAAAGCGTTAGCTTTTTTTTCCTTTAGCTATCCAGCTACATGTGAATTTATCTCCACTGTTCTGCTTTGAGTGGGGAGCCCTCTTCGTATTGATAATGCAGGTCTTCTCGACGCAGCAAATGATTTCTGCATTTTGATCTATCTTTTTGGATGACGCAGCGAGATTTTTAAAAATCAGTAGCAGATCCATGAAACAAATACTACTGTTTGTGTGTGTAATGTAAAAAGGCTTCTTTGCAAGTCTTTTAAATTTAATTACCCTTTCTTCTGAAGCATGATATGGTTCCTCTTCCTACAGAACTTCTCTGTAACAAGCAGTCTTAAATAGAAGTGATTTGCACCAGGTGTGACAACAAAACATAGCTGAATAAAACTAGTGTTTGGTCCTGCACGTGGTAGAATTGGTTGCTAATGCACGAAATGGCTAAAAAATGACATGCATTTCACACACGGCTCAGTAAACGAGCCCTCAAACTATATTGTAATTTGGGTGGTGCATCTTGCACGTCAGGCATTGCTGGAGGCTGTGGATGGAGTGGGGTAGGGTTAGTGTCAGTGTACCCTTACGAGTTGTGTTGCACTAGCTGGGAGTTATTGTACTGGAGCAATTATTTTTTTCCTTTAGAAGTGAGAAGGATTTAAGTAGCTCTGTGTTTTTATTTATTTCCTCAAGGAACTAAAGCCGCCTTCCCCGCCTTTGGCAGTTTGCTCGAGCTGCTCTGTAAGCACAAGATCTGGGTTTCTGTGGACGCGTGCGGCACCGCGTACAGCCCCCCATTTCCCACGCAGGATAAGCCTGGCTCTCCCGCTCGGGTCCCGCTGGGTCGGAGCCCTCCCTGCGCTCTCGGACTGTGTCATTTTTCCTGTGCCCTCCCTCCTACCCGCGGCTCTCAGCTGGGTGGGCGGCCGCGGCGGGTCTGGGGCTGTCCGTGGGCTCATCGGCTCGCCAGGGCTCGAGCGTGGTTTGGGGGGAACACGCTCCTTTTGATGTCCGAGTTCGTTCTGTGGCCCCCGCTCTTCCCGAGGAGTTTAATTGAGTCTCTCCTCTACAGCGTTATGGGGCTCGTGGGGAGGTCACATCTTGGAGAGCTCTTTCCCCTGTCAAATTTGGTTACAGGTGACCAGTAAAACTCAAAAGGTGGATGATAAGAAAGAGAGTGTGGCTATTTTCTCCTCTTTTCCTTGGGAAATCTTGCTAGGAAGAGACACCTACAAAGATGTACGGCAGCCTTATGATGCCCATCATAACCTCGGGGTTGTTGCTCACTGCTGCTTTCCTACTTGGAGCAACAGTGGCGAATGGCCTGACCACACAGCCATGGAGCAAGAACTTTTTGTTTTGAACAATACAAGAAAACCCGTTTTCTAGTCTTTTTTTTTTTTTTTTTATGTCAGATCCAGGTCAAACTTTATGAAATAACAGTAGGGAAGTCGCTCGCCTTCTCAGCCCCAGTTCCGTAGAAGAAAATGATGGTGGTGAGCGGCTGGGTAAAAACCTTGAAGGTCTGCTGCTGAACAGGGCTGGGCAGATAATAGGAACAGAAGATGGACCTTATTTAATACGATGTTCTGGAAGCTGATGGTTTTTTTGTTTGCTAGATGCCACAGAAAGATGAGGATTTTCAAACGTTCAGAAGTCATGGGAACGTGCTCAGAAATAAGGCTTAAAGTTAGAAAAAATGCTGTGTTCTGTGTCTTCGTGTTTTAAAGACTCCTCTTGCTTCGTGTTTACAAAATTTGTCGTCAAAAGTATATATAGTCTCATACATTATTTGTCTTGCTAAATATTTACCATTAATAAAATCAAGGGAAAATTGTGTGTATATATCCATCAATATTTTTAAAGTTACTTAATGTTACTAAAATGCTCTGTTTAAAGTTTAATTTTAAATGTTACTAAAATGCTCTGTTTAAAGCTTGTCTCTAATTTCAAGAATTCCTTTGTCAAAGCATAAGTGTATGGCTGAGATGTTTTCTAATTTTTAGTGGCCCATATTGCACCTGTTTATTAGTGCAGGAATACCTGAAAACTGCAGTAGAAAGTCAAAGTGAGAGCTTGCCTGGATCCCAACGTGAAGCCAAGTTCTCGCTCCTTGTTAGCCAGGCGGAGAGAAATCCACATTTTGGAAAACGTGTTCCGTAGCAATAATGTTGAGTAGATGAAACTCGCTTGATTATTTTTTAAAAACCTGTGAATTGAGGCCTTTTTAGTACCAGTATTAAGCAGTATAGTTTCTCAAATCCACACCAATTTGCATCATTTGAGAATCTCGCCCTTCAATATTTAATTTACTGACCTTTATCTTGTGGTGAGAGAAATGACTTCTTAATGACTACAGTAGACTTATTTGCATTATAAAATAAAACCATGGTCTGCGCTCCCAGGGAGCTACTTACTGTATAAATGCAGCGTTTGTTGAGAAATGCATATCAGGTACTAAAAATATTTAATTGACCTACTCTTTTATTTTCAGGGTTGTGTCCTTTGTTGTGACCTCATGGTTTAACTGGGAATAAAGATGAGTATAAGCAGTGATGAGGTTAACTTCCTGGTATATAGATACTTGCAAGAGTCAGGTGAGTTTTTACAATTCTGCTTGTTAAACGACGCGTGATTTAGTTGGCATTCAGCTGCCACTGGCTTTAGCAAACGCGGACTCATTTAAGTATTTTGCCAGTAGGCATGTTGCTTCTGTCTGAACTTTTTCTTGGTGTTTCTTCTCAACGAGAGAATGAATTCCTGCCAAGTTACCTTCTGTAACTTAATCAGATTTAGTCCTTTGGAGTCTTCAGATGGCAGTCAACCAACTAAGGGCTCGCCTGATCGCTAGAAATGCATTTTCCTGGAGATCGCTTATTTACAGGGTGACGATGACACCTTGCGCCATTTCCTTTGGGGCTGCTTGAAAAAGACGAAAGGATGACCACCAAAACACTGGTTTTTCCTGTTCTGTCTTGGGAGCGACAGTGCCCCTGCGAGCTGGTCTTCGTGGGCGAGCTCCTTGCCTGAACGCGACTGTGGGAGGGCAGATGTTGCTCTGTTTCAGAGGAAGGAGAGGCAACCGTGACCATGACTCGTATCGTCTGAACCTAAATACAGATGAACAGAGTTGTGACGGGAATCACTCCTGGGTTCTCAAAAGCCTCCCTCCCAGCAGGACCTTTTCTCGGGGGATTTTGTCCTTTGGCGTCAGGCTAGCCAAAGCCTCCTGCTCCTTAGGAGGAAAAGCAAAAGACAGCTGAATAGTGTCAAACTTTTAAAACGGGCTTCTTGAAAATGCGTTTGATGCAACGTCTGTCTGCTGCTCGCGTCCCCTGCTCGTGGACTTCTCCAGCGGAGACCAAGAAGCACCAGAAGCAGTGGTGGGTGGCAGAGTTTTTCAGTCTCTGCTCGTCAGAAGAAAGCAGAAACTCATTGTTCTGCCTGAATTTACTGAAAACTGTTACACGTTCTCATTCCAGTTGCAGATTGCTTTTGTCACAGAAGCCAAACTGACAAAATTGCTTTATCTTCCTCTGAAAGTTTGCGGGCAGTTTCCTGGTTACCTGGCAGAAGAAAAGAAAAAAATAGTAGTTTAAGAAAAAATTCCACGACAGTAAAGTTAATTTACTGAAACAACTATTTTTCACTAGGTTAAATTCGCCTTTTCAGGGTGATCAGATAAGCAGCAGTGCTGCACCATAAGATGCTTGCCACTTCTTAATCAGTGTGTAATGCTGGGGTAGCTCCAAGTGCCAAAACAGACGCAGTTATGGCAGCACTGCACCACGAAGCGAATTCTGTTCTACCTGCAGATCCATTTCACTTCCGTGGGTAACGAATCAGCGAACAAAAGTAACAAGTCAGTCTTGGTGCCTTGGAGATATATACTTTATTAAATACTAGATACAAAACTGTATCTGTACGTAGTTTCAGAATATATAAATATATGTCAATACTACCGCATACTGCATATTTTATATTTTTATATTTACTCCTGCAGAAATGTTTTGCCGTAATTAACAACTGCTGTCTTACATATAAACTTAGTTTTTTGTCTTCTTGTACATTTAAACTAGAAACGTATCAGAGGGGAACAACAGAGGTGTGCTGATGAGGTTTGTTTAGTTCTCAAGCATGGTGTAACTTCGTATAACTTGCTTAGATTTGTAAACAGCAGATCCTGCGGCAGCACGGCAAGTAGCATTGTCTGTCTGTAAATCAATTCTGATGTTTTTGCCTTGTCTTTAGGGTTTTCCCATTCAGCATTTACCTTTGGTATAGAGAGCCATATCAGCCAGTCTAATATAAACGGTGCTCTGGTGCCACCAGCTGCTCTGATTTCCATCATCCAGAAAGGTCTGCAGTATGTAGAGGCCGAAGTCAGTATTAACGAGGTAAGGAGGCTTTGCCCGCTGGAGCGGTACGTCCTTGCTTGCAGTAAGTTTGAATGTTAGTATTTTTTCTTAACTTTCTTGTATCCTATTTATCTACTTTTACTTCAGATTCCTTACTGCTGGTGTTCACCATGACTCCAGTGGTGGAACCAGAGTGGAGTGACATAACTGGGTAGGGGTTCTGCCCAGTGCAGCCACACAACACCAGGCATGGTGTTCTGGCTCATTGCTTAAAGGTCCGTTGTCTGTAGAGTTTTTACCCTAATACAATGTTGTAGTAAATCCAGACAAGTGCAATAAGATAATTTATTGAGACGAGTAACCTCTGAAGTTTTCTTTTCGTAGACTTGCGCTAGGGCGGTGGGAGAGCACTCTGCAGCCCTCCTTTGGGTGGTGTGGCCTTCTGACGAAGTAACGAGAGCCCGAGGGCAAGCTTTCCAAATAGAGAGAGGTTTCGGTTTGGGGCAGGAAGGATGAAGGGATATGCCAGCTCGCTTTTTGCCGCCGCTGGCTAATTCATCTTGAGCAGGATCTATTAAATTTGATGTTTAAATGGTTATTCCAGCAGTACAGAAAGCTATGTATCTTCCTGCCTGACGCTGCAGATACTCGCCCTCAATTTCCATGCTCATTTATGCCTGGAAGGTTAGCAGCCTCCGTGTATGTCAGTTATATTACAGAAGGAGACGATTTTTTTTTCACTAACTCTGTTCTCTTTCCAGTCTCCCTTATGTCTTCTGTTTATGTGTAGTTTTCATAGTCCCAGTGAAGCAAATCTCTTTTCCCTTAGGAAGCCTCAGAAAAATAAAGCAAGCGATCGGAATAGAAGGAGGAGACCCTATATTTATCTCAAGGAATCCTTCTAGCTCCTAAAAATAGATCCTTACAAAGCCCTAGCATATGTATAAGGGTATTTTTAACTGGGTCTTGTCCATTTCAGGATAAAATTCTTCCTTGTTGTTTGAAAGCATGCCAGCACTGTTTAAAAAAAGGAAGAAACTAGTCAAGTCTCCAGATAATATGTTTATGGAAAGTATTAGTCTAATAAGATAGAATAACTTCACAAGCCAGTGACCCGGCTTGCAGTGTTTGCAGCTCTTCAAACAAACCATTAGATTTTGCTGCAGCCACTCATGTTTGAAATCATATTCATAGATAGCTGACAGTGTTTTTTGCTTTAGCAGATGATTTAGCAAACCCGAGGCGTAACAGCCTTGATTCCAGAAGCTCTGCCAGAGGCCTGCAGTGGCTTTTTTCGCATACTTATGGTGAACGCTTAACTTTAGGCTAAAATTCCAACCCTCACCACACCAGTGATGAGATATCGCTTCCAGCACCATTTGTAAACTTGTTTTATTATATTAAATCAAAACTTTTGCTTTAGTTTTCCTTGGAATTTTTGCCCATAATGTTAATTTGTACTTGGTGTTGTCTTTTTTTTTTCTGTTTGTTTGTTTGTTTTCTCCCTCTGCTGTAATTTAGGATGGTACCTTGTTTGATGGTAGGCCGATAGAGTCTCTCTCACTGATAGATGCAGTAATGCCTGATGTGGTACAGACAAGACAACAGGCCTACAGAGATAAACTTGCACAACAGCAGGCGGCAGCTGCTGCAGCTGCGGCCGCGACTAACCAACAGGGATCAGCGAAAAATGGAGAAAATACTGCAAATGGAGAAGAGAACGGAGCACATACTATAGCAAGTAAGTTGAGACAGAAATGACCTCAGCCTGCGTTGGCATCGCTTCCTTGTCCGTTACCGCAGCACGGGCCGGTGGTACGAGCTAGTAGGCGATGAGGTGCGTGCGCAGGGGTGCCAGTAACCCTTCGGCTTGCAGAGAATGCCTTCGTCATGGGTGACGCTTCAGCTGGTGGCGTCTCACCTTTGGCTGTCCCCGGTTTGATACTGGGAATTGCAGGAGGAGATGCAAACTTCTCAGTTCATTAGTTCACAATATTCCGCTGACCAGTCTCACTTCCAGTACTGCTCCTTTCCTGTCGGCTGAAGGTTTTTCGCAGGACCCTCTGAGAGCTCTTGGATAAAGAGGGTAAAATTAAATAAAAAATAAAAATTCAGAGACAGCTCTTTAAATATTGCACCTCCTCCACTTTGGCCCCTGTACGAGGAGGAATTAGGAGAGGAGTCTGCTAATCCGCAGCTGGTTAAACCTGAGCGTTGCCTGTGGCCGGCTCTGCTGACCCCCTGGGTCGGAGGGCTGTAACCCGCTCTCTGTAGCACAGGCTGCCGAGCCAGGGCGGGATCCTCGTGGCTGCGGAGACAGATCCGGCGTCGTTTGTCTCCTTTATCGGTCGCAGCTTTCACGATTTGCTACGTGGAATTCTTCAGTGCAGCTGCTTGCAGGTTTATTTGTTGGTTCCATACTGGCTGTGACTGGTGAAACACGCGAGTTTTATTTGTCATCACTGGTCAAAGGAGCGTAGTTACGGTCAGGCTTAGCATAGAAAAGTGCGGGGCAGGCATTAAAATGTGGTTTTGAAAATATTGTTCTGGAAGTCTGAATGACGTTTGAGAGGGGCGGTTACAGCTCTCGCTGTAAAAGCGCCTGAAAAGACATTTTTGAGAGAATATTCTTGTGAAGCCGTGTACAAGTTTAGCATTTTACGTCTGGATTTTACTAGGTTTTTTCGTTATTATGTAAGATAAACAAACTGGAAATATAATCTTTGGCTTAAATAAGCTTTCTACTGTGATGCTTTCATTTAAAAATCTCAAAAGCGTATTTATTTTATAACTGAACTGGATAGAGCGAGCGTAAACTTCCCATCTCAGCCACTGTTAAATGTGATGTGCCAGCAGCCCCTGCTGGCTGGTACGCCGAAGTGTGCTGGCCTTGATTCTGTTTAATTGAAGCAATGTTTTATACGGTGCTCTACCTTAAAAATATGCATGTTCTGGTATAGCTCTAAGTAATAGCCTTTTCTGCTTTCTCACACATACAGTGACGGAAACCCTTAGAGTTAAATTAAGCAATAGACGCAAACGGTTTGTTTAACCGCAGTGAATAAACGCGGAGCAGGTGAACTCTTCAGTATTTTTCATGTTCTGCATTTACACTCAGCGTGAATTTGTTTTTATTAAGAGAAAAATGGTCGATGGTAGCTGCCAAGAAAACTGTTTTGTCAGTAGAATTACCCCCCGTATGTGTTACGGACCAATATGGATTCAACGCCAGTTCCGCGCGGGAAGCTATGCACTGCCACAGTTCCATGGGAGCTGCCGGTGCAGTTTAAAAAGCTCTGTTATCGGTTTGCTGCATCACCAAATGTTATTATATTAATTAAAGCCATTTTCTAAATGAAGTGCCTGAGATGGAGACTTAAAGCTGACTGCAATTGGTGAAAAGAGACTTTTTTTTTTTGAAAACAAATGTGTCACGAGCGTGTTTTTAAAGCACGAGATAGACTAGCAACATGTTGTGCCACGCAGTGTCGTGCCTGGAAAACTGAGTCCTTCTAATATCAGCGTTTATTTTGGAACATAGCAAAAAAATTGACTTTTGGCCTCAATTTTGAAGTTCCAAAATTAAATCCGTTTGGATGCTTGAGGTTTAGAAGGGCTAAGAGCTTTCTGGCATTCGTGGAACTCCCCATCCGTTTATAATACTTCATAAACTGGAACTGGAAGGATAAAGGAATGGTACAACTTTGTGAAATTTTGATGCACGTAAATTTTGGGTTAATTGTGCTCATCCCAGAAGACCGTGAACCCTACAGCAGTTACAACGTATTATCCCAAAATATTAAAATCCACCTCTCTCTACTGTTGTTTCCCATGATGCAGATAATCACACCGATATGATGGAAGTGGATGGAGACGTTGAAATCCCTCCCAACAAGGCAGTGGTGCTGCGCGGCCATGAATCCGAAGTGTTCATCTGTGCCTGGAATCCCATTAGCGACCTTTTGGCCTCAGGGTACGTGCTTTAACCAGGCGGGTACGCAACACCGGCACTCACTGGCACGCTTCCGTGGGGTAACGGCTTCGGTAGCGCCTGCCCCGACGCCCTCTGGGGCAACCCCCCCACCGTTCGCTGTTTTAGAAGGAATACTTTTCGAAACGGGCCTAACTGGGAGAAGGAGTTAAATTCTCATTAACTGCTTTGTAGATCCGGAGATTCGACAGCACGGATATGGAACCTCAGTGAGAACAGCACGAGCGGCTCTACGCAGCTGGTACTTCGACACTGTATACGAGAAGGAGGGCAGGATGTACCCAGCAACAAAGACGTGACATCGCTGGATTGGAACGTAAGTGGAAATGGCAGGGCTCAAAACGCGCCGAGGGAATCGCACCTGTAATTTCGCAGAGTCAAATTTTAAGTGGCAGCAGCCGTGCGTCCTGCGCTGCGGCCCCTGGACCGTCCCTGTTTCTGAGCCGCGTTGTGATTTCTTGTATCGCCCTTCTGGGACTTCCTCTTTAATAAGGTGTAGTCAGTGGAATAAATATCATAAATCTTGCGCAGATGGATTCTACCTGAAATGTGCTTTGTGCTCTTTGGCTTTGAGTTATACAGTTAAACAAATAAAATAACCTTTTTGCTGGCAGAGCGAAGGTACGCTTCTAGCAACTGGGTCTTACGATGGCTTTGCGAGGATATGGACTAAAGACGGTAAGCGAACTTTTAACTTCCACCAGTGCATTTTCCTGTATTGTGGCTCGCAGCATAGTTTTTTATTTTTTTTTTAATGTATTCATATCAATATAAATTTTCAGGTAATCTTGCCAGCACCTTAGGGCAACATAAAGGTCCTATATTTGCGTTAAAATGGAACAAGAAAGGAAACTTCATTTTAAGTGCAGGAGTGGACAAGGTGAGATAATCTTTGGTAAAATTAAAATTCTTTCCTTCCCCGTTACAATCTAATTGTAAGCATAATAGCAAAGCAATAGGAAGTAAGTAAATTAAACTAAAGGCATGGGATGTAAATATGTACTTACAAAGAACTTGTTACGCTAGCTGTGTTTTCTTGTGTTTAACAGTACTTTATTGAGATACTTTAGTTTATTAGATTGCGGTGTCTCTGGATCTCTTCCCAGTGAGGTTAGCCTAAGGTGGGAAGGAAGGGCCCTGGACGCAGCAACATTAAACCTTCATAAAACCGAGTCGTCGAAAATTTAATGAAGTACTTTAATGAAAGGCCTCAGAAAAAAAGTCATGCTGGAGGCGCAGGGTCAGGCTGATTCGGGTATCAGTCGAGCCTGAGAATGATTAAAAAGGTTAGAGCTGGGACATAAGAAAAGTCAATATATCTCGCGGGGGAGAGGCCAGGGGTGGAATGCCAGGAAGCTCGTTGTTTACCTGTGTTTTATTTCACATCTCTAAACAAACTTAAAGACTCAAAATGTCTTTAAACTCAAAGCTGGTGTTAGTGTGAGGGGTTTTATGAGTGGTAGGAAGGGCACATAGGGATGAAGAACAGACTTAAGATGAACTCAGAGAATAGAATTGACTATTGAAAGAGTAAGAAGCACTTAGTCTTTCCTCTGTAACTGATGCAAATTGTAGAAGGAATCACAGAGTTCTCTTAGTGAGTCTGGCAAACTGCAAGGCAACAGGCCCCCAGCGCTCCAAACTGGCAGTGTCACTGTAAAGTAGGAGATTTTCTCCTTTATTTATTATTTTTTCCTTGCACGCATTTAACCTAGTTTGCTTTAGTGCCTGGCTTTATAAGCGCTTCTGCTGGCACAAAGGAAGGAAAAGTAAACGTCTCAAAGCATGGAAAGGATGGGTTTCTTCTTCTGGCAGCTGCGATGGCTTGTGCCAGTTTTTAAATCTTTGTGGAGGTGCAGCTTTAATTTGCGGAACAAATATTCCGGAGGAGGCAGAAGCCTCATTTCAGCCAATAAAACTCCTTGGACAAAGCAACTGAGGTTATGCTGTGAAAAACATTCTGCATTAGCAGAAAGATTGACCCAACCTTATGCTGCTGTTCCATAAATAATTTGCGTGGTCAGTTCATGCTTCCACCGAATTCAGTGTCAAAATCTTCATTGATTGTTGAGGTAGGTCAGGACTCTGGGCATGTAGTAGTGATTATAAACTACTGATTTGGTCAGGTAGGAGTTCTTTCACCAGCAGGCAGAGAAAAACTCAGGCCGAAAATACACCCTGAAATCAAATCTGGCAGATTCTTAAGTACGAGACTAATTGTATAAAGGTCTTTAGGGGCAGATGAGTATTTGAAATTACAATTTGAATATACAGGTATTTGAAATGAAAATAGGTGTGTGGAGTGAATTACAAGAATATAAGTAGGACTAAGGAGATAAACCTATTTAATTTTTGTTTATAAAAGGAAAAAGAAGCCCAGCACCCCTTTCTTCCCTCCAGACCCCAAAATGTGATTAAACACCTCTCTAATATTGCAACATACTAAGGTTTTCTACTGTTGTCTGTACTCCTACTGCTTTAGTACTGGCTAAAACACTAGAAATACACACGTGGGAGCAGGTTTGGGCGATGGGGAGTAGGCTAGGTGGTCCGATACATGCGAGTGGTGGTAGCTGTGGGGAAATGAGCGATTTGTACAAGTCTGTTGATCGTTTGTGTATTTGTTCAACACAGACCACAATTATTTGGGATGCCCACACTGGCGAAGCCAAGCAGCAGTTTCCTTTTCATTCTGGTGAGTCTTGGTTTTGATCATTCAGGATTGTCATCTGAAAAGACGAATAGAGTGTTACTTATTAAAGTGAATTCAAAAAATCTGAAGTTTGTGGTGCTTGTTGACACCATTTTCAGGTCTTCCAGGCAGCCTTTGGATGCTGACCCCCGTATTTGTAGTCTTTTGAATTTTGGGAATGTAAACGAAGGTAGAATTGTTCTGATTTCATAGCTTCGTAGCTCACAGTCTTAGTGCAGTTCTGTGAAAGTCGTAAGAGATAATCCAAATGTGACTGACTTTCTGTAGCACGGTGGCAGACAAATCAAGCGGGTGGGCCACGAAGGATTTGTGTTTATCAGCTAAGGACTGCATTTGTCATCTTCCTGCTACAGTAACCCCAGCTCCGCATCCCATTGTTCTGCGCTGCCCGCTGTGCTGTCCCCAATTTGTTTGGCCACAGACCAGCCGAAAGGCTGTGCACTGGCCAGCTGGGATGGGAGCGCAGCCTCTCAGGAGGTCAGACAAATCGCTTTGTGGGCTGCACGCTGTGCAAGCCTGCCAGAATCAGCTGGAAAATAGAATAGAGAGGATGACGAACATGTCATTGAAGGGCCTTTAAGAAACGTGTCTCGTCTCCACTTCTTATTCCGCTCGCGCTGCGTTTTCAGTGGCATGACAACAACCAAAAACATCAGTTCTTGATTTACTCCAAGCAGTTCTGCGTGCTCTCTGCCATAAATATCTTGGCTTCATCAAGTGGAATATGTCGCCCATGATTAAGCTTCAAGTTACCACACCTTATAATGCTGGAATTAAAGAAAGGAAATAAATCATTACCTTTCGCTGGCCGCCATCTATCAGCGCAAGCATGGACTGTTAGCGGAGATGAGCTCATGCATGACGATGTGTTCAGTTGTGGGAACCTGTTCCTCGTGCCAACTCCTGAGATTTCTTTATAGGTGGCTTAACTACAGCTTGTTGTCCGACTGCGCTGTCTTCTGTGTCGCTGTTTTGTTTCAGATGCATTCCCTGTTTTAATGACTTCTATTAAATTTTGTTTCATTCCTTTGTGCAAGGCTGGTTTTGGCTGCGTTTCTCACCGTTCGTGGTGTTTGATTGTCTTTAGAACTGCTGTAAAGTCAATGGTCGCTTCCTGCTGGCGTTCGTTCTAAGGTGGTGGATGCTAAATTTGCAAATCAAACTCCTGCAGAATACGTACCGTAGTTTTAAACATCTTTCTTTTTCTTTTAGCACCAGCATTAGATGTTGATTGGCAGAGTAACAACACATTTGCCTCTTGCAGTACAGACATGTGTATTCACGTCTGTAAACTAGGACAAGATCGGCCCGTCAAAACCTTCCAGGGTCACACAGTAAGTGCTGGAAAATTGGGGGTTGCCGTGCAATGTTTTTATTAATGGGAGACTGGGGGCCCAGTGTATTTGCCGGTATAGAGCACTTGTAGCGGTTGGTCTTCGGCAACCGGCGACAGATCCACGTACGCAGGCGGTTGTAGTTAAGGGCATGCGGTAACTGTAGCCTCTATCTTTATTAGAACAATTCTCACTCCCACGTGCAGCCCTTTTCACCAGTGCCGTAGCAAAAGTGAGCTTTAGTAGAAGAAACGTGGTAACTTCAAGGCTTTGCTAGGCGCAGCCTATGTTGTGTAAGGGCGCGCACGGGGGAAATGTGATGAACGGGTAGCAAAAAGTTGTTGTTATTGAAGGCGAAGCTGGGAATGAAAATGAAATGTTAAACCGCTGACAATTACGCAAATACTCATAACTGCTGTCCACCTTTATCTTTCATAAGCTGTCATTTGTAATGGAAGCGAAGACCCCAACTTATTCTCACTGTTCAATTTTAGAATGAAGTAAACGCAATCAAATGGGATCCAACTGGTAATCTTCTGGCATCCTGCTCTGACGACATGACTCTGAAGGTAAGGGGAGTTGTGGTGCTGGCTCTTGTCTGTGTGGGACTCTGGGATGCGCACCATTAGCCCGGGCAGTCCAGCAGCATCGCTGTACTTGCCGTGTCGTCTGGTAGTTCTTTTTTCATAGAACAAGATTAGGCAATCCTAGCAAATCCTTGTTAATCAGAGCCAAGCTTTCATCCAGAGAACTTGTTACAGGCTGCCACCCTGAGACTTGGAGCATGATTTATTAGGTGCTTTTAGCTGTTTACAGAATCAGGCCATTAATCGTTAAGCTGTCACACTTGATGGTTGCTTTTGGTTAAAAGGAAGAGTTGGAATGCATGTCGTGTAACACACGCAAGAACGGGTGACTAGCTCCTTTCCCGGCTTCCTTCTGTTTTCCCCTTCTTTTTAGGTAAAACCTTTGGCATATTTTTTCTTAAGAGACGGTGTGTACTCCTTGGTTTTTCCGGTTCATTCTACAGTTTTCAACTGCACCTACACTTTTCCTCCAAATAATTCATAGCAGCATGCTTTCTTGTAGAACCGGGGCAAACTTGGGAACGCAGAGGGCACTAACCTACGCGCGTGGCTCCGAGGCGCGCTAGGGAGCCTTACAAAACACCACCACCTTAGATGCACTAGCAGAAATGAGGTTGTTCGTGCCTGACGGGCCTGTGCTGTTTCCACGTTCCAGATGCTTTTCCATTACTCCCATACTGCTTTATATTTAGTAGGTGTTTAGCACTCTCTTTAGTAGAGTTTCAGGATATGGGTTTTATGTCGACAGCACTGGCCTACTCGTAGCCCTTGGGGACAGTATTTCCGTCCCGCTCACCGTTGTTTAATCAGAGACAGGGAATGGCCGAACGAGTAGCCAGATCCCCTCCTGCGCTGGCTCGTAGTCAGGCTCTTGCAGTGGGAATCACCTTATCTACATATAAACATGTAAGCGTTAAGCCTCTAGTCTGAAGGAGGATGCCTAGACATCTTTAGTCCACAGAGTCTCTAGCACCACTGAAGAGCAATTCATCCTTTCCTGAGTGTCTCAGTCAAGTGTGAAGGATAAACCCCTGAGAGCATCAGTCGTTCTCCATTGGCAATGGATGGAGTAAAAAATAGCCAGCTTAAGCTAGATATTTCATACTTAGGCAGCTGAAACTCAGGGGAGATGAATTCCAGTCTGGAGCTCAAGCTGTGGCTGCTGCCTCTCGGTGAGTAGAGAGGTGGCAACTGGGAGCACGTCACCGTTTGTGGGCTCAGGCAATTCAGGCAATTAACTTCTTGGTTGCTGTTTTCAGTTCAGCCCAGCCTGGAAAGAGTTTTATCATTTTGTTCAGGATTAACTGGAAGACCAGTTGCTCGTAGATAAGTGTACTCATCACTGATCACTTGTGGGTCACTCACTTCGCAGTGGCGGTAGGAACGAACGTCGGGTTTTGAAGGGTATGGAAGGTGCCTCGTGATTGATTTCTTTTTCCCTCTTGTGCTGCCAGCTTGATATCCTCTAGGGCAGCTAATACGGACTCTTCATCTATACTAGTTTTGGGAAGAGAACCTAGATTTTGATCCCATCAATTTAAAGTGGAAATACAATTTTAATTCTGTCTGCGCATTGAAAATCGATTTCCCCTTCGGTGAGGCACCCGTTCTGAAAAGCATCATTCATTTAAACATACACCCCAATTGCATCTTAAATACAGTTGAGCTTAAACATGCCCCCGTTAGCGTTTCCTAACAAGAGGTGAGCTGAAAGCACTACTAAACCACGTATCGTTAAATAAAGCATTCAGACGATTAACTGCTATATCAAGTTTCCCATTCAGGACGAGGTATAAAGCCTTCCAAACCCCTTTCTGTATGCAGTGCAAACAGAATAAAGTTATTTTGTTTGCCGAGGGTTATCGTGCAGGAGTTGGAGTGCTGAGGAGCTCCTCCTTTGTGTGGAGCACCGAACAAACACCTGGCAACGCAAACCCTAACGAGGCAGGAAAACGCCGTCATCTGTTTTGCAGTAGGCGTCTAGGGCTTTGTATGAAAACAGAAAATTTCTCTACTGTCCCTTTACTTCACTCAATCTGTGTAGCAGGAAGTTCATTTAAAAATAGGACTGTGATATTTTGTCAACTCAGACGTGAACGAACACATATTGCTCTTCTCATTTTAGCATCTGTTATCATCCCCGCACTTTTCAAGGGGCTTCTAGTTAGCACACGCAGATCGGTTTCTACAGACAGTACCTTTATTACTCATTAACCCCATCAGGGACTTAGAACTCAAAGAACGGAGGATACTGCAATAATACCTGTCATAATTACTCTAGAAACTCAGCAGTCACAGCAAATGCTTCGAGCGGCCTAAAAGGTAGCAGTGAGGCTGCAGATGGTGAGGAAGAAAGGTGTAAAATGTGTTTTTGTACAATGTTGTGCTAAATGCCTTTGCGTTTTCTTCCGTTTGTACCGTAGATCTGGAGTATGAAACAAGACAGTTGTGTCCACGATTTACAAGCACACAACAAAGAAATTTATACTATCAAATGGAGTCCTACAGGACCCGGAACAAATAATCCAAATGCCAATCTTATGTTAGCAAGGTACTGTTTAACCGTGTTTTTAAATGCCTGTTAAGCATTATTTTTATTCACTCTTTATATATATAGGTTCGCAGCATGTTTTGAAGCATGTAGGATACTTTAATTACATCTCAGTCTGACATATTTTTGTTCCTAATATAAACACAATACGATAATCTGTGCTTTTTCTTTTTTTTCCCCTTGACAGTGCATCCTTTGACTCTACCGTTAGGTTATGGGATGTAGACAGAGGAATTTGTATTCATACTCTGACAAAACATCAAGAACCTGTGTACAGTGTAGCTTTCAGTCCTGATGGCAGGTACCTGGCCAGCGGCTCCTTTGATAAGTGTGTACACATCTGGAATACACAGGTAGAGCTCTTCCGTCTGTTCGGAAGTTTGAGTTTCGGTCTTTTCCATCCAACCTTTGTTGCTCCTTCGTGTTTCGGCCACAAAGAGCTTTGCCCTTGCTAACACGCTGATTCGCTTTCTCTTGGTTCTAAGGTTGCGTCTGTTAATGGAAAAATGTTTAATTTCTCTCTTTCAGTGCTTGCCTGTGGTGAGGTAGTAATTGTCTTTACATTGTCTTTACTTAGACACAAAAAAAAAAAAAAACAAAACCCCAAAAAATAACCAAAGACCCACCACCAAAAACCACGACCACCAAAACGTATTCAACAAAGTGTCTCCAATAATATGTTGCATCCAAAAATTGTCTTTAACTCTCAACTCTAAACGCCTGATAAAACAGGTTTGCTGTGAAAAACGACTGACGTAGACATACAAACCTGATGGCTATTTCATTGAATTCCACTGAAAAACCAGGGAACGTAAAGTGAGGAAAGACAGTGACGACAAAATGTTTCCTCAGAAGTCTCTTAGAAAGGACGCTTTCACATGTTTTGTATTTCTGGCCAAAAAAGCGCTGACTGCGAATGAGACTCTAAAGACCTTCTTGTTAGGCAAGGCGTGATCTCTGGCAACGGGCGCTGGATACGAACGTTGGTAGGGCTCATCGTAGTAATCGGGAGCTGTCATGACCGTCGCCGGTTCTGCCTGCCAGGCGCGAGAGGTCAAGATGCGATAACTGTGTCTGTCCCGTCCCTTAACACAGCGCCGAGGCCGTCCACAAGTCTCATCCCGACCCTGTCCTCCGGGAGTTTCAGCTCCTAAAAGCAGTGGGGAGGTTTGACATGTACAAATGTTACTTGTTCGCTTGGATTTTCTTGTATTAATTATGTGTTTTGTCCCTTTTTAGACAGGTGCCCTAGTTCACAGTTATCGGGGAACAGGAGGGATTTTCGAGGTTTGCTGGAATGCAGCAGGAGACAAAGTTGGAGCAAGTGCTTCAGATGGTTCAGTAAGTGCGGCTGGACTTGCCTGGCGTTCTAACGGGCGGTCTTCTGGGAGTCTTTCGAGGAACGGCGGAGACGCCGTTTCCTTCTGCAGCTGGAGTTCAACGCAGCCGACTCACACACAGATTTTTGTATATAAGGGTGGCTGTAAGGTTGAAAGGAAAATATGTCTTTACTCCAGAAGTCTTTAGTCTTTATTTATTTATGCATTGCTGTTCTAAACCCTACAAAAATCTCAGAAGGCAGAGGTGCCTCTAATTTAAGTGTTCGGTCCCTGCTGGGGCTTCCCAGGGAAATGTGTTCATTGTGGACGGTCTTTTCATTATAGTCCCGAAACACGTTCATTTTTGCCTCTTTACCCTTTCCGAGTGGGAACGTTCAGTGTAGGTGATGTTACTGTGATACGTGATAGGAACGAAGTATCTTCCGCATTGCGTTCGAGAGAAAGTACGGATTTCTGAACGCTCACAATTAAAAAGTTCCTCAAAATGACAGGAGCCGTACGTAAATACCAGCCTGCTTCCATTGCTTGGGTGAAGCAGAGAACAGAATCATGTTTAACTAATCACGAATGCTCCCTCTGTGATCTCATAGTGCTGCACTGCAGCGTCACCTCCTAGGTCTTCTGACATTGTCCTGCAAAGTTCTGCGGTAAAATATTAACGTGCAGTTCTTCGTAACAAGTACAGTGGTTGTTTTTCGCTTGTCCCTCTTTTGCCGTGGTTTCAAAAGAAAGGAGAGAGCCTAAGGAAAAGCAAAATTAGAATAAAATAAGAGCGATAAAGGAATTGTAGTTTGAAGTGCTGCCGCTTAAAGTTACAGACGTCAGCAAAAAGCAGTCCTGGAAGGTTTCTGGCCCAGAGCCTCGGGTAGAGCCTTAACACCGTGCCAAAGCACCCTCCTGCCCCGCGGGCTCCGCGCCGGCGGGGGGTGGCTTTCTCAGAGCTCAGAACAGAAAGTAGGAAGTTCTGAGTTTTAAGTAGACTGAATTCTAGGGAGTTAATTTTGATTGGCCTTTCGTGCGATGTTAGTCTTGTAAGTATAGACAATATCATAAAAGGCACAAAAGCTCAAGGCATATCCTGAGTACACATGAATTATCCTCCCACCCTAGGTGACCCTTTTAGATGTATGCCGTGTAACCTTTCCAGCCCTCCAGTTAATTTAAGCCAAGAGGCTGATTGTCCTTGCGACAGATTGGTTTTCGTTTTGCTGTTGCTCTTTTGAAAACGTTGGGCTTACTTTGTTTTATATTGTTCGCTTGCGAAAGCCCTCCTCATCCCCTCGGGTTTAAATACACTTAATAACTAAGCGGATAGAGGCACATTTGAACGGTTTGATGACTAAAAGCACGGCTTTGATGTGATTATATTTTACGAGTAGATTTCTATACCTGACGGAACTGGAACGTGAACCAGTTGCTGGTGTTCTGACCGTAAGCCCTCGGGCAGCCGTTCCCGTAGCAGGTCTGGCTGGGCGCTCGTAGCCGAAGCGCTCCCCTGGTTTTGCTCGGCTGTTTCACACAGAATTGTGCAAATGCGGAATATGGTGCAACGGGCCGTTTCTGTACACGTATTTCTTTTTTCTTACAGGTTTGTGTATTAGACCTGCGGAAATAGCGCTACTAGTTGGAAGCCATGGACCGACTATGAATGTGTACATAGCCAAAATGACTGTCCCTGACCCATGTACTGCTATAGTCCCAATTGAACCATGGCCAGTCCACTACAGCCAAACGTAAAAGAAATATATACATATACTGTATATAAAAAAAGAGGAGAAAAAAAGAAAAAAAAAAAAAAAGTTACACCCTGAAGAGGATGACAGAGTTTTGTCACAGCTTGTGAATCCTGTTCACCAAGTGCTGGAATCTGCTGTGCCCCAAAATAACATTGAAAGGTTTTGGATATGAAAAACGGAAGAGAGCGCGAGAGCGAGAGAGAGAAATATACCGTATACAAGAGCAGACCCATATACATACCAAATTCAGAAGATACTAATGGCAGCCTTCCTTCCCCCTTCCCCCCTCAAATCCATTACGACGGTGGATCGTGGGGGGTTTGTTTCCCTTCTCAGTAGTCGAGCAGTTTGTGTGTACAGAGAAAATGGACTTACAGAAATCTGCAGCAGTAGTTTTTTCTTTGCTTTTAAACATTGGGTTTTCTGTTTTGTTTTGGTTAAGTTTATGGATGCATGAAGTAAGGGAGTGAATTAGTTTCTCGTTTATATATATATTTTTTTTTTTTTTTTCACCTTGGAAAAAAATGTTTCTTTGAAACATATTTTAATCCATTCTTTGAGGAGGTAGATTGAACCTGATGACGTTTGGTACATTTTGTGGCTCCCAGAGCACGATTTTGTGAACAGAGGGAGAGTGGAAAAGGGATTATGGAGAGAGAAGAAAAAAAACCAAAACAAAACAAAACAAAAAAAAACCCCTACAACAAAATCCTTCTTTGAGGCGTGATATTTCACGTCCTGCTCATCTACGAAGTATGACAGTAATGGGTATAATGCTATGTTTTATTTTCTGGTGACATGGCTAAAATGCAGTCGTTTCTTATTTGGGACATCATTCTGCCAAGCTTAAGAACAGAAGGGCACAAAAATACAGAAAAGAAAAATACAGGGATGCACACAAAAAGAAAAAAAAAAAAAAAAGGAAAAAAATGCATCTTCTGTTGCTTTAAGACCATAACTAAAATATGGTTAAATTGTGCACTATTGTGAAAGGAGCAAAGTATCGCTGGGGGATTGTTTTTAAGAGGTTAAGGTCTTTCTGGACAAGGGTTCGCGCCACAGCTTCTCTGAGAGTTGCCCATCGTTACTTGTAGGAGCTTAGATGTATAATTGTAACCAAACTCCAGTATTAGAAGTCTCTCATGTAATTTTTCTTTATTAAAATAAAATCTTTGGCATATATTTGATAACACTGCCATTAAGAGGCAAAATGTTTACTACCTTAGATTTAAAACAAAACAAAACAAAAAAAAAACCTTAAACAGAGGACTTGCTTCAAGTTTATTTTAATAGCAGTGATTCAGCTTATTTAAAAGATGAATACTTGCACTAATTCCCCTGCTGCTCCAGTCCTGCAGTTTATTGTATCTTGTGACTACATTTTTTTCCAAATATAGGGTAGATGTAAGCTGCTATTTTTTTAATAATCACTACTATATAGTGTCTTTTACTCTGTTTACAATATCAAGTATTTTTCTTACGATGACAGATGTATATGGCAAACCTTTTTCTGCTCATGTGATTAAAAGTATACTGATAGTGATTTTATTTGTAAATGATAGCATGAGGTTATGTTTACGCGTATGTGTAGTCGAAAAGGTTGCATCATGTCTTGCATAAGATTCCAAGAGTGTAAATTTATAAAAAAAGAGAGGTTGTCAAATTTATGTCACAGGCATTTTACTTAAGGAATGGTTTATATGACAGAGCTTTGCAAAGTTATCGGTTTTATAACACTATTTCAATCACAGATCATTTTGTGGCTTATGATTGCTAGTCTCTAACCTTTTATTTTTTCTTTTTCTATTTTTTTTTTTTTTTTTAGTTTTAAATTTTGTCCCCGTCCCCCCTCCCAAGTTAGGTATAAATTGATTTAATTGACATAACGCAGCTTCGATGTTTTAACCATTGTTCTTTAGGCATTGATTTCTGCTATTTCCATGGAATAAACACGACTTGAAGCAAGTCTGAGTTTGGCTAAGGTAGGGTAGCAATTTGCCAGTGGTAAAGAGAAGTCAACAACGCATTCCTTGTATTCGCCCCAGGACCGTGATGCTGTCATACGCAGCGTTTAAAACCAACGAAAAGTCAGATCCGTAAAGACAGTCACCCGTGGTGGTTCGGTGCCAGCTGTTTTTTAGGGTTTCGGAAGATATTACAAAAGTCGAGAGCAATTACCCTGTGAGTTACAGTATGTAGGAAACCTAATGTATTGAGTGTCTGGCACTTGAAATGTTGCTTTTATTGCTGGAGGTCCATGACTGTGGCTGACCTCTGTCATTTAATGGAGAAAAAAAAAAAAAAAAAACCCACAAAAATATAAAAAAAATTCTGTGCAATAATTTTAAACTGTGCTCCCAGGAATAGACACAAATGTTTTGAGTATCTTTAAGCTGCATTTTCTCGTTTAGCAATGCATATGTCAATTGCACTGAATTTAAATCTGAAAGTCAGAAGTGATTCTTGATAGTACTTTTGTATTTTAATATGGACAGTTTATTCATTTTCATAAAAGTTATTGGATGATTCTTTCAGCCGATCTAAACAATTGTGGTGGAATTCTGTGACATAGCCGCAAAATCACACAGCCATGTTTTAGGGTATTGCCATTTTCCTCTTTCTCAGTCATCAGCTGTTTTGGTTGTAATTCTAGTTGCTTAAGCATAGTATCACGTAGTCAGAAATAGGTAAAACAGAGCTTCGGTGCCGCCAGGTGCAGGGTTCTCGGGTGCTTAAGCCCGGCCTAGCAGGAACGTCAGGCGCGCAGGCTTGGGGCCCCCGGCCTGGCGTGGGCCGGCGGCGCCCGGCCGCGGTGGAAAGGCGCCGCTCCCCACTCGCAAAGGATCTGGCCAATAGATATTTTACTGTTGTCCTTTACTAGCATGCCACAGTGCTGCTCCTGCTCACCCCTCTTCCCGCCTCCTGTCTTATACCCTGACAATTGCATGCATGCAAGGTGTGCTAGGATCTGTGATTCTGTGAAGCGAAAACGAAAGAAAAAAGAGAACCGTGACATTAATGATGATCTTTTATAGCACAAAGACCTCGTTTTCAATAGTGAGGTAGGCTGTCCGAGCTGTTCCTTTGACCTGAGTATGCCAAACGTCAGCGGGACCCGGACCCCGCACGAACGCGTGCCCGCGCCTAGTCGTGCACGCCGAGCGGTTCTGCCGCGCCTGTTCTCCGAGCGTGAAGGCAAACGTGTGCCTGTGCCTACGTTGCAGCTCCTGGTTTTTTCCGGTCCAACGCGTTAACGGGCAAATACCCCAACGGAGGATAAAAGGGAGGGGGAAAAGCTGGGCTCGGAATTCACGATGGGGTAAGAAGTGAACCGCTCTCGAGTTCGCCGTCTTCCTGTGCGTCCCTCTCAGCATCCCGTTTCTCATCTCTGCGTAATCAGGTCCAGGTTTCTGCAGAGTTCCTCTTTCTCTATTTTTACTTTAGCTTTTCCTGCATTTTTAAATCGATGTAAAGGTTCCCAACCAGTGGACTTTTTAGTGTAGTTAAGAGAATATCTAGGTCCTCATCAAAGCTTTTTTTAGACTCTTTGTAATGTTGATAAACTCAGTTTATTCTGGGGCTACAATTGTGCAGGGTCGTTCGGCGTGTCTGCTTGGTGATTGGAAATCTTCTATGAAACACTAAAAGTGCCTCTTTTTCTGGGTTGGGTGGAGGGAGGTAATAGTTACCAGAGTCAGAATGACGTGGCATTTCGAAGCATGTTTCTTGATTTCATGACACTTTAATGCATCTTGAGAGAAAGGCCAAAGATTTCTACCGATTTTAATTAATTTTTCATTTTAAAAAGCACTCCTTTTTCCTTACACTGCTTACCTCATGCTAGGGTGTTTAATGGCACGTCCTACCTTGGAAATGCTCTTTGTGTTTAGGGAGAATAGTGGGAGGCCTGGGGCGGCTGTGCCGGTTTGCCTACGGAGCAGCCTTCGCAGCCGGTGCGGTTAGTTCTGCCGAATGAAGGAAATCCATTAAAATCGCAAACTGGGTCTTTCAGCTTGTAAATAAAAGGTTGTATGTTTCTGGGGGGTGGTTTTGGTTTTTTTTTTTTTTTTTGTCCGCTTAGCGAAGAGGAGCCTTGGGACCCGGTTTCCCCCCCCGCCCCCCCCTTTTTTTTTTTTTTTTTTCCTTCCCCCAGTCTTTACTTAACCAGAAATCCCATTGTCTTTCACTTCGTGAGAAAACCTTGCCAGAATAAGCATCGGAGGCGCTGGGCGTGCGTAAGACCGTACAGCGACGCCGCGTCCCAGGCGGGCCGGGACCTCCCTCGGCCTCGGCGGGGCGTTCAGCCCGGCGCGCCCCTCTCCCTGGCCAGCCTGACGGCCTCCCCCCCCCGCCAAGTCCCCGCGGGCCGTTCCCCAGCGGGGCCGGTGGGGCGCTCTCCGCAAGTCTGAAGAAAGCAGAAGCAACATTGTGGCATGTTAGAAGCAAATACGGCGTCGGGAGACAGCGGTAAATCTCCGTCGAGATCCCTGACGTTTTCCGTGGGGAGGGGGGCCACGGAGCAGCCGTCACTCCTCCCTCTAGAGAAAGCTCTGAAATACCACGTTCTGGGAGAGCGTGGCCGTCTGCCCTGTCGGTCCGGTGGGCGGCGGGCGAACCAGGAAAACCCGCCGTTCCTCGCGGGTTGCAGGTTTAGTGTTAATAGCGCTTCAGATCAGTAGTTTCGAGCACATAATTCGCTTTCTCTGCCTTTAAGTTTGAAGCTTGACAATAACTTGAGGCGCGTTTGTTTCGTTTTCTTTTTGGTTTTTTTTTTTTTTTCTTCTAAATAATCATTCATTTTTACTGCATAATGTTTTTTGACATTTGTGGGTAAATACAAGAAAACAGTCTGCATGTTGTTGCTAGTCGAGTGTACTTTGCAATCTTGTCCTCAACAGACTGCAGTGTGCAGAACAGTAATTCTAGAATACAGAAGTAATTTTCTCTCTCTCCTGACATTGACATTGTAGTTGTAATGGTTTCATTTGGAGTTACAAATCCTTTGGGTCTAATTCTGTGAGCCTACCTATAGCACTGGATTAAAATGTCTGCATCATTTCTTCAGTTATCCAGTTAAATTACAGCTGTTGTAAAAGTGTAAACCAGCCCATGACAGTTTTTTGTACTTGTTTAAAGGACTTTTATGTTCAGTTTTCATGATTATTGTCTAAAGAAGACTGATATAGATGTTCTATACTGTCCTGGACCATGTTAATTACACTTTATGATGTATTTTGGTTCTACATCACAATGATTTGTCCCCAAGGCCCTTATACCCCTTCTAGGCACATTTTCTGTTGCAGTTTCCCTTTGCATTGTATTGCTTTGACAACTGTAATTTGAATCAGATCTGAAAGAGGTCCAGAATAAAATATATTTTGATATTACCTTGGCTGAATGTAATTTTAAATGCTTGGTACGGGCGACTTCCAGGTGATTACGCTGGGGAAGACCGAAACGCTGGTTTTAATATGTATTTTGGCCCATTTCCACGTAAGGCGACCCGTGAGAAGTGGCGGGAGGCGATACGCCGTACGGCGACGTGCCCTTGATGAGCACGCAGGAGGTCCTTTGGAAGCGGCGAAGCTCTCCTCCGCCACCGCTTACCGCTCTGCGCTTGATGGAGAGGAACTGCCTCCTCACGCCTGCGTTTTACGTGCTTCGCCTCCCCCTTACCCGTCGGCTCGCGGAGAGAAGCGGAGTCCGGCGACGCTCACGGCTGCGCTCCAGCGGTGCGGAGGCTCTGGGGGCGCGGGAGCAGGCTCCCGAGCGGTCACGCAACCGCACGTCGGCAGGATCCGCCCTCGCCGAGCGGTGCAGTTTGGCTGTGGGAAGGAGCGTTAGTTGCGCTACTGATGTTTGGGGCCGTTTCGATTTACACGTGAAATAACACGCGTGCATCTATACATAATGATGTTCTGATTCCTTCTGAATTGCGGGTCGTGCCACAATCCGGGAGAGCGAACCCAGATGGTTTATTTTCAGTGTCGCAGGAACATTATGGTGAAATTACGGCTTTTTCGTGTAGGCTGTTTATTTGCTAGAATATGTTCAAAAGTAATAGCTTTCTTATTTCAGTAATGTTATCAAAATCAATTCATTTTCTTAGGTTGAAACTTGCTGTTGGAAAGCATACGTAATGGATTAAAAACAGAGGAAGGACTGGATTTTCCAAGCGTAAAACCAGACTTGGGTTCCCCTCACCTGGAGCCTGAGCGCACTGCAGGGTTTCTCCATCAGCCTTTGACTTTTGCGAGCGCGATATTGAAGCCAGCTCACGGGTTTGAGGCAGGCCGTTTGTACTGACTGCTGTCAGGATCCAGGAGGTTTGTGTGTCTTGAGATTTCCTCGCGCAAAGCTCCCCTCCCACGTCGCGCAGGGACCGCAGAGCGGTGCTGCAGCCTGTAGACGTTAGGCTTGCGTGGTAGCGATGCCCAGCCCTGCTCTGTGAGGAGGAGACGGGGTTGCAGGTAGGTGCGTGATGCCACTGCTGCCCGAATCCTCCCTCTGAGGCGTGGTTATCCTCCTGCTGTAACAGTCCCGTTTTTGTAAGTCTGTGGGAACCCGTGATCTCGGGTGTTCATAAAGTCCGTGTTCCCTGCCTCGCGGGGGAAGGATTCAATGGAAATCTGAGCGACATCTTTGGTTCCCTGATGTCAGCAAGGGCCAGCTGTAACAGAATACTAATTTAGGAGGAATTTATCGATGATTCTGTAGAGAATGATGATGCCCCGGTTAGTACAATTTCTCCTTAAGGAAAGCTGACCCAGGAGATCTGCAGTGCAGAGGCTTTCTTATTTGTCTGACTAACTGGGAATTGGTACCATAAAGGATTGTTTGAAGGATTAAAAGAGACACAGATGTTCTTAATGGACGTAATGTGAACGTGTTCAGCCCCTGAGTTTGTTCCTCAGATACCAAGTCAAGATTTTGCTGTCAAGATGATGTCAAGAGGTGTCAGTAGAGGTCAAGCACTTTCAACAGGCTGCTTCCATGTTTCCACAGAGATTTTTCTGCCTTGTTCTGGATGCTGAGAACCCTGATTTTTGCCTTGAGAGCGCTGCATTTTGAGCTCTCTCAGTTCGTGGTCTTGAACATTTCAAGACTCCTTCACTGGACCGGTGAGAGCTCAGATCGAGTGTTCTCCCCTCCCCCATAGAGAACGAAAGGTCCCCGCGCACAGCGATGCCGAGGGAGGGTTCCAACGCCCTCAGTGCAAGTGGAGCTGGGGCAGCGCTTCCGAAAAGAAATGGGGGTGGATGAAGGGTTTTATTCTGACAAGTACTAAAAATCCACCTGTTAAAAACCACGTTTCCCATTCCACTAGATCGAAGCGCACGTATAACAAATCTAAGGTACCATTTGCTCTTCTTGCATGTTATCTGAGCCGTGATAGAATTAAATCTGGAGGCTCCACTGAGTTTCATTTCTACCTTTTGGCCCTGCTTCAAATGCCTTGTGTTGACCAGAACATCAGAAGGGGCAGGGGCAGCCTTTACTCGATGCCAGGCAGAGGCACGTAGGTCGGGTGTAAGTCACCCGCACGCGGCTGTCGCTTCTCCGGAGCTGTGTTGGGTCTTTACAGTCTCTCTTCCTCACGGGGTTGCGGCGCTGCGCCATTTCCAATTACAAAAGCCACTAGGGGCGTCACGTCTGCCGGCTGCCACGCTCGGACCGCACTGTGGCTTTACGCTTTAAAAATACGGAAAAAGGCTTTTTTATGATGTAACAACCATGCATTCCTAATACTTAAATTGAGAGCTGCAGTGGATTCTGATGTATGTCCCTTAATTTCTTGTAAATGAATGATTTTGTAAGGTAGGAAGTTCCCACCTCGGGAAAACAGCGAAGAACTGCAATTCCTGATGCTTAGTTTACTTTCTAATTTGTGACTTGAAAGATTTGCCGTTCTTTCGCTTTCTGTTGCCACACTCGTCTGTCTTCCGTTTGCCTGAATCCTGCAGCAAAGCCCGATGCTGATGAGGTGGATGGGAACAAACTGCTTTCTAGCAGTAAGTCATCTGAAGCCAGAAGCCAGTTCCCAAGGCAAAGAAGTAGGAGCATGCATAGTTCCTTGCAGTTGCGTTGCTTACCATCCCGTGCTCAAATCAGTAAATCTTGCTCTGTGTGCTGAATTAAATATTCTATTAAATATTCTATTTCGGTTCAGTTCCTGCAGCTAATTTTGCAGGAAATCGTTCAATGTGGCTTTTATAGAGAACAAATGATAAGTTTGCGCTGCGTGTTTTGAAAACGGGACTTTCCTGTTCATTCAAAATGCCAGTTCAGTAGAGGTGGGGTTTGTTGCCGTTGCCTGGGCAGCGGGCGTGCCCCCCCCGTTCGGGCTGTAGGTGTATGATTTCTGATCTAGAGCATTCAAGTGCAAAACACTTGCAGAGCCATTTATTTATTTCTCTCCTGACTTATTGTTACTCTTTGCTCGGCTGGGTGGAGAAACCGGGCCAGTGTTTCCATCGGCTGCTTTTCTTGTTGCAGGTAAGTTGTGCCTCTGAATTGGACAAGAAATGAGAAATAATAAGGATAAGAGATCGGCGCCCGTCGCGTGCTGTTAGTTTGAACACCGGCCCATTGTGTGCCTTTCTGCGGCGTTCGCGGCCGAAGCACTTTTTATATGCGTGGGTGGAGGAATTAGGAGAGTTCTGTCTCTCCAGCTTTTCAGCCATTTTCTTCCACTTTATTTAGGAGGACTTTTAAACAAGCAGAATCAAACGGAAAACTTTTGCTTTTGAAGGTCCTGTTTGAATATAGAGGTCATGGAATAACGAGGACGGCCCGGGGAAGTGAGGGAGGCTGTAGGTCTTGAGAAGAGCCCGGCAGGCTGGATGCGCCCATTTGACAGACAGCTGCCAACCTGGCCTCAAAGGCTTTCCTGAGCAACCTATTCCAGTACGGTTGGAATTCCAGTCACTTAAAGCACTTTTCTCTCATCTGATTCTTCTTTGCTGCAGTTAAGAACTTAGGATTTTGTCCACCCTGACTGTGGATGGAAAGAGAAAGCTGTTCGTTGTCGTTCGTAGCAGCCTTTGACCTATTTGAAATCTGTTGTCGTGTCTTGTCTTCTTTAGGCTGAACCGTCCTCGGTGCATCTTAATCCCTTCATCAACAGCAGCTGCTCTTCCCGACAAACAATCTCATGAATACTGAAATACGAATCTTGGTAATAAGGAATACGGTCTCTGGCATGAGTAAGGAGGGGGAGGGGGGAACGGAGAATGAAATACGGCTCCCAGTTTCGCAATTCTGCCGCAATAAATACGAGCAATGGCTCGAGAGTTTATGGGTTTGTATTACTGATCTCCCAGCAGAGGTGGGACCCCGTTGTTCTTGGAAGCTTTACATAAACACCTCTTTTCTCTTCTACAAGCCTTCATTTGCCCTGTTCCCCCTTCCTGGTTTTCAGCTAGTGCCAGGTTTCATCCAGAGCTGCCCAGCAGGTCCGTGGCAAAGCTGGGAATAAAATTCCCTACTCCGAAGGCGCTTCCCCCAAAACAGGGTGGAGGACCAGGCTGCAGGTTGTATCTGCCCATGGTTTCCACCTGGGAGCACCCTCCCAAACCAGTGCTGCTACCGAAGTGTTCCAGAAATGGTGAGAACGGGGCAGGGCGCCCTGGGAACTGGAGCCGCCCGCGACGCCTGCGCTGAAACGCAGCAGCCAAGGGAATTCATGCAACACTCCAGCGATACGCTAATGCACTTGGTAAGAGTAGTAAGAGAGAGAGCAAGATGTTTTGCTGCTTTATGTTTAACATGTTTTCAGGCAGTAAATGTTTTCAGTGTGATAAAAATAGAAGCAGCATTGACTGAAATATATCTCACATATTCCTGATTTCTGACCACACGGCTCTTTGTCTCCCAAAGAGGTTCTTTTAAATAGACCAATGTCACAAGGTTTCAAAAATAACCAAATCGATTGCAAATAAAAAGCTTTAAACACATGCCACTTTTTAGAACTGGAGAACCCTGAACACCTGCCAACTAACCGAGATGTCATTTTGCCACTGAGACGGCATATAAAGAATTCTAATCCAAATGGAGGGGGGTTTTTTTGAGGGAAAAAACTGGAAGTTGTAAAAATCAAGTACCTGAAAGGTCTCTCAAATACTCCGCTGAGCGGCTGCAGCCCTGACCGCTGTGAAGCAGCCCTTGAAAGGCCACCTGAGCAGCTGGCTCCAGGTGTATTGCTTCGAAGGCGTCTCCCCGTCCCAGGTAAGCCAGCCTCCAGCACGTGTTCGTGGGTACAGAAACAGTTAAAACCCCCCAAAAGGAGAGACAAGGTTCCTCTCTGAGAGCTGCTTCACCTCACTGACCCAGCAGATGAAACACCGGCTGGTTTTATTTTCTGTTTTTCCCTTTCCAGGGTGGAGCAGAGGTGGCGGCGGCGGGATCGCCCGGCAGCAGGGCGGGCCGTTAGCCCAGCGCCGCGCCGCATCTCCCCCCGCCCGCAGCGAAAGCCTGAGGCGCGCTGAGATTTCCGGATGTTTCCTCCGGCAAATGGGCACCCGGGGGTGCTCCCGTGTCTACGGGTATGCGGGGAACGACTGAATGAGGGTGAACTGGTATAAACTGTGCTTTCAGTTGACAGACCGCTTCTAGCTCTGGGTTATTACCTGCTCTGCTCTTGCCTGTAAGGGGGAGCAGCTTGAACCCTTCCTCTTAGGGGCCAAGCGCGGCGGCTGCTGCTGTGGGGAGTAAGAAGAAAAAGCATCTCCTTTATCAGCCCTAACTAAGAGATTTTTAAGGATCCAACAGTCTCAGTGGTGGTGGAGGGAGTAGGCGCATACTGTTTTCTCAGCTGCTTCCACATCCCCAAGGAGAAATGGAAACTGGAAGAGCTTTTATTAGCATTATCACTGGTGCTGAGCTTTTTGGATGTGTTATTTTCCCATTAGGTTTCTGCATCTCCTCTGTTTTCCAAAACTTGCCGGGATTGCTGCAGTGATGCTATGCCTAGTTCATGATAAGATGCAAGATTTTGTTTTCTTTTCCTTTCCCCAGCGTTAGGGCAGTAGCTGGGCTTTGTACAGGCTCCTAAGTGGTCACGGTCCTGGGGCGAGAGCGGGGGGATCCAGCAGAGCAGTGCGAGCCAGGCGCCGCGGCAGGCCCCGCAGCTCAGGAGGCAAGACTCGCCTCGTGTCCAAGGCAGTTTCCAGAAACTCAGATAACAACTTGGTCTGGACTAATAGGGCTGGGTTTTAAGTTCCAGGGTGCAGGTGTGTGACTCTTGTTAAGGTATCCTAACAGCTTTTCTCACCTAGAGCGCTGCTGCTTGCACACAACCATCCAGTGTCCAGCTTGTTTAAGCGCGGAGACAGGCTAAAAGAGCAGTAGATTTGTGTTATCTGAACTAAGCTACAAAGAGGAAACAGAAGAGTGCCTTGGAACGGGAGCAAGTGTAGTCAGTAAGATTCAGAACATAAGTGGTGTCATTATTTCCCATTTCCTGTAAACCAATTTACTGTACTTCCAGCCTTCCTTCTCCTCCATACAAAACAGCAGCCGGAGGAGTCATTAAAACAAAGGCTGCATCCCAAGATTGCCTATAATTCAGATACTTCAGTGATAGAAAAATGTATAGTTTCAAGAGAAAGCATGTGCGAGTACAAAATCTCACCAAATTGCAGAGATGTTAGTTTGTTCAAACCAACCCTGCTGTGCTTTAGAGGAAACAATTTACTACTTTAGTAAATAAACACAGCTGTTAAGAAGTTAAGATTAGACTGTCAGAATCATCGTCCACTGAGTAAATGATAGTGTGCAGGCCTTCCTTATCTGCAGAAGCGAAGCTGCTGGAGCGCGCTGCAAGTAGGGAAAAAAGGAGATGGAAAGGCAGACACAGCAGATGGTGCGTTGGGACCACGGTCCCTTCAGCTGCCGGGTGGACGGAAGGCTCTTCCGAAGCCACGTCTCCTGTTGCCGCAGGCACAGGCCTGAGCGGCGCGGATGTACGGGGGAAGGAAAGAAGGGTTAGGACCGCACGAAGAGAACTGTGCCGTCCCACCCCTGCTGGAGCAGGCACCCCCAGAGCAGGGGCACAGGGCCGCGTCCAGGCGGGGTGTGAATGTCTCCAGGGAAGGGACCCCACAGCCTCTCTGGGCAGCCTGTGCCCCTGCTCTGGCACCCGCACAGGGAAGGGGTTTCTCCTCATGTTCAGGTGGAACTTCCCGTGTTCCAGCTTGTGCCCGTGGCCCCTTGGCCTGGCGTTGGGCACCGCTGAAAAGAGCCCGGCCCCATCCCCCTGACACCCGCCCTTCAGATATTTATAAGCACTGATGAGATCCCCCCTCAGCCTTCCCTTCTCCAGGCTGAACAAGCCCAGGTCGCTCAGCCTTTCCTCACCAGGGAGATGCTCCAGTCCCCTGATCACCTTGGCAGCTCTGCGCTGGCCTTGCTCCAGCAGTTCCACATCCTTCTTGAACTGGGGGGCCCAGAACTGGACACAGAGGCTGTGGCAAAAGCTCTGTTGATTTTTCTGTTTGTTGCCTGTCCCTGCATCCTTCAGCACTAATGTTCTTCACTGGCCTCTTTCTCTGACAGGCCCATTTACATTCCTGCATCTTCTGGTTTTGGACAGCTGCTGAGTCAATGATTCTCTTTTCCAGCTGCCTTAAGAGATGACATTTCCATACAGCAGTTCATCTCTAAGACTACCTGGATTCATAACCTCATGCCTGAAAACACCAACACACTGCCGCCACGGAGGTGGTCGAAGCCTTAAAACGAGCGTCATTGCAACATCCTTAGGAACTCCCCGCAGCACCCTCGCAGCTGCCCGGCGGGCCGATGGCCCAGAGGTGCTGTTTTGGGAAGCAGCAGTGGTTCAGCCCAGCCAACAGGTCTCGTATCTTCTGCTCCGGGGAGAGCTTTCGCCTCGGTCCGGCCGCGTTCGCTTTCCCTCAAAGCTGGTGGTGGAGGCTGAGGGCAGAGGGTGGCTCTGCACCGCGCGCCGCTGCTGGGGGTCGCGCCATCTTCTAGGACATGCTGCAAACGCCTGGGTTTGCATGTTTTAGAGGCGGGAAGCCGGCGCTGAGAGGATTTGCAGGCATTAATCAATCTGGCTGAGCGCTGGGTAACCCGTCCAGCGGCACACCTGTGTTCCCGTACACACTAATGCTGGTGGGGAGGCCTTTGCCTCCGTTGGAGGTGTGATTTTTCTCGGCGTTCCTATTTCCCTGTCAATTATTAATGCAACCAAGTCCTATCTTTTTTTAAACCCCCTGGTACCGATTGAGGTAGGCCTCTGTCTAAAACAGGAATTACAGAGCAAGTCAGGAATGTTAGTGAAAACCAAAGAATTAACAAATTTTTTGCACCGAAACAAGCAGTGGCTGAGAAATGAAGGGTGACGCGCTTTGCTTTATAATCATTCCTTCTGTTTTCATGCTGAATGAAGACTGGGGGGGTAGGTTTTGGGGGGTATGAAGGTCTAGCTACTTAATCATGCCTAGTTGCTGATTGTTGAATAATAAATGTCCATATAAAAGTGCATGGGATAAACATCCATGATTAATAGCAATTTAAAAAGCGAACTCGGCAGACAATTTATGCAAGTGATGCACGTTGGATTTTTTTTTTTTGAGATACGAGGTGACTGTCTGAGAAAATGAAGTTGTTCTATTTCACTAGAAAATGTAATAGTTACTTATTGGGCTTAATTATTCCATATGTTAATGGATTGTTGCTCTTGCAGCTGCTGGCAGAGAAGGGCTCCTCTCAGGCAACGGCATGCATGCTGATGAACCCCGAGGTTTGTTTTTCTGGCTTTTACACTCGTGCTGCCACGCCGGCTGTTTGTGGCCCTGGATAACTACAGCAAAGCCCCCCCATATTTAGTGGAAACAACATCTTTTGATGACAAACAAGCTCCCTGTTCAATGTCGTGAGGACTGACATGAATTCAGCGTGTGATGTGAAGACAAGCATGGAGACTTGTTAGAGAAATCAGATGTGCCTTTAAAAAGCATGGGAGAAATGATCCAGACAGTCGATTTAATATTTTAGTTATTGTCATTCCTAATGCCTGTAGGAGAGAAAGCTCTGTTCCTCTTACAGCTCTAGGATTCTTGGACACGCGTTATCCCTACGGCATCTCTTGTGAGTCCGCGCTGATGTTTATGGAGCGCTCGTGTCTCGTGACCCATGTTTTCTCTTACAGACACAAGCTTTGGCTGTAACGCTTTGCTCCCTTCTCAGCTTCTGTTGTGTTTATGGCCCCATCGTTGTGCCTAACATCTGCTTCAGAGACTATTTCTGTGGTACTTCCATGCCTCTGTGCGGTTTAAAGGAGCGCTGCCAGGATGTTCGTTGCCCTAAGTAGCAGCACGGCGTCCGTAAGCAGCCTGCGCCGAAGCCAGTGGCTGCGTGGCTCTGCACATCCTCTGGCAGCACGGGTTTGTGCCTTTCGTACACCTGCACGCCAGCTCCTCTGTTCTGGCTAGGGCCTTTGGGCTGTGTTGCCTCGTTCCGTGGCTGCTGGCCTTTAAAATTAAAGTACAGAATTAAAAAATAAAAACAGAGAAAAAAATAATTAAAAAAAAAAAAAAGAAAGAAAAGCCCAGAGAGCGAGAGAGAAAACAAGCCAGGTGCTGCTCCAGTTTGCTTCCAAGCCCTATTCAAACCTCACGCGCCTTACGCGACTCTTCAGAGGTATATAATTACCTTGCAAAGCCGTGTACTTTGCTACCCCTTCTCTGTGCTGAGAGAAAGCTGCTGAGCTGACGTTCCTTTGGAAAATAACGGTAATAAAAAAAGGCTTTAAAGGAGAAGATGCTGTTCCCATGCAGAGTGTGCTTGTTTGGGCAGTTTGATGTCCTATGTTTATTATAAATATAATTGAATTTCCAATAGTTACACGCGAACAACAGTCGTTTGGGAATAAAAAGAAGTAGACGTATGCTAATCGAAAGCTCTGATAATTACACAATCTTCAAATTAATTAACGAGCCAAAGGCAGCCAAACATTAGCATTTAGAAAGCGCTTTGCTGCATTAACCACTAATGAGTTCATTTAAATCTATCATACAACTCATTTTGGAAAGCATGAGCCATATTTAATCATATTCAATCAGATTTAATAACAAAATCCTTAACACGAGGCATTGTTGATTGTGAAATTACCATAGAATTTTATTTGTTAAATACAGGGGATATTATATTGGTGCTTATTATTAGCTGAATTGTACCTTGAGAGAAACGTGGAAATAAGATACGCGTGTCCAGGTAAGAATATCCTTAAAATAAGTGAGAAGCGGCAAAGAATTTCAGTTACTGTTTTTCGTTTCATTAAATGAAAAGAATTTATGTTACTTTTGAGAAACGAATCTGTAATCTTCCGAATATTCTTGGGAATTCCATGATAAAAGGAAATATTTTTGCGTAAGCTCTTTGCTGTTTTCAGCCTGAGCGGTTGCAGTGCTGCTGTTCATCGGCACAGCTCCACTCTCTGTTTCGTTCGTTTGGAGCTGAAATGATACAAAAGAAGTCACAGAAGCTTCTCTGCATTTCAATCAGAGTAACTGAGGTGGAACCTCCATCCATCGCCTTTCCACAGACAGCCTCATTTCTGGACCCATTGAAAGCACCGTGCGCTTTGTCATTGGACTTAATAGAGCAGATAAATCACCATCAGCTCAGAAAGGAGGCTTCTTCCACCTAAGTTAGTGGAGTTACTAAACTCAAAACTCAAGGCATTCTTTTGGATAAAACGTCTTTCTCCACAAGGTATTTTGCTGAGCATTTCAGCCAGATAGGGCTGTTTCAATGGAAAATTTCAGGCCAACAGTTTCTTGCGTTCGAGGCGATGCTGGCACATGCAGCAGCCAGAGGTTAGGTTGCCTGCCTGGCACATGGCAGGCTGCAGCGAGGGCAGCAGCAGAAAGCCGTCCTGGCATGGGAGCTGTCCTGGCATGCGATTCTTCCCATTTTTCACGAAAGGTTCTGACAGGGCTCGGTTTTGTTCACGTATCTTGAGTTTTTATGGTGGTTACTGGGTCCCCTGGGCACGCCAGGACACTGGAGGTCAGCACTGGCCCCAGCACAGCCCTGGAGCAGTCCCACTGGTGAAGCTATCGTAAGAGTAACCAGCAAGGCTTATAATGCAAAAAAATATGGGACTCTCCAAGGGGTTTGTTCATGTCCTTGTCCTTGGGGACAGGGTCATTAGGAAACAGAAGAACGAGAGGCTGAGATTAGAACAAAATCTGGCAAGAGCTGTCTGCCCAGCTCTCCGCAGCTATGGGAGAGGAAACCTGGTGCTCCCCCCAGCTCCCTCCAAGCTGCCCCTGGATTCCTGCCAGATGTCCGCTGTCCCTCTGAGGCCTCGGCTGACTGCCGCGTGAGGTTTCGTCAGGGATCTCTAATGCTTGTCTGCCCTGTCTCTTCATCAGGCTCTGGAAGCGAAGGATCTGGGAGCACGTACATAGAAGCTCAGATTTTCTTTTGTTTATTGACAAACCAGAGCTATTTATTTATTTATTTATTTATTTAACTATCTGTATGTCTAACTCCTATTAGGTTTTGGTCTTTGGGTCTCAGAGTGGAGGTGGTTTCATTTTCTTTCTAACAAGCTGGAGAATTCCAGAAAACATGTAATCCTCTCCCCAAATTAAAAAAAAAAAAGCTTACTTGAAAACACCCTAACAGCTCAATTCTGTTTGATTTCCTTGTAAACATCTCTGTTCTACCTCTTATCCAGTGCTGCTAGCTCAAATTCAGCTTCCCATTTTTATGACTCAGGTCAGGGAGAAAGGGATTAATTTGTTAACCACGTGTACACACCAATAAGAGTTCTCCTAACAGTGCATTTCACCCGAGAATCTCAAAGAACCTTGGCAGCAGTAAAATGCAGGTGAGTGGATAAAATACCCCAAAAGTCACCCTTGTATTGAACACGTCTTGACACACTTCACAATAATTTCTTATCCGCATTATTGTGCATTTAGTGGATAAGGGAATCGAAGAGACTAATTTTGGGGGCACATTATGGCTGTCCCACAGCTCAGAAGAAACTCAGGAATCCTAATTCCCAATCTCTTGGTGTAATTACGAACCTTCCTTAGTGAAATGTTAGTTGTCGGAGTCACTCCTTTGCATCGTAATGCATAAATATCCACCAGTTAATAGCAGCATAATGGAATGAACTTGCCAGGTCTCATGAAAATACACTGACTAAAACAGTTGATTTGGACTAGTTTAAGGCTTCAAAGGATGTCTTTAGCTGCTAGTAAAGATAATAGCAATCATAAAAACTAAGTGACTCTCAGTTTGAAGCTGTATTCTTAAGCCTTTAAATGCTTTAAAATGAGATTTCTATATTCACACCAGCACATTCCCTCTAATTATCGCGTACCTTTAGGTACAGCACACTTTGTAAGTAACAGGGCAAAGTTTTGGGGCGTTGTGTTTTTGCAAGTTGAAAGCCATTAACATTTCAGAACTTCTTCACAATGGGAAAATTGCACTGGTATAGGCAGTGATTGTTCTGTGAGTATTGTTAAACCTGT